>NC_137896.1:136678868-137278868 GCF_963455335.1 Martes martes | reverse complement strand
GCGTGCGTGCACGCGTGCGTACGCGTGTCCGCGTGTGTGTGCGCGCACGCGTGCGTGTGCATGTGTGTGTGTGTGTGCGCATGTGTGTGCGTGTGTGTATGTGTGTGCGCGCATGTGTGTGTATGCGCGTGCGCGTGTGTGCGCATATGTGTGTGCGTGTGTACGTCTGTGTGCGCGAGTGCGTGTGTGTGCTTGCGCGTGTGCGTGTGTACGTGTGTGCAAGTGCGCGTGTGTGCGCGTGCGCATGTGTGTGGGTGTGTGTGTGCGTGTGTACGTGTGTGTGCGCGCGCGCGCGTGTCTGCACGTGTGCGTGTGTGTGTATGCGCGTGCGCGTGTGTGCGCATGCGCGTGTTTGCGTGTGCGCGCGCGTGTGTGTGCGTGCGTGCGTAGGTGTCTGTGCGTGAGTGCGTGTGCACGTGTGTGCGCGTGCGCGTATGCGCGTGCGTGTGCGCGTGCGTGTGCGTGTGCACGTGTGTGCGCGCGCGTGTGCGCGCGTGTGCGTATGTGCGTGCGTGTGTTTGTGCGTGTGTGTGCACATGTGTGTGCGTGTGTACGTGTGTGCGCGCTCGTGCGCGCGCACGTGTGCGCATATGTGTGTGCATGTGCGTGCGTGTGTGTGCGCGCGCATGCGTGTTTGTGCATGTGTATGTGTGTGTGCGCACATGATGTGCGTGTGTGTATGCGCGTGCACGTGTGTGTGCGCCTATGTGTGTGCGTGTGTACGTCTGTGTGCACGAGCGCGTGTGTGTGCTTGCGCGTGTGCGCATGTGGGTGCGTGTGTACGTGTGTGCAAGTGAGCGTGTGTGTGCGCGTGTGTGGGTGCACGTGTACGTGTGTGTGCGTGTGTGCGCGCGTGCGTTCACGCGTGTGTGCGCGTGTCCGCGTGTGTGTGTGCGCGCGCATGCGTGCGTGTGCATGTGTATGTGTGTGTGCGCGCATGTGTGTGCGTGTGTGTATGCGCGTGCGCGTGTGTGTGCGCATATGTGTGTGCGTGTGTACATCTGTGTGCGCGAGCGCGTGTGTGTGCTTGCGCGTGTGCGTGTGTACTTGTGTGCAAGTGCGCGTGTGCGTGTGTACTTGTGTGCAAGTGCGCGTGTGTGTGTGCGCGTGCGCATGTGTGTGGGTGTGTGTGCGCGTGTGCTTGTGTACCTGTGTGTGCGCGCGCGCGTGTGTGCGTGTGCGTGCGTGCGTGCGTGCAAGTGTGCGTGTGTGTGCGCGTGTGTACGTGTGTTTGCGCGCGCGCGTGTGTGCATGTGTGTGCGTGTGTACGTGTGTGTGCACGTGCGCATGTGTGCGTGCGCGTGTGCGTGCGCGCATGTGTGTGCGTGTACGTGTGTGCGCGTGCGCGCGCGCGCGTGTGTGTGCGCGCGTGCATGTGCGCCTACGTGTGTGTGTGTGTGTGTGTGTGTGTGTGCGCGCCAGAGGCAGAGAGGAAGATGGGAGGGGGGAACGGGGACGCGGAGCTGCACCGTGTGACCCGGAGCCGAGGAAGCTGGGACATGGGAAGGAGTTGAGGGAAGGAGCCCAAGTGTCTGGAGGCAACACCTGCCAAGCGGAGTGAACAGTAAACAGAGGGCAGAGGGCCTGGGTCCTGTGCCACAGGCGTGCATTAGCGCGGGTGCCAGGAGGAGAGAAGGCTGGTGGGGGGGCGCACGGGGGCGGCAGTAGGGCCAGAGGGTGCAGCGCTCGCCTTCCACAGAGGCTGGGGCCTGGGTCAGGACCTCGTGTGTGTGCATGTGTGCGTGTGTGCGTGTGCGTGTGCGTGTGCGTGCGCGTGTGCATGTGCGTGTGTGTGCGTGCGCGTGTGCATGTGCGTGTGCGTGTGCGTGCGCGCGCTGGGGATGACCAGATTCTGGATCCGTCTTGCATGGAGGCCAACCAGGTCTGACCAAGCAGCGACGGGAGGCCCGGCACGGGGCGGTGAGGCGTTCTGGGTGCAGCCTGAGCTCCCGGGAGGACGGAGCCGAGGCGAGCCGCGGTGGAGGAGCCCGCAGGCTGCGCGGATTCGAGGTCGGGGTGCGGCTGTGAGGCTGGGTGTGCAGACGTCTGAGAGGAGACGCTGCGGGATGTGGGTAGAGTCCAGGCTGGGGACGCAGCTGGCAGGAAGGCGCCCAAGTCTCGCAGAAGCTGGAGCAAGTGACTGTGAGCCCGACCTGCTGAGTGCATCCAGGAGGGTCTGGGGGGTCGGTTCTGAGCCAGCAGCTGCTCCCTGCCGTGGTCGGGGAAGAGACCCAGGACCCCGCATGCCGCTGCTGCCTGGCTTCCTCCTGCCTCCTGTCCTGCCCCAGCCCCGGTTTTCGGTCTTCGTGGGCTCCAGGCTCCCTCCTAGCTGGCCGCGAGCCCCCCGCCCCGGCCGGCATGAGCTGCTCACGTTGCGACCTGTCGGAGGCGTGGCCGACTGAGGGAGGAGCAGGGGCAGAAACCCAGGAGCTCCACATCCACTCTCGGTCCCCAATGCTCAGGCTGTACATGTTTATATATAACACGGTATGTCACTTGCTAAAAATCAGAAAAATAACTCCGGGCTTCCACGATGTTCTCCATTCACATTCTTCATGTCTCCGAAAATGCTTTCGTGGAACCCCAGAGCGAGACAACACCTAATAGCTCCACAGAGCAAGAACTTGGGTCCAAACACCCGAACAGCAGAATGGTCCCGCCCTGGCAACGTCATTTGAGCAGACGGTACCGTGAGGCAGGGACGTCCGCGCGGCTCAGGCGGGTGAGGACCTGCCTTCGGCGCAGGTCGTTCCTCAGAGCCCGTCGGGCTCCCTGCTCGGCAGGGAGTCTACTGCTCCCCTGGCTTGTGCTCTCCCTGACAAATAAACAAAATCTTAAAAAAAAGAGAGAGAGAGAGAGAATACACATAAATCGAAAGACACGCTAGTTATCGAGCCCTCACGCAACCGCCACTGCAGACTAGCGGGGGGCGCGCCCCCGGGGCCCCGTGCGGCGGGGTGGGGGGGGGGGTGTGCCGCCTTCAGCCAGTGTCGGCGAGGGCTAGCCTCCTGCCAGGGCTGTCACCCAAGCACCCCCTCTCAAGAGGGTGAGTCATCGAAAGGACTCGTGTGGTCTGATGTCGAATGTGAGCCACCCACGGTGGGCATCTGGGCTGTTTCCCTTGGACTCTTAAGCCACGTAGGGGCAACTGTGAGTCCCCGGCAGCACGCCGGGGTGCCTCGTGCACACCTCCAGGGGGCACGGGTTAACTGGGCTCACTTGGGTAAGGGGGGCCCCTGCGGCCATGCAGCATGGGGGGGCAAGGAAGGTTCCCTGGGGCTGGAAGAGTGGACAGGGCCTTTCAGAAGCCGAGGGGAGGCTGCTGCACGCGGGAAACCAGATGAAGCCAGACTCAGAGAGGGTGGGGGAAGCAGAGGCTGGAGGTGAGGGAGAGGACAGGAGCCCAAGGGCCACGGAGCTTCCAAAAATCTAGTTCATCTGTACTGTTCTTTGCGTAATGCAAGCACAGAAAAACCCCACGGTGCATTTTTGGACAGTGGGGATATGCCAAAGACAAGCACGAGACGGCACTGTAGCTTTTGCAAGGGTGAGACGCACACGTACTTGAGATGCCACCACCGCCGTCCGTCGCCTGCATGCGGGATGTACAGCAAGGGCCGGGCGAGGCAGTTAGACATGGGGCTGTAGCAAGGAATGTAAGGACAGGGAGGAAGAAACGAAGTGGTTATCCTTGGCAGGTGACGGGATCGTAAAACCCAGAGAAAAGAATGGGAGCAGTTTTAGAATAGGAGGAGCCCCCCCAAGTCGGTATCACAGAATCAGTGTCAGGAAAGACGGAGGCTCTTCCATATACAAACAATGATCTGTCTTAGCAACACACTGACATTTAAGCACACTAACTTGGAATAAACAGCAATTTTGAAGATGTCACAGAAACGCTGGTTTTCTTTTCTCCCGTTTACCCATTTAACACATTCTGTTTGCATCCTACCCGCCCCCCCCCCAGCTTTCCTGAGGCATAACTGACAGATACAACTCTATGTATGTAAATGTACGTGACACTTAAATCGACTTTATGAATTTAGGACAGTTTTAAGTTCACAGCCAGGTTAGGAGGAAGGTACAGAGATTTCCGCTGGAGCCCCATCCCCACCCACACTCCCCCACCAGAGTGCAGATTTGTGACAACCGACGGCACGTGAACAAGGCATCGTCATTACCCAGAGTCCAGAGCTGACCTTAGGGTGCACTCTTGGTGCTGTGCTTGCCGTGGACCCGGGCCAGCGGTAACGAGGTGCATCAGCGAGGGCACCACGAGGACTATTTCCACGGCCCTAAGACCCCCGTGTGCCCCGCCTATTCATCCCTCCCTCCACCCCACCCCAACCTCCCGCAACCACTCCTCCTTTAACTGTCTCCACAGGTTTGCGTTTTCCAGAACGTCACGTAGCTGTGATCAGCCAGTACGTGGCCTTTTCAGACGGGCATCTCCTACTTGGTAACGTGCACTTAAGACAGTCCGTGTCTTCCTGGCTCGATGGCTCACTGCTTTCCAGTGAACGTGGATGTCCCACGGCTGACCCAGTCACTTGGCTTCCACCAGGCTTTGGCAATCGCAATCAAAGCTGCTACAAACATCTGTGTGCAGGTTTTTGTGTGGACCTGAGTTTTCAGCTCCTTCGGCTGAATACCAAGAGTGTGGCTGCTGATCGTGCGGTGAGAGCATGTTCGGTTTGTAGGAAACCGCCCAACCGTCTTCCGAAGAGGCCGCACCATGCTGCGTTCCCAGCAGCGGCGAGAGTTCGCGCCGCTCCGCGTCCTCGCCAGCATCTGGTGTTGCGAGCGTTCTGGGTTGTGGCCTCGCTCACAGGCGTGCAGGGCTGTCTCGCTGCGGTTTTCATCTGCGTGTCCCCGACGGCGTGTGATGGGCCGTGTCTTTCCCTGTGCTCACTTGCCGTCTTTGCACCTTCTTTGCTGAAGTGTCTGTGAAGGTCACTGGTCTATTTTCTCGTTGGTCGTTTGTTTCCTTATCCTGGAGTTTTAACAGTCCTTTGTGTATTTTGGGTAATAGTCCTTTCTCAGATGCGTCTTTTGCAAATACTCCTCCCCCCCCCGGCCTGTGGGTTGTCGTCTCATTCTCTCCACGGCTGTCACAGACGTTTTTTATTTTAACCAAGTCCAGCTCATCAGTCCCTTCCTGGATCACGTCTTCGGCATCAGAGCTAAGAAGGCACCGCCATGCCCGAGGGCATCTAGGCTTTCTGAAATGTCCTCTTCTAGGAAGTTTAAGGGTTTTGCATTTTACATTCAGGTCTATGATCCATTTTGAATTAATTTTTGTGAATGGCGTCAGGCCTGGGTCTACATTCATTCTTCGGCACGTGGATGCACAGTTTTCCAGCAACACTTGTTGAAGAGACTATCTTCACTCCATTGTGATGCCTTTGCTCTTTCGTCAAGGATCAGGTGGCCATACTTATACTTTTGGCCAATTGATGATTTGTGTATACATTGTAAAATGATTATTGTGATCAAGTTAATTAACACAGCCACAGTCTCACAGGTAACGTTTTATTTGGATGTGCGTATGACGCTTAAGATTCACTCTTAGCAAGCTTCCAGGATACAATCCAGTATTACCAACTGGTCACCACACTGTATAGTCACCACACTGTGCACCTGTTTCCTTCCCTGAAGTACCTTTAAAAAGGCTTAAAGAAATTGATGGGAAGCCATATACACAAGTGACCAACAGATTTATAAAAAGATGATGCCCGACCTCTCCAGAAATCTCAAATGGAACTCAGAGCAAGGAGTCTGGTAAAGGCCTGGCAAAGAGAAAAAAAGAGTATTTCAAATGAAGGTTTGGGGAGACTTAGTATTAGGAAGGGTGCGTCCTTACACATATTCTTTGGGAAAAATGCAAACTTGTGTCAAGTTTTCCGAAAAGCAGGATGGACACACACACACTGTACATTTAGCCTGGAGTTGCCTCTCTCTCTGGGGATCGCAGAACCAAGGAAAAAGCCTTTCACGACAACTGGTCCTCCCATGACATCTTTCTAGACAAACTGTTCTCCCGCCCTCACTGCAGAGCCTAAGGAGACCCTCATCTCCATGTCTCAGTGTGCATTTAAGGGACAAGTACCAAGGGGCTTAGTAGGAAGAGAGACATCACGTCCCCCAACCACAAGCTATTCCGTGATGTCGTTTATGGAGAGGTCCTAGGTGAAGCCTAAGCAAATTCACTATGACCAGTAGTGATAGACAGATGCCCTCCTGAGGGCGGATCAGCCACACAGCCCTAGGGAAAGACAAGGGTTCTGCTGAATCATGACACTGTGGTGGCCAAGGAGCCATAACGGAATGATTCAAGAATCTTTTTCAGAGCCTTTTTAAAGAAAACCATACAGGGGGTGCCTGGGTGGCTCAGTGGGTTAAGCATCTGCCTTTGGCTTAGGTCGTGACCTCAGGGTCCCGTATCAGGATCTCTGCTTGGTGGGGAGTCTGCTTCTCCCTCTCCTCCCACTCATGCTCTCTCTCACTATCTCTGTCTCTCTCTCAAATAAATAAAATCTTTTTTAAAAAAAAGTAAAACCATAAAGGATGTGCTTCTTTGGGTATTATGGGGAGAGGAGCCACATAATCTTTTAAATCCTTTAATTCCAATTTCTCTTTTTACATTTCATGCCCTTGCCGCCCAATAATCACCAAGGACTTCCCCACCACAGTTTAACAAACACCCAAAAACAAAAGCCACAGGAACCCTCTCACTCGGGAAGTGACAAACGCCCTCAGCGGGGAGGCCCTGGAGGTAGCCCGCGGCTCCGAGGGGACGGCAGGCTTGCTCGGGTTGGGAGCGAGGTTTCTGAGTAAGAAACCCATTTCCAGACCAACTGAAACTCCTCGGCAGTCTTCTGCCTCACCAAGTCCTGCCATCCCCCATTCGATTCTTCAGATCTGGTGAACTTCCTCCAGAAAGAAACACTATTCCATTAACAACGAGGTGGTGATCAGAGAGGAGATTTTTAGCCTGTGTAAACATTTAAGAAAGCCCCTGACAATTTTTTTTTTTTTTTTGAGAGAGCGAGCGAGCGAGCACACATGTGTGCAAGCCACGGGGAGGGTAGAGGAGAGAGAGAATCTTAAGCAGGCTCCGTGCCCAGCACAGAGACTGACATGGGGCTCGATCTCACAACCCTGAAATCATGACCTAAGCTGGAATCAAGAGTTGGACGCTTCACCAACTGAGCCACCCAGGCGCCCTGAGAATTCTCTAAGAATTGAACAAGATTACTTACAGTTGTAGAACACACCAGAGCCAAGAAAGGTCACTGGACACTTTGTCAAAAGTGCAGCCACTCAGGGCCCCGCCAGCAGAGCCTTCCCCTGCCCTAGGGTGCTAGGTCCTGCCTGACAGGGAGGCGCCACAGCCCCTTATGGGTGTGTCTCAAGAGATGGACCCTTGGGCCCTCCACGCAGCTGGGCAGGGACCCTGAGCCCCAGCAGCTCTGTGCAGAGATCGGGGGAGGGATCGGGCAGCCCCTGGAGACCCGCAGATGGGGCAAGTCACTGACGGCGTCCCAAGGGCACAGGCGGCCTCTCAGCAGCTGGCCCAGCACACACGGTGCCCTCAGGATCCGTCCTGGAGCTGCTGGTCACGAGGGGACTGGGTGGGCCTGGGCAGCCCTAGGAGTGCTATTATCTGACGTTCTGCCTGCTGCACGGCGGGTGGGAGAGGGCAGAGCCGTCAGGAGCTCCTGCTCGCAGGAGACCATGTGCCCACAGCAGGGCTCGGACGTAGGAATGAGAGGTGCTCAGACTCTACTCTGAAAGCCTCTGACGACAGAATGAAGGCGGCATGGGACTGTCACTGCTCACAGCAGATGGGTCCCCAGGTCTGGTCCTCCCAGCCTGACCACAGTCACCTCGGTCAGCCTCAAGAGAGGGGTTTCGTGTGCTGCTCAGGGATTTAAAGCAAAACGTGGGGGCACCAGCAGAAAGGCTCTAGCTGCTCATCAGTCCGCATCTTTGAAAACAGAAAACAAGGACTTGCTGGAGAGCACTCGTGTCACTGATCTCTGCCTCTTAGTTTTCCAAAAGTCTGTCTGAATAACTTTAAGAAGATCGATCAATGAAGTGGGGCCTGTCACACAGAAGGAAGTCTCCACAATGTCAAGATTCCTATCTCTAAATAGACATTTTTCTGGTTTAAAAAGAAAACCATGACCAAATATAGGAGTAATAATTTCATTTCTCTATCATTCTATATCTTCATTTTCATTTTTGTTCTTCTGGGCTTCAGCAAAATGATGTGGATGCCATGAACTCAATTCCATTTAGGAAAACCTGTCGCCTAACAAAGCAAAGTTGTCTCACTGACACAGTCACAGAGCGGAGTCTCGGAAGAATCACGCACACGGCCTCCGAGGCGGGGTCATGCTGCCTGCGTGGCGAGCGGCGAGGACAGCCAGCACCCGAGGGGCAGAGGACCAGACCCCAACTTCATTTCCTCCCCAAAAAAGAGGAGACTGGACTTCACCAGGCATCCTTCACTGGGGACCCAGCTAGGGCTGCCATCCACAATGCCACCGATGCGGGGGGCCGGGGCTTGTATATTTATTTCTCACAAGTCCAGAGGCCAGAAGACCAAGATCAAGGTGTCAGCTGCCTGGGTTCGGGGAAGTCTCCCTTCCTGGCTTCACTATGTCCTTACGTGGCCTTTCCTGTTGTCGGTGGCAACAGCAGGGAGAGAGTGAGCTCATTCGACCTTAATTACTTCTTAGAGGCCCCATCTCCAAACACAGCCGCGCCGTGGGTAGGGCGTCAACACGGGAACTCGGGGCCACAGCCATTCAGCCCATCACAGCCCGGACTCAGGTGCTGGCCTCTGGGTTTTCAAGTGTTACGTGAAAGCAAGTTGTGTACCTACAAGAGGCACTGTGCTTGTTCTGTGCCCCCCAGTACCAAGGACGCGGGGGCCTGAGGAGCCTGTGGGACTGGAGGCCGTGGATGCGAAGGTAGAGGCTGGACTTCAAAACCGCAGCGAGCCCTGCCCCGCTGCACCAGGCTTTCCACCCACCGCAGTCCTGCAGGTGAGCGCACCATCCCCTCCCGTCTCCCAGGAAAACACACCTCTAAAATCGTTCTTATTTTTGAGCACTTATTCCGACACGATTCAAAATCAAGATGACAGGCAGGGGCTCACACGTGGAGAGGTGTCCTCCCTCCATCAGCTCCCGCCCACCCCGCACCCCCGCAGGGCGCCCTCTCCGCGCTCTGGCACCAACGCACGGAACGCGGCAAGCCCTCCGCGCACTGCTTCTCCGCGAGCCGCCCGTGGCCACGTCGGCGAGTCCCCAGTATCCTTTCCTTCTCGGACACTGCGAACCCTGTCTTCACTCGGATGTCCGCAGGCGGACCTGCAGTGCAAATTCCAAACAGCAGCAAAGGCCGGGTCAAAGCTACCCGCGCTCCTCATTTCAGCAGGCGGCGAACTTCTCCATTCTGCGCTGCCCGCGCCGGCCCGGCAGTGCGTGGTTTCCCAGCAGCCGCCTGGACTGCTGGAGTTTTGCTAAGAAATCCTGCGTAACGAGGTATTGATAGGCTACAGGAGAGTACGCCTCAGTGCGCTGTCAGTCTGCGTGCTCTCCGGAGTGAAGCTGGATCTTTCCCTGCTCGAGGGCACGTGCCCCTGAGTGATTTACCACTGGCCCGTTCTATCGGGCATTTTCTTTCTACTAGTTCTTTATGTATCAGAGAAATGAGCCTCCTGTCACAGCAGTTCCAAATTTTTTTTCAGAATTTGTCTATGCTTAGGTCTTTTTAAAGTTTTTTTCAGTCCAAGGGGTGCCTGTGGCTCAGTCGGTAAAGCATACAACTCTTGATTTCGGCTCAGGTCATGATCTCCGGGTCGGGAGACGGAGCTCCACATTGGGCTCTGCGCTCGTGCGGGGCCTGCTTAAGCTTCTCTCCCTCCCTCCACCTCTGCCCCCTCCTCCTGTGCATACCTACTCTCTAATAAAATAAAAATAATAAATAATAATAATAAATAAAGCCGTTTGTAACTTTTTGATTTTTATGTAGTCTTTAATTTTCTTTTTATGGTTAATGGATTTTGAGTCCTGGGTAAACAGGCTCTGTTTACACCACTGGAGATATGGCCCTTTATACTAAATTCTTGTGTATCTTTGGGATTAAGAAATAGAGCTCTAGAAAACGGGGCCAGAGCCGGCGCCCGCCAGTCCTCCCTCCAGCCTCACTGACCCTGTTTGTATTCGTCCAAGATCCTCCTTCCACTGTGGCTCTCCAGGAAGCACCAGGGAGGAACCCTAATTTTGAGGCATATTTTGATGAAAGCTGAAGATCCCGCCAGTGTTCAGACCAGACTGGTCCTGTGCCGACCTCTCTCCCTCCCATCCCCTCGGCAAACCGCAGCTGTTTTCACAAACCAGCGCAGGTTCTCTTAAGTATCTGAAGGCCTTCCAGGCGCCGGGGACACAACACGGACAGGAGCCCCTGCCCGCCCTGCTGGAGGCCGAGTCTGGGCGCCGGAGCCGCGGCTGGATGGAGAGCCAGAGGCTCCGCTCCGACGTCCTGCTCGCACCAGGTTCGGCAAGTCCCATCAGCACAGGACATGAAGGGGGGCCGTTACTGAGCAGCCTCGCCTCCTTGTTCCAGAACTACCGGAACAGGAGCGCGAGGGAGACACGTAGCACGGAGGCCGAGGTCCTCCTCTGAAGGCCCCGGCTTGCCTGGCTGAGGATGCCATCACCGCAAACAAGAGGAGCCTGTTTACGACCGCGCAAGCTGCCCAACCGCCAGCACTTGGGTTTCGGTTTGGTTCTACTTAGCTCGGCTGTCACATGCCTGTCCCGAGGGACAGCACAGACCCTCTGGATTTTCTCAAAGACCCGCAGTGGAGTCACCTCATCTCACTGGCGTGGAAGCTACAAATAACATGTCAACAGCCTCCATCTGCCAAGCGTCAAGCTCACATTCTGAGAGCAGCAGCGGCCCACGCAAGCGGGCTCCACACTCAGTTTAGAGCCCAATGTGGGACGCGATTTCACAACCCTAAGGTCATGACCTGGGCCAAAGTCGAGAGCTGGCCGCTGCACCAACTGTAAGAGCACTCTTGGATCTCCCCAAATCTTCACCTGAAACAGAAGCACAGTCGTCTGGAACGACCTCGGGAACCAGCAGCACGGGACGGGGATGGGGGCACCCTGGAGCCCTCCTGCCCTGCTGAGGGGGGAGTAAAACGGTAGACGATGTCGGCTGGCGTTTCGTAAAATCGAATCCACGCCTGCCATGTGATCCCGCCCATCCCCTCGAGAAGTAAAGGCACGTGTTCAGGAAAAGACGAGTACATACATGCTCACAGCAGCTTTATTTACAAGAGCCGCACCCGGAGGCCAAGCAAACGCCCGTGGACAGGAGGAGGGCGCACAGCTGTGGTGCGCCCGAGCCGTGGATGCTCCGCAGCGACAGAAAGGAGTGAGCTAGGGACAGACCCAGCTGCGCCGATGCCAGAATGATGACACGACGGAAAGAAGCTCCGAACACGAAGGGAGTTTATACTGTAGGACTCCGTTTATATAAATACCTTAGAAAATACAAATTATCTATAGAGACAGGAAGCAGATCGGTGGTCGCCCGAGGATGGGGTCCGGGACGGAAGGATTTCAAAGTGGTGCGAGAAAACCCTGGGAGGTGACAGGCAGCTCTTGCGGGGGCTTCACGGGGGAATCCAAGGTCCGCTTTACACACGTGCCATTTGCTGTCCGTCAAGCGCACCTCCATAAAGCTGTTAGAAAGCAAAATGGTATGGTGACTCCACAGAGCTGACACATGGAAATGAAGGACAGGGTCTGCCCACCACAGCCTGCACACCCGTGGCACAGAGCACAGTGGGGCCCCTGGGCCTCCATGGCTCCGACAGGTGTCCACTGCAGTGTCACAGGCCGGCTGGAGGCCAGCGGCTGGAGCGGGACAGCTGTCCCTACCCGGGTGGTGAAGAGCCGCTGCAAGAAGGTCTGAGGGCTGCAGCCGTGGAGCCCGAGAGCCGCTGCAGCTGGCCCCGCAGGGACCCATCTTGTGGGGACAGAGCCAGCACCAGCAGGAAGGGGCAGAGGAAAGAGAAGGACTCGATGCAGGTGCGGCAGGGCCAGAGCTGGGAGAGCTCCGGAAGCTAGCCGCCGTATTTTTAGCATGACTCAAAGTTCATCAGAAAAGAGAACTCTGTGAAGCGAGAAAAACTATTGGAACTAAATGTTTAGGAAAATGCACGATGGGAAAGTACCAATCCCACACAGAGCTATTCTAAGAAAAAAGAAAAGGAGGACAAACACCACTACAAAGAGTGAGGGCACGCCAGAAAGACGTACCCAGCAACCAGACCAAAATGAGCTGCTTCAAAACATCAAGAAAGAAGATCCGAGATGGGAGCATGAGAAAACATCAGAAATAAGGTGACAGAATTCAAGGAAACTAGACAGACAAGAAAATTAATTTCAGAAATGAGAATCAGAGCAAACAAACACAACAAATAATGCCTTTAGAAACAGGACATCAACTGCAGAACAAATTTTAGAAAACAAAAAACTTAAAAAGAGATGAGAGAGATTCAAGAAGAAGAAGGAAACACAGAGGACGGACAAATCTGACTTCAACACAGAGAAACTGAAGTTCCCCAAAACAGAAGGCCAAAACACGAAAACCAGAACACTAAGCCGCAGTTCCAGGAAACCCTCCTGAAATAGCAGATGTGAACACACACAGACGGAGAGCCTGCGTGCTCCTGCACACACTGACCCAGCGCAAACAACACAGGACACCGTCTAACACGACCATGGAAAACAGACCTCGGAACACTGAAGCCAAAAGGAGACATGACTTGTAAGAAAGACTCACTGGGCTTTTCACGCTGGGAAAAAGTTGAAATAAAGATTTCAGATACTCAAGGGAGGAAAGTGTGAGCCAAGGATTTCATACCCTACAGAACTGATTTCAAACATAAAGCAAACAAATCAAGGTCAACGTGGGGAGGTCCAGGAGGATGGTTCCAAGATGACACTGACCAAACGCTGGCTGTGTAACCAAGGACTACACAAAGTGAGACGAGATGAGGGCAAGGGGGGGGAGATTTCACTGTGCAACGACTGACCATCTACATGCAGTGCTGTTTTCACTATCAGAGCAGAACACGAATATCAGTATCCCCGCACCGCATGTTACCGCGGAGTAAAGCAAGTGCGTAATTAAGGAATTTCTATCCCAGGATTCTCAGTGTGGAAGGACACACAGACACAACACGGAAGAGTTGAGTACTCTGAAATCCCGAGTTCCTACTGGAAATATCAATATGAGCTCAAGTATTTTATCTTTAAATGTGTGTACATGTGTAGGTTTTCTAACTCTGTGCCCTGAAAAGCCCTAGAGGCAATGACCAACCCTAGAGCGACGAGCACCAAGCATTTGAAATACCTTTTCTGCCATTAAAAGAAACTGGGATTCTAGGGAATCTGGCTGACTCAGTCAGAATAGCATGCAACTCTTGATTTTGGGGTCGTGATGTCAAGCCCCACATTGGGTACAAAGATAACTTAACTTACAAAACAAAAAGAAAGAAAGAAGCTAGAGTTAGAGAAAGAGACGATGCCAGATCTGGAGCAGGAGAAGTACCAGATGGGTCTGGAGCACCTCGACACACCGGACTGCAATGGAGCTAACTGAGGACTGGGTGCACACGCGTGTAGGGTCCGCACATGCATGCGGGTGTGCACGCATGGACTGCGCGTGAGCCTACAGTGTACACCTGTGTGGTCACTGCCTGTGTGTGCATCCATGAACATCAAAACAAATAAAGAGCCAACCTGAAGATCCTCCCTCCTACAGGCCAAAGCAGCTACAATTTGGGTTCAATGAAGAAAAGGCAATGTCCTGAAACCTATCCAAAAGGCTCAGGTAAATGAGTTTATGACACTTATGTGTTATAAGAATGTATGAATATGAGGAAGATGAGAGGCAACGTGGGGGGCTTGGGGGGTAGGAAAGGAAAAAATGAAACAAGATGGGATCGGGAGGGAGACAAACCATAAGAGACTCTTAATCTCACAAAACAATCTGAGGTTTGCCGGGGGAGGGGGGTAGGGAGAGGGTGGCTGGGTTATGGACACTGGGGAGGGTATGTGCTATGGTGAGTGCTGTGAAGTGTGTAAACCTGGTGATTCACACACCTGTACCCCTGGGGCTAATAATACATTGTATGTTAATACAAAAATTAAAAAAAAAAAAAGTATGGGGGCACCTCGGTGGCTAAGTGGGTTAAAGCCTCTGCCTTCGGCTCAGGTCATGATCCCAGGGTCCTGGGATCGAGCCTGGCACCAGGTTCTCTGCTCAGTGGGAGCCTGCTTCCTCCTGCTTTCTCTCTGACCGCTTCTCTGCCTACTTGTGATCTCTGTCTGTCAAATGAATAAATAAAATCTTAAAAAAAAAAGTATGAATAAAAAACTTTAAGTGGCCACCTTCTAAGGATGACAAGGAACTAATTATCTTTGCACTTATCCTGCCTTTCCTAAATGAACACCACTGGGTAACCAAATAGCAGATGAGAGGACGCATCTTCTAAAACCAACCCAGCCAATAAACGTCAGCAAAATCACAGCACATCACTATATCACCATGTTAGAGGCTCCAAACCGTTAACAGACCGATGCACGGGGCACCGGCAGCCGCCAACACCAGGAAAATGCGAAGAGCCTGTACCTGCGAACGAAAGCACGCGGCTCTTTACCACTTGCTGGAGGTGTGGAACCTGATTCTCGTCAAGCCTCTGGGTCCAGCTGCCAATTTACGGGAAGTACAGAGGCCAGAGAAAATGCTGGACCGTGCCAGGACAATGTATGTGGCAAAGCCTAGACCGTGGGAATCAACAGGACCAATGGCCCAGGTTCCTCAACAGGTAACCCACACAAGGAGACCAATACACACAATCAAGGGACCTCAGAAATACGGAGCCTAAAAAAAGGTAGACGAGGTTCAACTACCACGAAGAAACACAAATAAGTCTTTTCTATAAAAGTCAGGATTCGCTTCAGAGGGAAGGAGGGGCTGCGGTTGGAGAAGCACATGGAGAGCCTTCTGGAGTGTCTGGCCAAGTTCTAGTTCTTGGCCTGAGTGGTGGTCATCAGGGAGTTCACCTTATAGTAATAACAACTCGACGAGCTAAACATTTGTGTCATTTTCTGTACCTTTTTATGATAAAGTAGTAAGAAAAAAAAATTGGGGCGCCTGTGTGGCTCTGTCAATTATCTGCCTCTGGCTCGGGTCATGATCCCAGGGCTCTGGGATTGAGCCCCAGGTCAGGCTCCCCGCTCAACAGGGAGTCTGCTTCTCCCCAAGCCTCCCCACACCCGCCTTGTGCTCTCTCTCACTCACTCACTCTCTCTCTCAAGGAAAAATAAAATCTTTAAAAAAAATAAATTTAATAAATTTAAAAATTCTTTTAAATGATCAGACCAAACTTTAAATTGCATAGTGATTTATTATTATTATTTTTTTTTAAAGTAGGTGCCACACCCAGTGTGGAGCCCAATTTGGGCCTGAACTCATGACCCTGAGATCAGGACCTAAGCTGGGATCCAGAGCCAGATGCTTAACTGCCTGAGCCACTGAGGGCCCCCTGCTTGCATAGTGCTTTTAATAAAAACAGCCCAAGAAATTTTAGAAGATTTACTCCTGCATCTTGCTCTGTAAGATGCTCCCAGACAGCAGTCAACTCCCGGGTCATGTGCAGGCTTGCCTCGTACCCAGGGCCAGCCCTTTAAGACCCAGCCCACACTTGCTTGGCCGAGGCCTGGGCCCTGGCATGGGCTGCAGCCACCAAGGAGCACTGACTTGCTCTAATCCACAGGTACGTACAAGTCCGCCGGCACATTATGAGACTCAATCCTGCCAACGAGAAGGTTAATGAACACTTTCAGAACACTTCCAGACCTTGTCTGCGTTTTTAAATCACTGCTGTATTCATGCCATATTAAATCAAAGTCCTAAAATTTCTGTCCAGATGGCAATGAAACTGTGAATAGTGTCAAACCCAGTAAAGCATAACGCTGAAATTTCAAGTCGTGCTCAAATCCTGAAGGATGTCAATGTATTAGAATTTTATCACAGGATATCCCAGAATGATGGATTTATTACTTTTTTGCAGGTTGCGTCTGCCCATCTACTGCAAGTTTCATTTTTCACACCAGTAAGGAAAGGCAAGCAAATAGTCACTCACTCCAGTTTTCCAAGAACGACGACGACCTCCCTCAGTCCTCAGATTGCTTTGCTCCTTCTCGCGCTAATCTGTCCGCCTCTTCATTGCCTACAAATCCCGAATGACCAGGAACATGCATCTGTTAAATAAATTTTTTTTCCTTTTACCTTTACTGGCTTCTTTACAGAAGCAACACGCAAGTACATCCTGACTCTTCCCAGTGGGGGCAGGGGGAGAACGCTCCTCCCCCAGGGCCCCCCTCCACGGTTCTACATGGCACAACCTGTATGCTCAACACACGGACACAATGCAGGCACTTACGAAAATCCCATTTTGATTCTCCACAAATTGGATCATACTGTTTTTACTCATTTTTATAACCTTAATGATGGAACTTGGAAAGCTTTCCAAGTAGAACGTATGTATGTATAGATGAGGACAGATATATATCCAAAACACATACTTTTTTTCTTTAAGTGCTGTCAGAAAGAGGAGACATAATTATGTGATTTGGTTTTTTTTTCTAAGTAGGCTCTACAACCAATGTGAGCCCAATGTGGGACCTGATCCCACGACAGTGAGATCAAGCCCTGAGCTGAGATCAAGAGTCAGACACTTAACCCACTGAGCCACCCAGGCGCGTACTTCTGTGCTTTAACCTCTGTTTACATCTACACTGGGGAAGGGCAGATTTAAACCTTACGTCACCAAGCTGTTCTCCGTGGTCCTGGATTGGAAGAGCAGCACAGGGTTAAGACAATGCTTGCAGTTTAACTTGCTCTGTATTGTTGGACCCAAGTTTGTTTGTTTGTTTGTTTGAAAGATTTGATTTATTTGACAGAGACAGAGCAAGAGAGCATGAGCAGTGGGGAGGGCCAGAGGGAGAGGGAGAAGCCAACTTCCGGCTCAGCAGGGAGCAAGACACAGGGCTCAATCCCAGGACCCTGAGATCATGACCTGAGTAGAAACCACGAGTCAGACACTCAACTGACTGAGACACCCAGGCTCCCCTGATATCTTATGCTTTTATACATGGCAGATTCATACGGAGTACGTATGGGTAGAGATTTGTAACTGTAGATCTGTTGGAAACTGTATTTCTTAAAAATAATTTTATTTTTTATAGCTTTTTTTTTTTAAAGATTTTATTTATTTGAGAGAGAGAGAGAGACAGAGATAGCAAGAGAGCACAAGCGGGGAGGAAAGGGAGAAGCAGGCTCCCCACTGAGCAAGGAGCCTGATGCAGGCCTTGATCCCACTGGGATTATAACCTGAGCCAAAGACATTCACTTAATTGACGGAGCCTCCCAGGTGCCCCCTGAAACAAGTTGTAATAAAAACTATCTATTGGGGAGCCTGGGTGGCTCGGTCGGTTCAGCATCTGCCTTCGGCTCAGGTCATGATCCCAGGGTCCTGGGATTGAGCCCCGAGTTGGGCTCCCTGCTCGCCGGGAAGCCTGCTTCTCCCTCTCCCACCCCCCTGCTCGTGTTCCCTGTCTGTCAAATAAATAAATAAAATCTTTAAAAAGAAATAAAAATAGGGGTGCCTGGGTGGCTCAGTGGGTTAAAGCCTCCGCCTTCAGCTCAGGTCATGATCCCAGGGTCCTGCGATTGAGACCCGCATCGGGCTCTCTGCTCAGCGGGGAGCCTGTTTCCTCCTCTCTCTCTGCCTACTTGTGATCTCTGTCTGTCAAATAAATGAATGGAATCTTAAAAAAAAAAAAAGAAATAAAAATAAAATAAAAACTATCTATTAATAAGAAAAAGAATTCCATTTTGGAAAAAAAAGTCATGTTCCACACACTTTAACAAAATACCTTATATATTAGTTTTATTTTGACATTATGGCTGATTCTAAAGAAACCAACAGGTCGACTATCACCAAGTCACTTTAACAGTGATGAGGTTAACGAAGGTTAGTGGGAAGAAAGGCAGGTAGGGACAAGTGTCCTCCCTACCACCCAACCAAGAGGAAATAAGCGTTAAAAGGATTTTACACCACTCTGGAAAGAGCCTCCACCCTTTCCCACACTGATGACAAAAACTTGGTTGGGGGACAGGCACAGGGAGGGTCACAGATTAAAAGAGCCTGCCAACAAGTCCATCAAACCCCCTAGACTTAGAAACTCCGGAGGCAACCCTCTCAGGTCCCCTCCCTCTTTGGGAGCTTCGTACTGTCCATCACTCTGAACTTTGCTTGGCTGCCCACCACTCTTCATTCTTCCAAGCAGCATGACCACAACTACAGGCACTGAAGGAAAAAAAATGCTGCAACATGAGCCCAGACGAGGCCCTCCCAAGCACCGCCGAGACAATGAGAGGAACACTGAACACCCCTCAGTCACGCTGCCCGAACGGTGTGTTCTACACACAATCACACCAATAATAAGCAGCATCACTTACAGGATGATCAAGACTCAAATATGTTGCAATTTCTAATACACGCTATGATATTAATTTTATGTAAACTTTTAACTTAAGTCATTAAAGTACTAACCTCTCCAGTTAACTCAGAATATTTGGTCCTAGACACCTGGGTGGCTCCGTCAGTTAAATGTCCAACTCTTGATTTCGGCTCAGGTCATGACCTCAGAGCTGCGAGACCGAGCCCACATCGGGCTCCACGCTGAGCGCAGGGCCTACTTAAGGTTCTCTCTCTGCTGCCACCCCCCGCCCCTTCTCTCACCCGAGTGTCTGGTCCTCATAGCCACGTAAGAGGCCTGGTTCGGACAACACGCACCCACTGGATGTCCATGCCCTGGGTGAGCTGCTCCAGCACCTCGAAGTCCTCCTTGTTGGTCACCTCTTTCCCCGCGCTCGTCTTCCACCCATTCTTCTTCCAGCCTTGAACCCAATTAGTGACACCTGCGAGAAATGCACTCACAGTCCGCTGAGCTCGAATGTCCCGGTCTCTTCCTCCCTAGACGTCCCTCCTCCACCTGCTCTACTCATCTGCACAGTGGCGTGGACTTGCCGCTGGCCCACACAGGCTGTCCGCCCGCCGGGGGCACCCACCCGGCACACTCCTCTGCTTACCCCTCTGACTGGACTGGTGCTGACCCACAGCTCCCAGCTTAAGAGGACACCTCTCGGGGCACCTGGGTGGCTCCGTGGGTTAAGCCTCTGCCTTCGGCTCAGGTCATGATCTCGGGGTCCTGGGATCGAGCCCCGCATCGGGCTCTCTGCTCAGCGGGGAGCCTGCTTCCCCCTCTCTCTGCCTGCCTCTCTGCCTACTTGTGATTTCTGTCTGTCAAATACATAAAAATAAAATTTAAAAAAAAAAAAAAAAAGGACATCTCTCTGCTTCTTCAACCCCCTCCCCGTGTCCTAAACATGATTATTTCTCAAAGGAGCCATCAGCACGCCACCTTCAGTTACTTATGCATGTTTACACTTGAAGGACTACGAGAGCAGAGACACAGCTACCCGCTGCCCTATCTTAGGAGCCTGGCGAAGACATGTCTATGTGGCAAACTCCAGAGCAGCACATCTGGGCTCCAGAATCCCCGGTTTTCTCTTTATACCGGACAAACCAATGGTTGTCTTCATTCACCATTTGGGTCCTGCCCCGATACACCTCCCATAGGAGAAGGAAATACCTATTTTCCTTCATGTTTACCAGGAAACACTAGAAGTAAAATGTAAAAGCTTACCATTTATGGTAAACATACTGTCCGTATATAGAACCAGCTTCTTGATGTTCTGAGCCTTTGCTTGCTCGATGGCTTTGCAGGCTGCCTTAAAGAAACAGGTCAGTCATCATGCTACAGAAGTTGTCCAATTTTCAACATTACCGAAGTTCAAAATCACTTCGCTATTTAAACATTCTTTCTTTCTCTGTGCTAAGTGTAATGATTATATGCTCTGCATGAAATAATGCCACACATACAGTTCTGTTTGCACATCTATTTGAAATAACTTTTAAAACTTTTCTGGAAAATTCCTATCCATCAGAATCACTTGTAACCCCAAACCAAGTTTCTTCTGGACTTTGAGTATCCTGTGCGCACACACTGTACGCAGTTCACTGCTATGATGGTCTTACTCTTAGTGGGAAACGTGTCTGACAACTTACATGAATTTCTGCTCTTTGGTTGGTCTGCCGCCCGGGAAGCCTAATGCCTATATTCCTGGTTGCAAAACAAAACAAAGGAAAATGAAATCAATTAACAAAGCTAATTCCCAAAGTGATTCCTTACGCCTCTCAATGGAGGACAGGCTTGATACATTTTTTTGACATATGAAAGCATCATACAAATAGACAGCCTTTAAAACTCAAACCAAGAGTACTAGCATTTTATGGAAAAGCACCACGGGGTGGTCTTGTGAAGCACACCGGGCCGGAAACCAGAAGCAAAGTTTCCTTTCTGGCCCCGCGTTCATTAGCGTGGGGTCCTGGGTGAGTACTAAGCCCGCAGACACTCAGTGCCACACAAGCTTGTTGCCTCTTAGAGGGTTTGCAGCTAAAATGAGATCTCAAAGGGAAAGAACTCTATAGATCACAAATCGAGAGAAATATAAAGTCTTACTCAACAGTTTATATTCCGTTATGCCCAACACTGCTGTGGGTACCTGGAAATGCTGGAGACAAAGCTCAGAGCTGATGTGGCTACTTCACAGGCTCAAATTCGTCTTTTACGCTGAATCTTAGGGCTGTCCAGGGTATCTAAACGATCACTCTTTGCATCCCCCTGAGCTCGTGCCTTATGAAAAACTAGAGGTCACCTCTAAGCTCACACGTCCTCAGAAGAGTCGTGGGAACATGACAGGTTCCAAGTCTGGCAACCTTGGACGTCCTTGCCAGAACCATCCCGCAGGGGACATGTGACTCTCCTGGGGGCAGGGAAGTTATTTTGGTAGAAGATGTCATCAGCAAGACACAGAAACTCCTCTAGATTCAGGGTGAAGAAAGCAATGCTGAGGTAATTTACATTCTGAAGAACAAAGCTATCAGTGTCGACATGAACCAAAGCTTGTTCCAAGCTCTGCCAAAGCTAACCAGATCAGCAGCAGATCTCGCGTCATCCCTTGACAAGTTTTAGAATGTGATTCACTTAGACCTGAAGCCTTTTTTGTTTACTCACAAAGGATGGCCGGGCCCCCAGTAAACACCGATGCCTGCTCGTGCCCTCTTCCGCCCGTTACTGGAGCAGCAGCCATCAGTGTAGACGACAACAGATTCTCCTAAAAGAGGGAGTTTTATGAGTGGCACTGGAATCAAAGCACAAAAAACTGAGATTCATTTAACAAATTCACTAAGCTTAAATTCACATTTTAACTGAGAGAGTATGTACAATGTGATCTATATTCTCTATCTAGAAAAACATTATCAGTTCCTTATAAAAGCGGCCCTCAACACCTTCTGATTAGCATGCCCTCCTATCTCGGATATGGCAATTTAAAGGTAAATTAAAGGTAAAGGCAGGCATTTTGGGAACTCAGAACCCGCTGCTGTTGCATCCCCCACTACAGAGGTGAGAAGAGTGTCGCCATCCCTCTCCCCACGGGGAGCAGGGCTCACACTCACTCCCCGGAGCTGTCTTTGCAAATAAGTAGTGTCTTGGCATGAATAAGGACCTGTCCCCCAGAAGGTCTAGTCCTCTGACAAATGTTGGTCTAATTTTTTTTTTCTTAGCATATTTCCCTTTAATAGGCTACGGTCCCCTGTGTTTGCTTTGTTCCATCAAGACAGAGGCTCAGGGGCACCTTGGTGTCATGATTATTATATGGAAAACTCAAAAATCCAAGATGCATACCCATATAAGAAAATGTGTCTTTGTCAACTGAAGGCACGGATTCCGAGGTCTGTCTTGCCTGCTTTGCACAGGGCTCTGCGTTTCCCTCTCCATCCGAGGGCTCATGGAGTCGCTTGTTGGCTTTCACTTGTGACTCTTGGTCACGCTTATTTTCTGTACCTGAAAGATCAAGTCTACTCAAAAAGCAGGAAAAAATGAACAGAACACGAAAGGCTTAACAATCCACAAGTTCAGTATGTGACTCAGTATCACTAAATCTACTTAATTGTGCTCTGCGGCCTTACAGAGAGGAAATCACTTAGGACAGTCCACACCGTGTCAGATTTTCATGTCCCGTGAAATTACTCTAAAGCTTCCCTAAGCTTGACAAGGGCGATATGAAGACAGGAGCAACCTCTCTCTTAAAGCAGAAACCTGGTTTTGACAGAGATGGTAGAGGTGGCAAAGGTTTGAATCCCACTGGGATGGTGGGCAGTTTGACAATCTGAGGGACTCTCTCCCCAGAAAGAAAACAAGGACTCGAATTCTGTAGATGCTATTACTCTAGGTGCGTCAGCTCCATCACCGCCAAGTTGAGAACCTCCGGGAAAGTTGAGAGGGCACGGCAACTTGACCTTAAGTGAGGAGACAGTGGCCACACTGAGGAAAGGAAGCAGAAGGCCAACAGCAGAAGGGACTGGGCCCCTTCAGGGCGGCGGCTGCAGAGCTTTCCTTCAGGAGCTCAGCCATGGGAGGCAGGGTTAAGCCCAGAGGCTTCTCACATACTCCCTCAGGTTATGTGGGAGCAGCTTTTCCTACATTCTCATTTTATGGAGTCAGAACAGAGGCACAGAGGCAGCAACCAAGTTTATCTGCAACACAACCACCAAGCCCCACACTACAGAATTCACTTTAAGCTCGTCCCTAAAGCAGGGACGGAGAAATGGGGCTCCAGTGTTGACTGAACACTTACCACACGGCTCCAGGCCAGAATGCCCTGTCTGCAGGAGCTTCTCCACCCACACCTGTCAGAAGACTGCTGCAGGTGATCTAGGCAAAATCTGACCGAAGCCACTATGGAGGGCAACGTTCGGGTTTCCACTCTGCTGCATTTACCTTTAAAATATTCCTCTGGGGGGGGGGGGCGCCTGAGTGGCTCACTCGGTTAAGCGTCTGTCGTCAGCTCCGGTCACAAACCTGGAGTGCAGGCACCTGGCTCGGCACCCAGCTCCCTGCTCAGTGGAGAGTCTGCTTCTCCCTCTCCCTGCAGCTCCCCCTGCTTCGCTTTCTCTCACTCTCGCTCTATCTCAAATAAATAAACTCTTGAAAGAAAAATATTCCTCCAGGGACCCTACGTAAGTAAACCCAAAAACACAAGTACAAATCAAAGGGTAATTCTGTAGAAGTTTAGTA
Source organism: Martes martes (assembly GCF_963455335.1). Classification (NCBI taxonomy): domain Eukaryota; kingdom Metazoa; phylum Chordata; class Mammalia; order Carnivora; family Mustelidae; genus Martes; species Martes martes. The sequence goes on along the minus strand of NC_137896.1, from coordinate 137,255,496 downwards.
CCAATACAAATATTGATTTTATTTGTAATAACATAGAAAGTTAAATTGGAATCCGTTTTTTTTTTTTTTAAAGATTTTATTTATTTATTTGACAGACAGAGATCACAAGTAGGCAGAGAAGCAGGCAGAGAGAGAGGGAGCAGCAGGCTCCCTGCTTAGCAGAGAGCCCGATGTGGGGCTTGATCCCAGGACCCTGGGATCATGACCTGAGCCGAACGCAGAGGCTTTAACCCACTGAGCCACCCAGGCGCCCCAGAATCCAAGTTTTTAAAGGACAGACAAGACTTTGAAGGAAAAGGAGCCCATTGTTGTCAGATAATTTTCCCTTCTCAAAATTGGATTGAGTAAGTTAAACCCAAATCAGTTTACAAAAATCATGGTAACTGCCAAATAGCTCAAGAATCCCAAAATAAAAATATACATCACATTAAGAGAAAATCTGGGAAAGGGGCTACCACTTTTGCTTTGACACAGTTTTGAACATTAAAGATGTAAATCCCAATTTATACATATAAGTCACTAACTTGGAGATCTTTGAACTTTTAAGAAAGATGATTCATAAAGAACTAACTCGCCTTAGGATTTAGAGCATTTAATAAACAGAAACATACTTCTAGTGCAAGAACTGAAGTATGAATCAATCACTAACTGGTTAAGACAAAAGAGCAGTGAGAAGGAAACATTAAGAACCCAACTAAGACAAGAACCATACTTGCACATTTGTTTTCTGTCCCAAACTGATTTCTCCACTGGGGCAGAAAATGTTAACAGTCACATCGCAACTTCCTGAGAAGCTGCTGGGGAGACAGAGGGTGAAGCAGACGCACAGTGAGCGAGGTTCTGCCCTGCTTCTATCCTGCCTTGTCATGCAGGGAAGATTCCTAAACGTGACTCCTCTCTTTGACCACAATGGTCATGGCCTCCCGAAGGAGCCGCTGTTCAGAGCCTGCGCATCTCAGTGGGACCGTGGAGCGCCTGGCCGAAAAACATGGATTCAAACCCGTGTCTCATCTTAATCCACTAGTAAAAAAATCTGTGAGTAAAGCTAATGAGACAATTTACCCCTGAACACGGGGGTCTAAAGGCCCGCTCAGTCGAAAATCGGTATAATCTGTGACTCCTCAAACACTTAACTGCTACTGAGAGCCTACTGTTGACTCACATGTGTATGTCTCATATGCCGCAGTCTCACAATAAAGTACCAGTGAATAGAAAATGTTACTAAGGGGCGCCTGGGTGGCCCAGCAGATTAAGCGTCTGCCTGGAGCCCCGAGATCCAGCCATGTTGGGCTCCCTGCTCAGCAGGGAGTCTGCCTCTCCTTCTTCCTCTGCTCTTCCCGCTGCTCAGGACTGTATTCTCTCTCAATAAATAAAAATCTTTAAAAAAGAAAATCCTAAGGAAGGACACCTGAGTGGCTCAGTCAGCTGGGCGTCTGCTTCTGGCTCAGGTCATGATCCGGAGTCCTGGGATCGAATCCCACACCAGACTCCTTGCTTGGCAGGGAGTCTGCTTCTCCCTCTGCCTGCCCCTGTCCCCACTTGTGCTCTTTCTCTCTCCTCGACAAACAAACAAAATCTTAAAAAAAAAAAATCCTAAGGAAAATTTATAATAAATGTATATTTTATGATAAACATAATATAATGAAGTCCACCTATAAGTTTCCTCATGCGGCTCAAACTCATGTTGTTCAAAGGGTAATTATATTTTAAAAATTTTGTACTACCAAGCAGTCACCCCTTGTTCTGTATATTTGATGTTCCTTACACTGAGGCTTAAACTTCAATTAACTGTACTTTCTGCAACACGTGAAAGTGTAAGAGATTCTGATTGTGTACGCCTGTCCTAAGGAAGGAGAAAACACCATACATGTGCATGCCGGGACACAAACTACATTCGTCCCCTTAAAACTGGAGCCCATTTCGGGCGCCTGGGTGGCTCCGTGGGTTAGCCTCTGCCTTCGGCTCAGGTCATGATCCCAGGGTCCTGGGATCCAGTCCCGCATCCCGCTCTCTGCTCGGTGGGGAGCCTGCTTCCCCTTCTCTCTCTGCCTACTTGTGATCTCTCTCTCTCTGTCAAATAAATAAATAAAATCTTTAAAAAAAAAACAAAAACAAAACAAAACTGGAGCCCATTCAATCCGGTAACAGAACAAGTATTTTTAAAAGACAGAATTAGGGGCCGCCTGGGTGGCTCAGTCGTTAAGCACCTGCCTTCGGCTGGGGTCGGGTGGGACCCAGGGCTCCCTGCTCAGCCGGGGGCCTGCTGCTCCCTCGGCCTGCCGTCCCCCTGCTTGTGCTCTCTCTCTCTCTTTCTTTCTCTGACAAATACATAAGTAAACTGTTAGAAAACACATTTAAAGATAAAAATAAATGGAAGCATTGCGCAGAGGGAGGACCCCCCGGGCTGTCTCCAACGCTGTTACAACAGACACCGCTAAGCTCAACGGCTTTCTGCCCGTCCCCTCTGTGAAACGGGGTTTTTCTTGTGTTTGGGCGACAGCCGCACAGATCAGGGACCTGGGGTGCGCGAGGCCCCGGGGACGAGGGCAGACGGCTACCTTCCGAGCCGCCCGGGCTGGCAGGCTTCCTGACGAAGGCCCAGGCCTCCTCCTCCGTGGCAAACTTCTTAAAGCGCGCGGCCGGAAAGCGGTCCACCTGCGCTCTGCATTCGCTCCTGCAACAGAGCGCCGCGTTACTGCCCCCTCCCTCACCGGTCCCCCGACGGGCCCCTTCCGGGTCGGCTCTGCTGCCCCGCCTCCACCCCGCGGAGCCCGGCAGCCGAGGACACCAGCGCGTCCGTGTGCTCCATCTCAAAGCACACCGGAAGTGCTGGCGGGGACAGGTCTGAAGACGGGGGTCCCGTTAACCCTTTCCGTACAGCTCAGGGGCACCTCCGTGAAGCCTGCGCTCGTGCGGCCCCAGCGCGTGAACGCAAGCCCCGGGCCTCTCACCGAGCCCGGCAGCCCCCGACACAGCGGCGACCCCCGCAGGGCGCAAACCCAGCTCCAAGGGCCGTTCCAGGGATCCGAATTTGGCCCGGGAGAGGTGCCCTTTCTACGGACACAGGCGGGGCGAGGTCAGGCACTGCCGCAGTCGGACTACGGGCAGCCGCCGGGGAACTTGCCCTGACCCACACGGGAGGGGGGAGGCGGGGCCCCGGGCGCGCTCAGGCTCCAGGTGGCCTTTCCGACACCGCCCACGCAACGAACCCGCGCCGGGGCCGGGACCTGCGAGCCCACGTCAGCGGAGGCCGGCGGCGGCGGGGCTCCCGGGCGCTCCACCCCAGGCCGCAGGCCGCGAGCCCGGGGCCAGTCCGGAGAGCCGCCCGCGGCCGCCCCGGCTCGGCCTCGGGGAGCGCGGCCCACTCACCAGGTCTGGAAGACCCCGGCCTTGCGGCCCCTCCTCACGGCATAAAACATGCTGAGGCCGCTGCGACCGCAGGTGCTGCAGCGCACGGCGGCCAAAGCAACTCTGCGCGCCACGCCCAGAAGCCTGGTCATCGCTCACAGCCGGCCATCGGGCCGCAGCTTAGCCTCGCCGCTCGCGCCTCCACCACACAGACCCAACTTCCGGCGACGGCGCGAAGCGATGACGCGCGCCCCCGCCTGCGGGGCGGGGCCTAGGGGGGCGTCTAAGGCCCAGTGCGTTTCCGGCTCAATTTCCCGGAAGTCAGGGAGACAGTCGGATCTGGGCGGTCCCGGAAGGGGTGGAATCTACGGAGATGGGTGGGGACAAAGGTGGGGTGGGCGGGGGCGGTGAGGGGAGGAGTCTGGGGGATGTGGGCGGGGCGGTGCCGAGGAGGGGGCGTGGTCTGGGCGGTGTAGGCGAGAAGGTGGCCCTTGAGGGGCGGGGTCTGGGGTGGTTCCGCGTGAGGGGTGGGATCTAGGCGGAGGGGTCGGGGCAGCGCCGCGCGAGGGGCGGGGCCGAATGAGGAGCCGTGCCCCGCCCTGAGGGGCGTGGTCTGGGGAGGGCCGCAGGGGGGCGGGGCCTGGGGGCAGCTGGAGGGCGGGGGGCGGGGCCGCAGGAGGGGCGGGGTCTGGGCGGGGCAGCTGGAGGGCGGGGGGCGGGGTCTGGGCGGGGCAGCTGGAGGGCGGGGGCGGGGTCTGGGCGGGGCAGCTGGAGGCTCCTGCGCTCGCCGCTCCGCGCCCCCGCGGCCGTTTGCCGGCCTGTCCCGGTCCCCCTGCGCGCGGTCCGGGCTGCCCGACCGAAGGACTAGGTGGCTGTCCTCCTAAGTGCCGTAGAGGCCGGAGGACTGGCCCTCGGCGATGGAAGAGAGAGCCGAGGCCGGCGGGAAGGGGAGCGCCCCACCCACGTGGGTGCGTGACCGCGGGGACGTCAAACCCTCGTGCCCTGGGACCCAGGGAGACAATTTCGTTGCAAAAGCGATTTGTTAGCTTCTGCCTGTTTCTTGACTTTTTGCTCTGTAAGCAAAACAACAACTTCGAAAAGCCCTGTCCACTGACAAGCCTCGGTTTTCCAGCGACCCTAATTTCCTCCGGGTGCTCAGTCGGGCAAACCTCACCCGACACCCGCCGTCCTCGGCCCAAGCCCGGCGAGGCACGGCTGAGGGGGCCAGGCTGAGTGCGGGCATCCGCCGGGACCGGCGGGCGAGGGGAGCCGGCAGCGCGGGGCGGGCTCGGACGGGGGGACAGCGGGGAGCGGGCCTGGAAGGGCGGAGAGTCCGCTCACGCGCGGTAGCAGAGCGGGAAGAAGGGGCCGCGAAGGGGAGCCGGACCTTGCTGGGGTCAGCTGTGTGTCTGTGAACTCAAAGAACATGCATTTTAAAAATTTCCGCTTTCCTCGTTTAAATTTAAGTGGGCTACAGTCCATTCCTCATTTCTGTTTTTATTGCACTCTGGATAGCGTCTTAAAAAAGTCCTGCGGGCTCCTGGCTGGCTCACTTGGAAGAGCGCGGGCTTCTTGATCTCTGGGTTATGAGTTCCAGCCCTACGTTGGGTGTAGAGCCTATTCAAAAAATAAATAAGCTTAAAAAATAACTTAAAAATTGTCCCTAAGGGGGCGCCTGGGTGGCTCAGGGGGTTAGACCTCTGCCTTCGGCTCAGGTCATGATCTCAGGGTCCTGGGATGGAGCCCCGTATTGGGCTCTCTGCTCAGCAGGGAGCCTGCTTCCCCCGCCCCCCTGCCTACTTGTGATCTCTGTCTGTCAAGTAAATAAATAAAATCTTTAAAAAAATTAGAAATAAAAAAATAAGAAAAATAAAAATTGTCCCTAAAAATCATTAACGGTTGACCATGGTATCTCTTCTCGCATAGCTGGGAAGCCCGGAGATGCCCCTGCTCTCAGGGTGACAGCAGCCCCTCTTTTTACTGCAGTTCCTTCTGTCTTCACTCGAGGCCGTGGAGCGCCAGTGGCCTCTGAGTGAGCTCAGGCTACACTGGGGACAATTTATTTCTAGACTTGCTTTCCTCAGAGGCATCACAAGCTCATCTTTTCGGGGTGACAACAGGTTCGGTTAGGGACACAGATGGCACTGGAAGAGCTGGTTCCAGGTCAGGAGGCCGACTGGAAGATTGGGGCAGTGGGCCAAAAGCAAAAGTCTTCACTTTAAAACTCTGAGCTGGCTGGGGTGCCCGGGTGGCTCCGTGGGTTGGAGCCTCTGCCTTCGGCTCAGGTCATGATCCCAGGGTCCTGGGATCGAGCCCCGCCTGGGGCTCTTTGCTCAGCGGGGAGCCTGCTTCCTCCTCTCTCTCTGCCTGCCTCTTGGCCTACTTGTGATCTCTCTCTCTCTGTCAAATAAACAAATAAATAAAAATATTTAAAAAAAATAAAACTCTGAGCTGGCATGGTCAGTCTGCTCTGAAATGCTGACAGTAGTACAGGTTATCGACACAGCTGTGTCTGTCGTGTTCCCTTGGGGAGGAAGGAGGCTGAGCCCCTGTCAATGTGCTGCCCATCCCACTGGTTTGATCCTGGGGTCAGACGCAACTGGGACTTTCTTCTCTGTGTAAACTGGCTGGCTGTGGTCCTTTATCACAGGGCACTCATCATCCTGCTAAAGCTGTAGGTTATGTCTGAGTATGTTAAGAAAATTGCCCATGTGGCTTTCTATAATTCCCAAACTGCTTCTTCTGGTGTTTCATTGGCCAATTACTCATCTGAAAATCTTTCCTATCTTAAAATCTGGCTCCAAGTGTATGTGATTTACCCATCCTGGGCAAACACTGGCCCACTGGCCCAGAAGTCAGTGAGACTCGACAGCATTCAAAATGAGTGAACTAGGTTTCACTGACACACACAATTATGGATAATTCTTAGCATTAATTCTAAGTGAATAAAGCAAGTCCCCAAGTGGAGATAGGACATTCTTTGTATAAATGAAAACATGTACTCCTTGAGTTACACATGCATGCAGAAAGCCGTAAATCTAAAGGAAGAGAGGCGTGTCCTCCAAGTCAGACATTACTGACATTTGCAAAACGTAAATCACTGCTACTCTTCTCACTTTGGGGGCAGGGGATATGGTTATTTTTAATAAAACATATTACTTATATTAACTTAAAGTGGGTTTACTGTTTTAATGAATAATTTAAAAATTTTCTCCATTTTATGTTGCATGTGGTAAATATCACTACTCATAACCTACAAAGAAAAATTCTTCAAGGTCTTTGATAACTTTAAGAAGTTCAAGAGTCCTGAGGCCAACATCTTAGGAAGTGCTGACCTAGAAAATATTATAGATCAACATAGGAACACATGAAAAATAATATATTCAAACTGTGTGCTTGTAATTCCTGTTTATACTTTGCCTGCAAATTGTATTTTTTGAATAAAAATTTCTACCAGTCTATAACATGCTTCTGTAAAACACATTAGGATTTCCCAAAATGTGCAGTTTGGGATAGGTAAGTGTATGAAGCCATCCCTCGCTTTGGAAGAAACAGTTTTGTTCATTAGCTCCCTGCAGTGTGCAGAAGCCGTGGAATCACTTTTTACCGTCAGAGCGGATGCTCGGGAAGCTGGTTCGATGTCCCAGGTACTGCACCAAGTACTACTCTATGCGCACAGCCATATACGACACTCACGATGCGGTACTAACGTCATCTTGTTTTCCGACGAGAAAGCCGAGGTTTCGAGTGATCAAGTACCTTGCCCGCAGCCATGCACACAGGCAGGGCTGCAGCCAGTACTTAGACCCCAGCCCAGCATCCATCCTGGAAAACCTAAGTCATGGCTCTCACAGTGCGGTCCTCAGACCAGCCGCGAAACCATCACCTGGGAGCTTGGCAGCAATGGGAATTCTGGGTCCTGCCCCAAAGCAGCAGGGTCGGAACTCTTCCAGCTCTGCGGGGGGGGGGGGGGTAGGGGAAGCGAGGGGGGAGCCCAGCGGTGTGTGTTTTGGCAGCCCCCCCCTCCCCGGGGTTGAGGACACCCCTCCCCCCGTAGCCAGCCGCACTGCTTCATTTCTGGGACTCTGTTTGCTTCCCACCCCAGTCCTGGCAGACCTCAGGTTTATTTGACAGACAGAGATCTTTTGATGAGTTGCCCAAAGTCACCTACTTAGTTCTGGAACTGGAACTTGATCCGCGATCTTCTCACTGGTAACTTGAAGCTGTGACCAGCATCAGCAAGGAATCCGGGGGCAGTCAGGTGAGTGCAGAAGCCAGCGAGCTCATTTTGCTGCCTTTCATCAAGGAAGAGAGGTGAGCCCCAGAGCTGGGGTTCTCTCCGTGGGCCTGGCCACTCTACAGCAGCCCACCATATGAGCCATGCATGGGGCACAAAGATCCCCTGCTGCATTCAGGATCTTACAGCTCACGCCCTGAGGTCCTGGGGTTAAGACAGTCACTCCCTAGAAGTCAGGCTCATCCAGAATCTGGATGAGGTGTGGTTTGCCACAAGTGTCAGTTCCTCATCTCAATACTCCCGAGAACTCAGTGACCCAGTCGGCTCCCGCAGGCATGCACTCCCCGACAAGGGCACCGGCTCAGGGGCTCTGCTCTTGCGGCAGGCACAGCTGGGTGCGGCTCTAGGTGCCAAGTCCTCCTCTGTTTGGACCATACGTCTGAAGCCAACAGGGGCAGCGTGGTGACTGTGAAGACAGAGAAGTCGGACTGGAACTTGCCTTACTTCACTGTGTCATTCCCTGTGATCACTTGTGTTCTAACTTAGTGAAATGGCCATGACGGATTTTAGGGGCACCCGGCTGGCTCCGTGGGAGGAGTGTGTGACTCTTGATCTCAGGGTTGTGAATTCCAGCCCCATGTTGGGTGTAGAGATGACAGAAATAAATAAAAATGAAGAGCAGATTTTAGTTTGTACATTAAATATTTTACTGAATTTGAAGAATGCCTTGAAGATTGAAATTTACTCTTTTTAGGGGCGCCTGGGTGGCTTAGTCATTAAACATCTGCCTTCGGCTCAGGTCATGATTCCAGGGTCCTGGGATGGAGCCCCATATCGGACTCCCTGCTCGGCGGGAAGCCTGCTTCTTCCTCTCCCACTCCCCATTTGTGTTCCCTCTCTCGCTGTCAATAAAATCTTAACAAGCAAAAACTAAACCAACAACTTTCTAAGGTTTAAAAAATTATTCTTTTTAGATGTTAATGATTCATTTTAGAAGAGTGAATTAGGAAGATAATGATGACTATGACATGGTGATAACTGAAAATCCTTTTGACTGGAGAAGGATGCTAACCATAAGCCCCTCGGCATCACACATGTGGGGGACGCCCCTACCCCCGCTCGCCCTAACACAGGTTCCTACTGGTTGTGGGTCGTTCCCAGTCTCAGTCTGAACAGTTGCAGAAATGCCCCCATGTGGCCCCAGGAACATGGTTACTGGGCAGAGGGCATTTCAACTGCAGTCTGTTCCAGAGACAAGGACCCCTGGTATCTCCCTAAAGATGACCTGTTACCAAGAACAATACCAGCAAAGCGTGGTAGCTGAGGACCAGCAGGTCCACAGGGCTGTCAGTCACCTTCCTCAACCTCCGGAGGCCCTTGGCTAATGGGGGTGTGGTTACTGGTGTGCTAGCCCTGCAGAACGGTTGGGGGACTTGTGGAGTGCATGGGATGAGCACAATGAAGGACCGAGGGTCAAAATGGAGCGTGTGCGTGAATCCTGTCCCCCAGACCCCTCCTGTTCTCCCCCAGCCCTGACCTGTGCGGCTCATACACACGGACGGCAAATTCCAGCTCTACAGTTTACTACCTGTATCCATTTGGTGAGTTGCCTCAAGTCTGTTCTCTCACTTGAAAACTGGAGATAATGATGCCGTGGGGGGGGGGCTGTGAACACTGCACGCAGCTTCTAATCTGGACTGATACACTAGCGTGTTCCCAATGTCACATTACTTCTTTCATCCTGTACATGTTTCATGAAAGCTCATGAGAATGGTGTTGCTTTTGATGAAATACGTTGAAGATGAACAGATTATCAGTTTATGATAAAAATCAAGTGAATTTCTCTTTATCTTAAATATTAGTATTTGAATGATTACCTCTCATCCACCTGATAGGTCACCCATGTCTATAGATCAGATACTGCTACATGGGAAGAGTGACTTTGAAACCTTCCAGAAGAAGCCAGTGACTTTGCTTCATGCTACACAGCAGGTTTTCGCATTCATCGCAGGCTCGCGCCTTCACTTCCTTCCCATGCTCCCTACCCGCTACTGGGTAATGATTATGAAAACCCTGGCAGTGAGTGGTGGGGAGAAATGAAATCTTTTGCTCAATTCAATCCATTAATTCTTGATCGGTCAGACAGGTCCATAAATTTGTTTTACCTGCAAGGACTCTGCGGTAACTCTCCTTCTGTCACTTTATCATTAACACCAGGAGCAGCTGTGTGGAAGGGAACCGCTTTGCAGTCTGGGTGCGCTCCTCTGTCTGACCTCTAGGCTTTCTGCCTCAGGTGCTGACATTATACATCCCCAGCATAGGGTCCCTCTAAATGGGGACTTTACGTAATGGAGAACACCAAAGATGTGTTTAACTGCACCCCACCCCTGCAATATTCTGTCCTGGACCAGAACCACCCAGGCAGAGTCTCTTGGTTCCTCTAGGACGAAACTGTAGGTTCCCTAATTCATTTCCTTCATGCTGAAAAGGATCTTTCTTGGTTCCCTGTTACTACATCTACTGCAATTCCTCTCAACATCTGGCCCCTTGTTACTCATAGTGGTCCCTGGATCAGTCTCATGGGCATAATCTGGGAGCAAGTTATAAGTGTAAAATATGGAGGCCCAGCCCAGAGCTTCTGAATCAGAATCTGTATCTTCCAATGATTACCAGGTGATTCCTTTGCATGTTAAAATTGGAGAAACATTGATTTTTAAAAAATATTAATTTTGTGTTTTAGTGACAAATGAATGCATAGTTGGGGAATTCAGGACATGACATGTTTGATTTCAAGTAAGCATTTTCTTTAAATAGCTGAAGATTTATGTAATTGTGATGTAAAACATGAGATTCAAATTGCAATTACATTGTGTTATAATTATACTTATTGGTGTCTTTTATGAAACAATTCTAGCAGGATTCAGACAATGTGAAGATAACGTAAACCTATGGAAAAATTTCCACTTGAAATGTTGGATATGATTTAAAGGTATAATATATAACATATTTCCCAGTTATTTAAAAATTTGATTTTATATACTCTGATCATGCTTTGTAACATCCCTAATTGGCTTTAGGAAGTTTCAACTGGATTAGCATTAAATACTTAGGTTTATCCAAAGTCTTCTGAGAAATCGAAGTTCCACATTTATGACTTTCTTTTATGACCTTATTTGTTTATTTGACAAAGAGAGCTCACAATAGGCAGAGAGGCAGGCAGAGAGAGAGGAGGAAGCAGGTTTCCCGCTGAGTAGAGAGCCCAATGCGGGGCTTGATCCCAGGACCCTGAGATCATGACCTGAGCTGAAGGCAGAGGCTTAACCCACTAAGCCACCCAGGTGCCCCAACATTTATGACTTTTTTGAGATCTGAGGGAGCGAGAACATACACATGCAAGTACTGGGGGGGGAGGGACAGAGGGAGAGGGAGAGGGTTGTGTAAGAGATATAAAATTCCTGTTCTGTGACATTTTTTTTTTATTCTCCTCCTAGAAAGGACTATAAGGTTATAGATACACAAGGAGAGCTAGTAAATCAGTCATAGGAACTTAAGAACACTTACTGAAGATCATCATACTAGTTATATGAAGACCGAGGCAGCCTCAAGAGGACCTCCATGAGGTACCCTGGTGCCAAGATTCTGGTCTCTAACACCATTTTTCCAATAAAAGGAACCAGGGCTTTTTGGAGAAAAGGTTAATCCCATGTCTGAGAATGGTATAAAACTAGCCTGGGTTACCTTGTGCTAGAAAAGCAAGATGTTCAGAGATGAAGAAGCTCATTTAAAAGGGGCTAATGTCCACAATACTAACAGGCTAAGAAGAAAAACTCATGTGATCCTATTGATGAATGCATAAAAAACATCTGACATAATATCACTCAAGATAAACTCTCAGGAAAATAGGGACAGAGGGGATCTTCCCCAACCTGATAAAGCACATCCACAGAGAAACCTAATGCTAACATCACACCTATGATGGACAATGCTTTCCCTGAGATGGGGAACAAGGTGAGGAGGTCCGCTCTGACCACTGCTATTTGGCAAAGCATTGGAAACCGTAAGAACCCACTGAATACAGCTCCCATGCTACTTTGCTACAGTGTGGCGGGGATAAAAGCCAGGCATGTAGCAAAGACACCAACATGGTTCAGCAAGCATGCTCAGAAGGACTCGCCCAGGTAAGATCAGAGGAGCAGTTCTACTTTTCTTTCTGCAACAAGTTTCAAGTTGACTCTTCATTTTGCAAGGAGACAGTGGCTTTCTTTTTTTTCCCCGGCATTACCAAAACTTATCTAACTTTACAAATATGATGACCGTGGGGCACCTGGGTGGCTCAGTGGACTAAGCATCTGCCTTCTGCTCAGGTCATGAACCTGGGGTCCTGGGATGGATCCGCACCAGGCTTCCTGCTCAGCGGGGGAGTCTGCTTCTCCCTCTGCTTCTCACCCTGCTCAGGCTCTTTCAAATAAGTAAGTAAAATCCTTAAAAGAAAAGCTGATGAATGCAACAGTACCTGCCACCTAATGTAATGTTTTCAGCATCTTCTAGTGCTTGGCCTGTAAGGGGCAGTGACTGCCGAATCGGACAGACGAGGAGACTGAACCTCAAGCACATGAAATCCTGCGACCACAGGCAGAGAATCTGTCGCAAGTTGTTCCCTGTCTGGAAGGCTCTTCTCCCCGGTAAATAGTTCCTCCTTCGCTTCCACACCTCAGGTTAATTCCCTCTCTTCCAAAAACTTCCCTGACTTCTTAAAGCACGAATTTTCATCCCCTTTGATGTGGGAAACAAAGGCAAAATAAAAACTAAAGTTCCCTACGACTTACGGCTCACTGACAAGTCCTTGAAACAGGGAGAGGGGCTTTCCTCTGGGAGCCCGGCGGCCTTGACACTTTGCTGAGGACAGAGTTGGCCTGACCCCCCAGAATCCTGGGTCAGGTTTAAACATACAGGAATTCCTTTGGAATTCCCCCCAACACACATGTTGACAATCACCCCCAAGCACACGCCTCACTGATCCACACCGGAAGGGTCTCGTGACTCGGGTTTTAGCAGACCCTAATAAATGACCTTTTCTCAACAGGAGCTGCCCCTCGAGGTCCTGGAAACCTGCTTCCAAACGCCTGAGAGCCTGCGGCTGCTCCGCCCAACCTGGACGTCTGTAACGGGCCGCTCCTCCTGACCCCAGGGCGGCTCTCCGCCCTGAGATCCTGTCCCCGTGCTTTAGTAAGTCCGCCTTCTTGTGCCAACGCTGTCTCGGGAATTCCTTCCCGGCCTCGGCCCAGGCCCAGCGCGTCCAGCCCCTCGCCCATCCGACGGCGGCGCGGCCCCGCTCCGGACCCTCCTGCGAGCCAGGATGCGGCCTCGCCGCGCGCCCCGCGCAGGGCCCGCAGAGCACGGACGTCACACGCCGTTCGCGGATTCCGGTCCGGGTCCTCTCGAGGGCACAGGCCACCCTCCCGCGTGAGCGCGAAGCGGCAGCGCGGCGGGGGCGGGCACACTCCGGCCAGCGCGCTCTGACTGCGGCGGGGTCGCCGCGCCCCCCCGAGCTCCCCGCGCCCCCGCCGAGCGCCGGCCTGGACACACCCCCTCCGGCAGTGGCCCCCGCGCTCGTCGGGGATCCGCCCCCCGCCCCGAGCCGGCCGCGCGAGGCCCAGCGGACGCCCCGCACCTGCCCGCCGCGGGCCGACGGCCGACGGTTTACGGCCTGAAAAGCACGTCCAGTCGTAAAGCACGTCGCCTCCGAGGCGCCCTCACAGACGTCAGGCCAGTGGGTTCGCCACGGGCACAAACGGACCCCGAGTCTCTGGTTCCTTCCATGGCTTCAGCGGGGAAATGAGTCCTCGAGTTAACTGAGTGTTTTTTAAACGTCGTCTTCGGGACGGAGTTGTTTTTCGCGGGTCCCCGACCCCGTCCAGACACCGGCCCCGCCCGGCCGCCCGACGCCTGCCCGGAACTTGCGCCGCTGCCGGGCCACGCCAGCCAACCACAGCCGACAGGAAACGCGGCGGGCGGAGGAGAGTTACCAACGCACCGGTCCCCCGGAGCCTCTTCCTGGGACTGTCGGCTTCGACCGCTTTTCACTCGTTCTTCCGGTTTCTCTCCTCGCACTGTTCCCGCCTCTTCCCTTTCGCCGTCGGGATTTGAGGAGCTCTCGCGAGACTTAGGCCTCTTCCTAGGCCGGCGCTCTCGCCAAGGTACGTCGGGGGCCTTCTCGCTGTTGGACTTTTCGTCCAACTCTGAGGAAAACACGTTTCGGAGTTCGGCCTCCATGACCGGGTCCTGCTCACCCGGCGGGGATACGGCCGATTACCCGGGCCGTGTCCCCCGATGGCTTCTGCGGGGTGGCGCGGGGCTGGGCTGGGGGCCGGCGGGGGCCGGCGGCTGCGGGCGGCTGCCTCAGCGGGGACGCTGTGTGCTTGCAGGAGAAGGCCATGTTCAGTTCGAGCGCGAAGATCGTGAAGCCCAACGGCGAGAAGCCGGACGAGTTCGAGTCCGGCATCTCCCAGGTGAGGGGGCAGGGCCGGCGTCCGGGCGGCGTGTCCCCCTCCCCGGCCGCGGCCCGGGTCCCCCCGGCGCGTGTCCCCCTCCCCGGCCGCGGCTCGAGTCCCCCCGGCGCGTGTCCCCCTCCCCGGCCGCGGCTCGAGTCCCCCCGGCGCGTGTCCCCCTCCCCGGCGCGTGTCCCCCTCCCCGACCGCGACGCGGGTCCCCCCGGCGCGTGTCCCCCTCCCCGACCGCGACGCGAGTCCCCCCGGCGCGTGTCCCCCTCCCCGGCCGCGGCTCGAGTCCCCCCGGCGCGTGTCCCCCTCCCCGGCCGCGGCCCGGGTCCCCCCGGCGCGTGTCCCCCTCCCCGGCCGCGGCTCGAGTCCCCCCGGCGCGTGTCCCCCTCCCCGGCCGCGACACGAGTCCCCCCGGCGCGTGTCCCCCTCCCCGACCGCGACACGAGTCCCCCCGGCGCGTGTCCCCCTCCCCGGCCGCGACACGAGTCCCCCCGGCGCGTGTCCCCCTCCCCGGCCGCGACACGAGTCCCCCCGGCGCGTGTCCTCCTCCCCGGTCCCCAGCAGCGGGAGTCTGGGCGCGCGCGACCCGCCGGGAGCTGGGGACGCCGGTCCCGGAGGAGCCCGCGAGGGGCGGCGGGGCGGCGTGCGGGCGCTGAGGCGGCTCTGCTGCTGCCCCGCAGGCCCTGCTGGAGCTGGAGATGAACTCCGACCTCAAGGCGCAGCTCCGGGAGCTCAACATCACGGCGGCCAAGGTGAGGTGACCCGCCCGGGAGCAGCTGCTCGCGCTGACCGTCCGCGGCCCGGCCCGGGAGCACGTGCGGGGCCTGCGCGGGACTCGGGAGGGAGGGCAGGGCTGGGAGAGGAGGGGCGCGGGCGGAGGGTGTCCGCCGCCGCGCTCCACCGTGGCTTCCCGCCTGCTGCCGAGCGCGTGGCCTGGCCGGTCCGGGCCGCTGCGGGACCGTCCAGTGCCGCAGCTCCCGCGTGCTCGCGCGGCCTCCTGTTGGGCCGCAGGCCGGTTTGCCTCCTGCGCGGCCGTGCGGGGGTGCACGTGTAGGGGAGCTCGCGGGACGGGGGCGGCGCGGAGGTGGTCCGGGACGGGAGGGACCGCGGGGTGACGTCGGCTGCTGTGCTTCCCTCAGGAGATCGAGGTCGGCGGAGGCCGGAAGGCGATCATCATCTTCGTTCCCGTCCCTCAGCTGAAGTCGTTCCAGAAGATCCAAGTCCGGCTGGTGCGCGAGCTGGAGAAGAAGTTCAGCGGGAAGCACGTCGTCTTCATCGCTCAGGTGTCCTGTCCTGGGCGCATCCCGCCGTGGGGAGGGGGGAGTGTGAGAAGAGAAGCGAGGTCTGGGGTCTGACGCGAGTCGGAAGAGCCGTTGGGTGGCGGGGTGCTCCGTCCCAGGTCCCAGCCCCCAGCCGGGCCCTTCTGCTGGCGACCCAGCCCGAGGAAGGGGCGGCGGCTGTGTGCGCGGGGCACGGGTGGATGCTGAGGCGAGTGAGCACAGATCCAGCCTCGTGCTCACTGTCCGTGGGAAGGAGGGGCCGCACTGCCCACGGGTTCCCTGCTGCGCGGTCCCTCCAGCAGGCGGTGGGCCTGGCCTGCGCAGGTGTGCGGGGGCAGGCCGTGCAGAGGAGCCAGGAAGCCCTCACCGGCTCTCTCAGGAGCTTGTCTGCTCGGGGGCGGTGGACCTTTACAGACTTGGGATTTATTCTGTAACTGTTTTTTTGTGTTTTGTTTTTGTTTTTCTTTTAAAGCTGTTTGATAGCTCTTAGCTTTTTTTCAACTTAAGGTTTTTGTCTTTTCCATGGTAATTTTTATCTTACAGAGGAGAATTCTGCCTAAGCCAACTCGAAAAAGCCGCACAAAAAATAAGCAAAAGCGTCCCAGGAGGTGAGTATTTTATCAGCATCAAAAAGTACCGTAGGGGCGCCTGGGTGGCTCAGTGGGTTAAGCGTCCGACACTTGATCTCAGCTCAGGTCTCCCATCTCCGGGTCGTGAGTTCAGGCCCGGTGCTGGGCCCCACTTGAGGCTGTTGGGCTCCATGCTGAGCGTGGAGCCTGCTTTAAAAAAAAAAAAAGTAAACCATTTATTAAGGACTTTTGATTCACGTGGGGTATTTTTGTAGCAAGCATTGCAGTGGGTTTCTGAAATTAAACAGTCATAGTTTAGGAAAACCTTTCACGTGGGAATTCTTACTGAATAAACTGGTTTTCTCTGTAATTATGTATGTTTTAAAATTCGGGAGGCAAGAATCCCCTGTATTTACAAGGTAGAAGAGACTAGGTAGCTGCTGTCACAAGAGATGAGACTGTTTGTTCCTTCTCTGTGGGCCAAGGCTGCAGACCCTGCGGGGCGGCTCATGCAGCACCGAGGCATTGAGCGCTCCGGGCGTTGAGCAGCTGTGCTGGGAGGTGTCTTTGCTTGGTTTCTGCTGTGAGTTAAAGCTGAGAAGTGAAGTGGATTTTCCTGTTGCTGACATTGAGGGTTGAAAGGGCTCCTGCGACTGTAGACGCCGTGTCCTTTAAGCTCGACTGACTGACAGGTTACTTGGCATAAACTCCGATGCTGAGTGTCGTTGGCTTCCTGAGCTGGGCGTTGCGGTGTTTCGTGGAAGTGTGGTTTCACAGATGGGTTACTGATCCCTGCGGGGCCTGCCCTGTGGGCCAGCCTGGGAGAACATGGACTAGCGTCTCTGTCGCCAGATGGGCAGCAGCCTCAGCGAGTCTGCACTTGGTGTTACTTCTCCTCAAAAGATGAGGAAAAGGGACGTAGGGCCTGGAGAAGTGCTGTCTCAGCGACTGCTGTTAGTGCCGGGATTTCTAACACCCAGTCTTGCTTGTGAACCACCGGGAGGTCGTGATGGGGCTCCTGTGGGCAGATGTCACCGTGAGAAGGGTGGTGGGGAGACTGGAAGGACAGGAGCCGGAGTCCTGGAACTTGAGTCGTCCGGTGCAGTACTTGAACTTGTTTTACGGGCAGTTGGAGTAGCATAAGAATTTAGGGATTTTTTGGGTCTTCTGGATAGTTTGTGAGGAGACAGTCAAGAACGTCTAGTCTGTTAGAGCCCAAGTTCCTGCTTCGAATATGAAAACAAACCCTTGCTTTGCATCCAGTGGAGTGGCCCATCCACAGCCTCTCATCCCAGACTTGTGTTTTCCACATGTGCTCAGGTGACGGCTTGCCTGGGTTCCTGGTGGCCTACTCTGCACATCGGGGGCCTCCTGTTGAAGCTCTAGGCGGCAGGCATGGTGGTTCTGCCACTTCTCACTGCCCGCAGACCTCTTCGTCTTCAGTACTTCACACCTCCTGCATGGACGGGTCCTGATGTTGACTTGTTGTGGTCTCTATTCTAGTCTTAGCAGGGTTTCCGCTACTTTTCGTCTGAGGCCTTCAGTTCTGCGGCTGGTGATGATTAGTTGTGTAGCCTTGACTTCCCCTCCTTAAAGCTGATGTTGGAATCTGAGAGGAGATGCTCAGGCTAGCTTTGATGGCGTGTGGATTTGTTCTAAAGGAGACAGTTGACAAATTTGCATATTTGTGTGCTTTCCTAGTAATTCACGGGTAGCAGTGATCAGTTGGGCCATCTGTGTCATTTGCTTTCTGGAATGTGATGGAGGCTTTGGGAAGTGGATTTCCCTTGAGCTTGTGGAGTAGTAAGACCTTTGCAGGTGTTTGAGAGCCCCCAGAAAATGTGTAGGAGCGGCCGGATCTGAGATGCAAACGAGTGGAGTGGAGTGTCCATCTACTGAGCGTGAGACATTCTGGATGAGTTCTTACTGCAAGGTAGGTCCCGAAGCACTGGAAAGAACTACCTCTTCACACTCTCATTCTTGGCGTCTTGGTGGACACGGCAGATACCCCCAAAGCTTGGAATTGGTCGAATCTTGCTGTTGCCATGCGGCCAGATGGATTTTGAACTTGAAGTGCCACCAGGAGAGGAGTGAGGTCACAGCGGCAGTTTATGTGATGGGGTGAAGATGGGGTTCCGGGTGGGGCTGCCATCACAGAGCGGGTGACGGAGCAGTGCGTCCCTTGTCCTAGAGAACAAGGAGGAGCCTTGGAGGTGTTTTGGAGGCCATGGAGAGCTCTCGAAGGGTCTTTCCCTAGTAACGTGGTGTGATCATAGGTTTTTAGATGAACTTGGCAGCCTTGGTGGGGGTGGTTTTGGAGATGAGCGAAGAAGCTTCTGCAGCAGATTAGTTGAGAAATCGTGAGTGGAGAGAAACCCAAAGAGCACCTGAAAGGGGAAGCCCTCGTGAGCCTCTGTTCCCTGGAAACGGTCACCTGGGACTTGGTGTTTGTGTCGTTTGTACGGTTTCCTGGTTAACATACCCTGCGCTTTCAGAACAAATCAGTAGGGGGCTTGTTACTCTGTCTAGTATGACAGCGGCTCTCATATGATCTGTTAAATGTACGTGGCCTGTTTGAAAACTGGTGTTAATTTGGTTTCAGAAACCTGGGGTTTGCTGTTGATGTTTTGACTTCTGAGGGGCTCCCCGGAGGGCAGGTCTTCCTCAGTGTCTTACTCTTGTCACCATGTTCTTTCAGCCGCACTCTGACAGCTGTGCATGACGCGATCCTGGAGGACTTGGTGTTCCCAAGCGAGATTGTGGGCAAGAGAATCCGTGTGAAACTGGACGGCAGCCGGCTCATCAAGGTTCATTTGGATAAAGCGCAGCAGAACAATGTGGAGCACAAGGTAAGGGGCGGCTGTGTGGCTGGAGGCTGTGCGCGGGAGGGGGAGAGGCAGCAAAACCCAACTCCACGTGCCGCCAGATCCAGTAAGAGTGACCTCAGCCCGCCTTCTCCCACCTGAACCTCTGCCCACTGCCCTGCAGATTGTGTGTCGGGTTTTATAGTGGCGGTTGTTTTGAAAATCGGAATTCTCTGCCTTTTAAATTAATAGGAAAATTAGAAGTAAAGTAGTTCCTTTTAGTAAGATGTTACATCCTTTGGGTGTGGGATCTTGGTAGTGTTAGAATCTGGGAGGACTGTCCCCTCGCTTCATTCCTGGTGAAGTGTTGGTAATGTGGACAACCCCTGGGCCCCCTCACGGACTCTTGTCTGTGTGGCCCAGAGGAGCACCACGCTCCAGCTCCGGGATGTGACTAGAGCCCTGTCCCGTAGCGCTAGGGGTGAGCCTGTCCCTAGGCTTGTATATTCCTTGTCTTGTCAGTCCCTGGTTGCTGAGGGGAAAAACCACACAGGGCACAGCCTCACAAAGCCGCTAGGCTTCAAGCAGAATGTGTATGTTTAAAAGTTTTGTGATGAATTTTTTCTTTCCTTGTAGGTTGAAACTTTTTCTGGTGTCTATAAGAAGCTCACAGGCAAGGATGTTAACTTTGAGTTCCCCGAGTTTCAGTTGTGAATAAAAATGATTAAATAAAACTTTGACAGTATTCGGTTTGAGGCGTGATTTTCAAAAATTCAGAGATGTCGTATAGCTGTCTACATAGCCAGCAGCTCCCTGCGTAGGCTGGGAGATTTTGAGCAGAGAGGGTGCCTGTGGGATATACCAGGCAGTCTGATGCATGGGAGGGATATACTTGTATCCAGGGATGTTGTAATAGGTACAATCCTATGACATTGGCCCAGGTGGCTGAGTATTGGCACTTGGACAAGTTCAACCGAAGGATCACACGGGTACCAAAGGCGTGAACGATACGATAATGTAGCCTGCCTCCTGGTCCCTGTGCAGCGCTCTACGAGAATCGAATGCTGGGTCTCCTGGGAGGCCTGCCTGCCTTGAAGTCCGGGTTTCAGAAGCACCTGAAATCAGGCCAGGAATGGTTCCTTGGAAACGGCGTGATAGAGCAAAATGTGATAAAGTGGTGTTCTCACTGAATTTTTTATTGTGGTAAAAGACATACAGAATTTACCATTTTATCCTTTTTTTAAGTGTACGGTTCAGTGGCGGTGAGTGCTTATGTTGCTGTGACGCAGACCTGCACAGTGCCGGGTGGTGCTGGGACCGAGGCTTCCTGACGGCAGCTTCTTCCCCCGCTTCCAGATTCCCTGAGTTCACACATTCACCGCCGGTCTTGTGGATGCACGGGACCAGTCAGGCGTAGGTGGGATGAGACATTGGGGTCTACGTGTAGCCGCACGACTGCTGAACGGAAGCATAGTCGATGCTGCGCTTGCGTTTGCTTCTTTCCTCTGAGAAGACTATCCACATAGCGAGTCTGACGGACATCTGATGTGCTGTGTTCCCCTCTCCCAGCTCGAGCCGGTGCTGTTTCCTCGGTCTTGTTGAATCTGCTCCCATGCCCTTTCTTTGCTGAAGATTTTTGAAGCAAGTTCTAGATATGTGTTATTACTTAGGAATCTTTTAGCAGTGATAATTACTAAAATTCAGTATCAAATGAAGAACCACATTTTTTAAAAGTATTTTTTATGTTCAATTTGCTTGCATATAGTACGTTACTCATTTTTGATGTAGCGTTCAGTGATTCATTAGCTGTGTATAATAACACCCAGTACTCGTCCCAGCACATGCCCTCAACACCCATCACCCAGTCACTCCATCCCCCTGTGCCCCTCCCCTCCGTAACCCTCAGTTTGTCTCCTGGAGTCGGAGTCTCTCATGGTTTGTCTCTGATTTCTTCCCATTCAGTTTTCCCTCCCCCTGTGGTCCTCTGTGCTATTCCTTATGCTCCACACGAGTGAGACCATAGGGTAATGGTCTTTGATTAACCTACTTCACGCAGCATCATCCCTCCAGTTCCATCCACGTCCGGGCAGATGGTGGGTGTTCTCCTTTCTGACGGATCAGTGATGCCCCGTTGTGCAGAGGGACCGCGTCTTATCCATGCGTCTGTTGAAGGGCAGCTCGGCTCCTTCCAGTGTGGTGGGCATGGCTGCTATGAGCATTGGGGAGCATGTGCCCCTTTCTACTACATCTGTCTTTGGGGTAAATACCCAGTGCAATCGTTGGGTTGTAGGGTAGCCCGACTTTTAACTCCTTAGGAACCTCCATACTGTTCCCAGAGTGGCTGTACCGGCTTGCGTTCCCACCGACAGTGTAAGAGGGTTCCTGTTTCTTCACATCGTTGCCAACACTTGTTTCCGGTCTTTTTAATTTTTGCCATTCTAACTGGTGTGATGTGGTATCACTGTAGTTCCGATTTTTATTTCCCTGATGCGGAGTGATGTCGAACGTTTTTTCATCTGTGTGTGGGCCATTTGTGTGTTTTTGGAGAAGTGTCTTCATGTCTTCTGCCCATTGAAGAAGCAATTTTTCAAGTTGCTAAATCATAAGACATTAAACCAAGTTTTAAAATTAATCATATAGCTTTCCCTAAAATTAATATTTATTTGTGTCCATTTAAAACTTTGGTGTTTATGACCATATGCGTCCTTTTTAAGGACTCGTGTGCATTCTATAATATGTTAATGACCACATGATCCTGGAGATGACCTCAAAACTTCTACTCCGTGGGGTGTGCAATGAAATAGTTTGGGGACTAATGTGCTAAACATTGTCACTACAATTTTCCTCGGTAAACTTGCTGTTGAAGGAGAAACACAGTTGACTAGAACAACACGGGCCAGGGGTCCTGACTCCAGTGTTGAAAATCCCCTCCCTCCAGGACTCAACCGTTGGCTTACTGTTGACTGGAAGCCTCAGGAAAACAGCACATTTCGGTTGGTTCTGTCAGTGGAGCGTGCGATTGGATCTCAGGGTGGTAAGTCCGAGCTTCGTGTTGAGTGTAAAGACTACTTAAAAATAATCTCTGAAAAGAAAGAAAATGCATTTACAGTGTCCCACTGTGTTCATCGAAACCAAAATCCACATACAAGTAGACCCTCCCAGCTCAAACCTGCACTTTCCATCCAAGGGCCAACTGCATAGGCTATTCTAAGGGCTCGATCTTAAACCTGCAGGGGTGGGTGTGTATCATTTATTACAGAAAGTGACTGTTTAGATCTTCCTTTTCCCTCCTAGTTGTGTATCAGGTCCCGTCTTTCCTCCCTGACTGATAAAGGTACACAAAGTTGCAAAGATCCTAAGTAGTGGAACATTTTTGAGCTTTTTTGAGGTGCTGAGACGCCTAATTTTAGATCTCTACTATGAATACTTGATATTTATAAACATCTGTGACCGTACAGTAAAAGCACAGTTTGCGGCAACAGGGACCCCCGTTCCCAGAGATGGTTCTGGCTGCAGAGATCCCGGTTACTGTCTGAGAAGCTGCTGATGCCCTCAACTCTGGGTGAGGGTAAGAAGTTCAGTCTGAAGCCTCTTTGGCAGTTCATTTTTACTCAGAATTCTACACAGACACAAGTTCGTGCTCTGTAGGAATGTCTGAATGAGGCTTCAGTTTCATTGAGCACCTTCCCGGCTGCGGCTCAAGCCGTCTCCGCGCCGCACTGGAATGGGACAAGGCAGCGCTAGTCTGCAGTCAGGAGCCCACGGCCGGGCACGCCCCACGCAGTTGCTGTTCTGCTCCTGCTACTTGTAACTGTCCGTCTGGCAGTTTGCAAGCCCGGAGCAGCCCAGATGGCCAACGCTGACCCTGGTCATGTCGTAGTCCACTGCCGTTCGGGTCTGTGCCCACACGCGTATGGTCACCGCGGGGCTGGGGCTGCCGCCTTCCCTGAGCTGCCTTGTTTCTGTGACTTAAGATCTCATTCTAGAACGGAGGACCAGCCGGGACTAGCGAGGTCTCCTAGTTCTTCCAGGTCGAAGGGTCATGGCCCCGAGTCCTAGAGCCATCACTGCAGGCTACCTCTCAGCACCGGTCAGGGAGGTGCGTGTGCGTAACAGTGCCTGGCAGGGAGCCTTCAAAGCTTAATGTTGTAAGAATATAGGAGCTTTCTGGGGTTCCTGGGGGGCTCTGTCGGTTGGATGTCCGGCTCTTGGTTTTGGTTCAGGTCATAATCTCATGTGGGGATCGAGCCCCGCATTTGTCTCCACACTCAGTGGAGACCCCCTTGAGACTACGTCTTCCCCTGCCCCTTCCTCCACTTGAACTGTCTCATGCTCTTTCTCTCTCTCTTTTTTTTTAGAAAGAAAGATTTTATTTATTTAACAGCACAAGCAGGGGGAGCAGGAGAGAGAGAAGCAGGCTCCCCACCAAGTGGGGAGCCCCATGTGGGACTCAATTCCAGGCCCCTGGGATCATGACCCAAGCGGAAAGCAGACGCTTAAACAACTGAGCCACCCAGGCGCCCCATAAATAAGTAAATCTTAAGAAAAAAAAGAGGGGCGCCTGGGTGGCTCGGTGGGTTAAGCCTCTGCCTTCAGCTCAGGTCATGGTCTCAGGGTCCTGGGATCGAGCCCCACATTGGGCTCCCTGCTCAGTGGGGAGCCTGCTTCCCCCCCTCTCTCTGCCTGCCTCTCTGCCTGCTTGTGATCTCTGTCTGTCAAATAGATAAATAAAATCTTAAAAAAAAAAAGGAAGAAAAAGAATATATGAGGTTTCTTGTCCTTGAAAACCAAAACGGTCGTATTACTTCCAAAGGGAGGATCAAGAATCAGGGAAATCAATCTCATGACGAGCAGAGAACCATCCCAGAGACACAGGGAAACCAGATGACAGAGCCAGGTCTGCCGCTCTCGGATCTGTGAGTGGAACAGAGGAGGAAGTTCCACATTTTATTCTCTTTTATCAATTGGTTGCTTTTTCCATTTCATTCCGTGTGGCTTTCCTGAAGTCTTTTGACGTCCCTGGGCCTCCGTGCCCTCTTGGTACCATGAGGGGGTTGTGTAAGGATAAGCTCTTAAAATCCCTCCCCGCTTAAGGGACGCGGTCTGGGAGGTGGTATCCGAGCGGGGGGCCTACATCAAGCACCTCTTGGGGGAGCACAGAGAGGGCATTGCTGGGTGAGTCTCTGACTGGCGTATTTCAGACAAGACGTTACTTTGGACAAAGGCTTTGAGCCGAGACAACCGGCACGTAGTTAGTGGTCAGTATATGTTGCTGACTTCGCTGTAATCAGGATCATCGACTTCACGGCTGGCCCTCCCGTCACCCTCGGATCCAGCCATGGTTGAATGGCGTGCCAGCGCCTGATGAAGACGACAGGATGGCTCGGGTCCCCGTAGGCTGTGAAGCCGGCTCCGTGCCAGGTCCTCCGGCAGACCCGGTAAGTTGGGGCCTCTGTCCTCGAAGGTCTGCCAGTGGGTGACGCAGACATGGACGGCAACCAGGAAACGGGGTGGCCTTGACTTCTGTCCCTGAGCGGTGCGCCTAGAAGTCTTGCTTTCCTCTGGCTCGCAGAGTCCATTCCTTTGACTTATGCTTCCCCGGAACAAGGTGCGCAGGAGCGGCTTGGGAGGGGCCACAAACACACGGAGGGCCGCAGCCCAGGAGTCCCCCCCGTGGGCCATCCGGGACAGCTGCCCCTGCGGTCACCTTCGCGCTGCTCCCCTGGCGCAGGAAGCAGCCTCACGGGGCCGCTCGCCTCGGGCCGTTGACGGGCCTGACCGTGTGGTCACGTGCTGGCTCCTCGCGGCTCCCGCGTGGCTGCCGTGGAGACGGGCGCCGCGGCCGGCAGGTCTTTCCCTCCTTTGGTCCGCGGCCGATTTGTTGGCTTTCGGTTCCTGTGCTGGAGCAAGAGTGTGCGGTCCTGTGGGGCGACCGAGGAGAGGAGGCGGGGAGCGAGAAGGTGCAGGACAGCACCACGTGACTCGTGGGTGTCCCGCGCGTGGGGCCCTGCGGCGGGCCACCTACTCTGTCAGCCCCAGGCCTCACAGCACCCTGTGAGGGAGGCGGAGGTTGGCAGAGTGGTCCCTGGACCAGCAGCCCAGCATCGCTCATCGCATGGGAACTGGTTAGAATCGGGGGTGCCCGGATCCCCTACCAACTGCCGGCTCAGAAAGTCTGGGGCGGCGGCACAACGGCCGGTACTTTCAGAAGTCTTCTGGGTCGTTCTGGTGCACGCTCACATTTGAGACCGGTGATCTCGGGTGCTGTGATGACCTTGGATGGCACGATGTCGTCAGATGAATGGCATTCACATCCGTCTCGCTGGCGAGCTACACGGTGACGCCAAGGCCGCATCTCCCGGCAGCGCGGTGGGCTCCAGCTCTAATGAGTGCGGCCGTGGTGCCCGAACCCCCGACCATCCGGGAACCGCGTCCACGAGGGCCGGGTGCGGGCCTCGTGCCGCTCTGCACATTCAGGGAGCTCTGGAGAAGCAGAGCTGTCAGGCGGGGGCACGGGGTGGCCCAGGTTAATGTCCCGAAGGACTAAGTATCCGGACCGGTGGAGGCCTGGCTGGGTGACCTCCAGGAAGAGTTCCCACCCAGAGACACATGGGCCGGGTCTGGCTCTTCGTGCAGATTTCTCCGTTATCTCCGGGGAATGTAAACAGTCACCGGGAGCTGAGCCAGAGTCTCGTTCTGACCCGCTGCGTGGCCAGGCGGCCCGAGGGGCCCGAGTTCAGGAGGAAAAGCCTGCGCCCAACAGCACGACTTCGGCGCTTTGAAGGAAAGACGGGGAAGGAGGGAAAGGGGGAGGGCAGGAAGCCGGAGCAGCCTGAAGGGAGAAGGACCTACTGGTTTCTCGGCACTTGTTGGTGCGTGATTGCAAGGCAGGTGCACACAGGATTTCTAATGGCAAAACGGTTCTGACAACCTACTTGAAACAGGTCATTAGTATAATATTGTCACTTACTCTGTAACCGAGACTAATTCTCAGGTTTTGGCACTTAAAAAAAATAAAAGCCCTGAGCAGTTTGGGACACAAAACAAAAGGTAAGTGACCAGGTTGGTGGTGAGACCCCAGGAGAGTGTGGCAGACTGGTGGGCTGCTGGCTCTCCAGAACGTCTGGAAAGCCCAGTTCTGGGGAGACAGGGTGGGCCCCGACCTGACATGTGCCCCAGCGGTGGCACCTTGGGCAGGCGCCGTCCTTCTCTGCCCTGGCTCTGGAGCTCTAGCCGGAGCACCAGCAGCTGGCTGGGTGCGCTGCTTGTGAGGACTGAGCTTGTGGCTGACCGAGCGGGCCTCGCTGGGACCCAGGCCCTGGCCCTTCCTCCCAGCTGGAGTCCCAGGTGGGCCGAGGGAACACACCCCCACAACACAGTGCACCATCAGTTTCCACCACTGGGGTAGCCAGAGGCGTCCTTGTGATCTGGCTATGGGGGTCGCGTGTGAGCGCTGTCACCCGCTGGGTCTATGGGGGGTCGCGTGTGAGCGCTGTCGCCCGCTGGGTCTATGGGGGGTCGCGTGTGAGCGCTGTCGCCCGCTGGGTCTATGGGGGGTCGCGTGTGAGCGCTGTCGCCCGCTGGGTCTATGGGGGGTCGCGTGTGAGCGCTGTCACCCGCTGGGTCCTGGTTACTCTTCGTGGTGAGAACCTTCCAGTCCATCGCAGTCCCCAGAAGCCAGTACTCTGTGCCCCTGACCCCACGGTGTGACAGTATCTCCGGTCACACGTCCCGGGCAGGGAGTGGGACCAGGGTGAAGCTGAGCTGGGGCTGTGTTCCTCTGCACTGAGGTGGGGTGAGTTGTTCTGACACCGGCTACGACACGGATGAACCTTGAGGACATGAAGCTCCAATCTTGGACTCTGATCACATGAGATACTTAGAGTGGTCGGAATCATAGGACGTCCAGCAGGCGCGGCCAGGCGGCCAGGAGGCTGAGGTGGGCTGTAATGCATTGGGACAATGGGGAGGCAGTGGTATGGGGACAGAGGTTCAGTTTCACAGGGTGCGAAGGTCACGGAGACGGACGGTAGGGCCACACGGCATCACAAATGTAGTTAATACACTGAGCTCTACACTAAAACGTGATTACAATGGTAAATTGTCTGTTCTGTATTTTATCACAATAATAAAAACCTCCAGGCAGTTGGGAATGTTTGTGTGGGTCGTCTGGTCCGTTCCACTGTATCGTCAGTCTTGCAACTGGGCAGACCGACTCCTCCTGCTACGTCCTTCATCTCAGAATTGTTTTAGCTCCCTTTGTCTTTTCATATAAATTGGAGAATAATCCTGTCTCTGTCTACAAAATGTCTCGCTGGGATTTGAACAGGAATCGTGTTAAGCTTGTGGGTCACTCTAGGGAGAATCAGCGTCTCCCCCCAGTGCTGAGCCTCCCAGTCCCGGAGCGCGACGCGGTGTCTTAGAGCTGCTGTGATTTTCCTGGTTGGCACTTAGATCCGGACATGTTTTGTTAGATTTACCCCGAGGCCCTGAATTTCTTTGAGTGATTGTAAGTGATTTTAAGTTTCGGAGTGTATGTGTCCATTGCCAGCTTGTAGAGGTATGCCTGGTTTCCGAACGTTCATGTTGAGCTCTGAGCCTCGCAGAGCCCCTTCTGGATTCTAGGAGTTTTTGTGGACTTTCTTGTGTGTGTACTGTTTCTGGTTTTGGTCTCCGGGTAACACCAACTTCATAAAATGAATTGGAAAATGCTCCTCCCTCTTCTTTTTCCTGGAAGAGGTATGACAAATTGGTGTTAATTTTTCTATAAAACTTTGGTAGAATTCTCCTGTGAAGTCATCTGGCCTGGAGCTTCTTTCTTGGGAGTTTTCGTTACAAAATCAACCCCCTTAATTGTTAGGGGCTGCTAAGACCTCTATTTCATGTTGGGTCCATTGTGGAAGGTTGTGTGTTTCCCAGGAAGTGGCCCATTGGGTCTGTTTTCAGATTTATTTATGGTATTTGGCGGTTTTATTTATTTATTTATTTAAAGATTTTATTTATTTATTTGACACAGAGAGAGATCACAAGTAGGCAGAGAGGCAGGCAGAGAGAGAGGGAGAAGCAGGCTTCCCGCGGAGCAGAGAGCCCGATGTGGGGCTCGATTCCAGGACCCTGGCATCATGACCTGAGATGAAGGCAGAGGCTTTAACCCACTGAGCCACCCAGGCACCCCTATTTGGAGGTTTTAATAAAGAATCCAGGGCACCTGGGGGGCTGAGTCCTGGGATCGAGCCCCGCATCGGGCTCCCTGCTCCATGGGGAGTCTGCTTCCTCTGACCTTCTCCCCTCTCATGCTCTCTCTGTTTCTCTCTCAAATAAATAAATAAAATCTTTAGAGAAAATCTTTACAAAATTTATAATCTGTTGTGACTTCTTTCAGTCTAAATAAAAATGCATCTTTGAATGTAGCCTTTTGTATCGTAACCGTGTGTGTATCTTTTTCTTAAAGAAGTCCCCTCCCCTCCTCCGTAAGAGGCAGAGCCGGACCGGCCCACCACAGACCCTTGTTCTGCCTTCGTGAAGCGTCAGGGAGTGCCGTGAGTTCGGGTCTTGCGTGGGGTAGGTCTTGGCAGGCAGGGAGTGCCTTGAAGTGAAGCCCTACAGGGAGAGTGGATGGAAACGGGTCAGCCACGTTCATTTCTGTCTGATGTGGCACCTGATGGGGACCGCTCTCCCTGCTTCCCTCGACGCCCACCCTACTCGCGCTTCCTTCTTCAAAAGGAGAAGAGAAAGAGAACGGAGCAGACGCCAGAGTCGGGCTGGGGGGCTCGGGGTGAAGAGCCAGAAGGGCATCTCCGGCGGGTCCGCGACCCCGCGGCGGCTTCCCGCGTTCCCACACCCTCCACCGCCCTCCCGCAGGACAGCGGATGTATTGCAAACAGGAAGCTCTTTGCAGATAACGCCGAGACCCGGCCTGATTTGCTGGGAAGCCTGACGGCCGGGCCACGCTCGCCTGGCCTGTGGGGCTCGGCGGCCTCTGTAAATAGCGGCTATGAGGCTCCCGGGCGCAGTGTCCTCGTGGGTCCCCGACGGTCAGGACGCCCCCGTCGCCTGGCGTGCGCTGCAGGTAGGGGCGCTCTGCCGGGTGACCCGGCAGCCCTGGGGAGCAGGGTGGGGTCTGCCAGTCCACGGGGACATGCTGCGCTAGGAAGGCGAGGTTGCCGAAGCGCCCAGAGGGAGGACTCCGGTGGAAGGGGGGATGGGATCTGTGCTTTGGTCCCCGCGTCGGATGGGGTCTGTCCGATGGATCCGACTCTAGAATTCCAAGGTCTGAGTAATTCAGGAGCTCGTGCCGGAGACTCCATGGGGCTGGCTCACGAGGCGCTCACAGAAGGAGGCTTCTCCGCGCTGCACTCGTTCCGAGAGGTGGGGCTGTGTGTTCTCGAATCCCCATCCCTGTGTGAAAGGTGGCTGTGGCAGCGTGGGAAGGTGGCCGGAGTGTGCTCCCGGGGAGCGGCCGCCACCTGTGGCTGGGGCCACGTAGGCCGCAGCGGTCATCTGTGCTCACGGCCCGTGGCTCTGTTCTGGGCTCAGCAATGGGACAAAGGCAGGACCGGAGCGGGGCGGGGGGGGGCAGGACCGGAGCCGGGGGGGGGGGGGGCTCTGGTCTCCGAAACTGGGTAGGACGTGGTGTGACGGGTCCCTTCCTCCCTGGCCAGCTGGCTTCCAGGCTGAAGTTAGGTCGCACTTAGGAATTTAAAAGACAAAGTGGGAAAGCCGCAGCCTGTGCATAGCCAGGCTTCTGAGCTGGTGGGAAGCGCTCTCCTTGCCCGGCAGAGCGAGCCTGGGCGTCCGCCACGATTCCAGCTCATCTACGGCCTTGAGAAATCTGGGGGCTGTGAGAGGACAGACAGTTGGCAGAAAGCTGGGGAAAGGGCCTCTTCCTCCTTAGTGTGTGCCCTTTGGTTGGGTCCTGGGGAGACCCCGTGTCACCGTGGGGAACAAGCAGCTGGGTGGGGGTGGGGGTGTCCGTTCTCGGAGGCCCCTGGCGCTTCCAGATGGTTCTCAGGCTGTACGTGCTGCAGAGCTTAATGAAAAGGTAGGATTGTGAGTTTGGCAAATTATACCACATTTTTTTTCATGGTCCATTTCTTTCTTTCTTTCTTTCTTTTTTTTTTTTTAAAGATTTTACTTATTTGAAAGACAGAGAGAGAGAGGGAATTTCATTCTTACAATGAACTTCTAAGAATTCCAAATGAATTTCCCCTCGGAAACCCTGGCTTTCTGTGCCCAAGGGAGGGTGGAAACCTCCCAGGCTCTGGCTGGATCAGGATGTCGTTCTTAGAGAGGGCCCAGCGGGCCGAGGCTTCTCCGTTTACAGACCGAATTCCTCTCCTGACGCCCAGGGCAGAGCTGGAAGTTGGAGGAGTTGGAACTCCCCCCCCACCCCCGCCCCACCAGGGCTGCCCTGCTCTCCCCGGAGGAGACTCAGATGCAAGAGCCAGTGGCGGGGCGGGGGTGGGGTCGTAGGGCTGCAGGGAAGGTTCCGGCTGCTGCCCGTGGGCCTTGTGCAGGCTCTGCGTGGCCCAGGTGGCGACCGCTGTGGCTGGAAGCCGTGTGTGGGAGCCGGGGGTCGTGCTGAGCAGCGTGGCTGTCCCCGGACGCAGCCGTTCTCAGCTGGAGACGAAACTCCCACGTGAGCTTCAGACTCCCGAGATGTGAAGAAATAGCTAAACCCCCTCTGCCTCCGCAAACACCGAGAAGCAAGTATTGTAGACTCGAGCCCAAATGTAAGTTTATCATGACTTTTTTTTAACATTATCATCACGGTTAAGAGCTACATTCTGGAAAGAACCCACATTTGCTTCTAGAGCAGCAGCTCAGCTCGACACGGTGAAGGACACAGCGTCGCAAACAGGCCTGGCGGCCCCTTTGTTGCGGGCTTTTAGGAATTCCAGGTCCGTTAATGCAGGGCCGGAGCCACCCCTAGCCCGTCCCGCACCGGCCACGCGGAGGCGCTGGCCCCGGTCCTGCGTGGACCTGAGGCATGAGGAGCCCTCGGGCAGCGAGGAAACGCAGTCCCAGGTTGGGGAGACCTTAAATTCTAGGTGCTGCCCTGGTGAGCTTCCGTCCGTCCCTCATTCGCTGCTTCTTGCCGCCTTTCGGTCCTAGGCTCAGTGCCCGCTAAGCTCCTGCCGGAGGCCTGAGCCTTTCCCGGCTGCAGGAGGTGCTCACTCTTGGCTCACTTCCAGGGCAAGTCGCTGGCCCAGGAGCCCAAGGCCCAGCGGCAGGGGGGGAAGCGAAAGGGGCAAAGCTCATCCTTGCGGGCTGCCGGCAAACCTTCACGCCTTTTCCCTTCTCAGAGTCGCTCCCTCACGCAAGCGCCAGCTGGGCGGGGAGGCTGGGAGGGGAGGCTGGGAGGGGAGGCTGGGCAGGGGTGGGAGCTGGGCGGGGAGGCTGGGAGGGGAGGCTGGGAGGGGGGCTGGGCGGGGAGGCTGGGGGGTGCTGGGCGGGGAGGCTGGGCGGGGAGGCTGGGAGGGGAGGCTGGGCGGGGAGGCTGGCTGTCCAGCCTCCAGCCTCCTTGGCACCATCGCATTGAGGAGCCAGGTCCGAGGTGGTTTTGGGAACTAAATGAGGTTTGTGTGCCCATGTGTGGTAGTAAATACTGGCTCCTTGTCTCTCTCGCAAGCGTGAAATAACACAGTAAAAGCTGCCTCCGTAGTGTAAGGAGGTGGGCGGCCCCCGCCCCCGGGCTTGGCACTCAGACGGCCGACAGGAGCAGAAGGGAGAGGTCAGGTGCGCCAGGAGGCCCCGGGTCCGACCCCACCTCCCCACCTACTAGTGGGGTGCTCTGGGCAGCTGACTTCACTTCCCTCATCCCTGGTTCCCTGGCCTGTGAGATGGGAGCGACATGCTGGGAGCGGCCGGCCTTCTAGGGTCCCCCGTCGAGGGGACATTCATCCTCACCCCCGCCCTTCACAGTGCGCCCTGTGCCCCCGCCGAGGGGAGCAGGGTCCTAGCTGCAGGGTGTCACAGAGCACACGCGGGTTCCGCCTGCATCTGTCGCACGGACCAGTGGCTGGAGCAGTGGCTGGGGCACAGGACCACTCAGCGGCTCTGGCTTCCTGGGCCTGGAGGGGCTGTAGGCCGCGGGGCCCGCCCCGTGTGCAAACAGTAGCGCCGCGGCCGTCTCGGCGAGCACTTGCCCCGGCACACCTCTCCGTGTTTCACGTAGTTGCTCCTCGCACGGACTCCTCCCTCCCCTCCACGCGGAGGGCGCCGGCCAGCAACGGAGACATGATGAGCCCAGGGTACTGGTCCCGGGGCTGCCAGGTGCACAGCCATCCCCAGATCCTGCTCCGTGTGGACATTAGAGTCTCAGGGAGTGGATTTCTGGGTGCTGCCACCAAGACTTCCTCACTGGCCCTTGGGGGAAGAATCGGCCTGCCTGATCCCCACGGGGGTGCAGGGCCAGCTGTGTCCTCCTGTGTGTCCCAACCTCCGTCCCTCTCCCACACCTGCTGGTGACGGGTGCTGTCACAGTGACAGATGATCGATGAGCTATGGCTGCTGTGAGCCCCGCAGCAGGGCGCTGAGTAGAACAGGCTTGCTCGGACTCTGCACACACGGCCCGCTCCCGGAAAGCTCCAAGCTGAGCCACCAGGACAGTGGTCTACTAGGAGCGCACTGGCATGCGGTGATGCTAGGAAGCCACGCGAGCCATGCATTCACAGCCCAAGAGTGCAGCTCCAAGGGGTATGGAGGGGTCCTGGGCCCAGGGACCATGGGGGACTGGCCCGTCCTCAGGAGCGGGCTGGGCTCTACCCTCTGTTCTGAGCGGCGTGTCAGAGTTGTCATAGGACCCCACGTGTGCCTTTGTGTGCGTGAAGTCTCAGCCACAGAGACGCAGAGGCGTGAATCTGGCGGCCGTGCTCAGGGTGGGTGTCCCAGCGTGGCCGGGACAGGGAGGTGAAGGCGGGCCCGCGAGGGGGAGACCTGAAGGCTGGGAGCGGCCCCCGACAGCTCCCTGCTCCCAGGCCCCAGCCTGCATGCGGTCACTCCCCGGTGTCTGAATGCTCATCGCTGTGTCCCCTTCCTTGGCGCAGGAGCCTGTGTCCCCCGAGCGCTCGTGATGAAGCAGCATCTGGCTCTGATCGGCCTGGCCTTCCTGTGGCTTCTTCCGGGGGGACACCCTCAGCAGACAGCGGAGGACGCCTGCTCCCTGCATATTCTCGTCCCAGGCCTCAAAGGTAAGCTTGACCACGGCCTCCCCAGTGTGGCTGAGGCTGGAGGGCTGGTGCTGCCACCGCCCGGGGTCTGAGCAAGATGCGCCCCAGTTTCCCCATCTGCCAAACTCAGGGTCGACTACGTAAAGTCTACTCTTCCTTTGGCCAAGGGATTCTGAAATTCTGAAGGAGCCACCTACCTGCACCCCATAAAGGACACTAACATTCGTTCCAGGTGCCACACACGTGACCTCAAATGACTTTCAGAGTGCGATGATCTCCTCTGGTCCATTTTGCAGATAAGGACATCGGAGGCTTAGGGACATTTGGCGATTTGCCAGATTGGGTCCCCCAGCTTTGAAGCCCGTGCTCCGACACCGGTTCCTGAGGGCTCCTAATTTCCTCTTTAAAACAAACAAACAGACACACCCCCACAGCTCTTCTCTTGCCGGCTTGCTTGTCATTTCCTTCCAGGTGGAGTTTGCTCCGCCGAGCAGATGTGGGGGCTGGGGGTACCGGCCCCGGGAATGCGCGTCTTTGTTTAGAAAAGCCCCTGGTTTCTCCACAGCACAGGCAAGAGAGTCCCAAACCTTGTACTTCCCAAGCAGGGTCTGCTCCACCGTGCGAGGGTGCAGCGCAGGATGAGCGTGTGGGCCTCCAGTTCAAACGCTACAAAAACCTCTGAAGCAGGGGCAGGGCTCATGGCGCACGTGGGGTGGGCAGGCTTGGGCCGCCCGCTCTAGGAGCCAGAGACCAGGGTGCAGAGGGGCTGGCCTGGGACTCACTCTCTAAATTCCCTTCTTCGTTTCCTGCTCAGTCTACGTGGACCCGGCCCAGACCCTGGGCCTTCCGCGGGAATGCTGTCAGCTCTCCCTACAGAGACGTTGGAGGAAGCAGACTCACACTTAGGGGCTTTGGATCCGTGACGAGAATGACCGCCACCCAAGACAGAGCCAGGCGTCTCTGGAGACCAGGCCCTCGTGGGAGCAGACGGGGCTCGTGAGGGCCTCAGTGAGCCAGACGGGGGGTGGGCTCCTTGGAGGAAACTGTCGAGGCAGACCCTGCGCCCAGGGGCTCATCCTCCAGCAGGTGAACCAGACTCGTCCCCAGGCCGTGTGGAAGCCGTGGGGGGTGGTTTGGGGCTGTGGACCCTGCGTTCCGGATGCCCCGATGAAGCAGCAACATCGCCCCATAGTCTCGATGGCCACAGTCTGTCCACACCAAAGCCACAGTTCCAGTAGAGAAACTTTTTTCCCACGATTTGTTTATTGGAGACAGAGGCAGTGTGCAAGGAGGGGGGTCGGGGCAGAGGGGGAGGGAGAGAGAGAATTGCAAGCAGACTCTACACTGAGCACCCA
Organism: Martes martes; assembly: GCF_963455335.1. Lineage (NCBI taxonomy): Eukaryota > Metazoa > Chordata > Mammalia > Carnivora > Mustelidae > Martes > Martes martes. Next base: position 137,221,232 of record NC_137896.1, on the reverse strand, counting down.
GCTCGATCTCCGACCCTGAGATCATGACCCCAGCCAGAATCAAGAGTCGGACGCTTAACAGACTGAGCCGCCCACACGCCCCGGGAAGCTTCTGACCAGACTTCCCGAAGTCCGTGCGGTCTGGGTGTCCTGCGCTCGTCTCCAGCTTCACTGAGCTGTAACCGACAAGTAGACGCTGCGCACGTGCCAGGTGAATTCACGCAAACCTTGTGAAGTGACGTCACCTTCCGTCGTCCCCATTCTGTGGGTGGGGGTGGGAGTGGGGGCAAGGACTGGGGGTTTCTTGTTCTGGCCCAGGAACAAGGGGACCTGACTAACGCACGCCTTTGGGGACTTTGCCCCTCTGAGACACGCCGGCGGCTGGGGCCTGCTTCCTCTCCCACTGTGGGGGGACGTCCACTGTAGAGGCAGGTGCTGGAGAGCCAGGAGCACCCACGGCCCTTCCTCAACCGGCCACAAAGACAGCCAAGGGCCTGCACCAAGTACCTGATGTGTGTCTTCCTTGTTGGGTCAAGAATGACCCAGATGCCGTCGAGGCGACAGCTTTGTGCCGCGGACCTTTTTGAGACTGGCAGGGAGACGAGCTAGAAGCGAATAGTAGCCACGTGTGCATGTGGGAGGGAGGGAACAGGTTGTCAATGACCAAGAGTGAGCTGGACACTTGAAATGTTAGCCTCTCCGGGTAGAGACAGAATTTGTCACGTAGAACTTCACATGGGCATCGGTTCCAGACCACTGCTAAAGGAGAGGGTGTGGGGAGAGGACACCGGGCTCCCTGGGCACACAGTATGGAGTGCGTGTGAGTTTGGGGGGGAGGCTTAGAGCAATATGGTCCTGAGGTTCTCATCAGCGAGGCCACAGCTCTGAATGTCCCTGAGACCACGGACTGGGCACGGCCCCTGTCTTCTAGGGCGCAGTGCACCCCGTCCTCGGGGTTGGGGGGCTTACCCAACCAGGGGCTTGGGAGGCTCTCTGCCTCTGAGCTCTGGACGCCCCCCTCCCAGGGACCACCTCTGCTCCCCAGCACTGGGCGAGACCGTGATGCAGAATCTGAGGGAGAACGGTGTTCGAGGGGCTTTCTGATGATCTGAGATGAGACCCATGAGAGGTCACGCTCTTAGAAAGCTTTTCATGATACCGTAGTCCTCTCCCCTGCCTTAGGAAGAGGACTTGTGGGCACAAGGTAGCACTTGGTGCTGCCCAGTGACTTACCGTCCTCAGAGCCTTGCTACACACACAGGTGTCACGCTCCATGTGGGCCTGCAGCAGCAGGGTGGGGCGGGGGCAGCCGCCGGGGAGCCCGCGACAGTCATGAGGCCTGCGTCCTCACTGCTTTCTCTCCAGGAGAGGTTTATGACGATAGTCAGCGTCTTATTTCAGGGTCAGATGCTGATGGCCGCAAGGATCATGTTCCTCTGGTAGTTCTCTTCCAGATGTTGGGTCCCTTGAGTGTGTGCGGGCTCTTGGTGGCACGCTCAGTCTGTTAGTATTTCTTGCGGGTCTATCAACGTGTCCCCAAGCATTGCTACTGTAACAGTTTCCTTTCTTAAGAACGGTAAAGTACGCTGAGACTTAAGGGCCACGTGGGTGCCGGGCGTGTATGAGCCCACCCTTCAGCCGGGGGCTGCGTGGAGCCTTCCCCGCGGGGCGCGCAGGCGACCACAGGTTGTTGCTGGCACTCTGCTTTTCTCTTTTACGGAAGTTTAAACAGGATGCCCCCTCCTTCAGGCCAGTCAGTTTTGGGCATCTTGTTGGGGCATCTGTAAGCTCAGTTAAGCTCCTCACCAGGCGTGAGGGCCCAAGGAGAGTCGCACAGAACTGAAGTAGCCTGGATGGTGGCCGGTGTTGGGTGCACCTGAGGGGTTACATGGGCCCCCTGCTGGCACCCGCACCCTCGTGGGGGAGTGGTACAGCGGTCGGGCAGACGAGCCGTGTGATGTGGAGCAAGGGTCTGGTCACTGGGGAGAAGAGGCAGCCGGTGAGTGGATCAGAAGCGTCTGGTGGGAAGGCAGGAAGGCGGGAAGGTGGGAACGTGGCCGTCACGACCTGGGCTCCCGATGAAGACCTCCTGAGGACGGTTTTAGAAATGAGGCGTTATTTGTCTCCACCTTTAGCCTGTTGGTGGTTTTAAGAAGGGACATAACAGGGACGCCTGGGTGGCTCAGTGGGTTAAGCCTCTGCCTTCGGCTCAGGTCATGATCCCAGGGTCCATGGATCGAGTCCCACATCAGGCTTCTTGCTCTGTAGGGAGCCTGGTTCTCTCTCTGCGTCTGCCTGCTTCTCTGCCTGCTTGTGTGCGCTTTCTCTCTCTCTTTCTGACAAATAAATAAAATCTTAAAAAAAAAAAAAAAAGAAGGGACATAACATAATGGGGTCTGTGTTTTAGGAAGACCGTTCGGGTGTGGATTAGAGTGGGCGGGGAGGAGGCCGAGGGAGGGACCTCGATGTCTCCCCTCCAGCTCCAGCCTCTGCTCCTGCCGCCGCCTCCGCTGCTCGCGGGCGTCCGCACAGGCCATGCACGTCTGTCCTGCCTGGGCAGTGTAAGCACAGTCCCCAGAGCTGTAGGGAGCCCCGGGGCTGGCCCAGCTGGGCCAGGACAGGGAGGGGGCCGGTCAGACCCCACGGAGCTCGGCAGAGGCTGCGCTTCGCTGAGGAGGGAGATGGGAGAGCGGAGATTACGCCGGGCCTGGGGCTTGCGGGCCGGGAGAATCTGTGTGTCGGCTAGAACCAGAAGCATCACGGGAGGCACTCACCTCTGGGGAGAAGCCGTCAGGTCGATGCGCGGTGTGCTAAGCGCGGGGCGTCAGGAGATGAATAGTCCGTCTCCCCGCTTCAGTTCTGAGTGAGACAAGCGACAGATCAAAGAGGAGCAAGTGACCGCCCACACACGGCCAGGACCCGTGACGAGGGCCGGGTGGCGTGCAGCCTGGGCTGACAGCAGGACACACCTGGCCGGCGAACCTGGATCAGGTGGATGTGCCCACCGGGTCACAGGCTCCGCACCCCCGAGTGTGTGCTGCATCCCCTCATGCTGAAAGGACCCGGGGATGTGGACGTGCGCACCTGTTCATTCTTCCCTGGTGCACCTGCCGGATACAGATGCAGCCAGATACAGAGGGACACCTGGCACGGGAGAGCCTCGAGATCCCTGCTCTCCTCATGCTGCCCTGAGGGCAGAGGGGCAGGCACAGGGGTTCCCAGGGAGCGCTGTGCTCCAGAGGGCAAGCTAGCCCCGAGGGATAACTGGAGAAGGGGACACACATCCCCGGAGGGGGGCCCAGGAGCAGAGTCCCGACACTGATTTGGGGCAGGGAAACCTGCGAGCCTCAGGGACGGAGGGTGGGAAGAGGGGGGAAAGCCCATAGGGGTGGGAGATGGTCAGGGTAAGAGATGAGACGTCCTGGGGAGGGGGCGGGGAGAGGAAGGCCAAGGGGCGGGGCTGGCCCCACGGTGGGCAGGCGAGAAGCCGAGAAGCCGAGGCTGAGGCTGACGCTGGGATCTGTGCTCAGAAGGAGGTCCTAAACGGGTGACTTCTTCCACAGGGGATGCTGGAGAGAAGGGAGACAAAGGTGCACCCGGACGGCCTGGAAGAGTTGGCCCCACAGGAGAGAAAGGTACCTGCCGCCCCTCGGCCCCGCTGAAGTCTGGCCCTTCCCAGCCCCTCCGGGGTCTGCCCAAGAGGGTGCAGCTGGTGCTGCTGCAGCAGCCACAGGGGAGAGGAGGGCGCAGGGGTGCGAGGGGAGTTTGATGCCTGCCTAGTGAGCCAGGGTGCAGAGTGCTCCGCACGCCAAGAAACAGAGCACGGCCTGGGAGCGGCGCACGGCAGGGCCATCACGTGCGGCCCCTCAGCAGCCTCCTCTGCAACATGGGGTCATTTGGGAGTGTTACATGCACAAGTGCAATTGTGAGGATGTGCAAGAAACTCTGAGGGTGTGCCAAAAGTTATGGAGGCGTGTGAGCAGATCAGGAGGCGTGCGATCAGTGATGGAGAAGTGTGAGCAGATCAGGAGGTGCATAAACAGATAAGGAGGTGTGCAAGCCATGATGGAGGTGTGTAAAGAGAGAAGGAGGCATGTGAGCAGATGAGGAGGTGTGCAAGCGGTGGTGCAGGTGTGCAAAGGACTGAGGGACAGACTTGGGTGGGGCGTGTGGGGTTCTACAGGGGAAGGCACCTGTGGCCAGCAGATTCTAATTGCTGAATCTGTGACCCCTGTATGGCATGGGCATGGGGTGGGAGCTGTGTGGGGTCTCGGGGTCCTCTCGCCCTCTTTCCCCCGCTCCCCTGCTTTCCTCTAGCCCCGGAGGCTTTCCAGCTCAGCCCGGTTTAGCCGAGCACGGCCACTGTTCAGGTGCGCTGCTCCTGATGTCCAGTCTCTGACTTCTGTAGCTTCTGGAAGGCACTTCGCTCCAGCGGAGTCGTGAGAGTTGCAGAAACTGGGGGTGGGGGTGGGGGGGCTGCGACCCTCCTGGTTTCAGGGTGTGGGCAAACGGACCGTTCACTTTTTCATTTTTCAAAATTATTTTCGCTGGAATCGTTTTTTCCATGTAAATATTACCGGGCTCCTTGGGAGGTTTTTAGAATTTTATTTTATTTTTTTTTTAGGTTTTTAAAAAGAAGATCTTATTTATTTATTTGAGAGAGAGAGAGAGAGAGAGAGAGCACACAAGCAAGGGGAGCAGCAGGCAGAGGGAGAGGGAGAGCAGGGAGCTCGATGCGGGGCTCAATCCCAGGACCCCGGGGTCATGACCTGAGTTGGAGGCAGACGCTCAACCGACTGAGCCACCCAGGCACCCCTGGAATTAATTATCGTTCAAATGTCTCACGTTTTGCTGCTTACGGCTCCCGCCTGCTGAGCTTCCTCCTGTGTGCGCCTGCGCTGGGCGGGTCGCCCCACCGGAACGCTCCGTTCTAGTCTAGAGAGACTCTGCCACCGATTTTCAGCTCCCGATGGGTCTTTCCCTGCGTACTTTCAGCCAGTGTCAGTTTTATTTTGCGACGGTGATTTCCACTGGTGGTATCGTTTATGAAGCTGTTAGAGGACTAGCAGCTCCTGTCGGTGATCTTGCTACTGTATGAAAATGGTGTGAGAATCCCCTGCGGGTATTACGGGACGCTGTTCCCGGAGCCGCTCCCCAGCCTCGGCCTCTCTGGGCTCCCACACTGGTCTGTCCTGCGGCAGCCCTTCCTCCACGTGCCACCTCGCCGCTTTCGGCAGGCTCCGCGTCCCATCGAGGACCTTCTGGCCGCAGGACGCTCTCGCCGCTGATGGCTCCTGGGACACGCGCCCATCTCTGGGGAGAAGCGGGGACGGGCTGGTGGCCACAGCGGGGAGGGGGGGATCCCGAACCCGCGTCCCTGCCCCTGCTCAGGCAGCTGTGGCCGGGTGAGGTGGGCACAGAAGGTCAGGAACCACGCTTCCGGCCGGAAGACAGGATTGCAGCCCCCGGACTCACTGGGAAGGGGAGGCCGTGTCCTGCAGACACCCACTTGCCCCGACACCGGCTCAGAAGCCTTGGCCAGTTGGGATCTGACTCGTCCAGCCAGGGAGTGGGTCCCCTTGTGGCCCTGGGCCGCAGGCAGTGGGTTCTCCCGCTCCCTTCTGGAGGTGCTCTGCTGGGACGCAGCATCATGGGGGCTGGCATGGGGCCCAGAGCCCCTCTCCAGCATCTTGTCCGACAGCTGCAAAAATGACCATATGTAGACTTTTGTCTTCAAAGTCTTCCATGTTTCATCCGAGGCTCTCCGTGGCCAGTTGTGTGAGTTCTGGCCACTCCCCAGAGCCTCCTGTCCGTCTGGCACATTCTCTGGGTGATTCCCTCTGGGTGAGGAGGATCCCTTCCTTGGATGTCCATAAACCGCTTTCCGTAAATGCTGTAGAGCAGGGCTTCCTCCCTTTTCGGAAGTCCCAGACTGGGTGGATCTGTGGACCCCAATCCTGCCTTCCGCCTCAGTCCCTCCTTCCCGTCTTGGACGAACTCCCTTCCTTCACGTCCAGCGCCAGCGCAGAGGCGGCAGGAGTCGCTGGTCCGGGGCCTGCTGCTCCCCCCAGTGCAGAGAGCTGCTCCCGCTCCGGCCGCTGGAAGTGGGGGAGGGACCCTCAGGATTCATCGAGCCCCCCGCCTACTGCCCACTGCTCCACGGGGACCACCTGCAGGAGCTCGCCCAGCCCGGCCTGTGCTGTGGGTCTCACGGGCTCTCCGGGGTGGGGGCCGTGCGTCCTCCCGGCCCCTGGCGGCTGCGGGCCTCTGGCGGGCACTGCCCTCGCCCTTTGCCTCCGCGGCTAACTGCTCTCCCTCCCCTTCCCCTGTTCTTTTTTCTTTTTTTCATGCTCTGTTTGAAAGACGACATAATACAATTTAGCTAAGGTAGAAAATATTGGAGAAGAAAAAAATATTATCCCCTTGTTTAAGGTGAGGTTATTTCAGTGAAATGCATGCTGTGAGGTCCCGGGCGTTTGCTGGGGCGAGCCGCACGGTGGCTCGGTGGCTCGCGTCCTCACGTCTGGGCGAGAGGAGGACAGCCGTGGTTCTCCAACTTACTCTTCTCCTGGGGAAGCAGTGTGAGTGTGGTGGTGTGGGGGGTTGGGGACATCACGACCCTCCTGCCCGGCCACCTCTTCTTAGGGCGTCCCAGGGCGCGAGGACCGGGGGACTCAGAATCCATCAACTGCCTAGACTCACCCCGGCGTTGAGGCCTGAGGGACACGTCCCCTGGGGTCCTCGTGGAGTGGCCCTTTGTGGCAAGTCCTGCCAGGTGTACGGTGGGCACGGCGTGCCACAGGCCGGTCATGCCCGTTTCTTTATACGCCAGACTCCAAGCAAGATCGTAGGCCCCTGGGGCAGGCGCACTCACTCTCTTCTTAGGGCTCCAGGGCCTCCTGGGAGATGTGGCTCTTGGAAGGCCCTCGACCCATTGGAAAAGCTCTTGAATTCAGTATCTTCGAATGTCTTTGCAATCTGCAGTGACCCCGTGCCCTGTGCTGAGGGTCCGGGGGGTGCGTCTGTGGGCCCTGTTCCAGGTGGTAGAGGGCAGGTCTGTGGCCAAGGCTGTGGCCACGCCGAGCCTCTCAGACTGCGGGACGCAGCAGCCAGCTGGGCTCTCGTTACCGTGCGGCTGAGATGCGGGCGTCCATCAGCAGATGCCGCCCGGAGGAGCTGTTCCCGAGATGCGGCCCGGGGCCTGCCTGTGGGTGGGGGGTGACCGTCCCGAGCGTCCGCACGCCCTCGAGGCCCGCTCCGCCGCTTGTGCGCACGTGGGTCAGGCCGCAGGGGGACTGCCTCTGGCCGATGTGCGTGCGCTGGGGGGTCTCGGCTCAGCCACGGAGCAGCCCCCGGCCGGGGAACTTGAACAAGAGGGAGTGCGTGCAGGCTGGCGGACGCCTTTTCTGAAACAACAGAGCCAGGCCCAGGGTCTGCAGCCGCGTCCCGCTGTCCCCTGTCCTCTACTGGAGTAAGAACCCCTCCCGCCTTCCTGGCCTGCGTTGCTCTGCGGCAGCGGCTCAGAGCCGCGTGGCTGACACCGCTTCCGGCGCCACCTTCGTTTTCAGGGCTCCTTGCCCCCAGACGCTGCTCAGACGACATCGGGGAGGCTCCTGGGCCGCTTGCCTTAGACTCTGGGGACCCTCCCGGCACGCAGAGGTGGAGGGTGACCCCACGTCAGTGACAGGCCCTTCGTTGCAAGTCGCTAGGGAAGCTGAATTCTGAGGGCCCCTTTGCCCCCGTCCCACGTCAAAGGACTGTGTGAGATCGTCATTAAAATTAGTAAGAGTCACCGGCCTGCTGTGAGCGGCTCCCGTTCTCTCGTGCCTTGTGCGTGTCTGGAGGACAGTCGTGGTCTCGCACACGTCTCATTAGCGGGGTGCGGGAGGCATTACCTCGGCTCCCGGCTCCCGGGGGCCTCGGCAAGAAGCTCCTCGGACAGAAGGGGACGGGGCTGCGGCGCCTGGTGCGTTTCCAGTCACGTCCTGCAGCTGGGGGAGGGAAACGGGCGCGCTTTTTGCAAGAAGCTTCTTGCCGTTCGGAGGAGCAAGAAGACCTTTCTGGAAGCGGGAGACGGCGGGAGAGCTCTTGCTCCGACCCGTGCTCCTCGGACAGCCTCTGGGTTTACGACCACAATACTCTTCGGCCCCGGGTCACTTCCCAAGAAGTGTCTGCAGGCGAGAACGAGTCAGCTGCGCAAACCACCCGGGATTGCCGTAGAGAACGGGTCAGCAGTCTCGGGGGATTTGAATGGTTCTCACCCCTTTCTTTTCAACACACACGTGAGAGAAAACGTTCCTCCTGGGAGGGATGGCTGCTCCCATGACAGGTGTAGGGGGTGAAGTATGGTACGGGGGCGAGTGTACAGGGGGCTGGGGGGCCTCTGGGTGCCCTGGAGGTCTGGGCTCAAACCCAGCTGATGGTTACCAGCCTCACAGCCTCGGGTGGTGTGCTTGTACACACGCATGTGTGTGTGGCGTGTGTGTACGTGTTTGAACAGGTGCAGGCATGTTTGCACACACATGTGTGGGCACACGGGGCCACATGTTTCTAGGTGTCTGTGCGTTAGCATGTATGGGTGTGAGCACGCACGTGTGTGCACATACGTGAGTGTGTGTATACACTGCCGAGCACCAGCGAGCGGTGGCTCTTCCTGGTCTGCTCAGTCGGAGCACGTGTGCAGCAGGGCGGGTTCTCTGACCACCCGTGGGGCCTCCTGTACGGCCGCCGCACCATGGGGCAACGACCAGGTCTTCTCACGTCTCAGGGCCTGCAGGGCCCAGTGGAGGAGGCCGAGGTTAGAGCAGGAGGGACAGGCTGGTGTAGGTAAGGCAGGGCAGCCCGGCAGCTGTCCCGCTCCCCGCTGGCCACGTGTCCTCAGCCTCTGAGTCACAGCCGGGGGGTGTTTGCCCTCACAAGCCTGCGGCGTGCACTCAGCCCCAGCTGCTGGAAACTGGCTCAGTGCAGGACGTCCCTGGAGCCGGGAAGACGGCCACTGTCCCCAGCCTGGTGCGGGGTTGGGAGCCCCGGACGCGGAGCAGGGGCCTCTGTCTGTGTGAAACTCATGTTCCCAGGTGCTCAGCGACACAGGTGCTGACCACCACCGTGATCATCTTGATGGACAAGGACGCTGAGGCTCACAGTGGCTGGTGACGTGTCCAAGGTTGCACAGCTCTGCACTGGGATCAGGGTCTCGTCTGCCTGACTGTGGAGTCCGTGCTCGGGGTCACAGAACGGCGGTCTTCCCTCTAGTGCTGTGTGACTCGAGGTGGGTCACTTGGCCTCTCTGAACTCGTTTCTCTTGGGGGTGCAGAGGAATTGTCCTGGTCTTCTAGGGCTGCTGTAACAAATCCCACAGATGGGGCTGCTTAAACACAGATGTTTATTCTCCCGGGGCTCCGGAGGCCAGGGTGCCGAGTGGCCGGCTCCTGGCCGGGGCTCAGTGAGGCCTCCTCCCCGGCAGGGGCACCCTGTTCCGTGAGGCCTCCGGTTTTCCTTGGAACACCCCAGGCAGCGTCCCTCTCTTCTCCAGGCGCAGGAGCTGGGTCTGGTACCCGCAGGGGACAGTGGCCCCTGGCGTGAATGTTTGGCTGTGCGATTCAGAGATGGGCAGACAGCCAACGGCTCTCCCGTCCTCTCAGGTTATAACTTGTCCACGACAGCAGGTGTGTGCTGGACCCCAGGGCGCCCTCCGCTGCCGATGCGGCCCAGGGGTTCGTCGTTCTTCGGGGGCGGGGAAGGTATGTTGGCAGCTGTGCTTCTGACAGCGGGTGTCTGCATCCAGGGCTCTCCTCCGACGGTGTGCGCAGGGCGCCGGAGCTGTCTGGGTGGGAGAACAGGGCGCAGGTGTCCTTTCGAGTTTCTCTGCCAGGGCCTCAGGGAGAAGGGCTCCCCTCCTGCCTTTCTTGCTGGGGTCTTCCTGGAGGGCAGGGACCCTTCGTTTACGTGCCAGGTCCACCCCTCACAGCCAGCCTATGCACTGATGTGATGCCCACACTCCTCTGTACCGTGGGGTTTTGGGTGGGAAGGCACATTCCTTTATTCTCTGGGCTCTGGTGACCCTGCCCCTGTCTTGTGGGAATTCGGCGGGGGGTGTTCCTGTGTGTTGGAAGCAATCCTTCCCGCTGGTCAGTGCAGGTGCACGTCCCTGGGTCTCTCTGGGCCTCTGTCTTCCCATCTGAAGATAGGGTTCGCTGGGACGGTCTGCACCGACACCTCCTGCTCGGGCACTGTCTTCATCGGAGCGCTGTAGGGAGCTTGTATTGTACTTACTCCGTCTGAATCTCCCCGCAAGGACGGGTACGGAAGGTCAGAGCTGACCGCTGCTGACCGCTGAGTGACAACAGCAGAAGGACTTCACGTTTTGGGGAGACACGAAAGTTAGGAAAGCTTAAACACGAGGTCCTCCTGACATTTATCCTGTAGCTCCAACCGACTTTTCCCGTGCTCGTGGTCCGTTCTGGATGCCAGGAAGGGGGTGCACTCCAGAGTTAGGGGACAGAGAGCTCAGCCGTTTGGAAGCAGGCTGGGGAAGGGAGGCTGCCCCCGTGGCGGGCACACAGGGCTTGGACCCGCACTGAGAGCCATGTACGCGTCCCAGGGAACGCTGATTTTCTGCAGAATGCTCTTCGACAGTGGCTGAGCAGAAACGCTGTGGTCAGCTCTGGGATTCTGACCTCATCAGTGGGCACAAGCGTCGGGACGAGGGCGGGGACGTGGTCGGCCGGGCTGCGGTGGCAGACACCACGTGCCGGACCGCTGCAACAGCAAACCTGTATTTGTCACTGTGTCGGCGGCTGCACATCTGAGATCCGGGTGCCAGCTTGGTCAGGCTCTGCTGAGGAGGTTGTTCTGGGCAGCAGACGGCCGTCTTCTCCCATGCTGGAGAGAGACAGCGAGCTCTGGCGTCCCTCCTGACTGCAAAGGCAACGGTCCCATGCTGGGCAACCTGCCCCCTCCCCGTGACCTCATCGAACCCCGCTCACCTGCCAAGGCCCACCGGCAGCCCCCACCGGCAGCCCCCACCGGCAGGCTTCAGCTCTGGGCAGGGAGGACACGCTTCGGTCCCCTGCGGGAGGTGACGGTGGGCAGGCCATGTGGGGGCACTCAGCCTGGGCGGGGGTCGCTCCTCGGAGGAGCAGGCGGCACGGACTGAGCGCAGAGGAAGAGGCAGCGGGGCGGGCAAGCTGGAGGGGGAGTTCCTGAGAGAACAGTGCTTGCGCGTCTGGAGGGCCGAGCCGTGGAGGTGGAGCCGACCAGCGCGGTGTCTCTCTGGCCCGTTGCATGAGAGCCGCGGGGCACACGGGGCAGAGCCACGTTCTCATTCCTGGGTCAGTCTTGGGACAGGCTGTGGCGGAAGGGGCCCCAGAGGCCTTCCAGACCGTGGCTTCCAGGCGGCGGGGGGCGTGGTGGCGGCCCGAGCACCTGCTCCTGCTTCAGCGTGAAGTAAGGCCCCTTCCTCGCTGCCTCGGGGAGGCGGCAGCCTTTCCCCGCGACACTGAACTTGGGGCATGTTTCCCACAAGCCGGCGCTCAGCGGTGACGGCACCCCTGTCTGGAGCAGGGTTGCCGGGGGCGAGCGTGTGACGGGCTGAGTGCTGGGCTCGGGGTGATCGAACGCGGTTTGCTCTCGTTCCCTTCCCCGCTGGCTGCTCTGGGGGCTCAGTGGTAGGGTCACTAGGGGTGAGCCTGTTCTGGGGACCCTGGTGGGGGAGGGGCCGGTCAGGAGACTGGAGCAGGTCGGCAGTGACCCAGGGTCCTCTGGCCGCAGGGGCGGGAGGGGCAGGACTGGCTCCGGTGGGCAAGGACGGAGACGGAGGAGCGCAGAGCCGGTCCTGGCGATGTCCCCCATGGGCCCCGACCCCACACAGGGACGGGGGCGTTGAGGGCTGCCTCCCACTTGGGAGCGTCACCTCCACACCCTGCTGCTCCTTGCTCGTGGCCGCGCCGCTAACTCTGCCCCATGGGGAGCCCCCCCCCCCGCTCCTGGCCCCAGGGTCCCTGTGACCTCCTATCCAGAGGTCGGTGCCTGGCCTCATCCCGAGGCTTCTCTGCAGCTGCTGACCCCGCCCGGCCAGGGCCTCACGCTCGTTCCCGTCTCACCGCGCAGCTCCGACCCTGTGGGCGCCCCTCCTCCACCGCCCCACGGCGTCCTCCGGGCCTGCCCCTCCTGTGGGGCGACCTCACCGTTACCACTCACTGCTGGTCTGGGGCCTTTGCAGGAAAGGCCGCTGCGGGCCCAGCCAGACATTCCTGCCGTGGGGGTCCCCGCGGGAACAGGCTGCTTCCCGCTCCTCCCCCCCATCCCTGCCTGCCCAGGGGCCTCCCCACCGTCACCCGCTCCTGACCCCTTCCCAGATGTGGCACTTCTCCCACCGCCCTCCCTGCCCCCGACCCTGCTCCTGGGCACCTGTCTTCGGCTCTCACCTGTTCCCTGACCGGGTGTCCTCGCCCCCTCTCAGCCCCTCTGCGTGTCACCAGATGCGCGTCAACCATGGATCCCCTTGTCACTCTCTTCTAGCTCCCCACCTGGACGTTTGTGCCCCTCGGATGCCTTCGCCCACCCCCCCACTCGCCAGGGCTGCCTCACAGCCCCTCTCCCGCCACAGCACACCTGTTACAGGTGTCTGACCGCTCCCTGTCTCCCCGCCGGTCTAAGTCCTGCTGCACCACGCCGGGCTCACAGTCCACAGGATCTGTGGCCCGAGTTGTCTCTCTCACGGCTGGGCCAGCCCGGCCTCGGCCTCCCTGGGGTCCCCCGCCAACCGTGGTGCCAGGAGGGGGCGCTGGCTCTCAGATCTGCAGTCGCAGCTCTGTCTCGGTCCTGCCGTACACCGGCTGCGTGACCCAGCCCAGCCTCTCAGGCCCTCGGGGCCTTGTCTGCGCAGGGATCGCTTCTGTGACCCAGCAGGAGCGTGGGCGTGAGGGTGCTTCGTGAATAAGTGTGTGTGAATGTCAGCCATTTCTGTGTCACGGGGATGCGTTTCCATGTCAGCCGGGCTCGTCCCGAGGCCTGTGTTCTGTCCTCTGACCTCTGTCTGTCTGCAAAGCTACGAGTTCCTGGCTGGGAAGTCCTCAGGTTTAAGGTGTGAGTTGGCGTCAGAGCAGGACAAAGCCTTATCTGTGCGCCACAGGAGGTCCTTCCCGTCCCCTCCCCCTGCGGAGTAGCTTGTGCTGTTTCCCTTAGTTTCAGTATTAAATGAAGTCTGACTGCGTGTTTCTTTTACTAAGTGTTCTCTGTGTGTTTGCTGTTTGCTGGCTGGGTTTGCGGCCTGGGGTCAGCCGCAGACAAGCAGGAACAGGGCTGAGAGTTTAAGGGCACCTGTGGGAGGACACGCCCTCCGCCCGCACGACCCCTGCTCCGAACGGGTGATGACTGCCGTCCTGGGACTTAGCGTGCTGGTCAGTGAGGACAGTCCTGTGGGGTCACAGCGTGAGGGTGGTTACCGGGCTGGCCTGCAGTGATGGGCAGCGTGGGAGAGGGAAAGTGACGGAGCAGCAGGGGGTGGCCCTCCACGCTGCACGAAGGGAATGACGGGGCGTGTGACCGGCCCTGCTGGAGGACTCGACCCCTCGGAAGCGTGTGACGGAGCATCCCCGGACCCTCCTTCCCCCTCCCCCCCACCAGCTTCCTGCGTGAGTGAGGCTCCCCTCTCCCGGGAAAGGGGCCTCGGTGGTCACTGCACACCCCCGCTGGCCGGCCTCCCAGTTCCCGAGAGCAGCCCGCGTGCCCTTGATGGAGCGTGGCTGCTCGACCTGGGCTGGGGCTGGGGCGGAGGACATCTCTCTACCGATGTGAGTGCAGAGCAGGAGGGGCCCGGGCTGAGGTCGGGATAGGGACCCACCGGTGGTCTCCTCGGTTCCGCAGTGTGTGTGGCTTTTCGGGGAGGTGTGTCCTCCTCTGGGAAATCTGTCAACAAGTGACCCGTGAAGAGCCTTCCGGGGTCAGTCACATAAAGAGCTGTACCCGTCCCGTCTCCTCTCGTGTGTGTGCGTGGGCACGTGCGCGTGTGCTCGTGGGTGATGTTAAATGGGAGTTGGGCGGAATCACCTGTGCACCAACCAACTTCGATCTTGTTGTTTTCTGCAGGAGACATGGGTGACAAAGGACAGAAGGGCAGTGTGGGTCGCCATGGAAAAATTGGTCCCATTGGTTCCAAAGGTATTTGCGACGCACCCCTCGTCCCCATATTCCCTCCCGGGCTCCCGGGGCGGGTGCTGGAGAACGCTTGCAGACTGGCCAGTCGCTTCTTCCTGTGTGCTCTACACATGATACCTCCGGTCCCAGGGTCTGCCTCTGGGGCCGCTCAGAGTTGCCTGCTGGCTGGGTGCCCACCAGGGTGGGGGGAGCGCACCCCGACCTGCGGGATTCACGGGGCACCCTGGCGGAGCACTGGGGGCTGGCTACTCAGACAAGACCTCGCATTGCCACGTCCCTAACCAGTTTAAGGAAGCACTGAGCCCTACCTGAGTAACAGGAGGGTTGTGCTCAGAAACGCTGCCCACCTCCGGCTTCGGTGATTTTTTGAAACCGTAGGGGGGGGGTTTCCATGAGAACGGGACCCAGGAGGCAACAGCCAGGTGAGAGCAGCCGTTTAGGGATAAGACTCTCGCCCTCGTCTGCGGCTGTCTGGCCACCTCGTCTGACCACACGACCCTGCAGTGGGGGCTGGCCAGGAGACTGAGGCCCAGGCAGATAAAGAAGGCTCCGAGCCACCCAGTCAGCAAACACTCTGGGAGCCCCTGGGGCGTCCTGAGCCTGTGTCGAGCCCCCGGGCCCCAGACTTTCAGTGAGCGATCCCGTGGAGGTCTCCCCACCTCCCCCTTGGTGCTAAGGAGGGGGCCAAGGCCGGGGAGGGCTGGTGGTTGGGAACATGGCTGAGGGGAGGGGGCTCAGGGTGGTCTGCCCAAGCCTGGTGCTAGAGTCCTTCTGCCTCATTAATCTGCCGGGGGGTTGAGCTGTGAGTGGGTTCGGGTGGTCGGTTCTGACGGTGCCCCCCGGCCACAGCTCGTCCCTGGCAGGAAAGGGTCCTCGGCAGGAGGGTGGCAGAGACCAGCCAGCCCAGTGTCTGTCCGGGGAACCCTGGGGGGAGCACCTGCTGGCACGGCCTGCCCGCTCGCTCCGGAGCACGTCGGTGTGCGTGGCAGGAAGAGGGGCCGCTGTGCTTCACAAAGGCTTTGAGAGATGGTGGTAAAATCGTCATAACGTGAAACTGGCCGTGTTAGCTGTTTTCGAGTGTGCAAGTCCGTGGCAGTAAGCACCTTTGCATGTTGAGCAGCTGCTCAACCTTCTCACCCCCCGAGAGGAGCCGTGTCCTGGTGAGGCGGGGTCTCTGGTCCCTCCCTCGGCCGCGGTCCCCCCTCCTCTAATTCCAGTCTGCAAGTCGGTGGGTTCGAGGCCCTCACGGGTGTCTGACTTACTCACTCAGCGGCACGTGTCCAGAGATCATCTCCTTCCTTTTTAGGGCTCGATCGTGGCATCTCTGTCTGTTGAGAGAGAACTGGGTTGTTGCCCCCTTTGGGCTGGCCTCCGAGTAGGGACGCATGTGCCTTCCATGTACTACGTGTGCTCCGGGCAACGCCAGTGTCTCACCGAGGGGCCGTGTGCCAACAGGGCCCTCGTTAGCTCAGTTTACCTGATCTGCTTCCCGGGCCTGGTCGGGCTGAACTTGCAGTCCCCTCCAAGCCCCGAGGCTGATGAGGGAGTCCCAGGGATGCTGCCGACGGGGCGGGCAGGCTCCCCCCGCCCCCAACGTGGACAGGATGCATGGAATCCACAGAGGGAGGGAGCGCTGCTCGTCCCCCCTCCCACGTGACTGGGACGTTCAGGTTGTCTCGGGGAGGAGAGAGCATGCTGCGGGAATATTCATGTGCCTTCAATAGACTTGTCTAATTCTAGAGCAGCCAGAAAGCGCTGTTGGCACGCTTGTGTCCAACCCCTTGGGTTTATACGCTGGGAGGCTGGGGGGGTGGGTTGTGTGGCGTGTCCTCTGTGGGATGCCGCGTCTCAGGCCAGGCGGGAGCCCCCGTGCTGCACTGGGGGGAGACTGTCCCCAGGTCCAGCCAGGTACCAGCATCACTGTTTCCCTGCCGCCAGGTGGGTGAGAACTGGAGTCCGATTTGGTTGTTACTGACCCAGAGGTCCATGACACGGTATCTACAGACTGTTGTATGACACATCAAGGATTTTTCAGACTCGACTTAAAGAAGGGTTGTTGGGTCATCTCTCAGATCTCGAGACAGGCGTGTGCTCTATGTCACATTGACAGAGCCCGAGTTCATTACCTTAGAACACAACTCCCTGTGTTCACAGCAAAGACAGGGTCTGTGGGAAACACGAGGGCATCGCACATGGAAGAAATAACATTGCGAACTTTGGCAATTTTAACCTCAAGGGACGCGGCCCACCTCTGCTTGACCTTGCTCTCCTTTTTCAGGTGAAAAAGGAGATTCTGGTGACATGGGACCCCCTGGCCCTAATGGAGAACCAGGTATGGCACATGGGCTGCAGGGCTTTAAAACATGCATTAAAATTTGCACTTCCCCCTGTTTTATTGAGAGATAATTAACATACGTTGCTGTAAAGGATTAAGGTTTACAGGACAGGGGTTTCATTTACAGATACTGTGACACGATCGCCAGCATCGCTTCAGCTGATATCCGTCTTCTCATAGAGACACAATGAAAAGGGACAAAAAATTATCCCTGGGATGAGAACTCCTAGGACTTGCTCTCTTACCAGCTCCCCCGTGTGTCCCACGAAGGGCTAGTTGTGATCCTCACGATGCGCATCGCATCCCTGGTGGGGGTCTGCACCTGCTGGGCCCCTTCCTCCAGCTCCCCCCCACCCCACACGTGGAAGGGAGAGTCTGCAGGGTTGGTCCTTTTCTGCCTGACTCGCTTCCCAGCAGTAATGCCTTCAGGGTCCGTCCTTGCTGTCACAAATGACAGGATTCCCTGGGGCGCCTGGGGGCTCAGTCGGTTGAGTGCCTGCCTTCAGCTCAGGTCATGATCCTGGGATCTGGGATCGAGTCCCGCGCCTGGCTCCCTGCTCAGCGAGGAGTCTGCTTCTCCCTCTCCCTCTGTCTCTCCCCCAGCTCGTGCTCTTTCTCTCTCTCTCTCAAATGAATAAATAAAATCTTAAAACAAATGACAGGGTTTCCTCATTGTTTGCAGCTGAGTATTACTGCATGTTTACACGTCACAGCTCAGGAACCCTCCTCTGCGGACGGACACGTCGGGTGGCTGGCTGGTTTCGGTTCCTCTTGGAAACAGTCTCAAAGGACTCCCATTTCTTGTGGGGCTTATAATGTCGGAGAACCAAGCAGGAGGCATCACACGCTGTGATTTCAAGCTGTGCCACGAAACGACAGGAATGGGGCTGGTGTGACACCGGCATGAAAACAGTCCCACAGACCAATGGGGCAGAACCGAGAGCCTGGAAACAAACCCAGGCACGTATGGGCGACTAACATTTAATAAGGGAGCCATGAATGCTTAATGGAGAAATTGTCCTGTTTTCTTGGGAAAACAGGACAATTCGTAGAAGAGAATGAAACTAGTCCCCCATCTTACACTGTTCACAAAGACTAACTAGAAATGGACCAAAGACTTAAATGTAGGACCCGAGACCCATGAAACTCCTGTAAGAAAACAGGAAGGAGCTCCCCGATGCGGATCTTGGTTGCAAGTTTTTGGGTATGACGCCCAGAGCAAAGGCAGCAAAAGGAAAAGTAAGCAAGTGCGACCACATCAAACTCAAAAGCTTCTGCAAAGCAAAGGAAACTACCAACCAGGTGAAAAACTATCAGCAAACCGTACATTTGATGAGGAGCCGATCCAAAACCTGCAAGGAGCTCATTCGACACCACAGCAAAGGAGCCGGTTAGAAACGGGCAAGGCAGCTGGACGGACGTTTTTCTCAGGAAGATGCGCGGAAGGTCGACAGGTGCATGAAGGGACGCGCGGCATCCCCAGTCCTCACGAACCAACACCACGATGAGCTGTCGCCTCACACCTGTCGGAAAGGCTGTGGCCAAAAGACAAGAGGTAGCAGGTGCTGGCGAGGAGGCGGAGAAAGGGGACCGTCGTGCACCGTCCGTGGGAGCGCAGCCTGGCGCGGCCGCCCTGGAAGACAGCACGGAGGCCCTTAAGACGGTAAAAATAGAGCTAACGTGTGCTCCAGCGACGCCACTTCTGGGAGCGTATCCAGAGGAGACAGCACGGACTCAGCCGGATGTCTGCACCCCCGTATTCACAGCAGCGCTGGTCACGGTGACCAAGATGTGGGGGAAATTGCACTCGACACGGAAGTGCGAATCCTGCAATGAAACCCCTGTGGTCCGGAAAACGGAGTACCCGTGGCTGGCATCCCCTCTCCTTGTCTGTCACACCCTCTCCTAGACTATTCCAGTATTCGACTCCCTTCTACCTGAGTATTTTCACGTCCTTCTTGGGACCGCAGCGTGGTCGGCTCAGATACCCCCCCACCCCCCGCCCCAAGCGCGCGTTCCTCTCTTCTAAGAGCTTCCCCCTCGCTCTGACCACGCGCTCCTCCGGAAGCACGTCTGCGCTTTCTCGATCCGGAGCTCCCTGCAGCCTCCTCTGGAGCCCGAGAAGGTCACCCGGGACCCCGGCTCTCAGGGGCTGTGTCCGGCTTCCTGGTGCCGAGGACGGTGGCCTCTCTGCCCGCTGTCCTGCGGCCACGGCCCTCTCTCCGTGGAGCTCGTCGGGTGCCTGTCCTCCTCTGCGCGGCTCCCCCAGCCACATGCCCCCTTGGTGGCCCCTGCTGTCTGGCCTTATCTGTCCGCTTGCCTGGTGCGTGTCCACCATGTCCTGCTGTTCACGTGGGTCCAGCCACCCCTTGCTCATGTGGCATTTCCCACGTGGGTGTTGTTCTCTGTGTGCTGCTGGCTATTTCCCTGCCCACGACTGTCCTCTGTCCCACGCCACGCACATTGTCTCATACTGTTCCATGCTGTCCCTGCTTCCTTCATGGTCTCAGGCCGTCTGCACAGCTGTCCCGTGTCCTGTCCCTGCACCAGCACCTCGTTCAGGCTCTCGTGACCTCTCTGTGAGCCGTCAGGCCCTGGGGGAAAGGGTGGGGGAAACCTGGAGCCGAACAGGCTTCCCAATGGTTGGGCCTGACCGTCCCCTCCAGACCGCCGTGTGTGTGGGCACGTGCTGGCATCTGCTTGTTGAATCAGCCCGTCTTTCTGTGTCTCGCACAAACCGTGTCTCCATTTGCTGTCATTCATCCTGATGGTGACATTCAGAGAGCAGCCCCCGAGCAAGCTTGGAGCTTGGAAACCGGTGAAGAAAGAGATGTCTGAGCAAAAGTGCTTGTCTGGAGGGCTCCGTCGGTGCTGCGGGGAGGTGGAGGAGGAATGGCCGGTGGGCATGGATTTGGCCACGTGAGATCACGGAAGGGATGGCAGCACCTCTCACGGCCACCTCCGGATGCGGCCCGTCCCGCAGGGAGGAAGGCCTGGAAGGGCGTGGGGCCGGCCTGGAGGCCACGGGACAATTCAAAGGACACGGAGGAACCAGCCCACTGCTTGTCTCCGCAGAGAATAATCCAGAAAGCAGGGCAGCCCCGGAGGGCGTGGGCGTGGCTCTGGTCTCAGACGGGCTCTGCCGCAGAAACATGCCCGGGCCTCTGCGAGTCGATGGGCCACCGAGCGTGAACCAGATCTGTGCGTGGAAGTGAGGGTGATCCGGACGCTGGTGGTGGAGGAGGGGGAGGTTCTGGAAGATGAGCCCCGTCTCCTACGGGGGATGTTCTGTCTGGAAGTGTGGCTGCGCTCAGCACCGTGGGCTTTGCAGGGAGAGAGGAGGTCCTGCCTGCGGGCTGTGGTAGGGCCAGTGCAGGACGGACATGCTCCGGTCCTGGGGAAGGCAAGGGGCTGGCAGTGGCCGGGTCCCCCAGGCTGGGGACGGGGAGCGGGGTGTTGACAAGTGGAGCTCCTCATGGGAGGCAGCTCAGGGCCCCTGGAAGGGTCAGGACCCCCGAGCAGAGGTGGCACGGCTGTCTGTGCTGCGTGAGGGACCCTCAGGCCCTGGGGCCCCGCTGTCCTCAGACGTGCTGGCTTCTCTGCATCTGCGTGTCCCTGCCCCGAGCCCCTTGTCCCCTGAGCTGCTGCCACGACTCCACCCGCAGCCCCGTCTCCCCCATCCTCCCCTCTCCCTTCCCACCCCCCCAGAGCCCTGTCTCAAAACGGGTCAGGCCTGGTGCCGCCCCGTTGATGTCCCTGGGCTGCTTCTCCTCGCCTTCGGGATGAAGCCCGGAATCTGCGTCCCGGCCTCGAAGGCCCATGGGGTCTGCTGGCCGAGGAAGCCTTCTGTCTGGGTGGGGGGCCGCTTTCCTGAGCCAGCCCCCAGGTGCATCTAACACGGGGCGGCCGGGTCTCCGCAGGCGTCCCGTGTGAGTGCAGCCAGCTGAGGAAGGCCATCGGCGAGATGGACAACCAGGTCACGCAGCTGACGACCGAGCTAAAATTCATCAAAAATGGTATGCTCTCCGCGTCTCCCTGTTCCCCCTCCCCCCCAACCCCGAGACCGAGGGGCCGGGCCGGCGGGTCCCGCCCGCGCCCACTGGCGGTGGGCCTCGCGTGTGCTGCGCACCGAGCGTGTTTACAGAAACGCGAGTGCTCACTTTCCAGCACTGCCCCCCCCCGCAGCTGTCGCCGGCGTGCGCGAGACGGACAGTAAGATCTACCTGCTGGTGAAGGAGGAGAAGAGGTACGTGGACGCGCAGCTGTCCTGCCAGGGCCGCGGGGGCACGCTGGGCATGCCCAAGGACGAGGCCACCAACGGCCTGATGGCCGCCTACATCGCGCAGGCCGGCCTGGCCCGCGTCTTCATCGGCATCAACGACCTGGAGAGGGAGGGCACGTTCGTGTACTCGGACCGCTCGCCCATGCAGACCTTCAACAAGTGGCGCAGCGGCGAGCCCAACAACGCCTACGACGAGGAGGACTGCGTGGAGATGGTGGCCTCGGGCGGCTGGAACGACGTGGCCTGCCACGTCACCATGCACTTCCTGTGCGAGTTCGACAAGGAGCACGTGTGAGCGGGGTGGCCGGTCCCCCTCGGCCCCTGCCCTGGGCCGCCCCTGCCCCCCGCGCCCCTGCCCCCTGCGCTGGCGGCCCCCCAGCCCCCGTCGGCCACGTTTCTGGGCCGCGGACAGCGCGGTGCTCGGGAGGGAGACGGCGGGGCTGGCTGGGGGCCTGGCGGCCAAAGAAGCCACGTGTTATCCCCTGCACTGTCGCCGCCTGCTCTGTGGGGAGTCGTTACTCAGAATCGCTCTGCCTTTGTCCAAACTATAAAATAAAAGCTTGAAATACGACCGTAGTTGAGTACAAACAGTGGCAGCGGGGTCTCCCGCTCCCGTCTTCCCTTTCATTTCTGCGCGGAGAAGAAGCCCTCCCTTTGGCCCACGTGTCTGCAAATTACGTTAAAATGTCTGCGCCTTTTCACTGTGGCCTAAATAGGGGCCATTTTGCTTGGGGCAAGTGCAGGTTTCCGGAGAAGGAAACCAAAGTGTGTGCAGCTGACGTGCGAGCGTGTGGTGTCCTCGTGGTCTTGTCCCGTGGGCGCTGTCCGTTGGCGACGGACGACTTGCCCCGGACCGAGCGTCTTGTGACAACAACATTAAGGATCTCATGGTGTCCATGGATCTGGACTCTCCTTGGGGTGCAGGCGGACCCCCTTCTGCCCACCGGTGGTGGTCGTGGGTGGGGCCCGGCTCCTTGTCACCGGGGCTTCTCCACGGGCAGCTCCCGCACGGTGGCGGCTAAGTCAGAGACATGAGCGAGACCTGATCTGGGAGGTGGTGCGCCGTCCCACCACAAGGGCATTCTGTCCACGAGGGGTGACCCCCCAGGTCCCGTGCGCGCTCAGGGAGGGGACATCACAGGGTGTGGACACTGGGAGGCAAGTCCAGAGAGCGCCGCCATAGCACCTGAGGTCCCTTTCTTTTTTGGGCATCAACCATACTTCCTCGTGTTTCAAAGAATATAGCACAAGGGCACCTGCAGAAGCAATCAGCCGGTGGGGGCTGGACGGGAGCCGGTGGGGGCTGGACGGGAGCTGGTGGGGGCTGGACGGGAGCCGGTGGGGGTTGGACGGGAGCTGGTGGGGGCTGGAAGGCAGCTGGTGGGGGCTGGAAGGCAGCTGGTGGGGGCTGGACGGGAGCTGGTGGGGGCAGGACTGGAGCCGGTGGGGCCTGGACGGGAGCCGGTGGGCAGTTCTTCAGGGGCTGTGCATGTTGCTCGTGCCTTGTGAGCGACGTCCTGGCTGCCCGAGGTTCTGGACCATGGTTTTAAGGGTGTTTGTGTAGCCTTCCGCCATGGACGACGGTACCGTCTCTCCCTGGGTCACCCCTCTGGACAAAAGGGCACATCGACTTAGAGCCTCCGAGGACAGTGGGCAGGCATAGTCACCGTCCAGCAGGGGGAAGGCGATGCCTCCCCTTGGGGGGGGGGCAGCTTGCTTCCCGTCTACCCCAGAGGGCTTGGGTTCCCTAGGTCTGAGGGTCCTATCCCAGAGCCCACCTGCTGCCCCCACACACAGGTGTTCCCTGGTCCCGCTCACATGCCCCGTGGGGACTGGAGCTCAGGGCGGGCGGGATGGACGGCAACACAGGCTGTGACTGCAGGTTCCAGGGCGGGGGGGCGAGGCCGCAGATGCCCCCATTGCTGCCACGGGGGAGGACGACGTGGGGCAGCCTGGCACTCCCCTCCCACCGGCCGGGGGTCCAGCTCTCACTGCACAGAGGCCTCCTTCATGCCCAGGGGCAGGTCCAGTCCACGGGGACGCGTGGCTGTGGCTGGGCTGCGCCTGGCAGGGAGGGCCTGGAAGCTGAGAGTGCGCACGGCCGTGGCCTCTGCCCGAGGGGGCTGCCCGACACCCCGCACGGAGCCCTGCTCTTTCAGTCTGAGCGCGGGTCAGAGGTGAGCAACTGCCTTCCCATGGGCTCTCCGGCTCGTGTGCAGTCCTGGGGGAGCCCCGGGCCCCTTGGGGTCTCCTTCCCCCCCTTGGAGGCAAGAGGGGGGCGGAGGGCAATTCCTCTGAGCTCTCATGTCCCCTCCAACTCTGGAGAAGCGGGAGGGAGCTCAGGGGGTCCAGCTCCTGCTGTCGCCTCCTGCATGTGGCTGTCCTGCCTTGATGTCCGCTCAAAGCCAATCTGATAGGAGATCAGCCACGGGGCAGAAGGCAGATCACTGCTCCTAACGTAATCCCGACTTCTCAACAAGGGGCCTGTTGTTCCGAGGGCAGAGTCTGATCTGCAGGGCAGGGGGGAGGTTCCTGGCTGGCGTGAGAGCCGGGGTTCAAGAGGTGCCGCGCTGACGGTGACCACGGAGCTGTGCTCCTTCAAGCCCCCGCCCTGGAAGCGTGGGCGGAGGTGGAGGAGGGAGCCCAGCCCAGCCCAGGGCAGCCGGTGGGACTGCGGACCCGCGGGTCCACGCTGCCATCCAGCGGCGGGAGGAGGACATGCGTCTGCAGCCGGGAACGTGGGGAGTCGGCAGGACACAGATGCTGGGGGTGGGGGGCCTCTTTAGGATGGGGGGTGTGTGCGCGCATGTGCGTGCTTGTGCGTACGTGTGCATTGGTGTGCATACGTGTACATGCGTATGCGTGTGTGTGAGAGAGAGGAGGGGAGCAGTTAGAGGCAGAGGGGGAGAGATGCTGCGGAACAAAGGGCAAGCAGGCAGGCAGGGAAAGGAGGGGCTCTGGCCCCCCGGACCCAGGGGAGCCACGTCCTTCAGAAAACCCTCAGCCACGTGGTTCCCCCTCCATGTTCCCAGGGCGGTGGGGGCCATCTAGATGGACCAAAAAAAGCCCACTCCGGGGAAGGATTGGTGGTTCTGATTGTCGGAGGAGGAGGAGCTCTAGGAAGGAGATGGGATTAATCTTCGGTCTCAGCGTTCCCGCACAAAGCCTGGTCCAGGCCGGGAAGATGACACAGGGGCGTTTCTGTGGGGGCAGGCTCGGGTCCCTGACAGGTGTCGTGAGATTGTCCATTATTCTTCCGGGGGCAGCATTGTGTCCTGTTCCTGCCTCATTCAGACTTGAGCAATGACTCTTGCTGTCTGCCGGTGCCGGCCGGCTGGCCGGCTCCCCCTGGGGGCTATTTGGACAGCGTGCTCACCCTAGTTCCTTGGGGACTGGGTGGGCAGGTGAGGACCGAGGGACAGTCACCAGGCATAACCCACTTTAATCCAGCAGATCCGAACCAAGGGTGGGAGGTTTTTCTTAGCCATAAGCAAGAAAATCAGAGTCTGGCTTATTTAAGCAGAAAGGGGATTTGTTGAAAGGTTTTTGGGAGTTCACAGGAATTTTGGAGAGACTGGAGAGCCACTGGGGACCACGTAGACGGGAACAGAGCCCATGAATCATGCTGCAGAGGGACCCAGCTGCCGCTCTTGCCATACAAGCTGCATTGTTATCTCACTGGCTCACCTCCAGAGTCTGGAGGGCGGGTCTGTGTGGGTACGTAGTGTCCTGGGGCCATTTTGTGCAGCTGCACAGGCTGTGCACTGCACAAATCCAGAGAAGCCAGTTCACAGAACTACCACACGTGGAGGCTGGTATGTGTCTGTGCCCAAGCTATAAAGGAAGCTAGGAAATCACACCATTTTCAGTGTCTCTGGTGGGAGGAATACTGCTTTCCAAGTATGAGCATAAACCAAACATGCTGTATTGGTTAGTTTTTGCT
This sequence comes from Martes martes, assembly GCF_963455335.1. Lineage (NCBI taxonomy): Eukaryota > Metazoa > Chordata > Mammalia > Carnivora > Mustelidae > Martes > Martes martes. Next base: position 137,196,536 of record NC_137896.1, on the reverse strand, counting down.
GTGTAACGACCCACCCAAAGCTTAGTGACTTCAAATAGTAACCATGTTTTTACCCATTCCCCGTGATTCTAGGGGTCAACCATTTGGGCTGGGACAGTGGGGTGGTCCTTCTGGTCACGGCTGGGCTCCCATGGCTCCAGGCAGCTGCCAAAGTGGTGACACCTTGGTGGGCAGGCCGTGATTCTCATCCTCAAGTGACCAGCCTGAGGGTGTGCACAAGGTGGCAGTTCCAGAAAGCAGGAGTGGGCCCACAAGGACACCTGAGGCCTAAGCCCCGAGCAGGAATGATGTGGCTCTGTCACCTTCTATAGCTACGTGCTAAGGTGTGTCCAGATTCAAGGGGCCACGTGCGGTGTGAGAAGAGGCAACGGAATCTGGACGGTTGTGGCCACGTTTGCAATATGCCAAGCACAGGAAAAAGGGCAGATATGTCCCGACAGGACGGTGGGAGCAGGAAGGACCTTGCAGGTGGTCAGCCGGGGTTTGGTGTGTGTGAACAGGAGGGAGGGGCCCCTGAGGGGACGCGCACGCTGCAGGCTGGATCAGTTCCTTTATCTCTGTCTGAAGGTGCAGCAGGTGCTGTGAGCTGGGGTGAGTCCTGCCGCTCAAAGTCAGGGCCTGGGAGGCGGTTGAGGCACAAGGTAGGTCGCGAAGGCAGAAGTTTCTAGCATTGCACTGGGGCTCAGGGGCAGCGGGCTGCTTCTGGCTGTGGTGTCCTGGCCCGCCCGTCAGGCCATGCCCGTGGGGCCATGCCCAGCTCCGGGGACCCTGAGCACCCCCCCACCTGCTTCATCCACGGGCGCAGATGGCACGGAGACAGCACCCCGATGCGGGAAGAGCCCACGCCTCCAGTCCTCGTTCTTGCTGCCATGGGCTACCCTCACCCCAAACCTCTCTCACCCGTCATTCCCCATCAGGGTCCCTCGTGGGGATCAGCCACCCACTGCTGGGTCACAAACGACCCTACAAGCCAGCAGCTGTGTGCCATCCTGCATGGTTTCTGTGGCTCAGGAACGTGGGAGCAGCTGAGCTGGCTGGCTGCTTCTGGCCCCGGCTCCTCTGGGACTGCTGTCGAGGTGTGCCTTGGGCCGCTCTCAACTCCAGCCCCTGGGTGAAGGGTCAGCTCTCGCCGCTCCCATGGCCCCGACGGGCTCCCGTCCAGCTCCGGGCTCTGGGACCACCACTCTGCTGGCCCTCATTTTCCTCCCCCTCCACAACACCGTCTAGAAGCGCGGCGCAAAGGCGGGAGGGCTCTGTCTCCACGTCGCCGTGCGTGGCATTGAGCACATGGAATTGAGTGAGGCAGGGGACGTAAACTTTAAATTTTATTTAACTTCTATTAAATTGACTTAAATTTTATTTTCATTTATTATTATTCTTTATTTCTTTGAGAGAGAGAGAGAGTGTGAGAGAGAGAGCACAAGCGGGGGATTGGCAGAGGAAGAGAGAGAAGCAGACTCTTGGCTGAGCAGGGAGCCCGATACAGGGCTCGAAACCAGGACCCCAAGATCACGACCTGAACCGAAGGCAGAGGCTTTACAGACTGAGCCACCCAGGCGCCCCTTAACTTCATCTTTAGATATGATTTTAAGTAGCCAGTGGCCGGACAGTGCGGCTCGCACCACCTTGCTCTCCAGGTCCTGGACCTGGCCCCCAGCATCGCCTTGCCACGTGTAGAGGTCCGGACTCTCTGAGCCTCCCAGATCTGCAGTCAGAACCTACACGGTAGCGGCTCTCCCGCCGCTCGGACGTGCACCACACTTGGGGACCTGGGCTCCAGGTGCGGACAGGCGGCTCCACAGCCTTCCCCAGCCCCCGAGCATCCCTCTCGGCTGTTCTCTGTGCTAGACTCAGGTCATGGGTGAAGGGAACCCGGGACAGGGTCACAGGGTCACTTCTGTTAGTTTAATAAAGCAGCACCCGCTATGTACAGAGGCACAGATGTGGCTTGTGTTCTTAAGAATTCCCTCTGGAAGGCTGGATGGACGTGTCCGCGTGGACCTGAGGACCTGGCACCAGCCAGAGGCGGGGGAGGTTCCTGGAGGTGGCTCACTTTCCAAATCAGGGATGCAGAGGTGCAGGAGGGGAGAAGGGCAGGCCAAGCCTGGTGCCAAGCCTGGTGATGAAACAAAGGATGGTGACAGACGTCCGCACCGCACTGCCAGCCCCCCAGGCCTCCAAGGCCAGGTGCTTGGTGCTGCGTGGATAGTCTGAGCTCCTGCTCCCGTTCGGCCGCTCATGACTCAAGTGACCTTGGATGAATCTCCGACCTGCTGAGCCTCGGTTTCTCCATCTGTGGACACGACCGCTCTGCAGGGTGGGGTGACAATGCCACCCGCTGGGCACCACGCACGTTGGGGCCACTGTGCTGTTCCCGCCTCACCGAGAGCTCTTCCTCTAGACTGTGGGCTCCAGGGCAGGGACCAGCGTCTGCTGCACACCACGAGGCGTGGCCCCTCTCATCAAGGTCCACGGAATCCTTTAAATCATGTGAACCTCGCGGTGCAGCCGTCTCCTCCTGGGGACTGAGGGTCCTTCCCTGTCGAGTCCCCCAGAGACTGTCTTCTCTCGAACCGTGGCTGTGCGTGCAGAATCCATGCGTTTGCTGGAGGCTCAGAGTCACAGCACTGGGCGTCCCGTCCCGGCTGGGCTGAGGGGGTGTGTCAGGACCAGGTCAGCGGGGAAGGGCTCTTGTGGGGGGATCAGGCCTGGCCGTGCGCCCCCAGTGATGTCCCTGCAGAGACTCCCTTGACTTCTCCAGGGAGGGGCTGCTCCATGACCGAGCCCCCTCCCCCAGCCCTTGTGACATCACAGAGGCTCGGCCAGTCTCCGGAAAGTTCTGTCTTGCTGGGTGAGTCCCCTCTAAACTTCCTCCTGGCCAGCAGCGAGCACCATGGGACCCTGGCTGGCTTATGGGGAGCAGGAAACCCGGTGCTGAACACTGAACTTGGGGCTCCTGCATGAGGTTGGGGTGCTGCTCATACATACCTCCCTGCTTTAAAGCTGTCTTTGACGAGGAACGGGCCACGGAGGGACTCGGAGCGTGATGAGCCTCTGATGGCATCAATCGGTAAGGCCGGGGCCAGTGGCGTCCACGGAGTGCGGGGCGGGCGTAGGGCCGGTGCCGGGTTGGGGGTGTTCCAGACCCCATGGCCCGTGATGCCAGGCTAGGCCCTGCTCTACACCCCGCGCTCCCCTCCCCACCCCTGCTCCTCCAGGCCCCCCGTGAGTTTGCAGAGCTCGCCCTGGGGGTGAAATGGGTTGATGTCCTGCCCGCAGCAGAGCTACAAAGCTGCGCTGGGAGCCCGGCCTGGGCTTACCCCCCGTCAGCTGCACCAGCTGCTGCTTGAACTCCCTCTGTTTTTTTTTGTTTTTTTTTTTAAAGATTTTATTTATTTGACAGAGAGAGAGATCACAAGTAGGCAGAGAGGCAGGCAGAGAGAGAAGGGGAAGCAGGCTCCCTGCTGAGCGGAGAGCCCGATGCGGGACTCGATCCCAGGACCCCGAGATCATGACCTGAGCCGAAGGCAGCGGCTTAACCCACTGAGCCACCCAGGTGCCCCACTCCCTCTGGTTTTATGCCAAATGCGAGTCAACTTCTTTTATCTCCAAAACCTCATACTTTTGGCTGAAGGCTTCACTGAAGTCTCTGCAGGTGCAGTGGGTCGCTGAGGGTCGCAGAAGGTCTCCTCCCGCAGTCCTAATGCCTATGGGCAGAGCCCGGCTTGCTGGTCTACTCTCCTGCCGTCCTGCACACCCTCCACACATCTTTTCTTATCTTAAGGCAAATCCCAAATGGGACAATAGAGCGTGAACGGCGCTTGAGGGCATGAAATTTCAAGATTATACTTTTTCCATCAGAAAGACAATGATCGCCCGCTCTCGGGGGATGACGGTCCTCAGGCTCCTCACGGCGGACAAATCTGATGCGACTTGCAGAAAATGCTCCTGCACACTCACGGCTTGCCCCTTTCAGAGGAGATCTTGTTCCCTTGCAAGGAATTATTTTTGAAAAACTCATTTAAACACACAGACTTGGAAGTAGACGCCATGGGAGGTGCGGGCGGAAGGGGCCTTAAGGTGAGGGAGGGTCAGGTCCGGCGGGCGCTCCCTCCCGCACAGAGACCTTGTCCGCCCCGCGGACAGGACGGCAGGACACACTGGACGGCCGGGGAGATGAGCAGAGTCGGGTGAGCCCACAGCACCCACGGCGCCGAGCTGCGAGCTCCCACAGCCAGGCAGAGGACCTGCTTCCCCGCAAGTCCCCAAGGGCCCCGTGGAGCCCGGGCCGTGGGGGACACGTTCGGGCTTCGTGGCTCCCGAGAGAAACCCAGACACAGACCGCGAGGTCCCTTCACGCAGCTGGGGTGCGGTGTGTGGTCAGGCCTGAACAGTGTTCTGGAGCCGCACGGGAGGGGTCCCCTCTCTTTCTTGGCACACTAAAAGAAATTCCCTTAAAGTTAACGCATAGTGTTACGTTACTTTCAGGCGTAGAACACAGTGGTCCAGCAGCCCCACAGATCACCCACTGCTGCTCACGACCGTGTCTCCTTCGTCCCCGTCATCTGCTCCCCCTCCCCCTCGACTCTGGGGACGTCCGTGTGTCTCTGTAGGTAACAGTCTGTGTCTGGGTTTGCATCTCTCTCTCTCTTTTCTCCCTTTGCTCGTCTGTTTTGTTTCTTAGATTCCACATGAGCGAAATCATATGATACTTGTCTTTCCCTGACGGACTTATTTCACTTAGCAGAGTACTCTCCAGCCCCATCCATGTCCTTGCAAACGGCAAGACTTCGTTCTTTCTGATGGCTGAGTGACAGTCCACTGTGTGTCTACAGCACATCTTCTTTCTCCCTGCATGAGTCGGTGGACACCGGGCTGCTCCTTATCTAGGCCGTCATAGAGAATGCGGCTGTAAACCTGTAAACGCGTCCCTTTGGACGGGTGCGTCTGTGGTCTCTCATGAACCCCCAGGAGTGTGAGAGCTGGCTCGTAGGGTCGCTCCATTTTCTTCCTCACATGTGTATCCTGGGGTGGAGAAACTTATCCTATCCTGGCCTTCTTGAGTGTCTGGAGAACACACATAAGGAATTATGCAGCTCCTGGAGAGACAGTGAACACGGTGCTGTTTTCTTCATTGTTAACAAAGGGGTGGGTCTGTGGCTTCATCCCCAGGCCCCTTGGAAATGCGTGCCCGCCCCTTTCATTACCGTGTGACACTGGGCAAGCGCCCCGCCTCTCTGGCCTTCTCTGCAGTGGGTATGATCACGGCAACTCTCCAGCGGGCGTGAGGAAAGCAGGAGAACAGACGAGGAGGCAGGGCTGGGACCTAAGATGCCCATTGTCTTCCGGACGCTCGTCTCAGGCTGTTAAACTTACTTTAGGGAAAACGTGGCAGGACCCAACTGCAACCAGACGCAGACCCTTAGTGGAGGCGCCAGCCTGGCAGACAGGCCTCAGGGCGGCCAGTGGGTGCTGCCCGTGTTCCACCGCTGGGAGGCCAGGATAGCCCAAGAGTGGCCAGGCGGGCCTTTGCCGGGTCAGGGGCTGGATGCTCCCAGTTGGCCGGGTTGGCCTGGGGTCCCCGGTGGCTCTAGCGAGCGTCCCAGGTGCACCTCTGTGCGTCCCTTAAAATGGGCACATCTGATGGTGCCACAGCCTCTGCCCTCAAGGATCCGATGGGCTCCGTTTTCTCTCCTGCTTGCTCGCTGGTGCGGGGTGGCCCTTGTCCGTGGGCCCTGGGATCTGTAAACACAACCCCGCCTGCAAGATCCTCCTTGCTGTGTGAAGTCCCTTGTCACGGGGTCAGGCATGAGGGAGCCAGAGAGACGGGTTTGCCTTGTCGTTGGCACGTTCCTGCACTGACGAGAGGTCGCCAAAGAGTTCTAAGACCACGGAACGTTGTGTCTAAATTAATAAAAAGGGATATTAAGACAATGGTGCTCCCTACAGTGGGGACCGTTGCAAGAACCTTCTCCAGCAGTGGAAATCTCTCTTCTGGGCTGTTCCGTGCAGAAGCTCCCCGGCACACCTGGCTCCTGAGCCCATAAAATGTGGCCGGTGTGACCAAGAAGCCGGGTTTTATATTTCATCGGACTGAAACTTGCATACGATGTGTGGCAAATGGCTCCCATCTTAGCACAACCGTAAAATACCCGGCCAGTGTTACGCCTTTTGCACACTTAGGGCCTGGTAGGGATGGTCTCTGCGGCTTCCAGGCCTGACCTCTGGTACGGTAGCGGGGATGAGAGCGGCAGTGAGAACCTTGTGCTGAATTCTACCTGCGCCCTCCCCTCCTCCGCCGTTGCTACGAACCAGTCCAGGGGGTCGGGCTCCTTGCGCGTTTATCTCTCGTGGCGCGTCTGCCGTGTTCTGCGAGGGCTGGTTGCTGCTCTATCTCAGTGAAACACACGTGAAGCTCGCGGCAGCCGGCTCTTGGCCGCGAGTGGAGCTTCAGCAAGAGAATGTTGGAGGCGTCTGCGGGGCTGTGTCCCGAGGCAGCCGCGCCCCTCCTGCCGGCGCCCCAGCTCGGGCGAGCGTGCAGGCTGGGGGGCCGCCGGGACGCGGGGGCGGTGGGAAGGCCAAGGCGGGAGCCCAGGGGGAAACCTCTGCCCCAAACCAAATTCACAAGCCGAAAACAGGTGGGTCCGAACGCTAGGTTTCACTTGGAAAACCCAACATCGGCGTTGAAAATCTCCAGCTGGCTTGCGGGGCTCTTCAACGAATGCGCCTGCACACGAGGGGCTTGAGGACAGCGTGTTCATCCCGCGTGAGGAGCGGGCCGTATGGCCTCCCCCTGCGGGCTCCCCCGGGCCGCCCGCGCCACAGACGCCGGGGCTGGGAAGGCCCTGCCTCGCCGCCCGCGCCACAGAGGGCGCTGCGGCCCTGACGGTGCTTCCTTGAGAGCTGCGAGTTTCTTTATTTGCCAAATGGAAACACTCATTTGCAGAAGGGAGCGGGGTTTTTTGTTTGTTTTATTTTGTTTTGTGTTTTAAGGACGTGCTGAAGTGACAAGGTGACAAGCCGATCCCTTTGAGACACGTGGAAGACGCTTGTCTGTCTGGCTCTTCCCCCGCGCACCTGCAGCCTCTGGTGCGTGGCAGCCGCGCGCACTTCTTGGTGGAGGTCACCCGAGGCACAGCGAAGGAAAGATGGGAGACAGCGGGCATGAAAAGAGGGTCCCTTCCCGCTGCTCTGGCCGGGAGGGGGCGGGACGACAAGGCCCGCAAGCACCTGCCCCGTGTTGCCATGACACCCCGCTTTTCCCGTCCGGCGGGGTAGCTGGGGGAGGGGCCTTCAGCCGTTGGCTTTGGCAACATGTTATCGGGCTCCGTCCTGCTGCATATGGAGCTCGCCGCGCTGCCAGGGAGAAAATGGGGACTTTTCAAAAGAACGACCAGGTAAATCAAATGTCACGTGATTATTTAAGAAAATTAAATATGCGAGAAGACTTTGTCGAGCATCATGGCTGGCTGGGCTCCACGTGATCTTGTCTGGGACACGGGACGGTTACTGCGCTGCTGTCGGGGGAAAGCCCACGTGGCCCACAGGCGTGGCCAGGCCACCCTCTGTGCTGGACACGCACCTGGTGGGCTGGCCCCCAGCTCGGAGGTCCTGAGCCCGGGTGGGGCCGCTGGAGAGCCCGGCCGAGCCTGAGCCGGGACACAGCAAACCTGCCACGTCAAAGCCGAGCTGCCCCGGCCGTGGCAGAGTGAGCTCCATGCAGGAGCCTTAGACGCGAGGCTGTGCGGGGCGCGTGTCTGCCTCGTGGTTCAGCGTCAGTGTGTGTTGGTGTGGAGGGAGCCCTGCGCTTTCCCCGCACAGTCGAGTAGAGCTGTCTGCGAAGGGCTGTTCTGTGTGTGCTCCATTCATCATGGGAGCCACGTGCGGCTCCCGAGCCCTCAAAACGTGGCTGGTCCGAGGGAAAACGGCACTGTTCATTTTATTACATCTATTTAATTATAATGAAATTGTATAGTTACGTTATTAGATGTATTAAATGGCCACGCATGGCCAGCAGCCTCTAGGTTGGACGGTGCAGGTGCGGACAAATGTTGTCCTCCAGCTCCGTGGGTCCTGTGGCCCGCCTGCCCGTGTGTCTCCCCTGCCCCTCCTCCTTGTCGAGTCCTGGCTCAGGAGTCCACTCCCAGTGGGAGCCACTGGGGCCCCCGAGGTCCTGACGTGCTACAAGGGCGTCACTGCCGTCTTGATCACCAGCGCTGCCCGCTGTCGTGTCCGTGTCCTGCCCTCGGCTGCCAGCCCCTGAGGAGCAGGTGTAATCCCAGCCTTGGCTCAGGGCCTGAATGTCACAGGACTGTGCACACGATTACGGAATGATCTCACCCAGCCGTCTGTGTCATCCCCTAGGCCAGCTCTGTGCTAAGGGCTTTCAAATGTCGATCAAAGTTAGGCGTATCTGGGTTGGAACCATGGCTCCTTCCCAGCTGTGTGGTCTGTACATTTCACTTGGTCTCTCAAAGGTGCGTTTCTTCATTTGTAAGATGCCAGCAATACCGGCATCTCACCATTCTGCGGGTTAAAAGCGATAAACTCCATGCACTGTATATGACTTTACTGAAAACTCATGATCAATGTTAGCAAATTTCTCCGGCACCTCTTCATACTCAGGAAGATTTGAGTCCGGTTCGGGAAGTGGCATTTTAAACACGGAATGAGTTAGAAAACATTATTCATTCACTCACGTATGTAGCAAATGTTTATTAAGCATCTCGCACGTGCCGGGCCATGTTCCAAGCCCCAGGGCAATGTCCGTGGACCAAACGGAGATCACTGTGCTCACGGAGCTCACGTCTCACTGGGGGAGACGGACGATAACATGATAAGCAAATTACACAGTATGTCTGTCTGCTGTGGAAACAGAGGTAGGTGGGCTAGGGGTGTGGGAGGTGCTGGGGAGTGGAAATGTCACTGTGAATGGGGGGTCAGGCCTTACTGAGAAGGTGATCGTGGAGCACGGGCTTGAAGGGAGGTGAGGGTGCGTGTGCAGAAACCCAGGAAGAACGTTCCAGCAGGGGGACAGCCGCTGCCCAGCGATGGGGGCGGGACATCCCCGGGGGCCGGGGATGGGAGGGTTGGGGGACGCGACCTGTGGACCTTGAAGGACCCCGGCTCTTAGTCTGACTGGAAGGGGAGCCACACACGCCAGCCGTTTGACAGAGGCACTCTAGTTTGAGAAAGGTGGCTCTGGTGTCCTGCTGGGGACAGATGGCTGCCGCGAGGGAGGGGCAGACACGGGGGCCAGCTGGGGTGTGTGAAAGATCCAGGAGCGAGATGAGGTTGCCCCCTCACACGCCCCTTTCTCTCTCTCTGTGTGGATAATGCATATAATATGTATAATTTCACTGTGAAAGATTTCTGTGTGTACAAAAGTAGAGGGAGATATCGGGCCCGTCATGTGTGTACCGCCGCCGGTGACAGCAGCCCTCAAGCCGCGGCCGGCCTTGTCTCATCTACGCCCTCACGCACTTCCCTCCTGCTCGGGTGATTCGGAAGGAAATGCCATATGCTCTGTCGTTTCCGGGTTCTGGATCCAACTTCTGGGTAGACGTGATGTTGTGCTAAGTAGGATTCGAGGTCTAAGGGAAGGAGGAGACACAGGAGAGGTGCCCCTGAGATGGCTTGAGCAGCTGGAGGACGGGGGCGTCCAGGGGAGGCGGAGAGACGAGGGACGGGCAAGAGCCCCGTGGGAGGCCCCGCTGGCCAGGGGACGGTCACACATCCCGGAGACAGTCGGAGTTGGCAGGTGGAAATCCAGGGAGGCGATAAGCATTTGGGGACAGTCGGCATCGGAGTGACGTTAGAAGCCAGGAGACGGTGCGAGGCTACCGGGGTAAGTGGGGGGTGGACTCGGCAGAGCCAGGGGCCCCCGGCGCGAAGAGCTCAGGGAGGACCGAGAGGGCAATGGCACGGAGCCGCCTGCTCTTCCCTAGTTGTAAGAACTAATCACCGCAGCCATCGCTCCGGCTCCCATTCCCAAGAGCAGCCCATGGGGTGTGCTTGTTACAAAAAGTGTCCACAGTGTCATGAGGAGAGCTGTCATCTTATGAATCATCATAGTCCTGTGATTTCGGGGGAGAGTTGACTTCTCGTGTCCGTCGACTATTCCTGTTTCTTCCGTTGTGAACGTTTCTTACTGAGACACCAGTTTTTGTGTGACTTTCTCTTTTCAGCATATGCAGGGTGGAAAAACAGTAGGAACAAGGGGACACCCATTGGCGTAGGAGGGGGCGACTGCCAGGCCAGCCCTGACTCCCCCGTCCACACCTCTGCCCTTCTCCAAATCTCTGCTTTCTCAATTTCAAAGTAAGTGTGTGGGGTGGGGGTTGGATTGAGTAATGTCAGCCCCACTCACGATGTGACAAAGGGCCCTGCATCCCCTTGGGTGGAGTGACCTCTGTGCCTTAGTCTCGGAAGGTTCCAGAACACCGCTCTGTATGGGTGTCTGGGGGTGTCTGTTTCCCCTGCAGGCAGGGCATGCATTCGCCTCTGCACCCCATTTCTATCCAGGGCCTGCCTCCTAATTGCTCCAATAAATGTTTTTTGAATGGATCTAACTAAACACTTTGAAAGCAAATTATTCCTTTCTAAGTTAAAATATTTTCCCCTTTAAAATATAAAATAAAATTGCAATTTGAGGCAGTAGGGTATTTTGTTTTCACGTGCTTCAGAGGGAAAGCAGACTCTAATTCCCTCCCGGGTCGCTGTGTTTGTGCAAAGTCACTTGTAGGGCCCCTTGGTGGGCGGGCACCCGCCCCATCCAGTTGACAGTCACGGTGTCGGGCCGGTAACGCGGGGGAGGGCCTCACTGGCTCACACGCGTCCTGCCGCCTCTCACCCTGGCTGACCGAGCCTCCTTTCTCGTTGCCAGGAGGCATGGCTGACTCTCCCAGGGAGGGAAACATGGCCAAGGGTCCAGACTTCACCCAGCTTGCTGACATGGCGTCTGAGTCTGTAGGAGGAAAGGTAAGTGGCGGGGGGGGGTCTCGTGGACGAACGAGTGGTCCGTGGACCAACTCCCCCTCTGCAGAGAACCTGCTTAGAACGGCAAGAATCAGGTTCAAAAATGCCAAATAATCTTTTAAAAATGGGTGACAATTCTAGCAAAGGCAGCATTGTTGTAAGCTTAGAACAAAAAGACATTTTGCATCTGTACGAAGGGTTCTCTGTCCTGTGTGTTTCCTCAGTGTTGATCGGTGGTCCCCGCCCGTGAGCGCAGGCATAACCTGCAACCCTTGTTAGCGCCACGCAAGGGGCCGGGGCACCGAGTACCAGCGAGGCGCGGGGCCATGGGCGGTGCGGACGGGAGGGGCCCGCCCTCAAGTGAAGTAAGTCAAGCAGAGAGTCCGTTATCGTGTGGTTTCGCTTACTCGTGGAGCACAAGGAGTAACACGGAGGACACTGGGGGATGGAGAGAAGGGAGTTGGGGGAAACCGGAGGGGGAGACGAACCACGAGAGACTGTGGACTCTGAGGAACGAGCTGAGGGTTTTGGAGGGGGGCGGATGGGAGGGCCTGGTGGGGGGTATTGTGGAGGGCGCGGATCGCACGGAGCGCTGGGTGTGGTGCATGAACAAGGAATTCTGGAACACTGGAAAGAAATTAAAAAAAAAAAAAAGGAGACAGACGTGGGAGTCAAGGCAAGGGCAGGGCCCGGGGGCACGCCTCTCCGCCGGCCGGGGGCAGCCCGAGGGCGCGGGAAGGGATGGGGAAGCCCGTCCAGGTGAGTGTTGCTCCGCGGAGCCTTCAAGTGGGCGAGGGAGCCGGTGGGGCAAAGGGGCGAGGGGGCCGTTTCCACTGGGACGCCAGGCGGAGGGGGACGCCGGGCAGGGGAAGCACCGCGTGCTCCTTGGTTTCGTGTTTCTGGAAGTCATCAGCTGGTGCCGGGGGGCAGGAGCCTCAGGAGGTCGGAAAGGCCCCATGTGCCCGCTGCCCGGGAACGGGTGCCGACCGAGAGTAGCCGTCCCTGGTGCTGGGTAAGGTAGGGATGACAGCAGCCTGTTTTGCTCAGGTGCAATTATTTTATACCTGTTTATACCTGTTTATACCATTTTATACCTGTTTTCCTGGTGCAATTAGCAGCAATGCCCTCACTCTCCAAAATGTCCCGCTGGGGTTGATAAATGATCGGGCCGACCTTCCGTCAGGACGTCCTTCAGTGAGCCGGCAAAGCACGGGGGTGGGGGGGGGCGTGTGGCGTGTCCTGGGCCACGGCTCTGCCTGTGAGACAGTCACAAAGCCCAGTGTCCCCCGTTCTTGAAAAGGAGAGCTGGTGGGTTTGCTCACCAAGTGTAAGAAGTTAGCGCCTCGGCGCCCGCATCGGGGAGAGTGAAGAGCACCGGCTGGGAGGAAGGACGGAGGGGGCGGGCGACGAGGTCTGGGCGTTTACCAAGCATCCTGGGTTAATTACCTGTTGTTTCTCTCCCCCGGCAGCTGCACATGTCCTTTTACTGTGTCTAATCATGTTCCACTAAGGCATGAAATAAAGTGGTTTTTAATTTATGGTTATTTTATCTTCTTTCTTTGTCTAGATTTTATTCGCAACAGATGACTTCTTTGCTCCTGCGGAAAACCTCATAAAGGTATCCTAAATTGGGATGAAGTGTGGGTACAGAACGATCAGAGCGGTTAGAATCCACCGGAATATTGGGGATTGGAGTCCTGTAACGTGTACCAGGAATGAGCAGTTTGAACCGTAGAAGCCCGGAGAGGCCAGCTCCGGCTCAGGCTAAGACACAGTGGAGACCGACGGCACCTGACACAGTGGTCTGGGACTGCGTCGCTCTGTGGGGAAATTGCCGAGATCCTTGTATATTGTCCTCTGTCGAACACGGAGTTCACAATCTGTGAGCTGTGCTGGCACGCCTCTCGACTGTCTGGAAGATGTTTTACCTAATTACGAAAGTGTAGGACACGCTTAGGAAAAGATGGACAAAAACCCCAGAAAACACTGACAAATAAGGGGAAGCAACGGAGCCTTGGCTAGAATCCCGTGACCTCGTTCTACCAGCCATGGGGGGTGAATTCTTGCGAGTGGGCGGATAAGCACAGGTGTGCACAGAGTTCACGCGCACGCACACCAAGTGTGACAGCAGCCAGAGTCTCGGCCTGTGGCCAGGGTGCTGTCCTCCGCGTGGTCGCTGGCCATGTGATCAGTCTGGTGACAGGGTTACTCTCCCGGGCAGGAGCTAGCCAGGTCTAGAGCACGTTAAGGGCAGGTCGTCTCTATTAAAGTACTCCTCGGAGAAAATGATACTAAAATGAAGAACAGAGATGTTGATTTACCTGTTGTAGGTCACACAGCTAACGCACGCCAAGCTCTTATCGTTTTACCGTGTCCGTCTAGAGGACACTTGGATGCGTGCGTGCATCGACCCTGCTGTCCCACAGATTGGTATTACCTGCATAAATAGGCAGAGATAGGTAGAAAACAGTCATTCCGGTGTTGTCTGGGGCGGGGGGGACCAACCCAAATGCCCACTGCTGGGGACCTGGTTTAAGGGCCCGTGATACGAGCATCCAGATGTGGGTGACCTGTGGCCCTGAGGAGAAGGGGCTGGTGCTCTAGACGCCCACGACGGAGTTCCCGCGTGCCGTACGGACACAGAGCAGTCGACAGGAAGCACCCCACGTGGTGAAGTGTGGCTGTCTGTGAGGCGCTGGGCTCGGCAGGGGACGGGGCGAAGAGCGGGGCCTGTTCTCCTCCACGACACTTGAGTGTGTGTGTGTTTGATACGCGCGTGCGTATCTGCACACAGGCGTGTGTGCTGCGTATGCAAAGTCGTAGAACACACGCGTGTGCGCATCAACACATTCTCCTTCCTGAGAAAAAAATCACGGGCGAAGCTGAAACCCCATCTGGCCCCTTTAATGCCCACCCACGCCTCCCTGTGCGGGATTAGCGCTGCGTGAGGCTGACATCATCTCCGAGTGCATCTCATGTTATAAATACATCCGCCTACAGGAAGGCGTACTGCTGTTTGGTCTTGAATTTGTAGACATGTTCTTATAAAGTACCCGACGTCACGGGACACGTCTCGCAGCAGTGTGCGTGTTCTGCCTGTGCCCAGGGACCGCGGTCTGGTGGCCCCCCCACTGCCCACCACCGGGTCCCTCACCCCACCGGGACCCTTGCCTGTGCCGACACGCATTTAGGTCGCTTCGTTTTTACCTGTGATAATCCCACCTGTCCCTTTGGGGTGGGAGTGCGGGTGCTGGAAGCCCGGCCCTCCCACGGGCGTTAACGGTGGCCTCGTGCGTCTTCGCTTCAGGAGGACCGCCCGAGCTTCAGAGAACACGCGCGCACCGAGTCCGGGAAGTGGCTGGACGGATGGGAGACCAGGAGGAGGAGGACTCCAGGTGACGAGATGTCTCTCTCACTGTGGCGAAGCTTAAACACGGGTCAGAAAGCCAGTGCACATCTCGGGTCAGCTTTGTCCCAGGCCCTTGGAACGCTCTGTCTCTCGGGTGTCCCTTCTGAACGCCAGCTCTGACAATGGAGGAAGGGGTCCCCTGTGCCCCTGCCGGGGGGCGGAGGGCGTGCCCGAGTGTCGCCGAGGCTGCGGGGAGCAGGGCGCGGGCATCTGTGGTGGGCCTTCACCCCCGATCCTCGGGGCAGCTGCTCTTGTCCCCACGAGGCTGCCGTGGAAACGGCCTCACTCCCTCAGCCCCGGTCCTGTCACTCAGGAGAAGAGCTGGGATCGGACACAGGTGCCTCTGCCACTGCACACACCTCCTGTCACCCGAGGACCTACTTTTCTTCAGTGCTGCTTCTCAGGCCCAATCAAAATACTCCTTTTAAAGTTGAAGAAATGCTTGTAAAGGCAAATGGACCCAGCATGAGGCTAATAACCGATTCTTCTGGGTCTGTCTCAAGTGTTACAGAGATGCTGGGTGCTTCTAAGGTGCTCCAGATGTTACCGGATTCCAGTGAGTCTGGGAGTTTAAAGGTGGGTCTGCACGGGACTGTGAGTAACTGGGAATTACCTGGTGACCGGTGCCGTGGAGACTTCTGAGACTTTAGCTGAGTCTAAATTACCTGGTGACCGGTGCATGGAGACTTCTGAGACTTCAGCTGAGTCTAAGCCGGGGACGGGGGCACAGGACGTCCCCAGGTGAGCTGCCGTTTCCAGGAGGCCCAGGTCCACCCTGAACGCCTGGGCAGGGTCTAGTCACACTTGACCTTTCTGGAAGGTGATCTCATCTCTGATTCGCCGTTATAGAAACGGGGTTCAGAGAGGCCACTTTTCACTTTGGAACCAGAACTGGGTCTCCCTGGAGCCACGGCCTATGTATGTCCTGCCGGGCCTGGAACATGGGTTCTTGCGGGGCACGGCGGCCACACCTGGCCACGTTACAGGAGACCTTTCAGTCACAGCGGAGCCTTCCCCTGTGTGCACTTTTCTGTGGTGGGAGGAGGAGCCACTGTTGCTGGTCTTCATCTCGGCTCGAGCCCGCGTTTCATCTGCTGAGTTAAACCTGACGGGGCCGTCCTTGTTTACGTCTCGCAGGTCACGACTGGTGCATCATCAAGCTGGGGATACAAGGGATTATCCGAGGCTTTGACGTGGACATTTCCTACCTCATGGGCGATTATGCTCCTCGGATATCAATTCAAGCAGCCAACTTGGAAGAAGGTGCCCTGGGAACCACCGGCCCCCCGATGGGCACGGGGGGCTGGTGGGGTCGTCCGGGCCAGCCCCCTGCTCTGCACTGCCCACCCACACAGGTCCAGCGACTTGTCCAAGGCCACTTGACTGCCACCGAGCTGTAGAACTTGGATTCCCAATGCAGGGTTCTATGAGTTCTGGTTTTTGGCTCTACCAGAAGTGGGGTTTGTTATTCCCACCCTCTTCCAGCCCCTCGCAGAGGCACCCCCTCCTGGCACCGTGAGGTCTGGGGAGCAGGTTGCAAGGGAAGGTGGCAGGGAGTGGGACACCGGACAGTGTGGAGCCGGGTCTGGGCCCGCTGTGGACGGGGGCGTGGTGGGGGAGGACGAGCTTCCTTTTGGCTCTCCCGGTGTGGGTCATGATGCCGGAGCCACGGGGTTTTCAGAGAGGGTCCCCGCCGCCGTGTGGGGTGCCAGACCGCATGCATCGGACAGGCTCTGTAAGTTGGCCTGGGTTTGTAGACCTTCAATTGGCACAGTCTGAAGCTGGTCCTTTTAGAAACGGGCACCATTATGTGTGTGTCTGTACCTGTATTTAGGGAAGATTAAATCATGTCTGCTGGCAAATTGACGCTGAGAGCCCAGCGTCCACAGCCCTGTACGAGGCTCTGTGAAAGGACGGGCCGTGCTCCCGAGGACAGTGGGGGAACCTGAGAAGTCGGGGGATGAGGGAGACACGGTACTCTGGAGGCAGGAAATGACTGAGGACAGACAGTGAGGTGCCTTCCCCAAGCCCAGCAATTGTCCGAGATACCACCCGATGTCAACTCCAAGATGCCATGGGGGGAGTCCTGCTTCGGGAACTGACCTGGCGATGCTCCAGAACCTCCACTGATCCAACCTCTAAACCCTCTAGTCATGGTACGTTTGTTGCCATTGGACTCGGAAATGGTACGTACTGCTTTGACAAGCAAGGGTCCTACCAGGCGTCTTGCAGGAGTTTTTGAAGTTACTTAGTGTTTTAAATAGCGAGGAACTTGAACTTGTGTCTGTTACTGTGGTCATCTGATGCTCTGACTTGAGAAGTGTCATCTTCGGGGTTATTTGGCAAAGCGAAATGAACATACAGGCCACTAGGGGAGTGTATTTTCTTTGATTCCGAGCACGAACCCTAACCCTACCGGTCAATCTACCTTCAGATAAACAACCAGAAATCCCACAGAGAGGCGCCAGGACGGGAGCCGAGGCCACGCCGGAGGAGTTTGAGGCTGTTGCCAAGGTGCGCCTGCATGCGGCGGGTGGGGGGATGGGCTCCGCTCGCCTGGCCATGGCATTCAGCCTGGTACACCTGCCCTCATTTACTGGCCCAGCGGGACTTTGCAGGTGCTTCTCGAGGGGTTCGTGCTACCCCTGCACAAGGGAAAGCCGTGGCCCGGGCGAGGTCTGCAGTAGTGGGTCTCAGGGCGCTCTGCTTCCCCGGGCTCGTCTGCCGGTGGCTGTCCTGATGAGATAAATACAGAAATCCAGAGTAATAGCTTACATATTAAAAAAAAATTTATTTATTTATTTGACAGAGAGACACAGCGAGAGAGGGAACACAAGCAGGGAGAGTGGGAGTGGGAGAAGCAGACATCCCCCTGGGCAGGGAGCCCTACGGAGGCTCGATCCCAGGACCCCGGGATCATGACCCGAGCTGAAGGCAGAGGCTCATCGGACCGAGCCAGCCGGGCGCCCCGCTTACGTACTACTTACGTAGACTTTATGCCTGACGAATCCGATAGACCAACAACTTGGGCTTGTGTTCTGGTACATTCTTGTTTTTTAGTTTGTCTAGTAATTTATACGGTGTTTTACAAGAGTGTTGATCACAACAGACTGGAAAATAAATAACAGCAGCCATTTGAGGAGCCAGAAGGAAGGGTCGCGACGTTCAGGTCAACTGGTCAACCGGACCGCCCGGTTTTTACCGAACGCTCGCGTCACTCTTCCGGTTCCTTCCAAGAATCCCCGGAGGGGGTCTCAGACTTTGTCCTTCGTTCCCGAACTCCCTGCTCGCACTCCTGCCGCCCTCACGCAGCGGCTATTTTAATCAGGATGAAAACCCCCCAGGCCTTTATTCTGCTTATTAAACCTGGGACTTAATCTTTATTAGTATTTTTATCAAAGCGTTTCATAAGGCATCCGTCATCCATGTTTATTCCAAAGTATTTCCACCTGTAGGCCTCCTGTGAGCACTACGATGAGTTCCCAGGAGCCACTGCTAACACCTTCACATTTATTGCTAGCTGAAGTCCGATGACTGGCATTCCCTGGTCCCCATGACAGAGCTCGAGCCAGCAAAGCCTGCTTTCAGCCACAACTACTTTCCCGTCAATTCCCAGCAGAGATGGAGTCACGTAAGGCTCAACATTTTCCCGGGTAAATATGACGCGCACCCATCTGCCGCGCACCCATCTGCCGTCCCGGTTCTTCTGTACTTAATGTGGGCGTGTTTCAGAGGGAAGTCACTCATCACTCAGACATTTCTGTGCTCTAGGAAACTCTCGTTCCAACCCAACCATCCATCGGTAGTTCCTGAAAAGGCATCGCATCAGGATGCGATGGAACTGAGCTGTATCAGGTTGAATATCTCCTAACGATTTCTGTTTCGCTGGGCACACGAGCAGATCAAGTAGTGTGTGCAGATGACCGTCCTTGGCTTTTATTTAACAGCTCTATTGTAATGTAATTCACTTACTTGAAGTGCACAGTTCAGTGGTTTATAATACACGTCGGTATATGGCGTGAAGTCCACGGAAATGTACAACCAAGTACAACCATCACTACAGTCAGTTTTAGAAGGTTTTCTCGCCTCAGAAGGGAGTCCGATACCCTTACTATCAACCCTCACCTCCTTCAGCCCTCAGCAACCATGAACTACTTTGTCTTGACGGGCTTGACCATCTCGACATGTCATGTAAATGGTCTTTTGTGACTTGCGTCTTTCACCAGCGTGTTTTCCGGGCTCATCCATGTTGTAGCATTCTTAGGAGCATTTTTGTCATTTTCATGGCAGAATAATATTCCATGGCACAGAGAAACCACATTGTTTATCCAGTTCATCACTTGATGGGCATCTGGGGCTTCCACCTGTTGGAAACCCATTACCTATGGGTAATGCTGCTGTAAATATTCCTGTACAAGTTTTTCATTTGGGCATATATGTAGGATTGGAATTGTTGGGTCATACAGTAACTGTGTTTTAAATTGGTGGGAGGAACTATCAGACTGTTTTCTAAAGCGACCGCATTATATTATATTCTCACCAGCAGTGTGGAGGATTACAATTTCTCCACATCCTTGCTAACACTCGCCGTTATCTGACTTTTTGGTTGTAGCCATCCTAGAGGATGGGAAGTGGTAGCTCACTGTGGTTTTAACTTGCATTTCTCTAATGACTAATGATGGTGAGCATGTTTTCAGTTCCTTACTTTGGCCATTTGGAAATGTTTATATATGCATGTGCACATGTACACCTGTATTTATAAACATGTTTTTTTGGAAAAGTGTCTTTTGTCCATTCTTAAGTTGTTTTTTTATTATTGAATTGTAAGAGTTCTTTACATATCCTGATACATATCCTTTACCAGATATATGATTTGCAAATATTTTCTCCTGGCGTCCAAGTGTAAAGGGGAAGGAAGCAGTAGGACAACCTGACGGGATACGTAGGGTGACAACAATTTGCTTTAAATGAATCACCCTCAGAGCATGGAGGGATGTGTCTAATATCCTTCATAGTTTTGATTAATGCTGAGGCTAGATATTAACTCTGTAAAGAAGAACCTTATTTTTTAAAATATCACGTCAGCTTTGCACTCAACAGACAAGCATCTTCTAAACCACCAAATTTGATCACCATGTCCAGTGAACCAGAGCAGTGGTGACATAGGCTAGCTTCTGCTAAACTACTCCCTCTAGTATATTTTTAGGGTGTTATGCTACCATAGTCTGGTTTTATTTATTGTAAATGTCAAGACTCTTCTACTGAAATTTTTTCAGATCCCTCAGTTTCATCAAATTTTTCATGTAAAAATTTATAGGGCTTTGTTTCAGTAGAATACTCTGATTAATGTGAAAAAGCTCTATATATGAAGCTTGCTCCCATCATCCAGGAAGTACTGGTCTAACAAATAAAAAACATTCACTTTATTAGTATCAGATAATGTGAGTTGATGTCAGCAGGTAGCCTAATCTTTTTTTTTTTTTTCATGTGACATCATTTCCACAGTGCATTTTATTTTTCTTCATAGCACTTAACATCACATTACATAATTTGAGAATGTACATTAGTGGACTTATTTATTTCTCTCTCACACACTAGAATGAAACTTGGTGAGAACAGGGGCTTTATCTTTTTACCTCAGTATCCTAAGCATCTACAACAGTGTCTGGCACAGATTAAGAGTTCTATGATTAATTACTGAATGAATATAAGAATGTATCTTCTTCTTCCTTTGTTACCAGGCCCTGCAGTATTCTAAGAGCCAATTACCATATTTCCATTAAGTCTCACAGGGATACTGAAATGG
Source organism: Martes martes (assembly GCF_963455335.1). Classification (NCBI taxonomy): domain Eukaryota; kingdom Metazoa; phylum Chordata; class Mammalia; order Carnivora; family Mustelidae; genus Martes; species Martes martes. The sequence continues at coordinate 137,176,344 of NC_137896.1, read as the reverse complement.
CCTAACCCATCTTTCTTGCTCAGGCTTTCCCACCTCAAGCTTACTTTCCATGTAAATCTGAGGGTTATTTCTGAAGAAGAGATTTGATCATAGTATTTCTCTGCTTCAGAACCTTAGTGGTTCCCTTTCTGCCAATAAAATAACATCCCAAACTCACCATGGAATTCAGAGCCTTCACGACATGATCTGAATCTCCCTTTCCTGCCCCTATTCCCCTCCAGCTATCCCCCTCCCAACCCACAAATCTTGCTTCCAACGTACATTGACCCCACTCTTGTTTTCTACATCACTAAATCCAGGCTGTTTGATAGAATTTGCACCTTACCTTCTTGGATGAAAAAACTCCTGCCCATGTTCAAGATCCAGCATTTATATCACCTCTCCACTGAAAACCCGCCCAACACATTTACTCTGGATCTCCTCAGAATTTTGAACCCAGTTAAATAAATTGTTTTATTATAATTGTTTCCTTATGTGTCTGTCCAATGTTCTTTTTTTTTATCTCATAAATCTATTTTATTTTTTTTTTATTTATTTTCAGCGTAACAGTATTCATTGTTTTTTCACCACACCCAGTGCTCCATGCAATCCATGCCCTCCCTAATACCCACCACCTGGTTCCCCCACCCTCGCACCCCGCCCCTTCAAAACCCTCAGGTTGTTTTTCAGAGTCCATAGTCTCTCATGGTTCACCTCCCCTTCCAATTTCCCTCAACTCCCTTCTCCTCTCCATCTACCCTTGTCCTCTATATTATTTGTTATAGCAGGTAGCCTAATCTTGGCTGCTGTGGCTCTCAGAAGCGATTGGGTTTCGCGACTATTATTTTTTCTATTCTCAATCGTATTGCTAAGCAATGTGTTGTTATAAAAATAAAAATATAACGCTCATATTAGTCTGTGTAGGATTTAGTAATGCTCATTTGTGGCATCAAACATTATATCTATGGTGAATTTCCCAATTGATTGTCTTTTGACCTTCTCGGAATTATTAATCCAATTTAAAAAAGTGTGAGCACCTACTATGTGCCAGGACCAGTTCTAAATAGAGATGATAGAGAAGAGATCAAGATAGATCATTATTCTGGCTTTCAAAGATTTTTATACTCTGGTTCTGAGAGACTAATATCAGCAGGAGCTTGAACAAGTAAAATGACAAGTTAATTTCAGACTGTGACTTGAACTCTGAAGTGAGTATGGGAGAGGTGATACACTGAACCTGGGGAATCAGGCAGAGCCAGGCAGAGCTGGAAAGAGGTAGCTAGAGAGTGAGAGGAAAAGTCTTTCTGAGACCACGGCCCTAAAGGTGAGACCTAAGAAAAGCAGTCTTTTGGAGATCTGGGAAATTTGTTCCAGTACAAAGGAATGGTAGGTGCAAAGGCCCTGGGGCAGTAGGGTTGGTATATTTGAGAAACAGAGCAGGCAGGCTGTGGAGGGCTATGTTGTTTACAACCTACAAGCAGCCATCTTTTCAAGTAGGAAGTAACTCTGGCCTCTTGCCTTTTCAGATGGTGGAATTGCACGTCTTAGAGTGTACGGTACTGGACACAAAGACTGGGCTGCAACTGATCCCAAAGAACCATTTGACCTGGTGGCCATCGCTCATGGGGGTGCCTGTGTAGGATTCAGCAATGCACACTTTGGGCATCCAAACAATATGATAGGTAATATGATGCTCTGTCAGCTGGCCTTTATTTGGGATGTCTGGGCACCAGCACTAAGCACCCCACATAGTATGAATGATTTAAGAGGAAGCACAGGAATGGGTAAGATTAACCATCTAGCCACAGGATTGGATGCCTTTATGATATGAAGTAAATCAATAGCAATTTTCCTTCTTAATTTTGGCTTAAAGGGAAAAGTAAAACTTACAACCCTCTGGCTATATGTGAATTTACCAAAACATTAAGCTGAATGAAAATGGTTCGTGTAGTGATGCTCAGGCCCATGGGGTCTGTGGTTTAATGATGCCAATGCATTCATTCTCACACTTCAGATAAAATCCTGTGACATTCCCGTTAAACTGTGTCATTCTTGGCAGGAGTTGGCAAGCCCAGGTCCATGGCAGACGGCTGGGGGACGGCGAGAAGGCTGGACAGGCCTCCGGTATTAGAAGTAAGAAGTCCAAAACAGCCACAGTGACGTTTTCCAGATCTTGTTTTAACTTACCTCAAGGAAATGCTTATTTCAGAAACCCCTCAGGGTTTCTGAAATAAGAAGTGGTTCTCTGTGTTTTCCGGATTCCCCGCTGTCTCGCATCACATCCTGTCCTGTCACATCACTGTCCAATTTTTTTATTTTTAAAATTTTAAAAAGATTTTATTTATTTATTAGAGAGTGAGCATGAGCAGGGGCTGAGGGAGAGGGAGAAGCAGACTTCCTCCCCCGACGAGGGGCTAAGTCCCAGGACCCTGAGTTCATGACCTGAGCCAAAGGCAGATGCTTAACCCACTGAGCCACCCAGGTGCCCCTATTTATTTATTTTAGAGTGAGAAAGAGAGAGCTAGAGTGAACATGTGGGGAGGGCAGAGGGAGAAGGGGAGAGAGAATCCTTAAGCAGTCTCCCCACTGAGTATGGAGCCTGACTTGGGGCTCAATCTCACAACCCTGAGATCACCACCTAGGCTAAAATCAACAGTTGGATGCTTGACAGACTGAGCCACCCAGGCATCCCCCAACCCCATTTGTTTAATAAAGAAATGAGGATCTACAATTTAATGATAGAAAACCCATTGATTAATTCTTTGGTTGACCTGGAGAAGAAAACAGTAGTTTAATCAAAATTTGGTATCTGTGTGTCCCTGAACGAGATCAGGGATGTGTGGCTGTGGGACAGATCTAGGACCCTAGAGATGGTTCAGCTGTTCATTTTGGCCAGTGACTAATGTGAGATGCGAAAGTCAAAACAAAAGCAAACAAAACACCTTTCTCTGTGTTAATCCCATTGAAAACTTACTTGTGATCCCCCTTTCTTGGGTCAGTTTTCATGTCAATCAACGCTTCCAATGAAAATGAACATAATGCTGTTGTCAGAAACTAAGGTTTGGAGGCAGGTCATATATTGGTATGGATTTGACCAAGAACATAACTTCATTGAAAGGTCGAAACAAATTTATCAGAGGACCTGGGGGCACAGTTAGACACAGACCCTTCTCCATGAGTTTACAATTGACATAGAAAATCATGTATGAAATTTATAAAAACTTAACCAATTGCCCATTAAACTCCTGAGTCCACATGAAGCATTTAAGGAATAATAGGCAAAGGGGCAATTAACACAGAAAGTAATTTACGTATCAGGGCCTAGGAAACACTCTTTCATAGTAAGAGATAACAGAAATATCCTAAGTACATGTCAACATTTTTCACTTGCTGGTTTCCAGAATTAGTTTCCCAAATGGCATCAAGCTGGTCTCTCTCTCTCCTTCCTTTTGGATTCCAGAATGATGAGAACGGCATTCTCCTTGTTCCGGGCTGTGAATGGGCAGTTTTCCGACTGGCACACCCTGGAGTAATAACGCAAATAGAAATTGATACAACACATTTTAAAGGTAAGTGTGATGCTGTCAGGGAAGACATACGACCCGGTGCTGGTTGTAGAGATAACGTGGTCCTGTGGGAGTGGAGCTCAGGACAGCTACTTGGACTCAGCTTTTACCCTCATTCAATGTGTGGTTTTGAGCAACTTTCTCTGACTCTTGGTGCCCTATTTTTCGTCTTTATAAAATGTCAGAGTTGAACTGGATGACCCCCAAAGTCGGACGAGATTCTGTGAAGACCCTTTATTACTGGGGCCTGGATCTCACTTGGAAAGACTGTGAAATAGCCTTGGTGAGGACATGACAAAAACTGGACGGCATCTTCTTATTTTGGGGGAAGGGGTACAAAGCATATTGGTTGGGGTGACCATATCCGCTCCAGACTGTACTTTTAAGACAAGGGGCTACACATCTTCAAAACCGTGCCCTTCCATTAAAAAAAAAAAAATTGCTCAAGCACCCCTGATATTCAAAACCTACTTTCTTATGAAAGTATATATGTGTCATTATATCGGCAAAGTTCAAGAGCAGATATTAAACTTTTATAACTGTTGGGTGAAATTTTCATACATATTGGATTGGGGGTGTTGTGATTGTTTAGTTGTCAGTAAATGGTGGCAGTTTATCCTCGTATTTTGGATGCCTTAATGTTTAAATGTCTTGGGAATCATTGTGACTTCACTCAGTTACCACACCAAGACACACACACACACACACACACACACACACACATAAATATTCTTTTTTCTTTTTTATTAACATATAACGTGTTTTTCGTTTTAGGGGTACAGGTCTGTGAATCGTCAGGCTTACACAGTTCACAGCACTCACCATAGCACATACCCTCCCCAATGTCCATGATGCAGCCACCCCATTCCTGCCCCCCACCAGCAACCCTCAGTTTGTTTCCTGAGATTAAGAGTCTATTATGGTTTGTCTCCCTCTCTCATTTCACCTTGTTTCATTTTCCCCTCTCTACCTCCATGATCTTCTGTCTTGTTTCTGAAATTCTCCATATCAGTGAGACCATATGATAACTGTCTTTCTCTGATTGACATATTTCGTTTAGCATAATACTCTCTGGTTCCATCCATGTTGTTGCAAATGGCAAGATTTCATTTTTGATGGCTGCATAGTATTCCATTGTGTGTGTGTGTGTGTGTGTGTGTGTGTGTGTGTGTGTGTGTGTGTATCTCACAACTTCTTTATCCATTCATCCATTGATGGACATCTAGGCTCTTTCCATAGTTTGGCTATTATGGGTATTGCTGCTGTAAACATTTTGGTGCACATGCCCCTTTGTATCACTACATTTGTATCCTTAGGGTAAATACCCAGTAGTGCAATTGCTGACTTATAGGGTAGCTCTATTTTTGACTTTTTGTGGAACCTCCATATTCTTTTCCAGAGTGGCTGCACCAGCTTGCGTTCCCATCAACAGTGTAGGAGGCTCCCCTTTCTCCGCATCCTCGCCAACATCTGTTGTTTCCTGACTTGTTAATTTTAGCCATTCTGACTGGTGTGAGGTGGTATCTCACTGTGATTTTGATTTGTATTTCCCTGATGCCGAGTGATGTGGAGCACTTTTTCATGTGTCTTTTGGCCATTTGGCTATCTCCTTTGCAGAAATTTCTGTTCATGTCTTCTGCCCATTTCTTTTCTTTTTTTTTTTTTTTTAAGATTTATTTATTTGACAGACAAAGATTGCAAGTAGGCAGAGAGGCAGGCAGAGAGAGAGAGGTGGGGGAAGCAGGCTCCCTGCTGAGCAGAGAGCCTGATACAGGGCTCGATCCCAGGACCTTGGGATCATGACCTGAGCTGAAGGCAGAGGCTTAACTCACTGAGCCACCCAGGCACCCCTTCTGCCCATTTCTTGATTGGATTATTTGTTCTTTGGATGCTGAATCTGATAAGCTCTTTATAGATTTTGGATACTAGCCCTTTATCTGATATGTCATTTGCAAATATCTTCTCCCATTCTTCCAGTTGTCTTTTGGTTTTGTTGATCGTTTCCTTTGTTGTGCAAAAGCTTTTGATCTTGATGAAGTCCCAATGGTTCATTTTTGCCCTTGCTTCCCTTGCCTTTGGCGATGTTCCTAGGAAGACGTTGCTGTGGCTGAGGTCGAAGAGGTTGCTGCTTGTGTTCTTCTCAAGGATTTTGACAGATTCCTTTCTCACATTGAGGTCCTTCAACCATTTTGAGTCTATTTTTATGTGTGGTGTAAAGAAATGGTCCAGTTTCATTATTCTGCCTGTGGCTGTCCAATTTTCCCAACACCATTCAATGAAGAGACTTTCTTTTTTCCATTGGACATTTTTTCCTGCTTTGTCAAGGATTAGTTGAACCTAGAGTTGAGGGTCCATTTCTGGACTCTCTATTCTGTTCCTTTGATCTATGTGTCTGTTTTTGTGCCAGTACCATGCTGTCTTGATGATTACAGCTTCGTAATAGAGCTGAAGTCTGGAACTGTGATGCCATCCACCAAATTTGGTTTTCTTTTTAAACATTCTTCTGGACATGGGGAGATGGAGAGGAGAAATGAGTTGGGGGAAATTGGAGGGGGAAATGAATTATGAGGGACTGTGGACTCTGAGAAACAAACTGAGCGTTTTGGAGGAGAGAGGGTGGGAGGTTGGGTGAGCCTGCTGGTGGGTATTATGGAGGGCATGTATTGCATGGAGCACTGGGTGTGATTCATAAACAATGAATTTTGGAACTCTGAAAAGAAATTTAAAAAATAAAAATAAAAAAAGAAGAAAACATTCTTCTGGCTTTTTGGGGTCTTTTCTGTTTCCATATAAATTTTAGGATTATTTGTTCCATTTCTTTGAAAAAAGTTGATGGTATTTTGATAGGGATTGCATAAAATGTGTAGATTGCTTTAGGTAGCATGACATTTTAACAATGTTTCTTCTTCCAATCCATAAGGATGGAATGCTTTTCCATTTCTTTGCATCTTGATTTCTTTCATGAGTACTTATAGTTTTCTGAGTATAGATTCTTTGCCTCTTTGGTTAGGTTTATTCCTAGTTATCTTATGGTTTTGGGTGCAACTGTAAATGGGATGGACTCCTTAATTTCTCTTTCTTCTGTCTTGCTGTTGGTGTATAGAAATGCAACTGATTTCTGTGCATTGATTCTATATCCTGACACTTTACTGAACTCCTATGTGAGTTCTAGCAGTTTTGGAGTGGAATCTTTTGTGTTTTCCACATAAAGTATCATAGCTGCAAAGGGTGAGAGTTTGATGACTTCTTTGCCATGCCTTTAATTTCTTTTTGTTGTCTGAATTCTGTGGCTAGGACTTCTAGTACTATGTTGAATAGCAGTGGTGATAGTGGACAGTCCTGCCATGTTCCTGACCTTAGGGGAAAATCTCTCAGTTTTTCCCCATTGAGAATGATATTTGCTGTGGGTTTTTTTCATAGATGGTTTTGATGATATTGAGGTATGTATGCTCTGTCCCTACACTGTGAAGAATTTTGATCAAGAAAGGATACTGTATTTTGTCAAATGCTTTTTCAACATCTGTTGAGGTATCCTATGGTTCTTGTTCTTTGTTTTATTAGTGTATTGTATCACATTGATTGATTTGCTGATATTGAACCAAACTTGCAGCCCAGGAGTAAATCCCACTTAGTCCTGGTGAATAGCCCTTTTAATGTACTGTTGGATCCTATTGGGTAGAATTTTGGTGAGAATTTTTGCATCCACGTTCATCAGGGATATCGGTCTGTAATTCTCCTTTTTGATGGGGTCTTTGTCTGGTTTTGGGATCAAGGTGATGCTGGTCATATAAAATGAGTTTGGAAGTTTTCCTTCCACTTCTATTTTTTGGAACAGTTTCAGGAGAATAGGTATTAATTCTTCTTTAAATGTTTGGTAGAATTCCCCTGGGAAGTCATCTGGCCCTGGGCTCTTGTTTGTTGGGAGACTTTTGGTGACTGCTTCAATCTCCTTACTGGTTATGGGTCTGTTCAGGTTCTCTATTTCTTCCTGGTTCAGTTTTGGTAGTTTATACATCTCTAGGAATGCACCCATTTCTTCCAGATTGTTAAATTTGCTGATATATAGTTGCTCATAATGTGTTCTTATAATGGCTTGTATTTCTTTGGTGATGGTTGTGATCTCTCCCCTTTCATTCATGATTTTATTAATTTGGGTCCTTTCTCTCTTCTTTTTGAGAAGTCTGGTCAGGGGTTTATCAATCTTATTAATTCTTTCAAAGAACCAGCTCCTAGTTTTGTTGATCTGTTGTACTGTCCTTTTGGTTTGTATTTCATCGATTTTTGCTCTGATCTTTATTATTTCTCATCTCCTGCTGGGTTTAGGCTTTCTTTGCTGTTCTTTCTCCAGCTCCTTTAGGTGTAGGGTTGGTTGTGTATTTGAGACCTTTCTTGTTTCTTGAGAAAGGCTTGTATCACTATATATTTTCCTCTCAAGACCAGCTTTGCTGTGTTCCAAATATTTTGAATAGTTGTGTTTTCATTTTTATTTGTTTCCATGATTTTAAAAAATTCTTCTTTTTAATTTCCTGGTTGACCCATTCATTCTTTAGTTGGATGTTCTTTGGCCTCCAGGTAATTTGAGTTCTTTCCAACTTTCCTCTTGTGATTGAGTTCTAGCTTCAGAGCATTGTGTTCTGAAAATATGCAGGGAATGATCACAGTCTTTTAGTACCAGTTGAGACCTGATTTATGACCCAGGATGTGATCTATTCTGGAGAATGTTCCATGTGCACTAGAGAAGAATGTGTATTCTGTTGCTTTGGAATGCAATGTTCTGAAATCTGTGATGCCCATCTGGTCCAGTGTGTCATTTAAGGCCTTTAGTTCCTTGTTAACCCTTTGCTTAGATGATCTGTCCATTTCAGTGAGGGGGGTGTTAAAATCCCCTACTGTTATTGTATTATTGTTGATGTGTTTCTTTGATTTTGTTATTATTTGGCTTATATAATTCTCTGCTCCCATGTTAGGGGCAAGGATATTTAAAATTTTAGGTCTTCTTGTTGGACAGACTTTTTAAGTATGATATGGAGTACTTCCCCATCTCTTATCATAGTCTTTGGCTTAAAAACTAATTTGTCTGGTATAAGGATTGCCAGCCCAGCTTTCTTTTGATGTCCATTATCATGGTAGATTGTTTTCCACCCCCTCACTTTAAATCTGGAGGTGTCTTTGGGTCTACAATGAGTTTCTTGAAGACAGTATATCATTTTTTTTTTTAATCCATTGTGATACCCCATGAAAGACAATATATATTTAAAGTGGAGCTCTGGGGCACCTGGGTGGCTCAGTGGGTTAAAGCCTCTGCCTTCGGCTCAGGTCATGATCCCGGGGTCCTGGGATAGAGCCCCGCATCGGGCTCTCTGCTCAGCAGGGAGCCTGCTTGCCTTCCTCTCTCTCTGCCTGCCTCTCTGCCTACTTGTGGTCTCTGTCTGTCAAATAAATAAATAAAATCTTAAAAAAAAAATAAAGTGGAGCTCTTCTTCAGTGGTAGTGGACTTAACTGAATTATTTAATTATCATTGTGACCTATTTTTGGAAGACTGTTTAAGATCTGATTGTTGGGTCACTGTTTTCACTTTTCTTTTCTTTCTTTCTTTAGTTTTATTTTTTAATTCAGTTAACCAACATTTGGTACATCACTAATTTTTGATGTAGTCTTCCATGATTCATTAGTTGCATATAACACCCAGTGCTCACCACCACACGTGCCCTCCTTAATAACGATCACCCAGCTACCCCATCCTCCCACCTTCCTCCCTTCTATAAACTTTAGTTTGTTTCCTGGTGTCCAGAGTCTCTCATGGTTTGTCTCTCTGATTCCCCATGCCCCTTCAGTTTTCTCTCCCTTCGCCTGTGGTTCTCCATGCTATTCCTTATGTTCCACACTTGAGTGAAACCATACGATAATTGACTCTCTCTGCTTAACTTCTTTCACTCAGCATAATCCCCTCCAGTTCTATCCATGTTGATACAAAATTAGGTATTCATCCTTTCTGAATGCGGAGTAATATTCCATTGCATATATGGACTACATCTTCTTTATCCATTCATTTGTTGAAGGACATCTCGGCTCCTTTCACAGTTTGGCTACTGTGGACATTGCCACTATGGACACTGGGGTGCAGGTGCCCCTTCTTTTCACTACATCTGTATCTTTGGAGTAAATAACACAGCTGATGAAGAGCTCATTCTGGGTCAGTGGTGATGTCAGCTCTACTCTTTTCTCCTGGTTTGTAGGTGTTTGCATTTCTGGTGGTATCTTTAATCCATGGGTGTCTGCATGAATAGTTTAAAATCACTTATTAATTCTGTGAATGATAGTTTACTTAAAACCAGGTAATAGTAAGTCCACATAACCAGGGTGCCTGGACTGTTCCATCAGGAACTTGCTGCTGTTTACTATCCAGGTTCTGTGCATCACAATTTGACGGCAGCCCTGGGGTGTGGTGGGTATGTCAGGATCCAGCTGTCATCTCAAATACACAAGGCCTAATAAGTACATGTGCATGTGTATACATATTGAAGGAATGCATTCAGAAATAGTGGGTTTAATGTTCTCCTCCTGCATCTGTTGGGTTTCTGTGTGCACCCACGGGTGTGCTCACCCACGCTGGAGATCACTGTTTTAAGAGATGAGCTGCAGGGGGCACGAGAACAATGCATTTTCCTTTTTTCTGTCAGAGTCTTTTTTTTTTTAAGATTTTATTTTTTTATTTGAGAGAGAGAGAGCACAAGCAGAGGATCAGGCAGGCAGAGGGAGAGGGAGAAATAGGCTCCTTGCTGAGCAGGAAGCCTGACATGGGGCTTGGTGCCAGGACTGTGGGATCAAGACCTGACCTGAAGGCAGATTCTTAACCAACTGAGCCACCCAGATGCTCCTTCTGTCAGGTTCTTGATCAGCTAGCCCTCCTCTGCTGATCTTAAAGTCTTAGGGGACCCCCAAAAAGGTTCTCCCCACAAAGAGCATGGCCTTCCAACTCCACTGGGCACAGCCCTGATGAACTGCAGAGAGGAGAGAGACTTGGGACCTCGTGTCTCACCCGGGGAACAGTTAGCACCCCTGGAATACAGCACTTGGGTTGGTGCTGCTCACTGACTGGTTAACTTAGCTCCGTCTTTCTCTGTACCTCATGTGAAGAAATATGATGCCATAAGGAAAGTATCTTCAGCTTCATAAGAGCTTCAGATGAGCCACACATCCCTGTGCACGTACTTAACTGCAATTGCTTCTGTACAGAGAGAACAATTTGTTCTTCCTGATAAAGGCTTATCAGATACCTTTACCTTTCCAAGTAAAATGCTGTACATCCAAACTCCAAAATGCCAGCCAACTCATGTTGGCCTCATGATGTCAGGTTGATTTTGATTCCTCTGAAAAACACACACCTAAATTTCATCAGGCAATCCAACACCATCACTACTGGGTGCATTCCTCCTCCCACATACATCACACCTTTGCTTCTGTTCAGAGAGAACAATTTGTTCTTTGCTGGGTCTTTGATTTGATTAAAAAGTCCAAGACCCTGTAAGCCAAAGTGCTACACAGAATAGAGAGTCACCCTGCATTTGCTCCAACAGGCAATTCTCCCAACAGCTGTAAGGTGGATGGTTGTATCCTGACAACTCAGGAGGAAGAAGATATGATCAAGCAGAAGTGGAAGCTTCCGGGCCATAAGTGGAAACCGCTGCTGCCAGTCACCAAGGTGTGGCACGCACGGGGAGCTGGGCAGGCTGGCCCCGGGCCTGGCCGCATCCCTCGGATGCGCTTTCCAAACCCTCTGATGGGCTTAACAGTAACACAGACGAGCTTCTAAAAACTGTATCTGCATTTATGTCATGAAAACACAGGCTCTATTTTTTTATACTTTTGCATTTCTAACATGTTTTAAATCATGTGCAAGGAATATATACATATTTCCATATATACGTATATGGAAAATGTTTCTGCAGTATATTAACTTTTTAGAAGGGATGAGTAGCGTATTCAAACTTCTAGCCGTGTGTCCTCTGTGGGACAGATGCTGAGACATTCCGGAAGTGTCCACTTCTATCCAGTAGGAAGATAGTCATTTCTGGGTCAGAGTGGGGTGTGAAGGTTGCTCCCACGGAGTTATGGGTGACGACCTCTGGGAGGCCGCTTGCTTTCCTTATCTGTGCGTCTACTTTAATGACTATTAAGAACCACAGACAGCATGGACCTGAGTGTTCATGTCAGTGTTCCCCAGGCTCGGGATGCCAGCCAGCTTTTCTCTGTGGTCAGCCAACTCACTCTCGGTGAGTACCTGTCACCCTTCACGGGTGCTGAGTCCACGGGATGGCTGGCTCCGTGGGCCTCGCCCTGTGTTATCACAAGGGCGCTTCCCGGCTTCTCTTTCAGCTCTCCGCCGACAGCAGGCACTCGTTCGACAGCCTGACCCCGGAGCTCCAGGACGTCATCACACACGCGAGGTTCAGCATCTCCCCGGACGGTGGCGTGGGCCGCCTGCGACTCAAGGGCTTTCCCAGCTCCATCTGCCTGCTGCGGCCCCGCGAGAAGCCCATGATGCGGTTCTCCGTGAAGGCGGGCTTCCGAGCCAACCTCTGACTGCCCGCACGGCCGAGCGCTGGTCGACGCAGCCCTACCCGTCTCCTGAAGTGTCCTTAACACCCCACACTTAAGAGGCTTCTAGCAATGAATCTTGCTAAGATCAGTGGGATTCCTGGTTATTTAATAAAGTGGTCACTCTCACACGCTGGGATCTGTACTTACGGTCGCTGTGAAGCGTGAGTCTGTGAAGGGCAGGTGGTCTCCTAGAGTTTACTTTTCCAAACCACCCTGAGATCTTGATATAGCACACTCGGTGCCTCTTCCGTCTGTAGACGTGGCTACGTATCCATAGCCTATCGCCTTCAACAAAAGTTTAAGCCCATCAAAACCACTGGAAAAATGTATTTCTGGAATCATTCATTGTCTCAGCTCAAGAGGACGGGCCCATCCCCACCCAGAAAAGGAATAACTTCCACCCGTGCCCTTGAATTGTTCTTTCTCCCCCAAATGAAAGTGGATTCAGAGTGTCGGACCCGTGAGGAACTGTGTGCCGGCTATGAGGAGAAATCTGGTTTCTCACAGGCTCTGGATGGTTCCATACAGGTCTTCCTTGACAAGTTTTGATTATGGAGACAGTCCTGATGCGCCCCCCACCCCAGCCCAGCGACCTGTCCTGCGCAGGGGGCCGGCAAGGGCAGAGGGAAGGCTGTGGGGAGTGTGGGGTGGTCCTCAGCGCCCTCCCTTCCCGCCACCTCGGCAGAGAGGTAGACCACAGCGAGCGGCTGTGTCCCTTCCGTTCCCTGAGCTCTGCTCGCCGCACCTGTCTAGGCTCGCGGAGGCCCCCTCCCCCGTCCTGGCTCTCCGTCCCCTCCCCTGTTCAGGCTTTCCGGTGCCCGCCCACCCCTGCGCCGACTCCCTGCCTCCCCTCCCCTGGCGCCCGCCCCGCCCCTCTCTGGGCCGCAGGCCGCAGGCGGTCACAATGGCCGGCGGGCGTCAGCGCGCGCAGGGAGTCGCGGTCGCATCACGGTCCCGCGCCCACGCCCCGGCTGCGCCCCGGCTCGAGTGCGGCGAGCGGCGTCCGGGGGCCCTGGGGCGGCGTGGCCATGGGCACGCGCGGGCCGCACGTGCTGGTGGACACCACGCCCGCCAAGACCATCCTGGTGTACCGCAACGGGGACGCGTTCTTCGCGGGCCGGAGGTTCGTGCTGCCGCGGCGCCCCGTGGCCACCTTCGAGGCGCTGCTGGACCAGCTGACCGAGCAGGTGGACGTGCCTTTCGGCGTGCGGCGCCTGTTCACGCCGACCTGCGGGCACCCGGTGCTCGAGCTGCAGGCGCTGCAGGCGGGCGGCAAGTACGTGGCGGCCGGCCGCGAGCCCTTCAGGAAGCTCGAGTGAGTGCGGCGTCCCCTCCCGCGCGGCCCGCTGCCCCCGAGGTGCGCCTCGAGCCTCGAGTGGCCGGCGCACCTGTCCCCCTCTGCCCTGTGCGGGGTGACCCGGAGAGCGCGGGAGCACAATGTTGCCCCTGTGGGCTGTGGCCGGGCGAGTGCGGGCGGCGCACCTGTCGTCCTCTGCTCCGTGACCGGCCAGCGCGAGCGACGAGGTGCACTGTCGCCCCTGCTCATGGGGACCAGGCCAGCGCAGAGCCGTGTTCTGTACCTGGTGACTCGCCCTGTGCGCTCAGCCCCCTCCTGCTGGTTGTGGGCCGGGCTGGTCCCCGCCCACCTGCCCCCCCCACCCCCAGGTGTGTTAGAGAGTGTCAGAAAGAGCCTGGAGAGGGGCACCTGGGTGGCTCAGGGGGTTAAAGCCTCTGCCCTAGGCTCAGGTCATGATCTCAGGGTCCTGGGATCGAGCCCCGCATTGGGCTCTCTGCTCAGTGGGGAGCCTGCTTCCTCCTCTCTCTCTGCCTGCTTCTCTGCCTATTTGTGATCTCTGTCTGTCAAATAAATAAATAAAATCTTAAAAAAAAAAGTTAATTCTTAAAAAAAAAGAAAAGAAAGAAAGGGCCTGGAGAAGAGGAATGGGCGGGCAGTGGCCCTGAGGGCAAGCCGGTCTGAAAAGCCTACCTTGGCTGCAAGATCTGCAGGTAGGAAGGGAGTTAGCCCTGCCGTGGAGAACTGGGGAAGCACGTTGGAAGGCAGGAGTCAGACAAGGGTCACCCTCTGCCTGGTTTGCCCACACCTGCTGTTCTGCCATGCCTGGCTGGGCATTCTCGGATGAACGCACTTGCTAAGGTGTGAAATGCCTGCGTCTCCAGCAGTGTCTCCTCTTAGACTGGGGCCTTGCAAGCATTGTGATCTCCAGAATCCTGGCCCATGAAGCAAGGCTGGCCCACAGCACAGACTGAATGTCTGCGGAGAGCAAAGAGACCCCCTCCCCAGTGTCTGCTGAGGTCAAGACAGCCCGAGGGAGAGATGTTACCTGTCCTGGGGAGATGCACTTGTGTGTGAAATCCTGATGGAAATGGATGGGCCGTATTCAACTTGTGAGTCATACTGGATGGCGTCCACTCAGAATGTCAGTTTGATGCTTTTTTGTTTAGCCCGACTCTGGTACCCCATCCCTTTGAGGTCTCACCGCATGTGGGGTTGTACAGCGCAGTTCTGTTCACACCCGCGCTTGTCTTCTCAGGAGTACTCTGGTGCTTCTTCAATTTCTCCAAGTTTTCTTAGTAACTGTCATCATACAAGTGTCCTCGAAACCCCAAATTCAAGCTTGCCGTTCTTCAACAAATAGCCGATGTTCACCCCTTCCCGTGGGGCAGAGTCGGGGTGCTGTAGAGGCTGTGAGAGCTTTACAGTGCATGTTTACGGGAGATAAGAAGCAAGTCACCACAGCAGAGGAAGGAGTCACTACTATGAGAGATTCGGTTTCGGAGCAGGGCCTCTGAAAAGGCTTCTGTACCAAATGCAAGGGGGGAAGCTGTTTCTTACCCTTCACGATTTCCTGACCTGTGACAGGATCACCCATTTCTTGTGTCTGTCTTTAAAAGGCACAGTGCCTGTGTTGACACTGTTGCTCACTCATTTCTTTTATGGTGAAATGCACTGTATATACAGCAGTGTATGCAATATTCTATGTAGAGTTTAAGCAAAACCCCGTATAAGCCACACTCCGGATCAAGAGGGAACACGGCCGGTATTTGAAAACCTGCCACTTCCATCCCCAACCTTTTCCCACGGGTGACCACCGCTCTTCTGGCTTTTGTGTCATCTTTCCATGATAATCGATCCTCAAAGGACAGATTTTTCAATGCTCTCATGTTCGTGTACTTTTGGTTTTCTGTTGGTTGCTTTTCCACACGATAATAGGTCGTGAGTTTCATCCATGTCAATCGTGTGTGGCTGGAGGACACTGACCTCTGTGGCCATGTGCTCTTTCATGGACCAAAATGTCAGTTTACTTCTCCGATCTGTTGATGGCTGATTTGGGTTGTTCTAAATTTTATGCTGAAATAAACGACAACACCGTTGTAAACGTTCTTTTGCTTGTCTGCTAGTGCGTATGGGTAAGACTCTCTCTAGGAGGGCGCATTAGTTACCTACTGCCATATAACCCAATCACCCCAAGCTTTTTGGCCTAAAACAGCTTTATTTTCTCAAAGTTTCTGGGATCAGGAATTCAAGAGCAGCTTAGCTGAGTGATTCTGGCTCTGAGACTCTCGTGAGGTGGCCATCAGCATGCTGGCTACTGTCGTCTGAAGGCCTAACTGGGGTGGGTGCTTCCAGGCTCACTCCCAAGGCCGAGTCAGGAAGCGTCACCCCTGCAGTCTCCATAGGTGACTTAGCAGCTGGCTCTCCCCAGCACCAGGGATCTGGGAGGGAGCCCGGCTGACACTCCTGCTGGTTTTCTGTCATGCTCTTTTCTCTGTCTATCTGCCTAGTTATCTTTGTGTGCTGGACATTACCCTCAAAACTTATTTGCAGAAATAATTTGAGGCCTAGGGGGATAATGTCTTTTGCCAAAGTTGATTTTTTGTGTGTTTTGGCCAGACACCTGTCATCAACCGTTCATGATCACCTTAATACAATTTCAGAATATGTGATAATTTGGGCCACCCAGATGGCTTGAAGACTGGATGGACCCCATTGGGGTCCCAGTTCACAAATATGGATAGTTCACAAGGAGCCCCATTGCTGGTGTGCCCTGAGCCAAGTACTTCTGCCTGCTGGCCACAGAGCCCGTCAAAGACATGGTTCAACCTCTCAGCCGTCTGTCTGTGGGCAGTAAGCCCTGGGCTGCAGTGGCCCCAGATAGTGGGCTCACATATTTGGATTTTCTTTATTTCCTGGACCTTGGCCTGGTAATTCCTCATTATTTTGTTAGATGTCTTATGTTTTGAGAAAATGTTGTCATTTTGTCTGATTTTACTAGTTTTTAGGAGACAGGTTGATCAGAGTTACTTCGTCCATTGTCCCCAGGGATGGAAGTCTTCTCTCCCTCGTTCTTCACGTATATTTTTATAGATGGATGACTCTGTTTGAGGGACAGGGTCCTTCAGTCCACAGAAGCTGTTTTTCCTTTTCCTTTCTTTATTTGGGGAAGATTTTATTTTTTTATTTATTTGAGAGATAGAGTGGTAGAGAGAGAAAACAAGCTGGGGGAGGGGTAGAGGGGGAGAGAGGATCCCAAGCATACTTTCTGCTGCGTGCAGAGCCCAACATGGGGCTCGATCTCATGACCCTGAGATCCTAATCTAAGCAGAAACCAAGAATTGCACACTTAACTGACTGCACCTCCCGGGGGCCCTGGAAGGTGTTTTTCTATTGTCTTTAAACTTCGAGGTTGCTGATGAGAAATCAGTTATCACAATTTACTTATTTGAAAGTAATATTTTATCTTTTCTGGCTATTTAGAATGTATTTTCTTTAACTTCAGTGTACTGTGGGGTAAGCGATTTGTCCAAGTAGCAGATTGATTGAACTCTCTGGAGTCTGTGTGGTAACTTTCAACAGCCATTGTCTTCGGAGGATGCCTCTGTCTTACACTTTCTATGTTTTCTCCCTTGGAGTTGACGTGGGTTGGCCTGTCTCACTGACGCAGACCTCGGGGAGTCCTCCTCTCTCTCCTGGATGTCTCTCTTTTATCTTTGGGCTTTAGGTACTTGGTTCACATCAATCTTTTGGCTAATTTTTCTGCTGTATATAAGATGCTGTCAAACCAATTCACTGAGTTTTAACTTTAAACTATTTAATTTTTCATTTCTAAAAATTCTCCCTTGCTCTTTTCCAAATCACGTGTGTCATTCTTTAGACTTTCTTGGTCCTGCATGTCCTTTCACACTTGCTTTTACTGAAATATTGTCCTTGTGCATCTGAGATGCCCGTGTTGGAAACCTGTTTCTATTTCTTGTTATTTTAGTTGTTTTTTTCTCAGTTGAGAGTAATTTCCTTGTTGTTTTGCTTTTGACTGTAAGTGACTCCTTTTATGTGGATGTTAGTTGAGGAAATTCCTCCAGGGCTGAGATAAAGGTGAGACTCTTCAGAGAGGGCTGCTGAGCTCATCTTCTGAGGCTGCTCGCCCAAAGACACTCGGGATCCAGGTAGTAACGTGGGACTTGGGAACCCAGTCAGATAGTGTAATTTTGTGAGCAAGCTGGCTTGTGATCTGAATTCTTAATTGCATCTGCAAAGATGCAAATTAAACATCCTGTTGTTTTTGAAGGAAAATCTTAATCCATTGACATCTGAATTGCCAAGAGGAATTGAATTAATGCCCTGACATTTTGAGTTAAGTTCGTGACAGTGCTAATCCTGCTAAATCCTGTTTGTTACAGTGAGCCTCACTGACAAGAACATGTTCCTTTATAGATGTCCGATTTTGTGATGATTGTTTTCAGGCTTGGTTATATGCTATATCATGATATATATATCACTGTAACCTGCTGCAAATGGAATTATTGTGTCCTCCCGAAATTCCTACCTTGAAACCTAATCCCCAGTGTGTGTGTTAGGAGGTGGGGCTTTTGGGAAGTGAACCAGTCATGAATGGGATTAATGTCCTTGTAAAAGGGACTGGAAAGCGTGATGCCCTTGCTGCCATGTGAGGACACAGGAGAAGGCAGCCATCCATGGACCAGGATGAGGGCCATCGCCACAACCCAGGCACACAGGCCTCTCATCTCAGACTCCCAGCCCCTAGAACTGTGAGACGCAAATGGCTGTTGTTGACTCCACTCTGTCTGGGTGTCTTTGCTACCTTCACTCCAGTGGACTTAGACACTCCGTATACTGAATTCTGATTTCCTACAGAATCCAGTGTTCAGGTAGGAGAATATGTTGCTACTAAAATTGACGTTAAAATCCTTTTCAGTGTATGTATAATGAAAAGTATTTAACCCCCCCCCCCTCAAACATTTCCTTGTAAAATCAGTGTGTGTTTCACGTATGAGCTGATGAGGAAGGAAGCCTGGAAGCATGGGCCAACATGCCCAAACGTGCTTGGTACGTGCTTCTCTTTCCTCTGTCCTGTGGGTCGAGGAGTTTTCTAATAGACCCTGTTAGACCCTTGATTTGGTGGGGAGACTGTCATAGTTTATTTGAAATGTTTTGGACACTTGGTCAAAAAACTGACACTTGCAGATGTTTCTCTTCCCAAATCTCTTCAGGTCTGTTAGTGTTTTCCATGAGGGAGGCAGCGTGATCCTGTTCACTGGTGGGGGTGGGGAGTGGGGAGGATCAGGGCATTCCCAGGTGTCCTCGAGACTCTGGAATCATCTGTGTACCTTCAGTGATGTACATAGATGGGTGCTCTTTGCTTGTGAAGTTCATCATGGAGAGACATTTAAATTTCATTTTCTTCACTACTTTTTAGATCAATGAAGTATGAAATCAGAATCCAGACTTAGGTGAATAAAGCTCTGACAAATCTTTTCGCTTGATTTCTGCTTGTGTCAGTAAGCTAGCACTTGTTGGAATGTATATTCTGTAATTACTGAGCCATTGGGCAGTTAAAGTTAATTTTCTCTAGCAAATAATCTTCTAATTGTGCCACCAGCAAATGAACTTTGCAGTGAAACCTAATGATGTGTTAGCCATCCTGGGGCTCTTCTCATAATAATGGCTGCAAAATGGTGCATTGAAAAGACAAACACCATCAAGTCTGTATAGAATCCGATCATTATTCAAACCCTACATTTTCTGGGATGAATTAATTTGAGATAAGGAACATAGGTTTTTCTTCTATAAAACAAAATATTATAGGCTAGTAATTACTTTTCAAAAAAAATGTCCAGTAAAACCTAGAATTCACGATTTCTTTTGTGGGGAAAACTATATTCACAAAAGAACATAAATCAAGGCATGGTGTGTGTGTGCCCACGATTGGGGGAAACCCCAGAGAATTTGAATTATACCAGGAATTTTTCCTGTTTGCCTTATTATCAAATCAAATGTAATGTTTGATTATGATATGAAAGAGCTTTAAATCACACTATCATAGTTCGCCTGCACACAACCATTACTTCCGTCTCCTTGCCACTCATTTGTATCCTGAGGATCGTGGGTATCAGGAAAAGGAGGCAGTGGAACCAGATAACAGGAGTGTGGTCTCAGGGACAGGAGCCCTGGGTTGCGTTGAATCTTGGCTTTTCCTATGTCAGTAGCATTTAGCCAATTACATGACCTTGCTGAAGATCCATGTCCTCATCAAAATGGGGTGAGTTCATAGCCAACGTGGTGCTGTGGAATTTCATGCACGCAGTACTTTAAAATGCTTGAAATGCTTTAAAATGGCTTAATTCAAATGGGCAGTTTCTTCCTTTCCTTTGTTCTCTGGAAGCAGCACTGAGTGACTTTGCACATTAATGTCCAGTTTCTGCTCAAATGCCTGCTCCCTCTTCCACCCCCAAGGAAACCCACACCTTACAAAGCCCTTCTCCAAACAGTGGCCTAAAGACTCCAGTTCACTGCTTCTCTGAGGAATTAGTTGTTCTCTCTCTGTTGTATTTGTGGGTTTTTTGGAGTGAAACATTGAAATGATAAGCAGCATTTTGTGTTTTTTGGTAGGATCTTTTTATTCCTTAATTTTTCTTTTTTCCCCCCTATGTTTGCTTGCTCACTTTTTCTTTCTTAATTAATTAATTAACATATAATATATTATTTGCCCCAGGGATACAGGTCTGTGAATAATGAGTCTTACATTTCACAGTACATTTCACCATCCCCCAGCCACCCTATCCCCCCACCTCCAGCAAACCTCAGTTTGTTTTGTGAGATTAAGAGTCTCTTATGGTTTGTCTCCCTCCTGAACCAATTTTTTCCTTCCCTACCCCACATGGACCCCTCCCAGTCTCTCAAATTCCTCATATCAGAGAGATTATATGACAATTGTTTTTCTCTGATTGACTTGTTTCACTCAGCATAATACCCTCTAGTTCCACCACATTGTTGCAAATGGCAAGGTTTCGTTTCTTTTGATGGCTGCATAGTATTCCACTGTATATAAATATATACCACTCTTCTTTTTTTTACGTTTTTTAAAAAAAATTTATTTTTTAAATTTCTTTTCAGTGTTCCAAGATTCATTGTTTATGCACCACACCCAGTGCTCCCTGTAATCTGTGCCCTCCTTAATACCCACCACCAGGCTCCTCCACCCCCCACCCCCTTCCCTCCAAACCCTCAGATTGTTTTTCAGAGTTCACAGTCTCTCATGGTTCATCTCCCCCCTCTGATTTCCCCCAACTCCCTTCTCCTCTCCATCTCCCCATGTTCTCCATGTTATTCCTTATGCTCCACAAATAAGTGAAACCATATGATAATGGACTCTCTCTGCTTGACTTATTTCACTCAGCACAATCTCCTCCAGTCCCATCCATGTTGATACAAAAGTTGGGTATTCATCCTTTCTGTTGAGGCATAATACTTCATAGTATATATGGTATACTATGTATACATAGTATATATATATATATATGGGCCACATCTTCCTTATCCATTTCTCCGTTGAAGGGCATCTTGGCCATTGCTGCTATGAACACTGTTATGAACAGATGGACCTTCTTTTCATTACATCTGTATCTTTGGGGTAAATACCCAGTAGTGCAGTTGCAGGGTCATACAGCGGCTCTATTTTTAATTTCTTAAGGAATCTCTGCACTGTTTTCCAAAGTGGCTGCACCAACTTGCTTTCCCACCAACAGTGTAGGAGGGTTCCCCTTTCTCCACATCCTCTCCAACACTTGTTGTTTACTGTCTTGTTAATTTTGGCCACTTTAACTGGTGTAAGGTGGTATCTCAATGTGGTTTTGATTTGAAACTCCTTGAAGGCTAATGATGATGAACATTTTTTCATGTGTTTATTAGCCATTTGTATGTCTTATTTGGAGAAGTGTCTGTTCATGTCTTCTGCCCATTTTTTGACATGATTATCTGTTTTGTGTGTGTTGAGTTTGAGGAGTTCTTTATAGATCCTGGATTTCAGCCCTTTGTCTGTATTGTCATTTGTGAATATCTTCTCCCATTCTGTGGGTTGCCTCTTTGTTTTGTTGACTGTTTCCTTTGCTGTGCAGAAGATTTTGATCTTGATGAAGTCCCCAAAATTCATTTTCACTTTTGTTTCCTTTGCCTTTGGAGACTATCTTGAAAAAAGTTGCTGTGGCCGATGTAGAAGAGTTACTGACTATGTTCTCCTTTAGGATTCTGATGGATTCATGCCTCACGTTGAGGTCTTTTATCCATTTCAAGTTTATCTTTGTGTATGGTGTAAAAGAATGGTCGAGTTTCATTCTTCTGCACATAGCTGTCAACAAATTAAGCCAACTCCACACACAAGAAGGGAAATAATCAAGATTAGAGCAGAGATCAATGAAATAGAAACCAGAGATACAGTAGAATGCATCAATGAAACCAGAAACTGGTTTTTTGAAAGAATCAATAAGATTGATAAACCATTGGCCAAACTAATCCAAAAGAAAAGAGAGAAGACCCAAATTAATAAAATTATGAATGAAAAGGGAGAGATCACAGCTAACACCAAGGAAATAGAAACAATCATCAGAAATTATTATCAACAGTTATATGCCAAAAAGTTCAGCAACCTAGATGAAATGGATGCATTCCTGGAAAACCATAAACTTCCAAAACTGAATCAGGAAGGAATTGACAATCTGAATAGACCTATATCTAGTAATGAGATTGAAGCAGTGATCAAAAACCTTCCAAAAAACAAGAGCCCAGGACCTGACGGATTCCCTGGGGAATTCTACCAAACTTTCAAAGAAGAAATAATACCTATTCTCCTGAAGCTGCTTCAAAAAATTGAGGCAGAAGGAAAACTTCCAGACTCTTTTTATGAAGCCGGCATTACCCTGATCCCCAAACCAGGCAAAGACCCCACCAAAAAGGAGAATTTCAGGACAATATCCCTGATGAATGTGGATGCTAAGATTCTCAACAAGATCCCAAGTAATAGGATCCAACAGTACATAAAAAAGATTATCCACCATGACCAGGTGGGATTTATCCCTGGGCTCCAAGGGTGGTTCGACATTCGCAAATCAATCAATGTGGTAGAACAAATCAATAAAAGAAGAGAGAAGAACCACTTGGTCCTCTCAACTGATGCAGAAAAAGCATTTGACAAAATCCAGCATCCGTTCCTGTCTAAAATGCTTCAAAGTATAGGGATAGAGGGGACATTCCACAACTTCATAAAATCTATCTATGAAAAACCCACAGTGATTACCATCCTCAATGGGAAAAAGCTGACAGCCTTCCCTTTGAGATCTGGAACATGACAAAGATGCCCACTCTCACCACCGTTGTTCAACATAGTATTAGAAGTCCTAGCAACAGCAATCAGACAACAAAGAGAAATAAAAGGTATCCAAATTGGCAATGAAGAAGTCAAACTCTCTCTCTTCGCAGATGACATGATACTTTATATAGAAAACCCAAAAGACTCCACCCCCAAACTACTAGAACTCATTCAGCAATTCAGTAACGTGGCAGGATACAAAATCAATGTACAGAAATCAGTTGCTTTCTTATACACTAACAATGAAAATACAGAAAGGGAAATTAGAGAATCAATTCCATTTACTACAGCACCAAGAACCATAAAATACCTGGAAATAAACCTAACCAAAGAGGTAAAGGATCTGTACTTGAGGAACTACAGAACACTCATGAAAGAAACTGAAGACAGGAAAAAGTGGGAAAGCATTCCATGCTCATGGATTGGAAGAATAAACATTGTTAAAATGTCTATACTGCCTAGAGCAATCTATACTCTCAATGCCATTCCAATCAAAACTCCACCAGCATTTTTCAAAGAGCTAACAGTCCTAAAATTTGTATGTAATGAGAAGAGACCCTGAATTGCTAAGGAAATGTTGAAAAAGAAAAACAAAACTGGGGGCATCACGTTGCCTGTTTTCAAGCTTTACTACAATGCTGTGATCACCAAGACAGGATGGTACTGGCATAAAAACAGACACATAGACCAGTGGAGCAGAGTAGAGAGCCCAGACATGGACCCTCAACTCTATGGTCAAATAATCTTCAACAAAGCAGGAAAAAATTTACAGTGGAAAAAAGACAGTCTCTTCAATATATGGTGCATTTTGAGTCTATTTTTATGTGTGGTGTAAGGAAATAGTCCAGTTTCATTCTTCTGCCTGTGGCTGTTCAATTTTCCCAATACCATTCATTGAAGAGACTGTCTTTTTTCCATTGGACATTCTTTCCTGTTTTGTCAAGGACTAGTTGACCCTAGAGTTAAGGGTCCATTTCTAGGCTCTTTATTCTGTTCCCTTGATCTATGTGTTTGTTTTTGTGCCAGTACCATATTGTCTTGATGATGACAGCTTTGTCATAGAGCTTGAAGCCCGGAATTGTGATGCCACCAACTTTGGTTTTCTTTTTAAACATTCCTCTGGGTATTTGGGATCTTTTCTGGTTCCATATAGATTTTAGGATTATTTGTTCCATTTATTTAAAAAAAGTTGACAGTATTTCGATACAGATTGCATGAAATGTGTAGATTGCTTTAGGTAGTGTAGATATTTTCACAACATTTTTTCTTCCAATACATGAGCATGGAACATTTTTCATTTCTTTCTGTCTTCCTCAATAGTACTTTATAGTTTTCTGAGTATACATTCTTTGCCTCTCTGGTTAGGTTTATTCCTAGGTATCTTATGGTTTTGGGTGCAACTGTAAATGGGATGGACTCCTTAATTTCTCTTTCTTCTGTCTTGCTGTTGGTGTATAGAAATGCAACTGATTTCTGTGCATTGATTTTATATCCTGATGCTTTACCAATCTCCTATATGAGTTCTAGCAGTTTTGGAGTGGAGTCTTTTGTGTTTTCCACATAAAGTATCATAGCTGCAAAGAGTGAGAGTTTGACTTCTTTGCCAATTTGGATGCCTTTTATTTCTTTTTGTTGTCTGATTGCTGAGGCTAGGAGTTCTAGTACTATGTTGAATAGCAGTGGTGATAGGGACAGTCCTGCCTTGTTCCTGACCTTAGGGGAAAAGCTCTCAGTTTTTCCCCATTGAGAATGATATTTGCTGTGGGTTTTTCATAGATGGTTTTGATGATATTGAGGTATGTATTCCCTATCCCTACACTGTGAAGAATTTTGATCAAGAAAGGATGCTGTATTTTGTCAAATGCTTTTTCAACATCTGTTGAGAGTATCCTATGATTCTTGTTCTTTGTTTTATTAATGTATTGTATCACATTGATTTGCAGATATTGAACCAAATTTGCAGTCCAGGAGTAAATCCCACTTGGTCATGGTGAATAGCCCTTTTAATGTACTGTTGGATCCTATTGGGTAGAATTTTGGTGAGAATTTTTGCATCCATGTTCATCAAGGATATCGGTCTGTAATTCTCCTTTTTGATGGGGTCTTTGTCTGGTTTTGGGATCAAGGTGATGCTGGCCATATAAAATGAGTTTGGGTTTTCCTTCCACTTCTATTTTTTGGAACAGTTTCAGGAGAATAAGTATTAATTCTTCTTTAAATGTGTGGTAGAATTCCCCTGGGAAGTCATCTGGCCCTGGGCTCTTGTTTGTTGGGAGACTTTTGACTGCTTCAATCTCCTTACTGGTTATAGGTCTATTCAGGTTCTCTCTTTCTTTCTGGCTCAGTTTTGGTGGTTTATATGTCTCTAGGAATGCACCCATTTCTTCCAGATTGTCAAATTTGCTGATGTATAGTTGCTCATAATGTGTTCTTATAATGGCTTGTATTTCTTTGGTGATGGTTGTGATCTCTCCCCTTTCATTCATGATTTTATTAATTTGGGTCCTTTCTCTCTTCTTTTTGAGAAGTCTGGCCAGGGGTTTATCAATCTTATTAATTCTTTCAAAGAACCAGCTCCTAGTTTTGTCGATCTGTTGTACTGTCCTTTTGGTTTGTATTTCATCGATTTCTGCTCTGATCTTTATTATTTCTCATCTCCTGCTGGGTTTAGGCTTTCTTTGCTGTTCTTTCTCCAGCTCCTTTAGGTGTAGAGTTGGTTGTGTATTTGAGACCTTTCTTGTTTCTTGAGAAAGACTTGTATTTGTATATATTTTCCTCTCAAGACCAGCTTTGCTCTGTCCCAAAGATTTCAAACAGTTGTGTTTTCATTTTCATTTGTTTCCATGATTTCATTTGTTTCCATGATTTTTATTATTTATTTATTTGACAGAGATCACAAGTAGGCAGAGAGGCAGGCAGAGAGAGAGGAAGGGAAGCAGGTTCCCCGCTGAGCAGAAAGCCCAATGCAGGGCTTGATTCCAGGACCCTGGGACCACGACATGAGACGAAGGCAGAGGCTTTAACCTACTGAGCCACCCAGGCACCCCTGCTTCCATGGTTTTTAAAAATTCTTCTTTTTAATTTCCTGGTTGACCCATTCATTCTTTAGTAGGATGCTTTTTAGCCTGCAGGTAATTTGAGTTCTTTCCAACTTTCCTCTTGTAATTGAGTTCTAGTTTCAGATCATTGTGGTCTGAAAATATGCAGGGAATGATCCCAGTCTTTTGGTACTAGTTGAGACCTGATTTGTGACCCAGGATGTGATCCATTCTGAAGAATGTTCCATGTGCACTAGAGAAGAATGTGTATTCTGTTGCTTTAGGATGGAATGTTCTGAAGATATCTGTGATGTCCATCTGGTCTAGTGTGTCATTTAAGGCCTTTATTTCCTTGTTAACCTTTTGCTTAGATGATCTGTCCATTTCAGTGATGGGGGTGTTAAAGTCCCCTGCTATTATTGTATTATTGTTGATGTGTTTCTTTGATTTTGTTATTAGTTGGTTTATATAATTGTCTGCTCCCATGTTAGTGGCATGGATTTTTAAAATTGTTAGGCAGTCTTGTTGGACAGACCCTTTAAGTATGATATGGTGTCCTTCCTCATCTCTTATCATAGTTTTTGGCTTAAAATCTAATTTGTCTGATATAAGGATTGCCACCCCAGCTTTCTTTTGATGTCCATAGCATGGTAAATTGTTTTCCACTCCCTCACTTTAAGTCTGCAGGTGTCTTTGGGTCTAAAATGAATTTCTTGCGACAGCATATTAATGGGTTTTGTTTTTTAATCCATTCTGACACCCTTTGTCTTTTGATTGGGGCATTTAGCCTATTTATATTTAGGGTAACTATTGAAAGATATGAATTTGGTGTTATTATATTTCCTGTAAGGTGACTATTACTGTATATTGTTTCTGTTCCTTTCTGGTTTGTTACTTTTAGGCTCTCTCTTTGCTTAGAGGACCTCTTTCAATATTTCCTGTAGGGATGGTTTGGCTTTTGCAAATTCTTTTAGTTTTTGTTCGTTCTGGAAGCTTTTTATCTGTCCTTCTATTTTCTTTTCTTTCTTTCTTTTTTTTTTTTTTTTAAGATTTTATTTATTTGACAGAGATCACAAGTAGGCAGAGAGGAAGGCAGAGAGAGAGAGAAAGGGAAGCAGGCTCCCCGTGGAGCAGAAAGCCTGATGCAGGGCTCGATCCCAGGAACCTGAGATCATGACCCAAGCCGAAGGCAGAGGCTTTAGCCCACTGAGCCACCCAGGTGCCCCTCTCCTTCTATTTTCAATGACAGCCTAGCTGGCTATAGTATTCTTGGTTACATGTTTTTCTAATTTAGTGCTCTGAATATATTATGCCAATCCTTTTTGGCCTGCCAGGTCTCTGTGGATAATTCTGCTGCCCATCTAATATTTCTACCATTGTATGTTACAGACTTCTTGTCCCGAGCTGCCTTCAGGATTTTTTTTTTTGTCACTAAGACTTGTAAGTTTTACTATTAGATGACGGGGTGTGGACCTATTCTTATTGATTTTGAGTGCCTCCTAGATTTTGATGCTTGTTCCCTTTGCCATATTAGGGAAATTCTCTACTATAATTTGTTTTGATAGACCTTCTGCCCCTCTCTCTCTTTCTTCTTTTTCTGGGATCCCAATTATTCTAATCTTGTTTCATATATGGTATCACTTATCTCTGAATATTCCCCTTGTGTTCCAGTAGTTGTTTGTCTCTCTTTTGCTCAGCTTCTTTGTTCTCAGTCATTTGGCCTTCTATATCACTAATTCTCTCTTCTGCCTCATTTATCCTAGCGGTAAGAGCCTCCATTTTTTATTGTACCTCATTAATACCTTTTTTAAAATTTCAGTTTTGTTAGATTTTAGTTCTTTTATTTCTCCAGAAAGGGATTTTATTTTTCCAGGAAGGGATTCTCTAATATCCCCCATGCTTTTTTCAAGCCTAGCTAGCACCTTGATTATCATCATTCCAAACTGTAGTTCTGACATATTACTATTGTCTGTATTGATTAGGTCCCTAGCCATTAGTACTGCCTCTTGTTCTTTTTTTTGAGGTGAATTTTCCTGCCTTGTCATTTTATGCAGATAAGAATAGATGAATAAAAGAACAAAATACTAAAAGGGTGGCAAAGACCCCAGAAAAATATATGCTAACCAAATCATAAGAGACCAGGTACTGGGGGAAGAAGAAAGAGGGGGAAAAAATATATATATATATATATATATATATATATATGACACTGTTGAATAGAATAAAGCTACACACTTGATTTTGGGTGTATTGTGGTCTCTTAGAAGGAACTACCTCCCAAAATTTTAAAGAAAGAAAAACTTATATATATACAAAAATAAGGATAAACACGATGAAGGGATGGAATATGACTGTAAAGATGAAAATTAAAAAAGATTCTAAAAAAGGAATTGATAAGATTAGAAGTTGGTTGAAAAAAGAAAAAAAAGGAGGAAAGATTGTGATCAGGCTGGAGACTAGAACAAAGCCATGCACTAGATTTAGGGTATATTTTGATCTATTAGAAGAAATTGTATCCCAAAATTTTAAAGAAAAAAAAAACCCTATATTATACAAAAAATAAGGTTAAATACAATGAAAGGATGAAGTTTGATTATAATAAGGAAAATTTTAAAAAAGATTTTAAAAAAGGTATTGATAAGATAAAATAGTTAAGAAACATTAAAATAGGAAACAGTAAAAATTAAAAAAAATAGAATTGAGAAAAATAAAATAAAAAAAAATTAACTTTGAAAGACTGAATTATCATGGGAAAAAAAGCCATGAATTCTATGTGTTGCTTTCTCCTAGCTCTGGAGTTCTGCTGTTCTCATTACAGTGAACTTGGTCTTGGCTGTACGTTCTTGCTGATCTTCTGGGGGAGGAGCCTGTGGCAGTGATTCTCAAATGTCTTTGCTAGAGGTGGAATTGCACCACCCTTGCCAGGGGCCAGGCTAAGTGATCTGCTTGGTTTCGCTCTTGGGAGCTTTTGTTCCCTGAATGTTTTCCCTACAGCTTTGGAGGACAGGAATGAAAATGGTGGCCTCCCAATCTCTGGCCCATAAGAGCTAAGAGCTCAAGTGCACACTCCTCAGTGCACCCTCAGAGAATAGGGGTTGATCCCTCCTATCTTCCTGGTCTCTGACCACACTCCGTGCTCACCTGGCCTGTGACTGAGCATTTCTATCTCTGGTGCATGGCCCTGTTTGGCGTCTCCAAACCCAGCAGGGTGGTCCTGCACTTCTCCTTCTGCAGGAGGAAGGTGAGTCTCCCCGGATCTGCCACTTGTGGTGTCCCTGCTTGAAGAGCAGTGGCCCGACTATGCCTCGGACAGTGGTTTCAGGTAGCCCTGAACTGAGTGCCCCACCCCCACCCCCACCCCCACCCTGCTCCATCTCCGCAGCCAGCTTCCATGCTCTGAGACCTGGAAGCAGTCCACACCAGACACATCTGGTCTTTTCATGACCCTGCAGGTGCTGAGACCATAATGTCCCCACGAGGGCTCCCTACCCTTCCCCCCCGACCCCTGCTTAGCCTCTGGAGCGAGGTCCTCCCGTGGAGCAGACTTCTAGAAGTTTCAATTTTATGCTCCGCTGTTCTGCTTGCCAGGAGCTGGCCCCTCTCCCCGCGGTCTCTCTTCCCATCACTTGGATTCACTTCTCTGCATGGCCTGCCTTCTGGAAAGTGGTCAAGTTTCTGTTCCTAGAATTGCTGCTCTTCTTCTCTTTGATCTCCTGTTGAGCCTGTAGGTGTTCAGAATGGTTTGTTAACTATCTGGCTGAACGCCCGGGACCTGATGGTATTTTAGTTTCCTACTCCTCTGCCGTCTTGCTTCCTCCACATCTGCCTTCGTTTTTCTGCATTTATTTTTACTCTTAAAAAAATGGTTTATTTTAGAGACAGATAGAGAGTATGAGTGGGAGGGGCAGAGTGAGAGAATCCAAAGCAGATTCTGTGCTGAGCATGGAGCTCTATGTGGGGCTTGATCCCATGACCCTGAAATCATGACCCAAGCCAGAACCAATTGTTGGATGCCCAAACAATGGTGTGACCCAGGTGCCCCATGCATTGATTTTTATTTTTTGTTTCCACTTAATTATGGATTAAGTTGTCTCATTCGGAGGTTAGTGTTCATCAAACATGGAATTTGAGGGGTTAAAACTGGAAGAAGAGCTCATACAAGGGCATGAGCAGAGGTGTTGAGCTAGAGTTCTGAGTGTGCCATGTTTAGTTTGGGTCACACAGTTTTCAAAGATGTGAATTGTCTAGGACATTTTATAACAAAAGGGAGTTTATGTAATAGTATTAAATTTTACTTTTATTGAAAAAAAGATATAGAAGGTTGATTGTTCAGAAGGACTGAGTTTTTAGTTGTTTGAATTTCCACATGAGAAAAGGGCCCTGGAGCAATGAGCCCTGCTCACCCTGGTGGGAAGTAGGTTGATGCTTGCCATAGTCCCCACTGTTCCCTAACAGTGCCCTGGGCAAGCATCGTCATTATTTGCCTGGCCTCTGTAAGCACCTGGCTTATGACTCTTGACTCAACTGAATACTTCGTAATTCCTTTTCCTTCCAGCTGCCAACTCTTTGTCAATCCTTCTCTGAATATTGCTAAAACTGTCAACAATGGCAACAATCTCAGATATATGATTTTTTAAATCAGGAAGATGAAAGGATAAAAAATTAAGGTGTTTATTATCATAAGAAAGTACTTGTTCTATTTTTGAGGCATATGGAGGGCTCTCTGAAAGTCCCCAGCTGTCGAAAGTTGTACTGGTGGGGCTCACATATGTGATATTCTGGTGTTCAGTTTTGGCAGAATGGGGATGGTGATGTAATTCTGTGTGATAGGAGGGGATGGTGCAGACGATGAGGTGCTAGATAAGGAGGGACTCTGCTCAGACTCTGGCCAGTTTCTGGAACTCTGGGTGAGCTCACTTCTGGGCTCTTTGGTGAGCTGGTAAATAAGGAGTTTGGAGTAGATGATTGATACTGTCCCTTTGGATTATAGGAGGGAAAGAGTGCCACTCAGGCAGTTTCCCATGGGCGTTGCCAATGGCAGCCAGTGTGGTATTGTCTTGCGATGACTTTGCCATTGACCTTGCCATTGAGTGTCCCTGTCTCACGTGCTGCTCTTTACATTAGTTGAAGTTGTTGTGGACTCGCTTATGAGAATGCCAAAAAGGAGTTCTCTCTGAAAAGACTCTGACCTTCCACCTCAACATTTACCTTCTAATTAGGTTTTTCTTTCCTCTTTTGCAGTTATATTCATATAGTTCCCAGAAAACCTGCAAAGATGAGAACGTTGAAGGAAGTAAGTGTTCACTGCTAATTACTAAAGATGGGATAAATTGGGTGATCCGGGAAAACTTTGAATGTCAGCACTGAATGATAATTGCTTTTACTAAATCGGCGGTTTGTAGGCAATGCCTATAGGAGCATGTTTCCCTTGAAGCCTGAATCCACTGTGCAAGCTTGTCATACTTGTCAAAGCACTTAAGTAACTAACATGATGGAAGTCAGTAAAAATACTCTAAGACCATGGCTAGGAAGATCGTCATCTTCGAGACACACTGTGCAATTATTTGTTGAAATATTTCACTTGTGTTTTGTTTTTGAGGATTTGAACAGATGGGTGTCAAGAAAAGCTATTTTAAGTTATATAACATTGAAGCTAATTATAATGCTAAATTTAAAGATTTGCCCCAAGTTCTTAACATTTTTGCGCTTGACAAACATTTGAAAGGTCTAGAGGGTCGAGCCTTCCATCACTCTTTTCACATCACCTGACTCTTAGCAAAAAATAAATAAATAAATAAATAAATGCATTT
Source organism: Martes martes (assembly GCF_963455335.1). Lineage (NCBI taxonomy): Eukaryota > Metazoa > Chordata > Mammalia > Carnivora > Mustelidae > Martes > Martes martes. The sequence continues at coordinate 137,144,670 of NC_137896.1, read as the reverse complement.
AATACATATAAAAGAAATCCACATTTTAAAATAAGCAACAGAAACTGCTAGGTTTTAAATAAGATATCCTGTAGCTATTTAGGTGGTAACATGATTTTTACTTTAAAAAAAAAAAAACCGGACTTGTTGTTTTGTTGGGTATTTCAAAGGTGAGATGTTTGAGAGTATTTACTCCCTTAAGTGGTAGTTTTGGTATTCTTTCATTTTTCTCTGCCACAAGCTGGCATGTGATTATTCTTAACACCTGGTTACCTGCTTCCCTCTTTCCAGATGGGCAGGGAGTGGGGATGAGCAACAATTCTGAAAAGTTGCCCTCAAGTTTCAGTCTATCTGCACCCTTTTTTTTTTTTTGGTGACTTAAAAGATAAGATACGATTATCATTAGTCATTAGATTTTTAAGACAAGCAGGAAAGTTGCAGGTTATATTGTCAAACCCCCTTGTTTTCTAGTCGAGGAGGCTTTGACCAGAGAGGTTGAGTGATGTACCAGATGTGAAGTCAGGATGCTAGAGTGGGGACTGGCATGCACTCACAGTCACGAGAGTATAGTCATCCCCAAGAGTTTTGTAACTTTTCTTTTTATTTTTTTCAGTTTTTTAAAAAAATTTTTATTTACTTTTTAAATTTCTTCTCAATGTTCCAGAATTCCTTGTTTATGCAACACACCCAGTGCTCCATGCAATACATGCCCTCCATAATACCCACCACCAGGCTCACCCAACTTCCCACCACCCTCCCCTCCAAAACCCTCAGTTAGTTCCTCAGAGTCCACAGTCTCTCATGGTTTGTCTCCCCCTCCTATTTCCCCCAACTCTCTTCTCCTCTCCATCTCCCCATGTCCTCCCTGTTATTCCTTATGCTCCACAAGTAAGTGAAACTATTTGATAATTGACTCTCTCTGCTTGACTTATATCACTCAGTATAATCTCCTCCAGTTCCGTCCATGTTGCTACAAAAGTTGGGTATTCATCCTTTCTGATGGAGGCGTAATACTTCATAGTATATATGGACCACATCTTCTTTATCCATTCGTCCGCTGAAGGGCATCTTGGCTGTTTCCACAGTTTGGCGACTGTGGCCATGGCTGCTATGAACATTGGGGTACAGATGGCCCTTCTTTTCACTACCTCTGTATCTTTGGGGTAAATACCCAGTAGTACAATTGCAGGGTCATAGGGCAGCTCTATTTTTAATTTATTGAGGTATCTCCACGCTGTTTTCCAAAGTGGCTGCACCAACTTGCATTCCCACCAATAGTGTAGGAGGGTTCCCCTTTCTCTACATCCTCTCCAACATATGTTGTTTCCTGCCTTGTTAATTTTGGCCATTCTAACTGGTATAGGGTGATATCTCAATGTGGTTTTGATTTGAATCTCCCTGAAGGCTAATGATGAAGAACATTTTTTCATATGTCTGTTAGCCATTTGTATGTCTTCATTGGAGAAGTGTCTGTTCATGTCTTCTGCCCATTTTTTGACATAAAACAGGCACATAGACCAGTGGAACAGAGTAGAGAGCCCAGATATGGACCCTCGACTTTATGGTCAACTAATCTTTGACAAAGCAGGAAAAAATATACCGTGGAAAAAAGACAGTCTCTTCAATAAATGGTGCTGGGAAAATTGGACAGCTATGTGTAGAAGAATGAAACTCGACCATTCTCTCACACCACACAGGAAGATAAACTCGAAATGGATAAAAGACCTCAACGTGAGGCAGGAATCCATCAGAATCCTAAAGGAGAACATAGGCAGTAACTCTTCTACATCGGCCACAGCAACTTCTTTCAAGATATGTCTCCAAAGGCAAAGGAAACAAAAGCGAAAATGAACTTTTGGGACTTCACCAAGATCAAAATCTTCTGCACAGCAAAGGAAACAGTCAACAAAACAAAGAGGCAACCCACAGAATGGGAGAAGATATTCGCAAATGACAGTATAGACAAGGGGCTGATATCCAAGATCTATAAAGAACTTCTCAAACTCAACACACACAAAACAGATAATCACGTCAAAAAATGGGCAGAAGACATGAACGGACACTTCTCCAATGAAGACATACAAATGGTTTTGTAATTTTTCTTAGAATTTATGTTTTTTCATCTACAAAATCTTGTTGTAAAAAGAGTTCTTATTGAGAAGAATGTCAGAATGCTGTGCAGAAAAGCTCAGTGAAGAAAATGGGCATCACCCATAGTCTTACCTCCTGGGGTCGGTGCTTTTTGACTTTGTCACGTCTGTTTCCAGGGGCTGTTCTGTGCTCTAGCCCCAAGCACGTATACATGGAAACACACACGTGTACAACACATGTGTACAGATGTGTATATGTGTTTGCAGAAACGGGGTCCATCAGTACACACTCTTTCCCAATCTCCTTTTTATTTACTGTATGTTGTGACCACTTTCTCATACAGTGACTGATCTTCTGCCACATGTTCTTAATGGCTGCAAGATATTCTGTCACGTGAACCTGTCATAATTATCTGGCCCACCCTCTCAGCAGATCTTTAGGTAATTCTGTTTTTTCAATATTTTTACAGTGATGTAAAGGATCCCTTATAGAGACATATTTGCTCAGAGTCGTGACTGTATGTACAAAGGTGGAATTAGAGGCACAGTTGTAACTTCTTTAATATTTACCACCAGGAAATTTCTGAGAAGGTGTATTGCTTCCAGGGGTGTACAAGAATGCCCATAACTACCTTCGGCATTGAGCAGCATAGAGGGTGTGGCTGGGAGTGCTTGGTGCCCCCTGCCTTGGGCCTTCTCCTTTTGCGGAAGAAGTCCCTGAAAATGGATTGTTACTGTTGTTTGATGTGTAAGTGCCTGTCTGGGTGGGGGTATAGTGTGCTTGGGGACACGTATCTGTGCTATTGCCAACCCTGAATGAGCACAGCCAAGAGTCTTGACTGAAAGGGAAGATTTGATCCAGGAAATCTGCTCCCCTGAGTGGACTGTAAGTGCAGCCTGAAATCAAGATCTGTGTCCCGCTGTCCCATACGAGGACAGAGCACCAGAGTCAGAGAGCCGAGACTCGTGGGTCATGCTGGTGGGCACCTCTCTCTCTTGCTGCCTGCACTGCTTACCTGACTCCTGTCTTACCCCTCTTTCATCATCTCTGAATACTTACTACTACTTTACTGTACCGTGTCCTTCCTGCTTTGTGGCTTTTGGGGGACATCCCCATAATTCTGGGTATAATAAAACAATGAGCTAAAAGACCAGTCTTTTATGGACTATTTTAGCTGTCTATCTTATTCTAGGGATGGAAATATTTTGGTAAGGCATCTGATGGAAACATGCGTCTCCTGATTTAGAAGCAGGGCAGCAGGCAGGCCCTGTGGTGGTTCCCGGAATAACCTGCTCCAGCCCCCTCCTCTCAAAGTTGCCAAAACCACGTTGGACACCTGCTGAGGAGGTCCACGCAGCAGCTCCAATCACATTAGACACTGCCCTTCCCTTGCCCTCCAGCCCAGCCCTGGACGAGCAGGGAGGAGGAGAAGGCTGAAGGCGGGCGAGATAAAACACCACGCCCTCTGCCCACTGGGCTGGCTCAGGCCTCTACTGGGGGAGAGGCTCTGCTCACGATGTAGGATTCAGATCTGAATTAGAATTGGCAGGGCTTTTTCTGTGTCTGCTGGGATGATCTTGGGGTTTTTCACTTTTTGTTTGTTAATATTATGGATTACATTGATTTTTAAATATTGTCCTTTTTATAAATTGTTGGATTTTATTTGCTAAAATTTTGTCTGGAATTTTTGCATCTGTGTTCATGGAGGGATGCTGTTATGCAGGTTTTTATTCTTTTAATGTATTTCTCTAGTTTTGGTATCATTTCTTCGTTAAGTGTCTGGTAGAAGTTGCCAGTGGAGCCCACTGGACCTTCAGTTGTCTTTGTGGGAAGGTCTTTAACTACACATCCAGCTACCTTCCCAGCTATAGGGCTCCTCAGGTTGTCTGTTTCTTCTTGAGTGAACTTTGCTAGTTTGTGTCTTTTAATTTGTCCATTTCATTTCAGTTGTTGAATCTATCACAAGAAATCATTTATTTTTAATTTTTTAAAAAAGACTTATTTAGTCAAGCAGAGAAATTCAATTATCATATGGTTCCACTTACCTATGGAAGGAGCATAAGGAATAGCATGGAGGACATTAGGAGAAGGAAGGGAAAAACGAAGGGGGAAATTGGAAGGGGAGACGAACCACGAGAGACTGTGGACTCCAGAAAACAAACAGGGTTACAGAGGGGAGGGGGTTGGGGGGATGGGTGAGCCTAGTGATGGGTATTAAGGAGGGCATGTACTGCATGGAGCACTGGGTGTTATATGCAAACAATGAATAGTGAAACACTACATCCAAAACTAGTGATGTACTGCATGTTGTTTAACAGACTGAAAAAAAGATTTATTTACCTATTTTAGAGAGAGTGAGCTCATGGGAGCTGGGGGAGAGGCAGAGAGAGGGAGAAGGGAAACATACTCCCCGCTAAGCAGGGAGCCCGATGTGGGGCTCGATCCCAGGACGGTGAGATCATGACCTGAGCTGAAACCTAGAATCAGACGCTTAACTGAATGAGCCACCCAGGCTCCCCAGGAAGTTGTTTATAAAGTTCTCTGATCCGTTAACATCTGTGGAATCCAGCAATGTGACCTCCCTCCTGCCTGCTGTTCCCGGTCTTCTGTGTCTTTCTCTGTTTTCCCGATGAGACTGTATAGTTTTGTCACTTTTATCAGTCTTCGCAGAGAACAGACTTTTGGTTTTATTGATTTTCTTGATTTCTTTGCTCTGTTTTCAATTTCATTGGTTCTGCTTTGAACTTTCTTCCGTGTTGTTGGGTAGGGAGCCCCGCTCCTACGTGGGGTGACTCTACTCTGCACCTTCATTTTCGTCCCTTTCTCCTTAGGACATCCTTCTCCCCGCACTCCCCCATGGCCCTTCCCTCCCAGGGTGCAGGACTTCACGGATGATTTCTGCTGTTTCGTCACAGGAAGGAGCTAACTTCCGTTCTCTGCCATGTGGTACATTTGCATTTTTGTCACAGACACTGTGGACGCACCGTCTTGGCCCGACGATGGAGATTTCCGTTGTGGCACGGGGCGGATGGGGGTGGCTGGCTTGGGCGCAGGCTGGAGTCCAGCAGGCAGCCTTGGCCCGCTTGCTTCTCCCTCGCTGCCGGCTTCGCTGGGTGGACCTGCTTTTCCTAGCCTCCTCCTCATCAAAGCTGACGTGGGAAACTCTTCCCCTCCGTCGGTCGCCGTTTGTCAGTATCTTCGTTATTTCTTTTAACTGCACAGTTTAAACGTGCGCACAGAGTGAATCCCCTCTGACCCCAGGGATACTGGAGAAGTGTAAGTGTGCTGGCCTGTGCTCACCCGGTTTGTCCTTCTTTTCTCTGCTTCTGTTTGTATTTCCCTGTCCTCCACCCCCATAGTCTCACTCTTCTTTCTTTCTTCCTTTTTGGGTGCTTTATCCGTGTCCCGTCGTTCAAGCTCCATGGGGGACGCAGGCTGTCGACACCAGGCCAGGACGAGTGGTTAGTCTCATGTGTTGCTGTTTTATTTTTTACAAAAGGAGTCACTGATTTGCTACATTTCTGTAGGCAATGGCACCGGGCGGGAGGGTGTGAAGGGGGTTAATTCTCCACCTCCCTGCCTTTCCCGTCCTCACATCACTGCTCCAGAAGGGCTAACCTCTGCAGATTCCTGGGCATTTTGGGGAAAGAGTTAAGCTGTGTGCGTTTTTGTTTGTTTGTTTTGTTTAGTTTTGTTCTGTTTTTGGACTCAGAGGATCACAGAATGAGAACCGAGGTGACTTTGGAGGTCGTCTAGCGTGACCTTTCCCCTACTGAGCAGAATGAGAAACGGGGGGCCCACTGCACTTTCCGTAGGGTTTCTGTGATCGGTGGCGATTGTGTGTCTCTTTACAAACACATCTCTTCAGGCTCTAGGCTCGGCCCCCACCGTCAGGTGGTGCAGGGCCTCTCTGTTGATTTAGCTTGCACGGCCCTGGGCCCACGTTCCAGACCCTGATGTACGCCGTTCGCTCGTGATGAGATTCCCGTCTTGGTGCTAGGCTCCTTGGTGCTACCCTTTTTGGTTTGATGTTTTGCATGGAAAAGGCTGTGAAGATGTTCACTGAGGGTAGTTGGAGGAGCTCGATGAGGTGCAGAGAGCAGGGACGTAGGAGGCCGTGGCGGCGCCGCCACCGGCAGCAGCAGCAGCAGCCACTGCTCTCCGCCGAGCTCGGCCCCTCCCTGGTGCTTTGCTGAGCCCCACAGTGCGTCGTCTCATCTCGTGCTGGGCATGCTGAGAGCAGACCTTCGGAGACAGGCGCCACTTTCATCTGCGTTTTCGTCCACGTCCGCCGCCTTCACCCACATTTCACGCACGAGGACACAGGTGCACAAGCTGTTCCATGTCCCGTAAACGGAAGGGGATGGGGCCAGAGCCGGAATCGCAGAGGGCCCCCCCTCAGGCTCCACGTGCCCCGCGGCACAGGTTCAAACCCCCAGTGCACCGCATCTGCAACCACGTGTTTTCTGATGGCCTATCGAGGCCAGGACGCTTGGCAGCGGGGGTTCTCGGTGAAGACACTAGCAGCTCTGATTGTTCACCGCGTGGGTATTTCGCTTGGTTGTTTGGAGGGTTAGTTTGAGTGCAGCGCCTGCCACCGTGGGGCATCTGGTCAGCTACAGCTGCTGCCTGGGGACACACACCGGCGGTGACCTTGAGTGTTCTTCTGCCTTTGGTGTAGATTTGGTTTAATTCGCTCGGGCTGTTGGTCCAGGAGCCCTGCGGGCTCTCAGCGCAGATGAGCGGACGCACGATCCCTGAAGCTGTCCTCACCACCCGACAGTCACAGAAACACCTGTGCTTTCCTAGGGGCTCATGTGCAGTACTGGGAGAAAAAACCCTGACTCATGTATTTAATTGCTGGGGTTATTGAATTAGGCAGGTGATATCAGGGTTAATGAATCATTAACACATAAAAAAGCAATTAGCTCATTGTTTCCATAATTTTATGCAATGAAGCAGAAAGCTGTTTCTTAGGGTAGTTGTACTTTAATAGAATTTTGCAGACGATAATTCCTGTTGCTTTGTTTTTAAACTAGGTCAGCCAATTCATGGTAGGTTTTGGTATTCTTGGCTGTGATTTTTTGCCATCAGCATGCAGGTGTATAGAACCTTATCTGTAGGGTGACGGGCTGTCGGCTGCATTTCCACCACACTCACGGACCTCACTTCTCCTGGGATTCTTCCTGGAGTGTCGGCTGTTTCTCACTTGCCATGACAACATTTATTCCTTCATACTCACAACCTTCTTCTCAAACTCCTGGTCTGGGGCACTCATTGTTCAGAATCTGGGGATCCGTAGTTGAACGTGACCATCAAGATCTCTGCTTCTCTGGAGGCTTACATTCCAGGGAGGAGTCATCAACGGTAAGTGAACAAGTAAACACAAACATGTTAGACAGTATTAAATGCTAGATGGAAATAAGTCAAAGGCGTGATTGGTCAGGGAGCGCCTCTCGAGGGGCTGCTTCTAAGCGGAGTCCTAAATGCAGGAAAGAGCGAGGTGTGCGAAGACATGGGGAACATTCCAGGCTCAAGGTCTTGTGCAGGGACAAGCTGGAGGCCGAGGGCTGCGGGAATGCATGCAGGGCTGTGATGTGGGGAGGAAGGGAGGAGTGGGGATTTAGTGGACGTGCGGCTCTCTGCACCATGGGGGCTCTGAGCCAGGGGGTGACCATTCTGACTGATGTTCACCAGGGTGGTCCCGTGGGGAAGGGACTGTGGGGTTGGGAGGATGAGTGGCCGGGAGATGGGGCCGCCTGACAAGCACAGTGGATGTGCATGGGTCCTGGATAGGGCTCGGGGTTAGAAGGGAGAGATGTGCTAATGGTTTAGTTGAAGGGGTGGGGGAGGAAAAGACTCAGGGTCTCCCCGATTCTGTGGTTGGGCACATGGAGTTGGAGCCCAGGCAGGCAGCACGCTCCAGGCCGAAAGGACGTTCAGGGGCTGGCGCCGAGAGAGGCGTTTGTCAGACCAGAGCCCCAAGCCCGAAGCAAACCCTTTCCGTGCTGGTGACTCCAGCCCTCCTGGGAGCTGCACCTCGGGCCTGGGTCAGAAGGGAGAAGGGGTCACATATAGCCCGAGATGGGGACGGGAGGGTCAGCTGCACAGGTGTGTGGATGCAGCGGCTGCAGGTGTGGGCGGGGCTCCAGGTGAGGCCTCCGGTGGACTCCTTGCGCGGTGGGGCGGGCTCAGGAGCTCCCAGTGCAGCCCGGGGTGGGGGATGAGGGTGTGGGGGTGTGAGGGGTGTGGGGCAGCCTGCAGGAACGGCAGCGTGCGGTGTGGGGGGCACCCGAGGGCTCTGATGAGAGCCTGCTGGACAGGGTGGTTGATGGTGAGCACTGAGTGGCCGTGGTGTGTGTGGGGGGGGGCGGGGGGGCGTGGGGGAGGGGCTGGTGCCGGGAACCGGGGCCAAGGTGCGGTGCTGCCGGTGGTCCCGGGTGGAGGCTGGCAGAGTGCGCCGTGGCGGAGTGAGGCAGGAGGGTTGGCTGGGCTCGGGGAGAGGGAATGTGGAGGCCTCGTGGCTGGGGTGGGGCCCTCGGGCCCTGGAGGTCTGGAGGGTGAATGGGCCCCCGCTCTCTGGCCTACCGGGCTGGGGGACAGAGAAGCTCCGCTGGGAGCCCGTTTCAGGAGGTCGTGATGGAGAAGCCTTGAGGCAGCTCCGGGACTGTGTGGGGTCACGGTCTTGACTCCCCACCTCCCCAGTGTGTCAACAGCACAATCCCCTCCTCTTGCTTTTCTGCGCTCTTTCAAATGATAAGACTCCGGGGAAGGGAGCGTTTGGTTGTGTGTGGCAAGGCTCCGAGACCCTTTTCCCCGTATATTAGGCCCCAGGCGGTGTGAGGTAGAAGCTGAATGAGCCCCAGGGGCAGCTAAGCCCCTCAGGTCGGATGCACAGGAAAGAGAAGACAAGGATTGGGGGACGGGGGAGCAGTTCTCACCTGCCCGCAGGGCGCTCTAGCCGAACCCCATGGCCTGAGAAGCCACCCACCGTTCTTGGGCCCCCGGTTGGGCCGAGCCGCGTGCCTGGGGAGTGCGTCAGGTTGCTGGCTTGTCGGGTGCGCTGCTGGGCGCGTCCGGAGCTGCTGGGCTTCTCTGGACCTTCCGGGACGGCTCTGGCCCACGGTGCACCTGCTCACCTGGCCCTTACCCCGACCGGAAGGCACAGCCCGCCGATCCCAACCCCAGTCGCCTGGCGCTGCTGGGCGGGAGTCCTTTCCCCTTCCAGCGAGGAATCCGGCCCTTCCTGGGGCCACCCCGTGAGGCTGTTAGCCAGGCCCGTCCCCACATTTGCTTGTGTCAGGGCAGGGCTAGTTAACAGGTTGCTGCTAGTTAACAGGTGTTTGTCACTTTGAACTGAATTCTGATGCTTGTTCTCTTTTCAGATCAAACCGGTGGTACATTGCGATATGAATGTGCCTTCCAGGTGGCAAACACTTCACCGTACCTCCCGGCACGTTAAGTGAGTAGAGTCTTGTGAGAGGTCACAACTGCTGGGCTCCTTAGAGATAGCGTTCAGCTGGGCAGACTCACCTTCACCAGCCCCCCTCCCTCCTCCCCTCCTCCCTCCTCCCCTCCCCCTCTTCCCTCCTCCCTCTCCCCCCCTCCCCTCCCCCTCTCCCCTCCCCCTTCTCTCCCCCTCTCTCTGACTGGGACACCTGTACGATTCAGCCTTCCCGGTGCCACGTATCCTTTCTTCTCTTGAACTCTGCTTTGGAAAACAATCCAGTTGTTGTGCTGTTCAACAGTTCACGTGGGGGTGGAAAGGCAAGGGGCTTCCCCCACACAATTTAATCTTATTTTGAAAGCCGGCAGTTGCAGCTGGTGGGTGCTGAAAGGAAGCTTACGGGTTATTTCCCCACACAGAGCTCTTACTGGCGAAGTAAGACCAAAGGCAAAGACCCGTGGGGTTATGGCGTGTCGCGCTCCATGCTGTAGCAGGAGGGGGTGTCTGCAGTCTCCCTTCCCCCTGGAGCCACAGCGGGTGCGAGGGATCAAGGTGCCTGGGACTGTGTGTCCGGGGTGATCGAGACGGCTCTCTGGGCCCGTCTGCCTTAGATTTGGGGCTGCAGAAAGCACACCCTCGACTCAAAACCATCATTGGCTCGAATCCCACTTTCATCCTCCTGTCTTTGGGACTGGCCCATGCCCCACGTCTCCGAATCGGCTCCCTTGCTTGTAAAGCAGGATGGATGATATCATGTGCCCGTGTGCCGCGGGCCCCTGCGGACACGACCAGCAGCCCCGCCCAGTGCCGGTCTGCGGCAGGAGCTCTCCAAGGCCTTCTTGTACCGGGAGGTTATCATATTTATGATGAAAACCTGCGAGGTGGAGACGGAGCTAGCCTCCTCCCTTTTACCATGTTCTGTTCCCGGGACACAGAATCTCAGGGAGTTTCTGCAGAAGTGTGGGCTCTCCGTGTCCAAATAGCACTAGCTGGGGCGCCTGGTCCTGGCCGTGGTCAGCACCTGCCATGTCCCCGACCCGGTGTCCTTCACACGCGTGCTGACCAGTGAAGGGCTGGGGATCATCAGGTGGAAAGCCCCGGCTAGACTCCTCAGAGCCCAGACTGGGAGGCAGAAGGATGCAGGAAACATGACCTGTTGATTAGCCAAATTTGGGCCCTTTCATGTCTATTTAGAACCTGGACCATCATTGCCATAGAATACGTCTCCTTCAACACCTGGGTCTTTCCACTGTGACTTCTCTAGGCCTGAAAGCTGTTTTGAAGAGATGAGAGGCACAGTATTTCCAAATTGTGAAAGACGCCTCTTTCTGAAGACTGTATAGAAATCTTAGGGAACAGTATTGACTTATGGATCTCGCCTGACAAAGAGGCATATCCCTAAAGCTACTTTTTTTTTTTTTTTTTTTGCATGAACCAAAATATCGGTGATTCTCACTTCTTTTGATGGATTTTTTTTTTTCCTATCACGGACCATTTACACTTGCAGCATGTACTCCACGATCGGTGTGCTTGAAATTCCACTAGATGGACCCAAATATCCATTCAAACGCAGTGTCTTCTCTACAGAGACCAGATCATGTTTGCTTGGAGAACCTGCAACTATAAAAAAAAGCAAACAAAATAGTTGTGGTGGGTTCCAGAGTCTTCGATGTTCAAGGGAGAAAGGCGTTTCTCCCTTCTTGCAGACAGGGGCGCTGGGGGGGTAGTGGGGTGGCTTGCTTGAGTGTGCCCAGATTCAGAGAGAGAGCCCGGGGCTCCCCGGCTGTCTGGGTCTCCCCAGAACTGAGCAGGTCTAGACCATGTGCATTTGAAGTGTGGAGGCTGAGGCTTGGATTTAGGTCCTGCTTCTGCCACTAAGCAAAGCTGTGTCACATGGTACCTGTTGGGTCACTGTCATCACCATCATCAACACCCGAGGAAGGTCCATTCCTAGATCTGTGTGCTATTTCTTATATTTCAAAAATTTAAAATATTTCTTATTTAGTAATGATTTAAAATATGTTATACTTAAAATATTTCTTATTAAACCTTAATGAGGATCATAGCAGATACATAGAGTATAATTTTATGCCTTTAACATCTCTTATTTCAGTTTTATTTCTAAAAACTAACTACTTTTTGGGACCAGAGTAACATATGCCCATGGTAAAGAAATAAACAGCTTTAAAAGGTATGTATTACAAGTAAGTGTTCCTCCCAACTTCTATCCCTAGATCCATCGTGACTTCCCTGGAGACAATGGCTGCTAACCACTTCTGGAGGGTCCTTACAGGACAGGTTCACGGACCCAAGCATTTGGATCCTACAGACGCTGCTGGGTACCCCCTTTCTTCCACCACACAGTGTGTCTTGGAGATGGTTCCTTATGAGCACATGTGGATAAGCTGTGCTTTACATAACTGGCTGCACTGTTTTCCAAAATTCAGATGTTCCCTCATCTAACCATGCTGGGCTTTGGCCGTGTGTGCAGGGGCTCCTGCCCGCCCATAACCTCTCCATCACAGACTTCCGGGGGAAACTGTTCTTGGGTACTCAGGTGGGCTCAGTTGGTCATCCAACCACCTGGAGTGTCGGGTGGCAGATGGACCGATGCTCGAATTCCAGTAAAGCAGGAAGGTCTGGTTCATTCTTTAGCTCAACCAGCAACTTTGGGAGTTAAGTCTGGCACGCCCTCTGAACTTGTAGCTTCCTAGTTTATAGATTAGAGAAAACATTTCTTTCCTTTTTTGGTCTTTAAAAATTAAAATATTCAAATGGGTAGTTTTTTTCCCATTTTTACATTCTTATTATAAATACATGTGGGAACCTGGAACCCTGTAAAGAATAAAATCGAAATCCCTTGTCCTGCTTCTCAGGTCCTCCTTGTAGCCTGAAGGACACTCACTTTTCATGGTCTCTTCCTACCTTCTGCGGTGTGTGTGTGTGTGTGTGTGTGTGTGTTTACAGCATTAACTGTATTTGACCATAACCCCCTGTAAATACAAATTCTGCATCAACAATTTTAAGCTGCTCTGTAATTTATTACTGTCTGGCTGTGCCAGTTTATTTGACCATTTCTCAGTACCTGGACCTATAGGTTCTTTTCATATTTTGTTTCTATAAATAATCCTATGAGAAATGTCTTTATATAGGAATCTGCTTCATTTCCATGGGTTGGATTTCACAAGAGGGAACGTGTTATTGACCCCATTTGTCTCTTTAGTCTGTGTGACCAACTCGCTCCGAGGGAGAGCATGACACTTTTAGCGACAGCCCCACTGGGTGTGTGTGTCTTAGTCTGCTGGATTCTGCTGCTGCCACAATTTTTTTCTTGGAGCGGGGGACACAATTCTGTTCATAAGAGTGCCTGTTTCCCCACATTCAGTATAAGAATGCACGTTAAGTATCTTTAAAAATTTAGACAGAAACACTGCATGACCTTGTTTAAACATTCATCTCTTTTATTACTAGTGGTAATCCATGTTTGGAAAGACTTTTGGGATAAGACATTTAGGAAAACCAAGAGATGAAAACATTGTGGCAAATATTTACTGCAGGAGGGCTATCACATAAATGCATTGTAATATAACTTGCACAGAACATTTCCCAGGGTTTGTTTTGGGGCAGTATTTTCCATAGAGAAGAAGGTGGTCTCTGCATGGGTTGGAAGACCCTTGCCACAGAGCATAAGGAAAGAAAACCAATTCTTTGTATTTTGCACAAATGTATTAATGTTTATATTTGCTCTGAAAGAAAAAGAGAGGTATTCATCCAGTTTTAAATTATTTAAATTATTTGTATTACAGGAAAACAACAACAATAAAACAACAGTAACCATGAATAATGTAAAAAATGGAAAGCCAGAATTGTAAAATTGAGCTCCTTAATGTTAAATACAATTTATTACTTTAAGACTTACAGAAGCAAGGCTCATCGTTTACATTATTCTAATTTGAGTTACAAGAGTGTGAAACTGTTGCCAAGTGACTTGGACCAGGTGGCAAAACCTCATTAACAGGAGAACTGTGCACAGAGTACTCTCCCCACTGCCGGCCCCTTGCCCCATCGCAGAAAACATAAAATAAACCCACTGGGATCAAGGGGAATCTGCCTTAAGACTCCATGAGTGAAATCAATTGTTTCTGCTATCTTTTCGGAGGATTGCACACTTCCTGTGGGACACTGCCTTGGCTCCACGGGAAGGGAGAGGAACTGCATTTTTAAAGGCAAAATTCTCCCTTTGTTTGCCAAAAGGGCACCATTTTCTTCCATTTTACTCGCCACAGTGGAGGCCTGTTATTTAAAGGGAGTCGTGTCCTGTTCACTGGGACATTTGATTGTCTGTGAAAAGATGTTTCCCTGCAGAGTCGCTGTGTCACCAACTTTCAGCATTGAGCTTCTTGGTGACAGTCCTCGGCAGGTCACGGTCACGGTCCTTGGCAGGTCAGGCTGGGCGTCTGAGGGCTGCCTGGAGATCGCATGTCGCTTACGGTTCCCTAATTAGGGGTCTCTCTTTGGATTTCCAGTGTTTCCCCCTCGAGGGTAAGGCACTAATGAATGCTTTTTTTTTTTTTTATTCTTACAGTGTTTTCACAAATGGAAGACTATTTATCCCACCTGTAAAAATTATCATACCCAAATTCAGTCTGATGGAATGGAATAGTGTGCTGGCCATGATTGGGGAAAAAGTCTTCCCTCTAGGAGGCGTGCGAAAGTAAGGCTCTGTCCCCTGGGGGAGACCTGGTCACAGCGTGGGAGTGTCCTCCCTGGACCAGCCAGGACTCCAATGTTACGTCATTAACTCTGATTTTAATTCTTTGAAACAGACAATATTTACTGTCTTTTAAAAAATTTTTTTATTTATTTTTAAAATTTCTTTTCAGTGTTCCAGAATTCATTGTTTATGTACCACACAATACGTGCCCTCCACAATACCCACCACCAGACTCACCCAAACCCCTCCCCCCTCCCCTCCAAAACCCTGTTAGTTCCTCAGAGTCTATAGTCTCTCATGGTTTGTCTCCCTCTCCAATTTCCCCCAACTCCCTTCTCCTCTCCATCTCCCCATGTCCTCCCTGTTATTCCTTATGATCCACAAATAAGTGAAACCGTATGATACTTGACTCTCTCTGCTTGACTTATTTCACTCAGCATCATCTCTTCCAGTCCCGTCCATGTTGCTACAAAAGTTGGGGATTCGTCCTTTCTGATGGAGGCATCATACTCCAGAGTGTATATGGACCACATCTTCCTTATCCATTCGTCCGTTGAAGGCCATCTTGGTTCTTTCCACAGTTTGGCAACTGTGACCATTGCTGCTATGAACATTGGGGTACAGAAGGCCCTTCTTTTCACTCCATCTGTATCTTTGGGGTAAATACCCAGTAGTGCAATTGCAGGGTCATAGGGAAGCTCTGTTTTCAATTTCTTAAGGAATCTCCGCACTGTTTTCCAGAGTGGCTGCACCAGTTTGCATTCCCACCGACAGTGTAAGAGGGTTCCCCTTTCTCCACATCCTCTCCAACACTCCTCAGACTCAACACACACAAAACAGATAATCGACATTTACTGTCTTTTTACCATACTTATTTTTATTTATTTATTTATTTTAAAAAAAGATTTTATTTCTTTATTAGAGCTAGAGAGAGAGAGCAACAGCAGGGGGAGGGACAGAGGGGCAGAGGGAGAAGCAGGCTCCCTGCTGAGCAGAGAGCCCAATGTGGGACTCCATCCCAGGACCCTGGGATCATGACCTGAGCTGAAGGCAGACGCTCAACCAACTGAGCCACTCAGGCATCCCACCATACTTATTTTTAACTAATTTATTTCATTTTTCATTCAACATAGTTTATTGAACATCTGCCATGTGCTAGGTATGGTGAATGGGTGAATAAGGACATGGGGATGGGGAGAGGTGGGGTGGACAGTAGTGGGGTGGACAGTGGTGGGGTGGACAGAGGGGGAACAGAGGTGAGGTGGCCATGGGGATGGGGAGAGGTGGGGTGGATAGTGGTAGATAGTGATATGGTGGACAGAGTGGGGACAGAGGTAAGGGGGCCATGGCTGGCTGTGGGAGTGAATCCAGGGACAGGCTGGTGGACTTAGACCAAGGGGTTGGTGTGGATCAATGGACCAGAAGGAGGGACAGTGGGAGCAGCCAGCCTAGCCGGCTGCAGAGGGAAAGGTTAAGGCTTCCATGTTGGGAACACTGCCGGGGAGAAGGATGCCCAAAGTCCTACATGGGAGCGGGCTGACAAAGTGTAGGGAAGACACAAACCTTCTGAGTCAGAAAGTCAGAGACGTGGCGTGATGCTGAGTGTTGGAAGTATCATCTCTATGGACAGTGGTGGTCCCCATGATGGTAGGCGTTGGGGTGGAAGGGCCAACACATTCACTCCGATTTCACTCGTCAGTTGTCTCTCTTGGGGGTCAATTAAAACGTAAACAGTTGATTTACGGTCGGCAGTTGTGACATCAGTGATGAAGACCAAGCCTCCGTGTGAGCAGGACATAACTCTTGGGCGTTTAGAGTCGCTGGGTAGTCGTTAACCTAGTGAGGGCGGGGAGTCCCGAGGGGACGCTGCGCGTGCCAGGGAAGTTCGATGTTACCTAAAAACCAGTACTGCGGGCACTCAGATGATTCCAGAAGACAGGATGATAAATGTCAGCGTGTTGCTCTCGAAGAAGGAGCCAGTCTCGCGGAGCCGACGGACTTGTGTGCGCTCTTGGAAGGAGCCAGAAGTGTTGGTAGAACCGATCGTACGTCACACGTGGAATGCCAGAGGCGAAGCGAGCAAGGAACCAGGATGTTCGGAGGGAAAGTAGGACATTAGATTAATAAGCTTTCGGTTTTTCTCTCCACCTCTCCCCAGTTCTTTACGGTTGAATTTAGAAAAGGTGCAGAGCTTCGGAATGAAGGAAATGCTTGGAAGTACAAATAGTAAGTTTATTTGGTCTCATCACTGCGGAGAACACTCAGCTTTCTGAGAACAGACATTCAGATAAACGCCCGGGCAATGAGTCTCATCCTTGCGAGGCTCCCGCTGCTGGAGGGAAGACCTGAAGCCCCTTTGGCACGTCTGGGACGTCTGACCCGAGCTTCTCCAGGGTCCGTTTTTCCCTCCGATCCGCCACCGCGGAGAGCTCGGTTCCCTGTGTCCACCTCCCTCCACCCGACCTGTCGGCTCGCGCAGCCCCTTCCTTGTTTCTGCTGGCGGCGCCGAGGATCTCCTGGGCCCCGAATGGAAGCCGGACTCCATCTCCCGCCGCGTCGTCTCCCGCCAGGCCTCGCAGACGCTGGACTGACCCCTTTCCCCTCCCCGACGAGACCACAAGCCTCCGTGCACTCTCCTTGGCTCCCACCTCAACAAGCCCCGTCCTGTTGCTGTGATCCACGATCTGAATTTCGGGTTCGCCTGAGTAGGGTTTCTTTGCTCTAACTTTTTTTAAATGACAACCCGGATTGCGCCAGCGTGCCTGGCCGCCCTGCGGCACGTGATCCCGTGTCGTGTGTCCTCGAGTTGTTTTTCCTTTCGTTTGGCTCCTTCCTGTAGAAACGCTCTCGGTGTGAGTCGGGCCAGGGGAGCCCGGTGACGGCGACGGCGTTCCCGGGCCTTTCCGTTTCCGCGAGGGGGGCTGCTCCGGAGCTCTTTCCTTCCGGGGTTCGCAAACATCACGTCCTTGTCTCGGGCCTTCAGTGCTGCTGTTGAAGACTCTGGTGCGGGTGCGGGTGCGGCTGCGGCCACGTTGCCCCTGGCTCGTCCGGGGAGGACCCTCCTGGATGCTCGTGTGCGTTCCCGAACGTCTCCATGTGCCCGCACGTGAGATTTCTGTGCTCCGTCTTGTGATGCTCAGTGACTCAGTTTGATCCTGTGAAATTCATCTCCCTCGTTCCTACACATTTTTCTCCCTTTCACTTTTGTTGTTTTTTGAGATTCCTTCGGGTGGCGGCGATCCTGCTCATCCTCATTTGGGGGCTTTTGTCCTGTACGCGGTGTTTCTCGTGCCGCCCGCCTCCAGGAGCCGCCCTCGGTCTTGTCCTCCCGGCAGCGGCTGGAGCTGCGGCACGGCCTCCGCACGGCCTCGACCCGGTCGTCATCGCGACTCAGTATTCACATTCGTGTTTCTGCTTCTTCTTTACACTTTCTTGTTGTTTCCTGTGTGGAACTTCCCCTCGCATCGCACTTACGGTGTTTTCATGTTTCTATTAAAGTCTTGGCCCGCCTGCTCTGACACTTCTGCTTCTGGGGGGACGCACCGACCTCACCCGGCTGCCCTGAGCAGGAGACGCTGTCCTCCAGCTCGGTGGCCCTGCTGCCCCTCGGTCCCATCGGCCTCCGTCCACCTCTCAGCTGCTGCCGGCATCTGTGCCTCCTGACTGAGTCCTGGGGGCTCCTGCACGGGCCGTCTGGGTCCCCCAGCGCAGGGAGGCACCAGCGGTCGCAGGAGGGGGGCCCTGGCAGGAGAGGAACAGAGTTGTCAGCATGGTGCTCCTTGTCACAGCCCCTGCTGCCCACGCGGCTGTCGGTGGCTTCTCGCGGTTGTCTCCTGTCTGGAAGGTCTTCCCGTCCCTCCAGGGCGGGTCGAAGGCAGCCGTCCTCACGCGGCTCCTGGAGCCACCACAGCAGGGCCGCCGCCGTTTTTAGAGACGAGTGTCCAGCTTCATCCTAGATCAGGGGCCGGGAGGCCGTGAGGGCGGGGCCGCCGTCCGCGTGTTAGCAGCCTTCCCGCGTCCTGATGCTGAGGTTGGAGAAGGACTGATGGACGGAGGACGGTTCTGTGGCTTCGACCTCTTCAGCAGGAACTTGTCCTCTGCCCACTCTGGATCGCTGTCCAGACCCTCCATCGCCTCATACACCCTTTCTGTCCGGCCCGAGCCTCCTGTCGCAGGCCAGGCCCCTTCCTCCATCAGCTGCGTGGGCGTGATGCCCCCACACCGGTCAGTGGCCGGTTGCTGGCACCGAGCTCCTGCTCGCTCTTCCATGGCGATCTCCAATCGCTGCGGCAACCCCAGGGATCCCTTCCTCTCCCTAGAACATTCCACATCCCAGAATTCACTCTGCAAGCTCTGTGTGTGCTTTCCGCCTTCAGCGACAGTCGGCCCCTGTGTTCTGGCCTTTGGCCTCTCCTGCTACCCCGGTGGCTTTGTTCATCTTCCCACGAGGACATCTCCCACCCTCTGCACCCCTCTCGTGCCCCCACCTCTGTGAGGCCTACCACAGAGTCCGGTTTCCTCCTCGTGGAAGTCTGGATCTTTGCCCTTCGCTGGTCACACGCGTTTTGATAGGTTTGTTCACAAACCCTGACGACCTCCTTACTCACATTTATGTCCAAGACAGCACCACCTTGCCCAGCGCATAAAGAGACTCAGCATTGAGTGAGTCGAATCATGTCTTTCATGAATGAATGAGTGGACGGATACTTGCCAATCCACTTGCCAGCCCAGAGTAAAAGTAGACAAATAGGAGTCATTTGGGGCTTATAAAAAGGCATATTATTTGCTAATAAATACCGGTTTGTTTTCCAAGCATTGTTATAACAATATAAGCCAATTTGTATTAATTTTTGCTGTTGTTAAAATTAATTGAACACCAACCAAGAGCTTAAAATGTTCTCAAGGGCCTCTGAGTACTTGTACATAATTAAAAATATACTTTAATTACAAATCTAAAAATGGGAAGCAAGCCTAGTCTTGGAGGGGCAGCTCCCACGGGATTTAATTAGCCCGTTTGGATTACACTTGTCTACGTGTTCGGCGCTCGCCAGTAGCCCCCGTCCCGGTTGTATTGCCTGGGGAAGGGCCCCCAGCCCGCGGCCGCTGCTCTAAATCTCCCGCCATCTCCGTTCACAGGTTATTTACCATGAATGGGCGTCTCTTGGAGAGCTCGAAGGACCTGCAGGACAACCACTTCTATGTGGCCGCAGGATTGGAGACCTTCAAATATTTCCCTTACTGGAAGTCCTCCACGGTGCCCAGCGAGGTCCAACGGTGAGCGCGCTTCCTACCTTTCCCTCCTGCGTTGGGAGGGTTCGCCTTTTCCCCCGGGATTGCCCCCACGTACAGCCTTTTGGCTCTTGGCTGCTTTTCTGGAGTGAAGCTACATACTCTTGTTTTATACAGGACACAGGAGACGTGAGACTCCCCGTTGTGTGAGGTTGTGACAAGGACAGGGAACCCCTGTATTGCATGTGCGGCTTCTTTTCGGGGGGACACTGGGAGACTCAGGCAGAAAGAGTCTGTTTGCAAGCTCAGGGCCCCGGGACGTGGTCGTGATAGCCCAGACTCCATCCAGAACCTGGTTGTTTTCTTCCTTTGCCCGGTCCCTGCTCTGGAATCCGGAGCAGGTGTGGGGCGGCAGGCTCTCCTAGTGGGAACAATGGTGATTTTGACAGTGGATCCCGGCCCGGGCTAAAGGGTACACCATGGTGTGTGTGTTTGTGGACTTGTGGGAATGTCTATGAGGAAGACACAGGCATTGGTGGGGTCTCCCATTCCGACACCGGAAAAAACTAGAGTGTTGGCTGTCACTTCTCGGGCTTTGCTCACTCCCTGGCTTGGCATCTGAATTTGGCCAGAAAAGCTCTTATGACGAGTGCATAATGTTCTCCTGCCTGAGGGACGCCCTGGGGTTTGCTCTGAAGAACACCCCAGCGTCGCGCGCGGACCTGCTTGCCCCGAGTCTGCAGGACTGCTCGCGTGGACAGGCGTGGACTCTGTCCATCTGGTGGTCTCACAGTTCAAGAACCTTGAACTACGGCCTGACAGGGTGGCCTGACATGCGTTCCCAGGGCACAGTTGTGTCTGACGCTTCCTCAGGGAGACTTTGGGGTTTATTAGGCTGGGGCCCTCTGTGGCGAGCTCCTGACTCTCTCCCGTGTGTCCATCCGGGGCGTCCCGACTCCACGGTGGGCCAGGAAGGAGGTGACCTGCAAGGCCGGAGCTCAGAGGCGTATACTGATCCAAATCCTCAATTTTTTACCCAGATTCAGGCCTGGGTATTAGGACTGTGTTTGAGTTCGTTGCCTCTGGGTCCTGTGGGATGACACGGTGGGGCATGGGATGACAGGGGGACAGCCTCAGGTGTGTCTGCAGTGGATGGTGAGCCCCGGAGGGACTGTGCCCTGCCAGCCACGCCCTTTGTCCTCTGTGCTGGACAGCGGGGCTCTGCCCCTCCCTGATTTGGTACCTGGGTGTCCCGTGTCTCGCTGTGCTTTACAAGTAGCCCTCCTTCCAGGAGGCTGGGGTCGCGGTGTGTGACTCGGGCACCGGGCCCCCATTTCTGCCCCCAGGGAGCTCCTGATGTCCAGGTCTGGCTGGGAGGAGCGGTTTCCAGCTTCGAAAGGGACTTTGCAGCCTGGACTGCTCAGCCCCTGGCTGTGTTTGCACGACATGTGGGGCCACAGTGGTCTGAGGGCACCTGTCAGGGACCCTCCCCGTGGCTGCTTCTCGTCACGTTGCTCACGGTCATTATCTCGAGCAGAGGACCAGAGGTGTTGGTCTTGTGCTGGAGCCGGCGGGCGGTTCACCCCTGCACACCCATGAGTTCCCTGGCCAGAGCCCGGGAGGCTGAGACACGTCGTGACCTGCTGTTAGGGTTTCTACCTTGAGGCAGAGAATGGCTCGTTTTGTCCTGTCCGTAGGCGATGACCGCACAGCACACGGTCAGGTTGGGGTCCTGCCTGCGTGCCTGGCAAGCAGGGCTGCTTCCTGATTTTATCCGCTTGCTAATTCGTTCCTGGCTGTCCTAACTGCGTGCGGGTAGAAATACCTCAGGGGCTGTTGAACGGAGGTGCTGGTCCTCTCTGCACCCATGTCCGCTGCTCCCCACACGAGCCCCCCCGTCCATGTGTTTTGTTTTTCTCTGTCGCCTGTTCATGTGTGGACCCTGAACTGGGTCTCTTGGTTGCTTAAGTATCTTTCTCTGTCAAAAGAGGAAGAGAGTCCCCAGAGTTGCTAAGAGACCGAAGTCCGTTCCCCACCCACGGCGTCGTCCCCAGAGGTGCCCTCCTGCCAGAGAGTGGGGTGCCCGAGGGTTCCTTCCTGTGCATAGCACTGGCGGGGTTCAGCCCTATACAGAGGAATTAGCGGGGTGTGCTCCCCGGGCTATGTCAGAGGGAAGGGTGGCAGTTAGACGGGGTGTCTGCCACGTGGTGGAAGGAGGCTGGGCTGGGTTTTGGACGGGGCTGGGGTCTCTGCTCCTCCCCTGTCAGTGGTGCCGCATTCACTGAACCCTCATGTCTCCGAGCCGTGCTTCCTCTCCAGCAGGGAGAACATGACGTGTGTGTCACAGGTCCCCGTGAGAGCTGCATGAAAAACCCATGTTTGTGGGAGTGACTGTCAACGGCCAAAACCCTCAAACATGTTAGGATTTCCCCCCAGGGCTGTATAAAAGCTTTAGGGCAGAAAGTGCCTGTAGACATGACACCCTCGGGCCAGAATGCCACCCACCCTGATAGAAATGGAAACCCGTTGGATTTCCTAAGGTCTCCAGGAAGGAAACTGAGCAAACCTCAGGGGTGGGGGGGTCCCTTCTGCTCAGAGGGTGGGAGATGCTGTTGATGTGAGCCCGTGACGTGGGGGGACTGATGTGCCTTCCACGGGGCCTTGCCCTCCCAAAAGCGACGGCTGCGGCCTGCATTTTTAGGAAGATGTATTTTGGCTGTCTTTTACGGAGTTCTGGCTGACTATCTTTTGTCTTTCAGAAAGTATGCAGACATCGAGAAATGCTCACGAGGAAAGAAAAAAGTGAGTCCTTTTCGGGGGGCATGGGTGGCTCCGTTGGTTGAGTGTCTGACTCTTGATTTTGGCTGAGGTCATGATCTCAGGGTCGTGGGATCGAGCCCCGTGTCGGGCTCTGGGCTGAGTGTGGAGCCTGCTTGGGATCCTCTCTCCCTCTCCCTCTGCCCCGACTGCTCACGGCTCTCCCTTTCTAAGAAATAGTTAAGTCCTTTTCACAGAGTAAAGGTGAGAACTGGGCTTGGGGACACTTGGCAAATCTGCCCCCAGGCCAGCCCCGGCAGTGGGGACCGGAGCTTCTGGGCACAGTGTTGGCATCAGGCTTCCCGCTGTGTGTGCGGCGACGAGACGTGGGAGGTCAGGGCGTGGCGCCGGGAGGCCCACGGAGGCGTCTGCGATGCGATGCGGTGAGCGCGAGGCGGAGAACCTGCGGCGTAGGGACAGACCGGAGGGAGCGCGGCCGAGCCCGGTGGGCGCCCTGGGCCTGGGGGCAGCGGGGGGGGGGGCACGTCAGGCGCAGAGGTGAGACGCGCTCACTGTGTGGGGGCGCGTCTACCCCCAGCGTGACACACACAGCCCGGACGAGAGGCGCGGCCGGCGAGAGTCGGGACAGGAGCCGGGAAGGGCAGGGAGAGGCCAGGGGTGGGCCGCCGCGCGGGTCCTTATCACCCGCCGGTCCGATGACCGCGAGCCCCGCCGGTCCGATGACCGCGAGCCCCCGCCGGTCCGATGACCGCGAGCCCCGGCCGGTCCGATGACCGCGAGCCCCCCCCCCGGGTCCGATGACCGCGAGCCCCCCCCCCGTCCGATGACCGCGAGCCCCCGCCCGGTCCGATGACCGCGAGCCCCCCCCCCCCCGGTCCGATGACCGCGAGCCCCCGCCGGTCCGAGGACCTCGAGCCCCCGCCGGTCCGATGACCGCGATCCCCCGGCCGGTCCGATGACTGCGAGCCCCCGGCCGGTCCGAGGACCGCGAGCCCCCGCCGGTCCGAGGACCTCGAGCCCCCGCCGGTCCGATGACCGCGAGCCCCCCGCCGGTCCGATGACCGCGAGCCCCCGCCGGTCCGAGGACCTCGAGCCCCCGCCGGTCCGATGACCGCGAGCCCCCCGCCGGTCCGAGGACCGCGAGCCCCCGCCGGTCCGAGGACCTCGAGCCCCCGCCGGTCCGAGGACCGCGAGCCCCCCGCCGGTCCGATGACCGCGAGCCCCCCGCCGGTCCGAGGACCTCGAGCCCCCGCCGGTCTGATGACCGCGATCCCCCGGCCGGTCCGAGGACCGCGATCCCCCGGCCGGTCCGAGGACCGCGAGCCCCCGCCGGTCCGAGGACCGCGAGCCCCCGCCGGTCCGAGGACCGCGAGCCCCCGCCGGTCCGAGGACCGCGAGCCCCCGCCGGTCCGAGGACCGCGAGCCCCCGCCGGTCCGATGACCGCGATCCCCCGGCCGGTCCGATGACCGCGATCCCCCGGCCGGTCCGAGGACCGCGAGCCCCCGCCGGTCCGAGGACCGCGAGCCCCCCGCCGGTCCGATGACCGCGAGCCCCCCGCCGGTCCGATGACCGCGAGCCCCCGCCGGTCCGAGGACCTCGAGCCCCCGCCGGTCCGATGACCGCGAGCCCCCCGCCGGTCCGAGGACCTCGAGCCCCCGCCGGTCCGATGACCGCGAGCCCCCGCCGGTCCGAGGACCGCGAGCCCCGCCGTCTCGTCGGACGCTCTTTCAGGGGCCGCGCTGAGGTCATCGTTCGCTCGGCGCCGCCGTGGGGTCCCCGCGCGTCCGCCCGCTCCCGGCTCCCCCTCCCGAGACCGACCCCCGGGAGGCCCCGCGGGCCGCGCCGCTGCTTCCGCCTCTCACGGCCTGACCTCGACGCGGCGTTGCTCCCGGCGCGGGTCCGATTTCAGAACCGCCGTCCCCGCCGCGGTCTCGGAAGGACTTCGGCCTCCTCACCCCGGAACCGCGCCGGGACTGGCCGGCAGGAGTCCGGCCGTGGCTGAGCCCAGCCCCTCGCCTGTCCGCGGGTCCTGGCGGGGTCAGTGTCGCCGCGGGAGACGCAGCCGACCCGACGCCCCACCCTGAGCTCACGAGGGCCCCGTCCTACCGCCTGTGCTGGAAAAGCCCGACGGCCGAACGATGCCTCTGAGTATCTTGTGCTCCGTGTTGTGGGGGACTTTTGCGTGTCTGTTCGTAAATGAGATTCGCCCCCAACGCTGCTGTTTCGTGGGGTCCTGGCCTGGCTCCGGCGTCAAGGTTTTCCGAATTGACTCTGTTATTGGGGAAGCTTCCTGAGGTGAATGATCGTCTTAATTATTTTCTTTTCCTAATTAATTAATTAATTTTTAAATTTCTTTTCAGTGTTCCAGAATTCATTGTTTATGCACCACACCCAGGGCTCCATGCGATCCGTGCCCTCCTTAATACTCACCGCCAGGCTCACCGGACCCCCCCCTCCTTCAAAACCCAGTTTGTTCCTCAGAGTCCACAGTCTCTCATGGTTCCTCTCCCCCCTCCGATTTCCCCCAACTCCCTTCTCTCCACCTCCCCTTGTCCTCCGTGTTAGTCCTTATGCTCCACAAGTAAGTGAAACCATATGATACTGGACTCTCTCTGCTTGACTCATTTCACTCAGCACGATCTCCTCCCGTCCCATCCATGTTGCTACAAAAGTTGGGTGTTCCTCCTTTCTTCATCTTATTTATTCTCAATTTTCTTTCTCTACAGATTGCCTTCGGTATTGAGTGTTTGCTGATTGAATGAGTGAACGAGAATCGTTGACAATGCAGAACCGATAGACATGATGCTGCCCTGAGGATGGGTTTCCTCGCGTGCGGATGTGTTTCACGGCAGAACGCTTGTGTGAACGAGTCTCGTGGGTAGCGTGAGGGTTTGCAGGAGCGGGGCCGTCGACCCGTGGCCATCGGCAAGCAGAGCGCGGGTGCTAGCGACCAGAGAAGCGGCAGACGTTCCAGGAGAGGGAGCCTTCGTGGATGTGCACAGGTTTCCAGCCTCACAGTCTTCTCGGCTGCCTCCACGGGCGTCTTCACGTGCGGCGTGGACGCTGACTGTGAATGTTGAAACGGCCTGAGTGGCACAAGCTGGGAATCCCATACTCGAGTGATTTGGGGAGCCACTGGGCACAGAGAACGGAGCCACGAGTTTGGGGGTCATCATGGCTTGCTTTCCTTACGTCCTCGTTTCATTATGCTGTTGAGACTCTGGGTCCTGGTAGGTGGGGATAGGACTTTCTTTCCCTTTTACTAGATATTTGTT
This sequence comes from Martes martes, assembly GCF_963455335.1. Taxonomy (NCBI): domain Eukaryota; kingdom Metazoa; phylum Chordata; class Mammalia; order Carnivora; family Mustelidae; genus Martes; species Martes martes. The sequence continues at coordinate 137,119,156 of NC_137896.1, read as the reverse complement.
CTACTTGGTCTAAAATGTGACACGTGTTTGTTCTGATAACCTCTATAGTGCTTTCTTCTCTCTTTTGGAACGTTAACAGGTTTTAAGGACGATGTGTAACGGGAAGAATCTTTTTTTTAAAGATTTTATTTATTTATTTGACAGACAGAGATCACAAGTAGGCAGAGAGACAGGCAGAGAGAGAGAGAGAGAGAGGAAGAAGCAGGCTCCCCACTAAGCAGAGAGCCCGACGCGGGGCTCAATCCCAGGACCCTGGAATCATGACCTGAGCCGAAGGCAGAGGCTTTAACCCACTGAGCCACCCAGGCGCCCCTAAAGGGAAGAATCTTAAACGGGATGATCACAAACATTCATACACTGCAATGCAAATAAAATGTGTTATTTTAGAAAAAAATAAATCTTTTCGTTGAAAATATTCTGTGATGTATGACAAGGCATGGCACGTAATAGCAGAGCAAACGCGTTTTATTCCAGAAAAAAAAAGGGGGGGGGATTCCTAAAAGAACAGAACAGGCATTGATTTTGACAAAGGTTGATGTAAAATCTGTGCTTTTCTTGTACAAACCGCCTCTCCAGGTGTCTCACTTCATTCGTTGTCCGCTGTGTGGAGGTCTGCGTGGTATGTTGAGCTGAGAACTCAGTACTTGCCAACTGTTGCCCCATGTGAGGAGCAGGTGCATTTCTAAGGAAGGAAACTAGCCCACGTGCCAGGCCTCTCTGGCTGCATGAGGCTGCGTTTTCTTTTACTTTGTAATTTTCCTTTTTGAGGCTGGGTTTTGGAATTACTCTCAGCAACCACGTTATGGCAAGTACGGTTGCTTCCTTGTGGGCCGGGCTCCCCTCGTCTCTTACTCAACTTCTCTGGTTTGTCTTCCGTGGGAAGTGGGGCGCCTCCTGCATACGGGGCCTCCGTGCACGGCTGCTGGCGTCGTGGGTGGCCTCGCGGTCGTCGCCTCTCTCTTCAGCGGAGGCGAGTGCGAGGTTGGCACCACATGCGCCGGGAGTCGTTGCGGCAGACGTCCTCACGGTGACACGGATATGACTCAGAATCGAAGTGGAAAGTTACTGTATTCCCAGGAAGGTACAAAGATAGAGCGGCGGCTGGATATTGGTGGAGTACATTCTTTAATTCCTTATATTTTTGCAAAGGAACAACCCACTCTTCTCTGGGACCTGAGGAGGGAGGTTGGCTGTGCGCAGCTGAAGGTTCAGGCTCGGGAATCTGTGACAGTGTAACGACCGGTGCCCAGGCCTAGGGGATCAGCACAGCGACGCTTCATTACGTCTCCCAGTACTGTGTGTTGGCTGGCTGGGTCTTGGGCTGGTGGCGCCGGCTTCCTTTCAGGCGGCCTTCAGCTGTAGGGGCCCCTGGGCTGCTGCTGGCTTTCAGAGCGCCTCTGCCGGCGGTGCCGCTCACAGTCCCCGTGCAGTGGGAGGCACGCGGCCACGGTGTGCAAACCTTCCCTGTATCCGGAGAGGGGCTGGCGGCCAGGACGCACTCTGCCGCGTTCTTCGACCTCATCTCGCTACTGAGGCACGTGCAGAAGCCTTGCTTCCCATGCTCCAGGCAAGAGAGCACCAGCCTCAAAATGTGCAGAGCCACTTGGGAGAACATTCCAGAACAGTAGTGGTGCACCCTGTCCACGCAGCACGGCGGAGCCCAGATGTACTCAGCTCTGAGGCAGAGATGGGTCAGGACAGCCCGACTCGGGGTGTGGGTCTTGAGAGGAGCCGAGCAGTTTGTTTCTGTGGCCTTGTCCTCTTGCTTTACGTCCGGATGTGCTATGTGATAAAAACCTACGTCTAAAAGTTCCGAAAGGGCTGTTTCAGTGGAAAACAGAACTTCCAGGTAACAGGGAAGCCGTGTGACAGAACCTAGCCGCCAGTTTGCTTTGTTTCTTAGCGACACGAAAAATCACCACGTGACTTATGATTCACGGCATTTGATTCCATGAAATGAGGAGAAACCCAATGGTGCTCGGGTGTCTGGGTGACCGGACGCAGGAGCACAGGAGAGGCCACCGGGTCCCGGGTGTCCATTAACCTGCCTATGACTGTTGAGTCCTAGGAAAATACCTGAATGAACCTGTCCTGATTTTGTTAGATCAGTTTCCGTGTTCTAGCAACTCATTTACCATGATTTTGTATCTATTGCTCTCTAAGAAGTGAGGCTAATTTAATAAATGTTTAAAACTTCATTCCCATATTAAAATGAATATTTTAATGTGCAAGCCTCCATAACATGTGGTAAATAATTAATAGCCATTGTGTTTATATCACAGCCACAGCCAGAACGTTAATATTACCTACTTCTCTCTTGGGCATAGAGCGCAAATGGTGGTAGTGAACTGAAATGAACAAGAGATAAAACAGTTGAAGGCCCCTGTGTGTGTGTGTGAACACGTGTGCACACATGTATGAAACAGTCAGAGAGTCGCATACTGTGGGACACCCACACTCTAATGACCAGGTCTAAACTGTAAAGCACAGTGTGGAGTAAGTGCATTGGAGCTGATATTTGCAGGCTATTAATGTCAAGACTGTTGCAGTATCACATAACATCCGAGGCTGCATTTGTATCTCCTTCTAGTGGCTTAAAGAGGCAACAGTCAGGTTCAAATGTTAGCAAATGTTCCACTTCAATAATGCTTGGAATAGGACCTGGTTCTCTGATGACAGAGCCCGACCCACTTGGAAGCAGGATGTGCGCTCGGGAAGCTGGTGCGAGGCCTTCAGCGTGCAGCACTGGCTTTCCGCTTGGGAGTGGCCTGACTCTGAACCTAACTGGGTGGTTCCTATCCCTCCACTAGACAAGCTCTCTGCTTCATCCACATCGCCTCGGGAGGCTGCCTTTCCTGTGCCTGAGCACGACTATCTGTTACAGCCGCATTAAGTTTAGCTGGATCGAATGAGATAGGCTCCAGAGAAAGGTGGTGGTCCCTACGGCACTCCGGAGAAATGGACACGGCGTGCCTGGGTTATGTCCCCTGAGAATGTTTTTAATGGGGGAAAGATTAATGAAATGGGAAAGGAGCACCTGCCCCTTCTTAAGGCATCGCGTTGATTTCAGACTCGGGACTCAGGGCAGGGAGGAGTGGGGACAGGGTGACCCCCAGATGTTTCTTTGCATGGGGAAGCCACAGATTCTCTGTTTTCCGCCCAATCCTTTGTTTCTGAGAACTGCTGTGAATCTGTGTTGCCCTGACCATGAGAGACACGCAGAGTGTCTGCTGCACGGCGGCTGTGTGTATAAAGCTGAAGGCGGCCCCTTCCCGTCCTTGGGGAGCACCGACCATTAGGGAGCCGGTGGGCAGTGCGCGGGTGCATGGCCATGGGCTGCGTGGGCCACAGGGGTGGGAGTGCGGACGAGGGCTCCTCTGCATGGGACACGGTGACGCTGGACCAGGACCAGCCCTGGGGGAGGTGGCAGCTCCGGAGAATGATTCGGGGTGTCCCTGGCAGGTCGGGGCAGCAGGTGCTGCAGCGTGAGGCTGCCTCGCGGGCACGGGCGGGCAGGCTGGACTGGCCCTGCCGACCCTGCAGCCCCCCCGCCCCCCCTTTAGAAGATTCCATTTATTCATTTGAGAAGAGAGCAAGCACAGGCGGGGGGGCCGCAGAGCGAGCACAGGCGGGGGGGGGCGCGGAGAGCGAGCACAGGCGGGGGGGGGCCGCGGAGAGCGAGCACAGGCGGGGGGGGCCGCGGAGAGCGAGCACAGGCGGGGGGGCGGCGCGGAGAGCGAGCACAGGCGGGGGGGGGGGCGCGGAGGGAGCGGGAGAAGCAAGCCCCCCGCAGAGCAGGGAGCCGGACGCGGGGCTCAATCCCAGGACCCCGGGGTCACGACCTGAGTGAAAACCGAGGGACGGAGACGCTCCGCGCCCCAAACCTTCCCCCGTCTTCGTCCCATTCTTCTTCCTTTCCTACTTTCCCCCACATCTTCTTACTCAGCTCAAGAGATCAGCAACGGTTTCCTGAGCGACTGCGGGGATTTCTTCCCCGGGCACGTGTCTGTGCCGTGTGGTCCCTGCTGGCTTGGAGCCAGGAAGGCAGAGGGCAGGGCCTGTGTCCTGGTGACGACGTGCAGGTGTTCCAGGAACGTGGCCCCGGGACCCTGAGCTCCGCGCGCGTCGGGCTCTGAAGCCAGGGAGCACGGGCGCTGCCGGCGGGGATGACCCGGGAGGTGGGCGAAGCCTGAGCAGGGAAGAGGCTGGCACAGGGCTGGGAAGGTAGGCGGGCTTAGACGCGAGGGTCCCAGTGCTGAGCTGAGGCCCTTGACCACCCCCCTGAGGTTGTGACAGCTCCCGTGAGCATCTGAGAGGCGCAGGGGGAGGAGATTCACGCCGCCACCGTTCACTTACTCCCGGGGCCAGTACTTACCGTGCGCTCTCTGTGGGCCTCCCGGCTCCGGGCTCTGGGAAGTCGCCGTTAGACAAACATCTCTGGCCCCGAGGAGCTTCCGGCCTTTTAGTGGTGAGACCGCCACGACCAGCCTGACTGGGTCCCGCCCACTTGCAGGCTGCTTCAGTGCCGGGCAACGGGACGAAGGGGAGGGAGGCAGTGGGGTGTGCGGGTGAGCGAGGCCGGGGTGTCCTTGTGGAGACGGACGGGCACGAACCGCGGCTCGGGCTCAGACTTGGTGAGAAGCTAACCTAGCACGGCTCCAGGTTTCGGCGGTTGTCGTAGAAGTACGGAGCTTCCAGAAACTCGCGTTCCCGTCAGGTACGGTGGTAAGGTACGAGATTAAACAGTGAAATCAGTTTATTGAACTTCCGCCCGCTCTCCACCTGCCATCACGCTGGCCCCGAGTCCTTTGTGTCTCGGGCCACCTTCCAGGTCGGTGTGGACCCGCTCAGCTCCGTCGTGTCACCGTGCCGGGGGTTGGGGGGTCGGGGGGCCGGTGGTTGGGCTGCGATGGTCTTGGCTTTCGCTGTGCGCTTGGCTCTGCCCCATGGTCGCACTGTGTCCTCGTGAGGAGGGTGGGACCCTTCCTGTGTCACTGTCCTTCGAGTATAACTTCTAAGGTAACAGTGGACACAGGATGTCTTCTTGTAGAGGCCGAGGATCGGGAAAGCGGTTGCGCGAATCGGTGTCAGCGATGCTTGGAGTCAAGGTTTTCTGAATCCCATCCCCCAGCTGCCCCAAAACACAAGCAGCACATATTGTGTTCTGTTTCTATGACCCGTTCTGCCAAGATCTTGTTTCCTATACTTATGGACATGATTGCAGCTTTTAGGAAAGCCCCTTAAAGTAGGTAGAAAGATTTCGCTTGGTTCTTGTATTTGGTCGTGGGACTATTTTATGCACTTTAACTTCTGCAAGGACAGCACAGCCGATTGTTTGAGCCGTAAATATGTTGATGGTACAGGGAGGTGCCGTAGAGAGCTTGGGAGAAATCCTGATTTATATAGTCCTGCCTGCGTTCAGTAAAGACAGAGAACAGGGATGCTGGAAAGGTGGTGTGCGGGGCGGAGCGGGGATGTGCACAGAATTAGCTCCTTGTCCACTGTGACCCCTTGTGCTCGGTCATTACTGTCCGTACATTTCTTTCAGACCATCTGAGTTTCCCTGTGTCTCAATCCAAGACGAACCTGTCTCGGAAAACATGTTGGATAGCCTTTTGTCAGAAATGCTCTCCTTGCTCAGGGGTTTCAGGGCAACAGTTTTGTCGGTGTTGAAAACAGCGATTTTATGAGGCTTCTAGGTGTGTCTGAAACCACACGGACCTCCTCAGACTCACCTGCCCCCCTTCCAAAGCCTCCCCTCATTTTGTTGGGACTTACGGGGGATGGGGGCACCTCCAGGGGGACGACCGGCCTTCCCTTCCTGGGAAGGGCTGTCCTCGCCGTGGGGGGGAGGTGTTTTGTCACTTTACTGAAGACAAGTGTAAGGGACGGAGATGGCCAGACCTGGGTGCTAGGAGGGGGCGCTCTCCGAGGTGCCCGAATGAGGCTTGCCTGGTCGTTCTCAAAGCAACGGGTAAGACTCAGGGGGCACTACTGTTCCTCACACGTTTTATTCTTAATTTGTACCTTAGGAGGACGCCGAAGGAAAGGAACCTCATAAGTACGACGACATCCCCTGTAAGGGAGAGGATTCTGTTTTTTATGCCAAAGAGGGAAAGAAGAAAATGCTCGCGGATCATTTAATGCAAGGCGGCACAGGTAACGTGAGTTCCATCTGGCCGCGGGCGGGAGGCAGGGCCGCGCCTGAAGAATGTGCTTTTCCCCGGGGCGATCCTACTGCAGATACGGGGCCTGTAACCGATTGTAGCCCTGCATGCGCGACTGTCTGGTTCCTGAACGAGACATTCAGCTCCAGGGGCCGTGGTAGTGAGAGGACAGAAACAAAATCCCAGTGCTGAAGGCGATGGGCTTCCCCAACCAGGAAGCCCTCCCAGATCCATGCGGGAGTTCTGCCGCCCCGTGAGCATCTGGGCGGGCGCGCTTTCCCCTAAGGACCGGCGACGCAGTAAACAACCTGCAAACTACTCGGCCTTTGGTGGGAAACGTGAGACTCAAATCCACCGGAACTGTGTGGGCTTACTTTTTAAGTGTGAGGTAATTTGAAAGAGCAAACTTTGGGGCTGACTTTAAAATGAAATAGTTAGAAAAAATACTTTTTCTGCTCTTGCTTCTATTTTGCGGAGCCCTGGCTGGGAGCCGGCCGCCCCGCATCCCACCGGCGTGTGTCCCACGGGCATCGCCGGGGGCCGGTGACACGGAGGCTAGGACCAGGGGAAGGAGGGCAGCGAGTCCGGCTGCCTCCCCATCGTGCGCCAGCCTTCCCCTAGCTTCCCGGGAACCCGCTGCCCGTTTCCAGGTGACACCCTGACCGTCTCCCTGTGCTTCTCTCCTGCTCTCGGTCCCCGTTTGGCCTTCCCATCCCAGATGACGGTGCTGTCCGGCTGTGCACCAGGCCCTGGTGTGGACGCTGGGCACTCACAGCGCTCCTGCCTGGGGGCACGGCTGACACAGTGTGCGGTTACAGCCTGACCATGGCCAGCGTGGGCCGGAGACCAGAGCCTACTGACCCCGTAGTCCCCGTAATAGAGACTTTAATCAGTGCATGAAAAGTTTCCTTCTTGACAAAGCCTGTACTGCGTGGCCGGGCCCGCCCGGCAGGCCCCTGACCTTCTCTCCGGGAAGCAGTGTGGTGTGCTGGGGCCCAGGTCCCAGGTACGGCCCTGCCGAGCTGCTCCTTAGTGTGGTCCCGAGCGTGGGGCCCTCTGCACGCTGCTTATCTACAAACAGGCACAGTAGGATTTTCAGAGACTTGTGTGCGTGTTAAGTATCAAGGAGGCGGAGGAGGGCCTGGCGCCCTGTGGGGTCCCGACAGATGCTGCCCTCTGCCATCTTCTTACCTTCCTTTCTTCTGCCGAGGACTCTGTGACGGTCCTTCTGGGGCTGACGGCTGGGAGGGGCGGGAAGGACAAGAAGTAGAATGAGCTGCGGTCACTGAGGCCATCACGACCATGGTGACATCCTCTGGGGGCTGAGGGAAGTGGCCGGCCCTTCTGCTGTCACTTAAGTCTTGTCAGGGCGAGGACAAGGTTTCCGAGCACCTGGGGATTCGGTGAGCCTGTGGTACGTGCAGCTGTAGTGCTGATGAGCTGATTCTCCTCTGGAGGCTCAGCCGACTGCTTCACAACGTGCGGTTTTAATACCTCGTCCGTTAAAACTCATTTAGTTCATGACTTCAAAATAAGTTCTTGAAGTAACCAAGGTGCATGTCCTCAGACTAGGACTTCGGTGTCGGGCGGGGGGTCGCTTTGTGGTGATTTTGGAGTGGGCTGGACACACGTTTGCTAAGCATTTGGTGAGTCTTGTCTCTGGGACTGAGTCCCGTGGGGGCAGGACGCAGGGATGACCGTCCGTGCAGACACGGAGGCAGAAGCAAGGCCCTGGGGATCCCGCGGTGGGATTCAGGGCTCCGGGGCCAGCTGCCCGCGCACCACATCGGAAACTCAGTGGTGCCGAGCCGCGACCTTGGTTTGGGCCAGAGAATGTGCAGGGGACATCGGCTTGAACACCTGTTTGTGCTGTTTTCCTCCAGAAGGCGACGTGTACAAAGCCCAGACTCCTCACACGGAAACCCAAGGAGCCCCGGAAGTCAAAGAGGACGATGACGTGCATGTGGAGGTGCTCGTGGACCAGGTGGGTAGCGGGGGTCGCACCACCGTGCCTACGGCCGTCTGAGCTGCATCAGGCCACCTGCCCGCCGTCTCCTCCTCCTCCCCCGCCACGCTCGCCGGGCCTCTAGCATGTTCTGTGCCCCCTCTGGTCAGTTACTGCTCACCTTCCGGGTCCCGCATCACACCGTTTCCTGCCTGCCCCTCCCCCGGTGGGTTCTTCTGGTTTGGGGACTGTTCTGAGCACTTGTCATGGTCTGTGGCTGCATACTTAGCTTTTTTTTTTTTTTTTTTAAAAGATTTTATTTATTCGACAGACAGAGATCACAAATAGGCAGAGCCGCAGGCAGAGAGAGGGGGAACCAGGCTCCGCGCTGAGCAGAGAGCCTGATGCGGGGCTTGATCCCAGGACCCTGAGCTCATGACCTGAGCTGAAGGCAGAAGCTTAACTCACTGAGCCACCCAAGCGCCCCTGCATAGTTAGCTTTGGTGTGATTTGATTGCTGTCCCTTTTCTAACAAGGAGGGGGTCGGTCTGCTGCACTCACCGTAGTCACCCTTGTCCCTGGCACAGTCCCTGGCAGGGAGAAGGCCTGAGTGATGACCGGCGGATGACAGGGTGGTGGAATGAGTGGTGCGTGGGGCGATGAGCTGGGGAGTCACGGGCCTTCCACCGCCTGCTTTCTGACCTCCGACCCCTGTCTCCTTGTCTACACGCTGGGCATGTGCCACCGGGCAGGTTCGTACGGGGTTAAGGGCGGCAGTGCATGTGTGAGCACCTGGTCCAAGGCCTGGACCTCTCTGCTTCCTTCTTTCGGGCCTACAGAGGTGTGGAGTCTGAGGAAGGCCCAGGGGAGTGGAGGGAAGTGGATGAGGTGTGAGGGGGTCAGCCTCAGCCTGGACAGAGCAGAAGCACAGGGGCCTCATGCTCTCACCTGCCCAGAGAGCAGGGCACGTCTCCATGGGCCTGTGGTCTCAACTCCCGCTCCCGCAAAGGGCAGGCGGGCCGGTGAGCTCTGAACTGCATGGCTTTGTCCCCCAGAATCTACCTGAAATCACTAGAAGTTCCTCCCTGCCTCCCTCCCTCCCTTCTTTCCTTCCTTCCTAAGATTTTACTTAGGGTGTGCACAAGAGCTGGGGCAGGGCGAGGGGCAGAGGCAGAGGGAGAAGCAGGATCCCTGCTGAGCAGGCCCCCCCCCCCCGCAGGGAGGGGCTCCATCCCAGGACCCTGGGATCATGACCTGAGCCGAAGGCAGACGCTCAACGGCTGAGACACCCAGGCGCCCCAAGGAGACATTTCTAATTGTTTTTGAGAAAAGAATATAGGTTCTGTAAAAGGTCGGTGTCTGCGCGCGAGTCCCATTCTTGCCCCAGTCCCGACTCTGTGGTTCCAGGGCCAAACCGGGGGGACAGCGAGCTTCCGGCTCCTCCTTCGAAAATCAGTCACTCTTACTTTTCTCCCTTTGTTAGTAACTTCTGCTGTTTCCCTTTTCCGTGATACAGGACCGCGTGTGACAGACCATGTCAAGGCACTGGTCGCTTCCCCTGGCATTTTGAGCACTTTCCCGTTGCGTCCCGTTGTATTTTCTAGAGTGTAGTGGTATTATTTATTCTTTTTCTCAAGATCATGAAAAAAGACAGAGTTAGTTTTCTCTTAAAACTCAACGCTATATTTTTATTGCGCATTGAAGACTTTTTATAATAAATAAGACATTTTAAGTAGTTACTTTTATACTAAAAATTAGCAGCCCCCACCCCATCCAATGTGGATTATTGTTCTGGGTTGTGGACTGTGAGCAGCTGGTGCAAGTTTTCAGCACAAGGAAAATCCTAGTGTCACAAATTCTGTTTTCGTAATTGCGAGCAATAAACATACTCACGAGTTTCTGTTGCTAGTGTCTGATTTCCATTGTTTTCTAGGCTGTGTGGTGAAGGGGGTCCCCAGAAGGACGTGTCCTAGCCAGAAGGAGAGGCTTCGCGGAGGGGAGTCAGGAAGGCCGGAGAGGTGGTCAGAGAGAGGAGAGGCCGGGGCGGGTAGGGGGTGTCAGAAAGAAGCGCTGTCGTGCTGCTCTCCGTCTGACCGTCCTTCTGCGCGCCCGGGATGGCTGAGGTCTCAGCGCACTGAGCCGCATCGTAGCTCTCAGGGGACCAAGTTCTGCGGCTTTGGAGGACAAGGAGACAACGGGACTCCCAGCTACGGCTGCATCAGTGGGCATTAAGACTTGAGCAGTGGGGGTTAGGTCAGCACCATGGCGTGTGTGTGTGTGTGTGTGTGTGTGTGTGTGTGTAGTGTGCGAGCAGAGACACAGACCTGCTGCACCTGTCAGGGCTGGAGATGAGGGGCTGGAGTTGCTGAGTGAGGGGTGGGGGGCACAGCTCACCTGGGAGGTCTTCTCGCCACCCGCTGTGCCATTTCCTGACACCCAGCAGGGGCTCAGCACAAGCTTCTTCAGTCCCATTGAATAAATGCAAGAAAATTCCGGGGGATTGGATAAATGGATGCAAGGCACAGCAGGCTGAGGTGAAGTCTGGTTCTTGGAGATGGACCACGTCCCCAGACTGAGCTCTGCCTCTTTGAAAACAAGGTCCCTGTTGTCAGTTAGGCTTGGGAAGTGCTGCCTTTCCCATCTGTCCCTCGGGGAACCACAGTGTGTGTTAGTGTATTCAGTGTTTCAGAGAAGTTCCCAAATTAAAGTAATGTTTAAGCTTTTAGGTCAACTCGCATTTCCTTTCCCAGGAATGATTTTCCTTCTAGGATCCCCATGAAACACACTGTAGGCCTGCCAGCGTGCAGTGTCCAAGGACTGCTTTTCTCCCAGGGTGGGAAGAAGGTGGTATTGTGGGGCCAGAGAGCACGATGTGGTTTGGTGGGTTCCCCGGGCGGGTCCTCACCCAGCGGATGGATGCTCCACTACGGGCAGCCCTGGCCTGGGCGGGGGTCCGCATCACAGTGGCCCACAGGCCCGGGGAACCGCGTGTTTGTCTTAGTTCTGTGTGGCTGTGCTGGGTGAGCTCTGGTACGTGTTGGGGTTACTGGTTTCCTTGCGAGAGGAGTGGGTGATGCTTACTTATACTGATGCCCTTAGGACTCCCCAGTCCATTCATGGAGGAGGGTCTGGCCTTAGTATAAGACTATTTGATTACTATTTGGTGTTGGCTTTTGTAATAACCCGCACTTCTTTGCTCATGTTTCGAGTGACTGGCTGTAACCTTGTGGGCGAGCCCGACCATGTCGCAATGTTATTTCTTACGCTTGTGTCATCGCCTTGTCTTCATTTTAGTATCACTGTAAAGATACAGTGTTACAAAATGTAACATCCCAAGTAGTCAATTTATGAATTTAGAGTCAAGCCTGGACTGGTGAGGGGAACCTCCGGAATCGGGCATCCTGCAAACCCGAGGGGATAGTTTTAGGGCGAGTGCCCCTGAGAAGTCGACGGTACCCATGGTCAGCAGAAGGCGGGAACATCGGCGAGGGGCAAACTCACGCTGGCGGCCGCTCTCTTTACCACGGGAACATGCCTGCACGTCGCTGAGCTCCCACCGCTGAGTGAAGGCACCAAGTTCAAGTTCTGACGAACAGAGCGGGGCTGTCCTCTGCTCCCGCCAGGCGAGTGGAGTGTCCGCTCTTTGAGGTGAACAAGACTCCCACTGCGTCGCCTTCGGGCTGTCCTGTGCCCCAGGCCTAGAAACTTCCCTGTGCTTGGAAGTCGGTTGGAGAACCTCTTGCTGCTGTGCAGAGAGGGGAGGTTGGGGGAGTCAGAACGTGGGGCAGGGAGTGTCAGAAACTCAGCGGCGAGGGGCCATGGCGGCCCTGAGCATTGCTCTCGCTGACCGACCAAGACGACTGTTAATTTTGTGTTTTGACCTGTGTTCTGATTCCTAAAATGCTCCCATTTTTTGTGGTCTGTCTTCCAGTCGTTTTCTTTGTGATTCACTCCCAAAGATCGATATATACTTCCAGCGACACACGCCAGTGTTTCTAACCTCCACCTTCTGTCTCTCCGTTTTCTCCCAATGGGGACGTGCGTGATCGGCGTCTGTACATTCTCTTCCTCCTGCCGTGTTGGGTGGCTCCTTCGTACACCCAGGGTTGCTGGTGGTGGAAGCTCATCCTTGAGCTTTTCTCAACTTGGCGTCGAGACCACAGAATTCCGTTGATGTCCGTCTTTGGCTCACGAGAGAAATGACATCGAGATTCCAAGTCAGACATGCTCTTCTCACTTAACCGTGTGACCTCGCTTACATGTGTCATCATGGCTAAAGCTTCAACGTCACTAAACCCTGAACCAAGTGGCTCCTGACCAAGATGGAGGGCGTAGCACGTGGGAAGTAGAACGGGAGGAGCAGGGAGGGACGCTCTGGATGTTACGAAGGGTTTTGCTGAGGCCGTATGTCTGGACCCGGGTTATAGTTATCTTTACTCACATTTTCCTTTTTCTTGTGTTACATTGTCTCCTTTGGAGTTTTTGTTTCTAAGATATTACAATTTATTTTCAACGTTTTTTGTTTTCCTGTGGCTTAATAGCGCATGCTCTGTCCCCTGCCAACATTTCTGTCACGGGTCTCCAGTGAGGGTTTAAAAGAGCGACGACGCTCTATCAGCTTTGATTTTCCAGGAAAGGCAGGTTTTACACGAGCCTTCCTTTCGGAGTCCTGAGTTATGAACCCCAGTTCAGGAAATGCTTCTTCACGGTCTGCACAAACCCGGCACCCAGATATTAAAACATCGATGTTGAAATTCTACTTGATTTAGAGTACACATTTTTCACAAAAGCCATGTCTCCTGACAGCTTTAAGTTACATTTATTTTTGTAAACTCTCTGAAAGGACAGAAAAGTGCCTATAATGGTGGGCTCTGTTTAGTTCAGGACTCCGACCTTTGATTTTTTTTCCAGGGGGAGGGTTCGCATTCTCACCAGTTCTGTCCTTCTAGAGTACCGTCAGCCCGTCTTGCCCCGACAGAGGCCAGGCAGGTCCCGTCCGAGCTCGGGAAGGGTGGACCAACTGAAATGACGAGGACTGGGTCCCGTCCTCACATCTACTGAATCGCAGTCATTTTCAGAGCCCCCAGGAGCGGTGCGCAGGGAAGGCGCCTGCACTTAGACTTCCCGTGGCCACCGGCGCAGTGCCCCTGAACTTGAACTCATTTCACTCTAGAGAAAGAGCTAAGAATGAGACAGTAACGGAAGTAAAACCAAAATAGTCTGGACTGATTAGGAGAAGGTCAGTCCACATTTGTGTCCTCTCTGCGTTGTTTCATGAGAAAGGACGTAAGGGAGCTTTGAAGCTTTGGCACTTTTGGGAGCATGGACAAACTGGGAGTCAGCTCACAACAGTCCCGGGGTGCTCGCTTTAATGAACACAGTAGAAAGCGTAATCTGCATCTGTTAGGATGCTTCTAGCTGGACAGAAGAGAAACCTACAGAGAAGCGGCTTACACACAAGGCACGCATGTCAGGCCATGGGACACGAGTCCGGAGGCCGCTGGTGTAACGGGAGCTTGCAGGGTCGCCCGGCTCAGCAGCTCCGGGGAGCCACCGGGACCCGGTTCCCGGCATCGCCCTGCCCGCCCCCCGCCCCACACTGACTTCTGGCCTCAGGCTTGTTTCCTCACGGTCTCAAGACACTTGGCTCTGCTCTGGGCGGCACGTTGAGACACATGAAAGCTGACGAGAAGAAGGGAGAGACTTTCTCTCCCCATGCCTTTCTCAAGGAGTGAGGAGAGTCCTTCCCAGGGGCCCTCCCGAAGCCGACGCCACGTGTCTGCCTCGGCCGCGTCGCGAGCTGGGAGAGGAATGGGGCTTTGCTAGCAGAGCGCAGCCAGCATCCGCGTCTGGTGTCTGGAAAGGGGCGCGCGCCCTCCGGAATCGTGTGTCTGGCGCCCGAGACAGGCCTGCGGTCTTCGCGAGGAACGGGGCGCGGACCGGGTGGGAGGTGGGCAGCTCCAGGGTCTGGGCACGCATCTCCGGTCTTCGTGATGGGACTGCCCGTCCCCCGACCTTCGCCCGCCCCGGACGCTGTCCCCTCAGAGCCCCTCCACAGTCTGGAGCCGTCTGTTATTTGTTCCCCTCTGCTGGGTGGGTCGACCCTGTCACTTCACTCGCGTCCTCCTGGCTGGATGGTACACAGGCCGGAACCAGCCGGTTACAACCAGAACCATCCCTCCCTTGGCAAGTCCGTCTCTCCCAGTCCTTGGAGGGAGGGTCTCTCCTCCCCCAACTACGTCCATCCCGTCCGTCCCCTCTCCTCGGCCCCTCCTGGCTTCTGTCTACAATGATATGAAACATCTCTCGACCTCATGCCCCAAATCCCCCGCACTTCTCCGTTCTCACTGCACCGGACCTTTCCCCTGCAGCCGATGTGTCCGGCCGCTCCCTTTCCCTCCGAGACCCGCCCGGCTCCGCGTTTTCCTTCCGTCCACCTGTCTGGCCACTCAACTCTCATTCCTTTTTTCTCAAGAGTTTATTTAATTTTTTAAAAAAATTTTCATTTATTTATTTGAGAGAGAGTGAGAGCTAGAGAGAGAGAGAGAGAGAGCGCACACTCCCCGCTGAGCAGAGAGCCCGATGAGGGGCTCGATCCCAGGACCCTGAGATCAGAACCTGAGCCGAAGGCAGAGGCTTCACCCACGGAGCCCCCCAGGCGCCCCTAGAGAGTTTATTTTTTAAGTCATCTCTCCACCTAACATGGGGCTCAGACTCACAGCCTTGAGATCAAGAATCCCGTGCTCTCCCAAGTGAGCCAGCCGGGGGCCTGTTCTCATTCTTCTCGGCAGACCTGCGGCCCTCTGTTTGGCACGGAATGCTGGAGGTCTACCCGGGTCAGGTCAGGCCAGTGACTGCTCTGGCTCTAGATCTCCCAGACAGAACTCTCCATCACTATGGCGGCAGTGTCTCTGCAGGTCTCTTTTCTGGGGTCCAGATGTACACACAGACACACACGTGTAGACACACACATGCATCTATACACACTGCATCCAGACACACGCACATCCAGAGAGACACACCCCAGGAGCTGACATCCCCTGCTAGATGTTCTGAGACACTAATTCACCACAGCGGGATTGCACGGCTGTCCTTCCACACCGTCCGCACACGCTGCTCTCTCCCTGTCTCAGTGGCTGTGTGACACGCGTCCATCCAGTCAGGCAAAAACAAACTCAGAGATGTTCCCGAGACTGACTGCTTCAACCCTTCTGCACCCAGACCACCTCAACACCTGCAAGTTTTACCTCCTGAATGAGTCTGGAAGCGCCCACCCTCTCTGTCTCAGCACCATCCCGCCGGCTGTGACTACCACCGTCCCTGGCTAGATTACCGTGACCGCTCACAGGCCGACGACCCCCCGTCCCCCTCAGTCTCAGCGCGCCACAGACCGCCACACGCCCTCCCCTTTGTCTGCAATATTCTTTTTCATCCTCTTATATATTAACGATTTCATCCCTCATATTTCAAGTTGTAGGCACAGCAGAGGAAATGTTCCGTGGTCTCCCGTGTTGTTAAGGCCCGTGGCAGCCCATTTAGCTCCCCGAGTCCCTCTTACAAAGCATATCACAGTTGAGGTTTTATACTTAATTGTGTGACTTAACGTTAGTCTCCCCGTGTGGCTGAGCTTCTCGGGGGCCACGCTGGTTTGCGTTCTCCGTCACCGTCGTGGGTCAGGACTGCGGGACACATCATTCTGCGTATGTTGCTGAATAAATGAACGAAGCAAGCGTTGGCATCGGCGACCCTTTGAGAGAATGTGCTTGTCACGTTTCTTTCTTCCTGCACTTGGAGCGGTCCCTACATCACGGTTACTTTTCCGTGTGGACCGCAGGACGGCAGTGCTCATACAGTCTCTGAGTTTTTGGAACGTTTGGACAGCCGAGGTCCGGGCTAGGGGGCCCATCTAGACCACACGTCTACACAGCCCCAGACTCGGTTTTGCACCTTCAAGGGGCAGCTGGCAGGAGCTGTGGGGTCCTTAGGTCTCTTCACAGGCACCAGCCGTGGTCGCTTGGTGGGAGCATCCTTCTCCACCCACTTGAACTCAGGTGCGGCTTCGCAGCCTTCACTGATGACAGGGGGGTGGCTGTCGTGAGCCGCACGTCCGGGCAGAGCCGTTGACAGCCACACTGTCCCTCTGCCTCCAAAGCCAAGGAAATGCAAGGAGTTGACGTCTCTACCAGTCTGGCGTCCTGGGTGACGGATGAGCAGGGGACCCCCTCGCCAGCCCGCAGTGGACATGGGGCGCGCCTACTCTGACGGGCACAGAAATACAGTGAAGTCGCTCTGAGGGACCCTTTCTTTCTTAGCCACAGGACCACGTGGCTTTCCCCTCGTGGAGAGTACCCAGGGCAGCGGTTAAGCACAGCTCACCGCTTTTTGCCGACAAGTCACAAAACCTGGGACGTGATGCACACGGGCGTGAGGTGGCCCACCGTGTGAGGAGCGGGACCGCCCGGGCTGTGGAGGGCCAGGCTTGAACACCGGAAGGGGGGCTCTGACTGGGGTCCCAGCGGCACACGGAGGATCACAGGCATTCGCTACCCACGACAAGAGGCACCTGGAGGGATAATCCACTCCTGTGGACACGAAAGGGGCTTCGAATGTTTCTCCTTAACGATGTCCCCGACGACTTCGTTCAGTAGGTTAGCATTTCGTAAGTGGAGCAAAGATGAAAATGCAGGTCAGGGAGGGGGGAAGAACCAGCCACGCTTCCAGCTCCGTCCACAGAAGTGGTCCACAGAGCTCCGCTCTCCACCCCCTTTGCTCCTTTCACGGGGTTTGACGTCACTCGACTGCCACTAAAGCCGCCGTGTGTTTTCTCTCCAGACACCCGCGGAGATAGTCGAGGAAGATGAAGAGACCCTTCCTAGCTGCCCTGATTTTGAAGGCCACAAGGTGAGCTAATTCTACTTTATTTTGTATTTGGTGCTGTGGGTGGAAGGCGCCTCCTTATCCTTTTAGCATGTTGGGTGGAGCTCACGTTTGGTGAAGAAGGAATCAGAGAGCCCACCGCTTTCCAGAACACGGATCAGCACGGAGTTAGAAACCTCGCGTGTTTCCCACACAGGCTGTCCCTTAGATCCGGTCTCTCGGGTGCCGGAAATCATGTGAGTAGTTTTAATGGCTCCTCTGCTGGTCCCAATTACCTCTTACTGTGCTTCCAGTCACAGACTGAAAACCCGTTTTCCCAGCAACTTTCAAGGTGTATTTTTAGAGGGAGCGTCGGGAGGGGAGTAGCAGCAGGGGTGCAGGTGCGCAGGCGTCTGCGGATGCCACGGACGTTCCGCTTTGGGGGCGCTGGTGTTGTGTAGTAGCTGGTGTCGCCGGGGAAGCAGGGACGCGGGGCGCACGCTCCACGGAAGGCGGCACGAGCCAGCCCCGCGGACCCGGGCTGCGTGGTGTCTGCGTCGGCTCCGTCCTCCCCCAGACGCTGAGCTGCGCCTTCCAGGCAGGAAGCACGTTCCTGGGGTGCACAACCTCTGGGATGAGGCGACGGGTCTGTCTGAAGTATGTGTACTGGGAAAACATCTTAATTTTTTAATTTGCAGAATATTTGGCAATTCAAGCTAATTAACATATCCACCACAGATAGTTATAATTTCCTTTTTGGGAGAGGGACAGAAGTGCACGAGCAGGGGGATGGGCAGAGGGGGAGGGAGAACCAGGCTCCCCGCTGACCAGGACCCTGAGGTCATGACCTGAGCTGAGATCAGGAATCAGACGCTCGCCAGACGGAGCCGTCCAGGCGTCCCTCTTGTTTTAAACTGTTTGGCGCCAGGCGGGAGGTTGGGTGATAAGTCTGGGGTATCAAGTGTGAGTCTCCTGTAACGCTGAAGCCTCCCGAACTGTAACGAAACTTGGGGACGCAGCAGCCTTGTGAGCCGTTCCTTTTCCACTCGTAAACTTGCTCCGCATTTAGGAACAGAGCGAAGCGAGCCCGGAGCGTGGGTGGGAGGGGCTGGGGCTACGCGGGGCTGTCGCCCGCTTCTTGCCCACCTTGGGGAGGGCACTTGGGGGGAGGAAGTTTGCTTGGGTTTTCAACATCGGTGGGGGTTATGGTGTAAAACAGACGGTCGCAGGGAATGCATTTCAAACAATTCTCCTTCCCTCCCTCCTGTTGTTTTGATTTGGGAGTGGTTTTCAGTGAATGCACACGTGATTGGGAGGACTTGGAGATGAGGAGGAAAGAGAATATTTCGTCGCCGTGGTGTCGGAGTGAGAGTGTGTTCTGAGCGTCTGTCCTGGAGCACGGGGAACAGTGACACGAGAGGGGCACCCGTGTGCTCAGGCGTGGAGTAACCCATGGCCGTATTTCGGCAGGAAGAGGACACAGGCATCGTGATGACAGTGACTTGTGCGGCAGCCGGAGTCCCTGGTGTGGTCTGGCCACTGAAGTTTGTCATGGTGCCTTATTGACTCGCTGTGTGAATCTGCTGGGGCCTCTGGGAGTTTCCGTGTGTATTAGTGACTTGGCATCGATCAGTAGGTTTAATTTCTTTGAGTGAATCAAAGCGTCTTTCTTAATGCATTATCGGGATAATCGCAACCCCAAGCGCCTGGTTTTTAACCGTCTGGGTTTGCCACCTCAGCATCTAGGGAAAGATGGTGACACGGCTCGGTGGAGGCCCCGTTCTCTCTTGTCCGGACACTGATGACGTGCGGTGGGCAGGGGGGCTCTGGGGAGAGCAGCCTCCCCGTTTGCTGAGCGTTTGCTCTGCTGGGCGCTGCGCTCGTCCCTGCTGCTGGGGCCTGCCTCGCCTCACGCGCACGCTTCACCAGGCGTCCGCGCCCAGCTTTGTAGACCCAGAAGCAAGGAGATGGGCGAGAACGTGCGTCACCTGCCACCACCCTGTAGTTAGGAAGTGGGGGAACTTGGATTTGAATTCGGTTGTGAACGATCGAGGCTGTGTTTCCTCCTGTGTAGTGAACCATATGCTGGTCGTGCCTAATTTCTCAGCAGAGCTGTTTCCCGTGCCGGGCTCCACGGTCCGTTCCCAGCGATGGCAGGTGTCGCGGCCGGCGTCGCGCTACTCACGGCCAGAAGAGCCTCACCGCTCTGGCGTCCCCACGGTGCCATCTTTGCTTCCTGCGTGATCCGGACAGAACTTCCCTGCTGTCTTTTCCTTATTGGCATGAAACGCCTCATGGAGCTGAAGGTTCTTGGCCCTGAAATCTAGCCCGTGTTTTTGAGGGATCGGAAAGAGAGCAAGCATGTTATGTAGCAGCTGGTAGTAATAGTAAAGAAACGACATCTAGTGAACGTTTCCTGGCCGAAAGGCCAGTTGTCTCTCCTGCGCCCGCTGTGGAGTCCTTGGGTGGGGGTTGAGCCTGAGGCTTGGCATCACGTGTCCTTCACCATGTCCGGGACGGCGCATTTACGCAGCAGGGGTCTCGTGACCATTCGTGGATTTGCTCTGAGCTCCTGTGGCTACAGTGCTTAAATTTAAGTCTGTCATCCTGGGGTAAAATGAAAGTGACCTTGCAAAGTTGTAAGACAGCATATTATTGTGCACATAATTTTTAAAATATAGATTTCTGTTGTTTGATCATAAGAGTTTCCGTTATCCAATTTTTTTTTCCATTTCTACCTTTTGGCTTTTATTATTATTTTTAAAGGTTTTTTTTTATTAAATTTTTTTTTAAATTTTTTTATTTTAATAAACATATAATGTATTTTTATCCCCAGGGGTACAGGTCTGTGAATCTTCAGGTTTACACATTTCACAGCACTCATCATAGCACATACCCTCCCCAATGTCCATTTCCCCACCACCCTCTCCCGCTCCCCCCCCCGCCCCGCAACCCTCAGTCTGTTTCTTGAGATTGAGTCTTTTCTGGTTTGTCTCCCTCCCAATCCCATCTTTTCATTTTTTCTTTTCCTACCTCCCCCCAACCCCCGCATTGCATCTCCACTTCCTCATATCAAAGAGATCATATGATAGTTGTCTTTCTCCGATTGACTTATTTCGCTAAGCATGATACCCTCTAGTTCCATCCACGTCGTCGCAAATGGCAAGATTTCATGTCATTTGATGGCTGCATAGTATTCCATTGTGTATATATACCACCTCTTCTTTATCCATTCATCTGTTGATGGACATCTAGGTTCTTTCCATAGATTGGCTATTGTGAACATTGCTGCTATAAACATTCGGGTGCACGTGCCCCTTCGGAGCACCACGTTTGTATCTTTAGGATATATACCCAGGAGTGCAATTGCTGGGTCATAGGGTAGCTCTATTTTCAGTTTTTTGAGGAACCTCCACACTGTTTTCCAGAGTGGTTGCACCAGCTTGCATTCCCACCAGCAGTGTAGGAGGGTTCCCCTCTCTCCGCATCCTCGCCAGCATCTGTCATTTCTTCACTTGTTAATTTTAGCCATTCTGACTGGTGTGAGGTGGTATCTCATTGTGGTTTTGATTTGTATTTCCCTGATGCCGAGTGATGTGGAGCATTTTTTCATGTGTCTGTTGGCCATCTGGATGTCTTCTTTGCAGAAATGTCTGTTCATGTCCTCTGCCCATTTCTTGATTGGATTATTTGTTCTTTGGGTGTTGAGTTTGATAAGCTCTTTATAGATTTTGGATACTAGCCCTTTATCTGATATGTTGTTTGCAAATATCTTCTCCCCTTCTGTCAGTTGTCTTTGGTTTTGTTAACTGTTTCCTTTGCTGTGCAAAAGCTTTTGATCTTGATGAAATCCCAATAGTTCATTTTTGCCCTTGCTTCTGTTGCCTTTGGTGATGTTCCTAGGAAGAAGTTGCTGCGGTTGAGGTCAAAGAGGTTGCTGCCTGCATTGTCCTCAAGGATTTTGATAGATTCCTTTCGCACATTGAGGTCCTTCATCCATTTTGAGTCTATTTTCGTGTGTGGTGTAAGGAAATAGTCCAATTTCATTTTTCTGCATGTGGCTGTCCAATTTTCCCAGCACCATTTGTTGAAGAGGCTGTCTTTTTTCCACTGGATATTCTTTCCTGCTTTGTCGAAGATTAGTTGACCATAGAGTTGAGGGTCTATTTCTGGGCTCTCTATTCTGTTCCATTGATCTATATGTCTGTTTTTGTGCCAGTACCATAGTGTCTTGACGATGACAGCTTTGTAATAGAGCTTGAAGTCTGGAATTGTGATGCCACCGACTTTGGCTTTCTTTTTCAATATTCCTTTGGCTATTCGAGGTCTTTTCTGGTTCCATATAAATTTTAGGATTATTTGTTCTATTTCTTTAAAAAAATGGATGGGATTTTGATAGGGATTGCATTAAATGTGTAGATTGCTTTAGGTAGCATAGACATTTTCAGAATATTTGTTCTTCCAATCCATGAGCATGGAATATTTTTCCATTTCTTTGTGTCTTCCTCAATTTCTTTCATGAGTTCTTTATAGTTTTCTGAGTATAGATTCTTTGCCTCTTTGGTTAGATTTATTCCTAGGTATCTTATGGTTTTGGGTGCGATTGTAAATGGGACTGACTCCTCAATTTCTCTTTCTTCTGTCTTGTTGTTAGTGTAAAGGAATGTGACTGATTTCTGTGCATTGACTTTATATCCTGACACTTTACTGAATTCCTGTATAAGTTCTAGCAGTTTCGGAGTGGAGCCTTTTGGGTTTTCCACATATAGTATCATATCATCTGCAAAGAGTGAGAGTTTGACTTCTTCTTTGCCAATTTGGATGCCTTTAATTTCTTTTTGTTGTCTGATTGCTGAGGCTAGGACTTCTAGTACTATGTTGAACAGCAGTGGTGATAACGGACATCCCTGCCGTGTTCCTGACCTTAGCGGAAAAGCTTTCAGTTTTTCTCCATTGAGAATGATAGTTGCGGTGGGTTTTTCATAGATGGCTTTGATAATATTGAGGTATGTGCCTTCTATCCCTACACTTTGAAGAGTTTTAATCACGAAGGGATGCTGCACTTTGTCAAATGCTTTTTCAGCATCTATTGAGAGTATCATATGGTTCTTACTCTTTCTTTTATTAATGTATTGTATCACATTGATGGATTTGCGGATGTTGAACCAAACTTGCAGCCCTGGAATAAATCCCACTTGGTCGTGGTGAATAATCCTTTTAATGTACTGTTGGATCCTATTGGCCAGTATTTTGGTGAGAATTTTCGCATCTGTGTTCATCAAGGATATTGGTCTGTAATTCTCTTTTTTGGTGGGATCCTTGACTGGTTTTGGGGTCAAGGTGATGCTGGCCTCATAGAATGAGTTTGGAAGTTTTCCTTCCATTTCTATTTTTTGGAACAGTTTCAGGAGAATAGGAATTAATTCTTCTTTAAATGTTTGGTAGAATTCCCCTGGGAAGCCGTCTGGTCCTGGACTTTTGTTTGTTTGGAGATTTTTGATGACTGTTTCAATCTCCTTACTGGTTATGGGTCTGTTCAGGTTATCTATGTCTTCCTGGTTCAGTTGTGGTAGTTTATACATCTCTAGAAATGTATCCATTTCTTCCAGATTGTCAAATTTGTTGCCATAGAGTTGCTCGTAGTATGTTCTTATAATTGTTTGTATTTCTTTGGTGTTGGTTGTGATCTCTCCTCTTTCATTCATGATTTTATTTATTTGGGTCCTTTCTCTTTTCTTTTTGATAAGTCTGGCCAGGGGCTTATCAATCTTATTAATTCTTTCAAAGAACCAGCTCCTAGTTTTGTTGATTTGTTCTGTTGTTTTTTTAGTTTCTATTTCATTGATTTCTGCTCTGATCTTTATGATTTCTCTTCTCCTGCTGGGTTTAGGCTTTCTTTGTTGTTCTCTCTCCAGCTCCTTTAGGTGTAGGGTTAGGTTGTGTATTTGAGACCTTTCTTGTTTCTTGAGAAAGGCTTGCACCGCTATATTTTGCTCTCAGGACTGCCTTTGTTGTGTCCCACAGATTTTGAACTGTTGTGTTTTCATTATCATTTGTTTCCATGAATTTTTTCAATTCTTCTTTAATTTCCCGGTTGACCCATTCATTTTTTAGAAGGATGCTGTTTAGTCTCCATGTATTTGGGTTCTTTCCAAATTTCCTCTTGTGATTGAGTTCGAGCTTCAGAGCATTTTGGTCTGAAAATATGCAGGGAATGATCTCGATCTTTTGGTACCGATTGAGACCTGATTTATGCCCCAGGATGTGGTCTATTCTGGAGAATGTTCCATGTGCACTAGAGAAGAATGTATATTCTGTTGCTTTGGGATGGAATGTTCTGAATATATCTGTGATGTCCATCTGGTCCAGTGTGTCATTTAAGGCCTTTATTTCCTTGTTGATCTTTTGCTTAGATGATCTGTCCATTTCAGTGAGGGGAGTGTTAAAGTCCCCTGCTATTATTGTATTACTGTCGATGTATTTCTTTGATTTTGTTATTAATTGGTTTATATAGTTGGCTGCTCCCATGTTAGGGGCATAGATATTTAAGATTGTTAGATCTTCTTGTTGGACAGACCCTTTGAGTATGATATAGTGTCCTTCCTCATCTCTTATTATAGTCTTTGGCTTAAAATCTAATTGATCTGATATAAGGATTGCCACCCCAGCTTTCTTCTGATGTCCATTAGCATGGTACATTGTTTTCCACCCCCTCACTTTAAATCTGGAGGTGTCTTCGGGTCTAAAATGAGTTTCTTGTAGGCAGCATATGGATGGGTTTTGTTTTTTTATCCATTCTGATACCCTGTGTCTTTTGATTGGGGCATTTAGCCCATTAACATTCAGGGTAACTATTGAGAGATATGAATTTAGTGCCATTGTATTGCCTGTAAGGTGACTGTTCCTGTATATTGTCTCTGTTTCTTTCTGATCTACTCCTTTTAGGGTCTCTCTTTGCTTAGAGGACCCCTTTCAATATTTCCTGTAGAGCTGGTTTGGTGTTTGCAAATTCTTTCAGCTTTTGTTTGTCCTGGAAGCTCTTTATCTCTCCTTCTATTTTCAATTATAGCTTAGCCGGATATAGTATTCTTGGCTGCATGTTTTTCTCGTTTAGTGCTCTGAATATATCATGCCAGTTCTTTCTGTCCTGCCAGGTCTCTGTGGATAGGTCTGCTGCCAATCTAATGTTTTTACCCTTGTATGTTACAGACTTCTTTTCCCAGGCTGCTTTCAGGATTTTCTCTTTGTCGCTAAGACTTGTAAATTTTACTATCAGGTGACGAGGTGTGGACCTATTTTTATTGATTTTGAGGGGCGTTCTTAGCATTTCCTGGATTTTGATGTTTGTTCCCTTTGCCATATTAGGGAAATTCTCTCCAATAATTGTCTCCAATATACCTTCTGCTCCCCTCTCTCTTTCTTCTTCTTCTGGAATCCCAATTATTCTAATGTTGTGTCATCTTATGGTGTCGCTTATCTCTCGAATTCTCTCCTCGTGGTCCAGTATTTGTTTGTCTCTCTTTTGCTCAGCTTCTTTATTCTCTGTCATTTGGTCTTCTATGTCACTAATTCTTTCTTCTGCCTCATTTATCCTGGCAGTGAGAGCTTCCATTTTTTATTGCACCTCATGAATAGCTTTTTTGATTTCAACTTGGTTAGATTTTAGTTCTTTTATTTCTCCAGAAAGGGCTTTTATCTCTCCGGAGAGGGTTTCTCTAATATCTTCTATGCCTTTTTCGAGCCCGGCTAGAATCTTGAGAATCGTCATTCTGAACTCTAGATCTGTCATGTTACCTATGTCCGTATTGATTAGGTCTCCAGCCTTCGGTACGGCCTCTTGTTCTTTTTTTTTGAGGTGAGTTTTTCCGCCTTGTCATTTTGTCCAGATAAGATTTGCTTTCTCCTGCTGTGGAATTCTGCTGTTCTTGGTGAGCGAAGTTGGTTTTGGATGGGTTTCTTGTTGATCTTCTGGGGGAGGGGCCTGTTGTAGTGATTCTCAAGTGTCTTTGCCGCAGGCGGAATTGCACCGCCCTTGCCAGGGGCTGGGCTAAGGAATCCGCTCGGGTTTGCTTTAGGGAGCTTTTGTTCCCTGAGCGCTTTCCGTAGAGTCCGGAGGACGGGAATGAAGATGGCGGCTGCCCAGTCTCCGGCCCGGAGGAGCCGAGAGCTTGGGGTCCTGCTCCTCAGTGCGCTCTCAGAGCAAAGCGCCCAACCGCCCCGCCTCCCTGGCTTGTGGTCGTGCCTTGAGGAAAGCAGTCAATTGCTGGAACCTGGAGAAAAGCGCCGGGTCGCTTCCATCTCCGTGGCCTCCGGCCGCGCTCCGAGCCCACCCAGCCTGCGCCCGGCACAAGGTAACCCCGGGCTGAGAGCTCGCTCCTCAGCTCTGTCACTGTAGCCGGCTTCCCTGCTCTAATACCTGCGAGCTCTGCGGCCCTCAGACACCCCCAGTCCTTCCATGACCCCGCGGGACCTGGGGTTATGCTGACCCCGCCTGGGTTTCCCCCCAGTTTAGCCTCTGGAGCGATGTCTCCCAGTGGAGCCGACTTTTAAAAGTCCCGATTTTGTGCTCCATTGCTCCACCGCTTCCTGGGAGCTGGCCCCTCCCCCCGGGGTCTATCTTCCCGTCGCTTTGGATTCACTTCTCCGCAGGTCCTACCTTTCAGAAAGTGATCGATTTTCTGTTTCTGGAATTGTTGCTCTTCTTCTCTTCGATTTCCCGTTGGATTTGTAGGTGTTCACAATGGTTAGATAAGCTATCTAGCTGATCTCCTGCTACCCGATGTCGTCTCAGCCTGCTACTTCTCCGCCATCTTGACTCCTCCCCCCCAATTTTTTTTTGTAGGAAAATATGTGTATGTAAAAAATATAGCACTTGCCATTTTGACCATTTTTAAGAGTACCATTCAGTGGTATGAAGGCTCTCTGCAGTGGTGTGCAGCCATCGGCACTGTCTGTGTGCAAACACCGTATTGTCCTGAGCAGAATCTCGGGGTGCATCGAGCGCGGGGTCCTCGTTGCCGCTTCCCCCAGCCCCTCTCTGCAGCTGTGAGGAAGGTGTGGGGCGGGAGGAGCTCTGTCTGTGTCGGTGTCGGGTCAGAGCAGCTCTCTTCGGGCCCAGGGAGTGTGGACAAGGGTTTGTTTGGTCATGATGCACGTTTCTGGCACAGACGGGGATGACATCGGGAGCGGAAGTAAAACTAGAGCCAGGCTTTCATCGGACACTTCTTCATCCTCAGAACGCGTTACACACGTCAGTTCTGTAGATGACCTCTGACATGTCGGTAGTATTGTCCCCTTAAAGTGCGACACCAACGTTAACGCATCTGAAGAGCTCAGACACGTGAACTAATCAGGACGAAGTGTGTACTTTCTAGCCAGGTGTTCACGGCACACTGTTGTCGCTGAATTGGGGGCTTGAGAACCGTCCGAGGGGAAAAGCCCACCGACATACACATGAGTCACACGAAGCAGAAACAAGGGAGGCGTCCTTGGCGGCTGATGTCGGGGCTGCGAGGGAAGCGGGAAGTGGGACCTGCACGCGGGTCTGAAGGTGGGGCCCTCAGCGTGAACCCCCCGGGCAGCCGAGAATGTGGTGTGTCCTGTTCTGCAGCAGGTACTTACCGAGAAGGGCGTGAGAACGACTCAGCAGAGGAGAGGTGGAGCCTGGCGCACCGGGCAGGGAAAGGGGAGGGACCAGGCGGGTCAGAGCCGGACAGGAAGCCCTGAAGGTTCGGCAGGAGAGTGAGGGAGGACGGTGGGGGCGGGGGATGGGTGTGTTCCACACGGTCCTTCTTGCAGATAGGTGATTACTGTATTTTTTTAATAATAGGAAAAAGAAGATGAAAGTCCTTGTGAAGATAGTGACAGGAAGGTTTGTATCAACACATTCTGTAATTCTTGTGTTTTGTGTTCTGAAGACAGACCTCACAGGAGAATCAGTGGGTTCCAAAATCTCGCCGGGCGCTTTTTCAGGAATACGACCTCTACTTCGCCGTCATGCACCGTAGCTCTGCTCCCGCGGAGAGGAGGCAAACTCAGAGGGAAGGAAACATGGTTAAGACATTTCAGATAGGCGGGCAGATCCCCCGGAAGGGCAGACAGATGGAAAGCAGGAGGGCCAAGCCTCCCCTTGAGTCGTGTGTTACAGAGCACCCTCCAGAAGCCAGCCACAAGCAGGCACCCGCGGATGCTTACTTGGGCTTTCCAGGAAGCCCTAAAACCTGCACCTTTGGGCCCTGGCCCTTGGGCTGAGGATGGATGTGTCAACACGTGGGGTCACAGGAGGAACACAGGCTCCCCAGAGCTGTGACCCTCATAGCCCCCCAGGAAGGTGTGGCTCTGTCTGGACGGCTGGCCCCACGTGGCAGGCAGGGACACGTTCATCTCTACGGTCCTGTCCTCCTGGCAGTATCTCTGTCCCTTGCAGAATCAAAGTCTCACTATTGGGGCACCTGGGGAGGGGTGGCTCAGTCAATTAAACTTCCGACTCTTGATCTCAGCTCAGGTCTTGATCTCAGGTTGTGAGTTCAAACCCCATGCTGGGCTCCGTGCTGGGAGCAGAGCCTACTTAAAAAAAGGTCTCACTGTTATTTGTTGGATGATTAAGTGACCGTGATGATTTTTGTCTGAGTATGCAAGACTTTATTTACTTATTCCTTAGTTCACGTAGACTCCTGTCCCTCCATGGAAAACTTGAGCCAGAAATGCTAGTATTTGGGAAGGTTACTTAATCAAAACCAGCATGGAAAACCAGCCAGGATCTGACATGAGATCCTTCATGTAGAATGAGATCCTTTATGTAGAATTCTACCTTCAGTAGAATGCTGCGTCCACCACTTCCTCCACATGTACCTCGGGACAACGCTGAAGAGAAGCAGAGCTCAGTTTCTTCCCGTGAAGTTTGATGGTTTACTTATAGCAAAATCAACTTCCAGGATAGAGATAACATGTATGAAATGTGCTCAATGTTACGATTTTTATTTATGCTCTCCGAGATAACTGAATTGTAAAAGAATCCTCACAGCACCTGGGGTGGGGCGCACACATGAGCTACAGTACCATCTACGAATACACATGTCACGTGCAGATGTGTGCTCAGCCATGTAGAAGTGGATGCACCTGCAGCATGCAGATGGGCACGTGGCCACACGTAAGCACTGTATTCCTGTCCTAGTTCTCCTGTAAACTTGCGAAGTACCCCTCAGTAAGTTTACTTCTCTGTACTTCATTAACCCAGTCAATAATTCTTTTACTTATTTATAGGTTTATGTATCTCAAAAAACTTGATCAAGAAAATGCGTTTGCACGTTCTTGAAAAGTGCAACATATCTGTGTTTAAAACAGCATTTGCAGTATTTAAAAAAAAAGGTTTCATTTATTTATTTGACAGAGAGACAGAGATCACAAGTAGGCAGAGAGGCAGGCGGGGGGTTGGGGAGCAGGCTCCCCGCTGCGCAGAGAGTCCGATGTGGGACTCGATCCCAGGACCCTGAGGTCATCACCCATGCTGAAGGCAGAGGCTTAACCCACGGAGCCACCCAGGCGCCCCCGTTTGCAGTATTTTAATGAAAGTGTTTTCCAGTTGCAAGTCGGACACTTGGCTGTTCCTCTTGTCTCTCTCTCATTAACATCAGTGTCATCAATTTTCTTATCTTGAATTCCATCCCCTGGAATGCTCAGCAACCAGCTCGTCTGCACTTTGCTGGGAAAGCAACCATGGGTGTTTGGGGAGATGCCCCCTGAGCTCAGACAACATTCTCTCAGACTTTAGTGTCAAGTAACTCTTTGGAAAATATATTGTTTGTTTGGCGTATGTGTTCCTTGCTCTCAGTCTGACCGTCTGGTAAAGAGGATGGAGTGCAGAGGGCACACTCCGGACACATGGAAGCTGTGTCTGGGGTGCAGTTTCCTGCCCTGAGCCTCAGGTTCCTTATGTGCAAAATTGGGATAACTTCCAACCTGTGAAGTCCGAGTAAAGATTAGAAATAGCCATGAAGTGTCTTCTCCAGTGGGTGAGGAGTAAATTATAGGGGTAGTTATTCTCCCCGCTAACCGTGATTCCTACCAGAGGTTAAAGCCTTTAGAAGGAGACATTCTGTTTTATTTATATTTTCACTTTTCTTTCTTTTTTTAAAAAAATATTTTTTTGAGAGAGAGAGAGGTGGGGGAAGAAAAGAGGATGAGCGAGAATCTCAAGCAGACTTTACAACTAGTGTGAAGCCTGACACAGGGCTTGATCCCACTACTCTGAGATTATGACCTGAGCTGAAATCAAGAGCCAGACATTTAACTGACTGAGCCGCTGGATGCTCCTATATTTTCATTTTTCTTACCACCAGGGACACACAGTGCCTTACTCACTGTTGGCATTAATCATTTTGAAAAATTGAATTTTCTTCTATGATAGCCCATGTTTAAAAACCAAGGCTACCTTATCAAATTATAAAAATCATGTTTGTTATAGAATTATTAATACAGATAAAAACAGTAAAAACATTGAATTCTTCTACTTAGAATCTATTTCTACTTTTGTGTGTATTCTTAAGGGCTATTTTCCATTAACTTTTTTACATCATGTCTTAAAGGGATCATGAATTAGCTGACAATAAAAAAATTATTTTAATTGATACTATGAATCAATATTTAGGATATTTTCAGTATTTTAGGGTTTTTCTTAGTATAATTCAGAATGTTGATTTTACTTATTAGAAATAGATTTGAACATTTTCAATAAGAGATGTTACTCGCATTAAGAAAAACTCAAACAACCAACAAGACAACATATGAATTGTGCTTATGTGGGCTACCTCTAGAGTGATGTTACAGGCTCCCTTTTGGGTGTCGTCTGTTTTGAACCTTGGATCTCATGCCAGGATCAAAAAAGACAATTTCATTTCTCTTTTACTGGAATAAATGTTCCATTTGATTTCTCATTGGTATCTTTTGTTATTGGGGTGAAAACTTGAGAGGGTTAAGAAAACCGAAGGAATAATTTACCCAGTGATACATTTAAAAATGCAAAATAAAACATAAACCATGAAACCAGATGTTGAATTATTCCATCATGCATTAGACTGTTAGTTTGTCTCTGAAAGTCACCAAAGAACATTGGGAATGCTGTAGGGGTGCATTTTGGCAGCGCATTTAGGTCTTGCATTTTAGGGTATCACACGGACATACGAGTCCCCTATATTTAGAGGCATATAGAGGTTGCTATAGTGACAAGTTCTAGGTGATGTGTAAGATGATGAAATGATGGCTGTAACATTTTTTTCCTCAAAACCTTCAAATATCAAGCATAAAGTGATTAATAACAAGTGTGTAATAACAAGTAAGATTTTGAGCATATGCACTCATCGACCTATAAAACGGTCTTTCATTTTTTGGAGGGGCATTCTGTGTGTTTAATGACCATGTGATGTGTGATGAGATTGAGCCAGGGTCCCTCCGAATAGGTGGTCATGGCCACTGTGACCAACACCTCAGAACTGTTGAGCTTTCTGTGTTCAGTTCAGTGAGAGAGAAAAATAGCAGATTGTGTCTGCCTTTGAAGCATTTACATTGTAGCCCATTGGAAAACAAGAAAAAATTATATCATACAACATAGGAGTAGAACTTATGCCTGTTAGTTACTAAACTTATTCCTTGAGATACATGTAAACTTTTATGTGTATTTATGTCACCTGCTCTAATAACATCTTGACGTCTGTAAAAGAAACATTTTGAAGGTTAGGTGAACTTTGGGAATCTGCTGTCCAGACTCCGACAGGTGAAGCATCGAGAACCATTCTGTATGCAGGTTATTTGCTCTTGCTAGGATGAGAACATGTGGCTAAGTAGCACGGCTCCTGTCTTCTGCACAACGAGGTGCTGACGTGTTTTGGCAAGTTCATTGTTTGATCTTCCTTCCCTGGGGAAGCGATGTTGATAGTGTGGGCAGTGAGAAGAAGCGGGGCCCAGGCGTGGGGAAGCAGCTGCAGGTGGTCAGAGGATGGTCAGAGGATGCCTGTCTGTACAGGTGTGAGCTCTTCTGTGGGGAGCTGGTGCTGTGTCCCCTTGCAGCAGAGGGCTGGCCCCGGCTTCTTCTGAATGAATGCTGTACTATGTGGCACTGATTCTCATACTTAACCTCTGAGCTTACATTTCTGGCCTGGTTTCCAGTCTCTCCCCAATGCCAAACTTCATCTGGTTCAGCCGTCACCTCTTCCAAGACGTGTCTGAATCGCCCATCTGGTCGTAGTGTTCTCTACTTTTAGCGACTGTGCTGGCTATTGGAGTACGTCATTTCCTCAACTGTCCGCAGTTATTTTGTGTGTGCTTTCAGGTTTTCAATAACTCCCTGTTCCATGCCTTCTGTTCATTTTTCCCTAATGAAGAGTCAGCCCCTTGGGTAGGGGTGTACATACTGATCAGAGCTCCCTTCCTTACCCACCAAGGAGCACTGCTTGTTCAAAAAATTCCTCACCAAACAGTCCTGGGAATTTTAGGACTAGAATTTGGCAGGAGAGAGAGGTTTGGCCTTCTTCTAGCTTCTAGTCTTCAGTGTTTATGTTGTTGAAAAGCTGGAAATTTCAAATCACAATATGAATTTGGGTGAAGTCGTAAGAAAATTAAAAAACAAAATAGAATGAAACAGTGGGTAATTTTGGTCCCATAATTATAGAACAGGAGTTAGGTATCGTTGATACATGTTGTGAGCTTCTTTTCTTTTTTTTATTTTCTTTTTTAAATTTTTTTAAGATTTTATTTATTTGCCAGCGAGAGAGAGAGAGAACACACAAGCAAGCAGAGAGGCAGGCAGAGGCAGCGAGAGAAGCAGGCTCCCTGCCGAGTAAGGAACCCGATGCGGGACTTGATCCCAGGACCCTGGGATCATGACCCAAGCCGGAGGCAGCGGCTTAACCCACTGAGCCACCCAGGTGTCCCTGAGCTTATTTTCTTAAAAAAGAGAGTCGTATTCTATTTTGTTTTCTGGTTTTCTTGTCATTTTGACTCCACCCCAAATGCTACTGTGCTTAGACCTTCATTGAGAATCAAGTCTCACAGGACAGGAGGTTTGGAAAGAAACGGGCAACTTTCCCTTGCAAACTCCCCCACTCTCTGTGGTCACTGAGGCTGGAAACGGAGGTCCTCATGCCCGACAAGACCAGACAAGAAAAGTGAGTACTTGATACATCACTAGCTATAAAACGAGTGACAAAACAGTGAGACCTTTTAAAAAATAATCAAAGTAATGGTTTATATCAACTGACATAAATCACAGTTAAATGATTTAACATATTTAATACATGCTAAGCTCAGAGCATGAGGCATCTTCCTTCGCTTGTAGCTGTCGCTGGACACACTGCATCAGCATTTTGTTTTGGTAAATGAGTGTGTGAACCTGGAACCGTGATTCGCTCTCGTATGCTTGATCAGTCTGTCAGGAGAGGGTTTTCATTTAATTAACATTGTCAGAGATGCCAATAAAACCAGGGAGTTTTTGATCTAGCATTGTCTCTGACGCAGGGTTTTTTGTGACAAAATGAAAACGGCATTGATTCTTTCATTGATTTTTGAAATTCATTGCCTGCGCAGTATCTTTACCATTTTTTTCCTCTTTATTATCTTGATACCATTCTGTCACTACTGCTAAGTATTTTATTGCTTCCTTGAGAGATGAGGTTCATATCGATCAACACTGGAGTCGCAAAAGCTAAGTGTAAGTCATCAATAATGCTAAGTGGGGTATGGTGAATTAACTATTAAGTAATGAAATTTTTAGAGAATTACATGGTTCTAGAAAAATAAGGCTTGGCTTCTTCTATGCATAGGAGATGCATTTGGATTTAAACAAAAAGAAATTTGGACTTTAAAACAGTGGAGGTGATTTATCTTCAACTATATATGTATTTTCACTAATAAAACATAGTGTATTGAATATGTGTTTTATAATAGGATGAACCATGAGAAGGGCTCCATTGAAACACTTCTGTTGAATTCATGCAATTTTAGAAATCCTGGGTAGGGACCTGCAGGGCTGGGTGTAAGGCTTCGTTCTGTCTGGAGAAACAGCACGTGAGCGAGAATCGGTGTCGTAGGAAGAATAAGCCTGGGCTCTATAGCTAACAGTGCCGCATCGTTTACTCGAGGGCAGATCTTACCTGTTCTCACCATATGTGCAAAGCCGGTGTCTGTGTGAGACGGACGTGCTCATGACCTTGTCTGCGGTCCCCGCTGCACAGGGACACTCCTTAAACACCATGGTGTCTTGCCACCTGAATACATGGTTCTTACTTGTCCGTCGTAGCTCAGGGCAGCTAGGAAGAGACCAGCAGGTGCAGGCCATTTTTTTCTATCGCCTTCTGTCTGGGAAGCGTCCACACTTCACTCCCGCTCCCTGCGGGGCCTGCCGGTCCCTGACCCTCTCCCAGCCGTGTGGGCAGCAGGCAGACTTCCTTCCAGAAGCTGCCTCCAGGGCAGGACTGCCCCCGGCCCCCTCCGGCTCCCGGCTGGTCCCGGCGCGTCTCGGGTGTGTCTGCTACCCTTGTCCACCCTTGTCACTGTGCAGGGAAGAAGGGACGATGGAGATGCTCAGGTCGGCGCCCGGCTCGTCCTCAGCCCGCGCCGGGCTGCTCACGTAGTCATCTGTTTGCTCATTCAGCCGTTGTCTACGTTGCTCTCTGTTGCAGCAAATCGATTACTAGCAGACGGACAAAACTCTTCTTTGGACCCATCTGCTAGGACACAGACAAGAACAGCATGAGGATTTGGCTGTGAGCAAACTCTTAATTAAAGGCATCAGCAGAGGAACCTCCCGTGGGCTGAGAGCAAAGCATCGTATAGAACTTGCAATGCGCAAGCAGCAGAAACGGGACCCAACAGAGGGTCTTTCTACGTTCCGCGAGGTGGTCCCCTCGGCGGTGGGGCCACAAGGCCTGTTTCTGTTCTCCGTGGTGGTCCTCTTCTCGCACTGCTGCTGGCTTCAGGCGGGCAGGGCTTTTGTTTTTGTTTTTTTAGACTTATTTACTTATTTTAGAGAGAGAGAGAGTCGGGGGAAGGGCAGAGGGAGGGGGAGAGAAGCAGACTCCCCACTGAGTGTGGAACCTGATGCGGGGCTCAGTCCCACAACACATGACATCAGCCGAAACCGAGTCAAACGCTCACCCGATGGCGCCACCCAGACATGAAAATATCACCGCATAGCACACGAAAGTTGCAGTCCCCAAAGGAAAGCATTTTATTCACACTTACTTGGTTTTCCATGTGAGTTATAGAGATGCTGTCTATAACTTTTAAAATGTATGAATTATTCTTAATTATGAAAATACACGTGGTCAATTTAGAACGTTGTGTATGTTGCCAAGCAATCTGGAGTTTAGGTTTGTGTAGCACAGGGCCATAAATAGAATTTTTGGACACAGAACGTAGCGTTTTAAATTCTCATTTCTGGGAAAGCTTAATGAGAGACCTTTACTGGCTGTCTACACCACACTCCGGGAAGGTACTTTTAGGTGAATTTATTACTTAGTTACCCACAACTGATAGCCATATTTGGAGGAAAAATATCTTCTCCCATGAGTAGGTTAGAGAAAAGAAAATCAAAAAGAGGAAGAGGAAGGGAGCTGGAAGCCTCTCGGGCCCTTTGAACAGACAACGAGATGGTTCAGCCGCCTTTACTCTCGATTCCTCGTTCTCTTCTATGAACCTGGACGCTTTTCCCTGAGAGAAAACAGAGAAGAGTGGTAGTCGGGTACCTGTAGCCTGTAGCCGTCCGTGAAGCAATGTGGTGTAGAGTCAAGTCAGAGCATGTTTTCCATTTGTCTTCGGGGTTTGTCTACGTTGGGACTGAAGGAGGAGGATCCGCAGTACAGCAAAAACTTGTATAAATGAAATTCATATTTTTGCTTGGAAATAGAATGAGTGTAGAGAAAAATTTTTTTGAACTTGTGATAAGTCAAAAAACAAATTCATACCTCACATTGAAATGTCTTAAATAATGCATTTCACAAATTGGTAAAGATCACGAGCGCAGAGTGCATGCGAATTTCAGCAAACGGTACAGCTATTTGGGGTGGAGTGAAAGGCTCCTACACACCCCTCGGTTCCGTCCTCAGAATCAGAAGGCTGTGCGACCTCCAACCTACTTCGTCACTGTTGTCCAAACGTGCGTCACGAGGCCTGCACACTTGCCACTGACTGACAGGCCTCATCAGGATACTGGGTCTGTGGGATCTTAAAAGTCTGAGCCGGGGTGTCTGAGTGGCTCAGTTGGTCAATCTCCTGGCTCTTGATTTCGGCTCAGGCCACGATCTCGGGGTTGTGGGACTGAGCCCCGTGTCGGGCTCTGTGCTCAGCGGGGTCTGCTTGAGACTCTCTCTCCCTCTGCTCTTCCCCGTGCTCGTGGGTGCATGTGTGCTCACACACTCTCTCTCAAATAAATAAATCTTAAAAAAAAAAGTCAGAGCCAGAAGCACCCCTAGAAATGACTCTTCTCCAGTCCTTTCACATTGCGGAGGAGCAAATGGAAACGTCGTCTCCTTCTCTCAATACCGTGATTTCAGGAGATTTCCCTACTGCCACAGAACTGCCTGAAACCAATTCCAGGTACCCAGTGAGGGTAGACTCTGTTCAGAGCCGGTTGAGTTGCACAAGTCTCCGTGCAGTGTTCAGAGACAGGAAGGTGCGGACTTTGTCATCGGAGCACGAGCGGCTGCTGTCCTGGGTCCTGCGGAAAGGCGGCGGCCCGTGGGGACGAAGTGTGCTTTGGCTCCATGCAGGTTTGTTTGCTTTTCCTCAAGCCCTTGAACGCTTGGAGGGCTCAGCGGCATCTTTTGGAGACAATGATCTCATCCAGATCTTCATCTATCCATTCTAGGACCGAGTCTTCTTCTCTTTTCCAGCCCGTGTGTTTCTAAAAGTAAATGAAGGTGGCCCTTTCACGGCTCCTGGTTTCAAGCCCCAGAGGAAGAGACGTCCCCTTGCTTCCTAAATGAGCCCCGTCTCCATCCTTCTCCAAAATGTCTTCTTTCTGCCACTCGCGAGGGTTGCTGCGCCTATAATTTCTGTCTGCCTTGTCAGTGTTGTTCATCTTTCCCCTGCTCGTGGGCGTTTGTCCTGCTCCCCGGTAAGCAGAGGTGCCTGCTCTGAGAAGTTGTCCCGGTCGTCCAGCAGGTGGCTACGACGGTGGCACCCAGCATGGCCATCGAGCAGGTGTACCCAGCTGTCTTCGTGCGCTGAGCTAGAGTGTTCCTTGCTGTTTGCTTTGTGCATGGCACCATGTGAAGAGGGAGGCCGCTGCTGTCCGTGTCAGGTGTGCCGCATGAAATCGCTCCTCTCTCTCCCCGTCTGTCCTCACGCGCCTCCCCGCTGCCTCTCCCGCAGCTGCTCCCCTGTGACGGGCGGACTCAGCAAGCATTTCTCATCTGCTGCTCCAACCTTCAGTTTTTCCTTGACACTGCACGTCAATCTCGGTCACCAAACTCCTGCATTCCATAGCATGACACTCTCTAGTCCCAACAGCCCGTTGACTTCTCTCTGTTGACCGACCCCCAGGCAGAGACCTCACCTTCTGTCATTCCGGTTCTCCTCTCTGTTGCTTCCCCCATGGGGAGTTTACTCTGATGACTGGAATTATTTGAATTGTGTTGACCTTCCCTTCTGGTCCCCCTTCTGTGTCCAAATGCCATCTCTGTCCTTTGTCTTTCATGGAAGCTTGCGTGACCTCACTTCTTCCAGACGCTCACAGCACATAGAACCTTGTGATGTGTATGAACCTCTGCATTTCCACTTAGATGTCTCCTCAAATAGGACGTGTCTTCAATGCCACTCGGTTCCTCCTCGTCTCGATTGTGGCACCTTTGCTCTTTCCTAAAAAGGGACCAATTGGTGCCTACTTTCCAATGTCCCCAGCTCTGAGTCTTCCCTCCGGCCCTGTGCCTCAGTACTGGTTGATGTCGGTCAACTCCTGGCGTCATACTCCTCTCCTGACTCTGTTTATGTCTACACATGTTTTTCCCCTTTAGCTATGTCCCTGCTCTTTTCAAATCTTCATGGTCCCTACCTAAGTCTGATCACTTCTGTGAAACCATCATTGACACTCCAAGCTTTGGCAGTTTTTTTTTTAAAAGATTTTATTTATTTATCTGACAGAGAGAGAGATCACAAGTAGGCAGAGAGGCAGGCAGTGGAGAGAGGGAGAAGCAGGCTCCCCACTGAGCAGAGAGCCCGATGTGGGGCCCGACCCCAGGACCCCGAGACCACGACCTGAGCTGAAGGCAAAGGCTTAACCCCCTGAGACAGGCAGCCCGGTGGGTTTTGAGACTCTGCACAACCTACTCTGTGATCATGAGGTCATTATATATGGTTATTAATGCTGCGTTTCATAGATTTGTCCTTTGCTGCCTACGGGGCATGCATTTCCCATTTGCTAATTAGTCCCTCAGTACAACCATATATTTCTTCATTGTAAAGACCACAACTTCCGTTCCCTGCTGCCGTAAGCAGTGACCTGCAGAGCCCAGGGTGCATAGCAGGTACTCAAAAGGTGATTGGTGATTGGCTACATTTGAGATTTTCAGGAAACAGACATTTTTAAAAAAAATTTTATTATATTATGTTAGTTGCCATACCATACATCATTAGTTTTTGATGCAGTGTTCCAGGATTCATTGTTTACGTGTAACAACACCCAGTGCTCCCTGCAATCTGTGCCCTACTTGATACCCATCGCCAGGCTCCCCCACCCCCACCCCCTCCCCTCTGAAACCCTCAGTTTGCTTCCCGGAGTCCACAGTCGCTCGTGGTTCCTCTCCCCCTCCCATTTCTCCCAGTTCATTTTTCCCTTCCTTCTCCCCTGTCCTCCTTGTTATTCCTTATGCTCCACAAGTTAGTGAAACCATATGATACTTGGCTCTCTCTGTTTGACTTATTTCACTCAGCATCATCTCTTCCAGTCCCGTCCATGTTGCTACAAAAGTTGGGTATTCGTCCTTTCTGATGGAGGCATCATACTCCATAGTGTATATGGACCACATCTTCCTTATCCATTCATCCGTTGAAGGGCATCTTGGTTCCTTCCACAGTTTGGGGACCGTGGCCATGGCTGCTATAAACATTGGGGTACAGATGGCCCTTCTTTTCACTCCATCTGTATCTTTGGGGTAAATACCCAGTAGTGCAATTGCAGGGTCATAGGGAAGCTCTATTTTCAGTTTCTTAAGGAATCTCCGCACTGTTTTCCAGAGTAGCTGCACCAACTTGCTTTCCCACCGACAGTGTAAGAGGGCTCCCCTTTCTCCACATCCTCTCTGATGCACGTTGTTTCCTGTCTTGTTAATTTTGGCCATTCTGACTGGTGTAAGGTGGTATCTCAGTGTGGTTTTGATTAGAATCTCCCAGATGGCTAATGTTGATGAACATTTTTGCCTGTGTCTGTTGGCCATTTGTATGTCCCTACAGATGGAAACAGACATTTAAAATGAGAATCAAAATTTGTTTTCTGTCTCTGCAGCTGAAATTTCCCTCTATTTAGAGAGGAGCTGGTCCCCTTTTTCTCCTTTGTGCCTTATTTACTGAGGAGCTACTTTCTATTCCATTGTATGTGTTGCCCCTCATTTTGTTTCGTGGCTTCTGATTAAAAAAAAAAAACAACAACTCATCCTTAAGGGTGACAGCAAATCCACAAAGGAAAGACTTAGCAGGAGCAGACACATTTTTAAGAAACATTTTCTTATCTTGCTTTCACTTGATTTTTCCAAGAGGTCATCGTAATTACATTATCATCAATATAACTGAAATTCTGCCATTTTCCTACTAAATAATTTTTAAAAAATTTCTCATGTTCCTCCCACCCACCTCCCCTCTAATAACCATCTGTTTGTTCTCTGTAGTTAAGAGTTTGTTTCTTGGTTTGTCTTTTTTTCCCCCTTTGTTCATATTTTGTTTCTTAAATTCCACATATGAGTGAAGTCATATGGTGCTTGTCTTACTCTAACTGATTTCACTTAGCATGATGCTCTTGGTTTATCCGTGCCACTGCAGATTATAAGATTTCATCATTTTGTATGGCTTAGTATTCATTGTATTTACACCGCTTCTTTATCCATTCATCAATCGATGGACACAGGCTGTTTCCATAATTTGGCTACTGTAAATAATGCTGTAGTAGACATAGGGGTTCATGTATCTCTTTGAATTAGTGTTTTTGTATTTTGGGTAAATACCAGCAGTGTGATCACCGGATCAGAGGGCAGTTCTCTTTTTTAACTGTTGAGGAACCTCCATGCTGTTTTCCAGGGTGGTGGCACCAGCTTGCATCCCCACCAACAGTGCGTGTTGGTTCCTTTTTCTCCGCATCTTCGCCAACACCTTTTGCTTCTTGTGTTTTTGATTTTAGCCATTCTGACAGGTGTGAGATGTTTTTCTGATCTGCATTCCCCTGATGACCAGTGATGTTGGGCATCTAGTTATGTGTCTGTTGGCCGTTTGTATGTCTTTTTTGGAGAAATGTCTGTTCATGTCTTCTGCCCATTTTTAGTTGGATTATTTGGGGTTTTTTGAGTGTTGAGTTGTATATGTTCTTCATATGTTTTGGACACTAACCCTTGATCAGATACGTCATTTAGTAGGTCGCCTTTTGGCTTTGTTGATTGTTTCCTTCAGAAGGTTTTTATTTCGATGTAGTCCCACGAGTTCACTTTTGCTTTTGTTTCCCTTGCCTCAGGAGACGCAGCTAGGAAAAAAAAGTTGTTATGGCCGATGTCAGAAAAATTACTGCCTGTGCTCTCTTCTAGGACTTTTATGGTTTCAGGTCTCACATCTAGGTCCTTTGTCCATTTTGAGTTTATTTTTGTGTGTGGAGTAAGAAAGTGGTCCAGTCTCATTATTTCGCATGTTGCTGACCAGTTTTCCCAACACCGTTTGTCGAAGAGACGGTCTTTGTCCCATTGTGTGGTATTGCTTCCTTTGCTGAGGATTAGTTAACCACATAATCATGGTTTATTTCTGGGCTTTCTAGTTGTCCCTTGATCTATGTGTCCATTTCTGTGCCAGCATCATATTGTCTTGATGACTACAGTTGTGTAATTTTTTGATTTATTTATTTTTATTTGAGAGAGGGGAGGGGCAAAAGGAGAGAAGGGAGAGTTTTTTAAGCAGACTCAGTGCTGAGCACAGACCCCAATGTGGGGCTCGATCTCATGACCCAGAGAGCATGACCTAAGCTGGAACCAAGAGTTGGACGCTCAACCGACGGCACACTCGGTCGCTCCCTACAGCTTTGTAATATGACTTGAAGTCTGGAATTGGGATGTCTGCAGCTTTGCTTTTCCTTTCCAAGGTTGTTTTGGCTATTCAGGGTCTTTTGAGGTTCCATACAAATTTCAGTATTGTTTGTTCCAGTCCTGTGAACAATCCCGCTATTGTTTCGATAGGGATTAGATTAGATGTGTAGACGGCTTTGGGTAGTATAGACATCTTAACCGTATTTGTTCTTCCAATGCATGGGGATGGACTGTCTTTCCATTTCTTTGTGTCGTCTTCCGTTTCTTTCATCCGTGTTGTGTAGTTCTCAGAGTCCGGGTCTTTCCTGTCTGTGGTTAGTGTTATTCCTCGACATTTTATTGTTTTTGGTGCAATTCTAATTGATACTGTTTTCTTAATTTCTCCTTCTGCTGCTTCATTACAAGTGCTTGGAACACAATCGATTTCTGTAATTTGATTTTTGTATCCTGTGACCTCACATTTTTTAAGAAATATTTTCTTATCTTGTTTATATTCAGTTGTTCCAAGAGGTCATAGTTCTTACATGACCATCAGTATTTACCAAAATCCTGTCCTTTTCCCAGTAAATAATTTTGATATCAAAAGTAGGCATTTTATTTAAAAGATCTCATTGCCTTTATCCCATAGAAAAGGAGGAACACATACGTGATGTGTAAGGGAATTTCCTTGTTGTGATGGATGTTTAAAAACGCGTCTTAACCTAATTTCAGAGTGCATCCACTTGAACTGTCCTTACGACTTCAGCGTGTTTCCAGTGAGATTTTCGTGGTGTTGTCTTTTACCCCCATTCTGGCCTCTTGGGGAATTGTAATGTAGATTTAGGAAAATCTACCTTCTATTGAATTATTAGTGACATTTTCTTTCTGGGTCTGTTTGGAGTAGACTGGTTTCCGATTCAGAACTTGGAGATATGAACTAAGGTGGGGATGAAAGGAATCACTGACACGAGTTAACATTTTTCCTTATTAATAATATGGTTAACGGAAAATCAAGGAAATACCCCCATAACCTCACCTAAGTGAAATGTCCCTACTCGGATCCCATGGGGTCCCGGGCAGAGCTGGTGCAAACAATACACATTTTCCTCTTTCTGCTTACTTCTTGGGAGACATTTTGGGTGAGGGAGGGTGTCACGGTGGGGCAGCCGGCCGAGAAACAGCCGGGACCGCCGCGAGGCGGGCGCCTCAGGGAAGGGCCGGGTAAGCCCCGCTAGTGACCGCGCAGTGTGGCAGAGAACGAAAGTGTCACCCTCACTTCCGTGAAACGTTGTAGAAAGCATTTAGGACCGTTTAAAGGAAGTGACTAGGTTTTCGCAAATAAGTTTTTAGTGTTTAATCTCAGAGAGGGAATAAAGACTTACCGATTGCTTACCACAGGCTTTCCACGATGCTGCAGGCCACATCGAACAGTTCTAGTGAGAACAGTGATAAAATGCAAACAGAGAAATACCTCATTCGTCTCTCATTTTTAAGCAACACTAAGTTTTGCAGAAGTGATTTTCCATACATGCGATGCCTCTGAAGAGAAAGCCGCAATTTCTTCATTTTATCCCGTCTCCTGATGAAATCAGTCGTCATTCTGCACACGGCAAGTCTCTCTGCGGTGCTGTTTGCTCTTCTCAGAGAGGACGGGGGGGCCGCGCTTCTGCCTCACCGCAAAGCGGCGTCCGCTTGCAGCGTCTTCTGGGCTCTCCTGGGAGCTCCGTGCGGTTCGTCCCGCCGCCTCTCACGGCGGACGAGGAGCGCCTCCGGCTGCTGTCAGACCTCGCTCCTGACGGCCGCACCGGACTCACCAGTGGGAGGCAGGGGCAGGCTCGCTGGAAACGCACGGTGCGCTCCAGGGGGAGACGGAGACTTTCCCGTGAACAAAGCACGTGGACTTCCACGTGTGGCCTCGCGAGGTGGTTCTGATTCCTCTTCACCTTGGCTCAGCCTGAGAGGTGCCTGTTGCGGGCTCACGGACCTCGCGTCAGGGAAGGCTTGCTCGGTGCCCCTGGACTCTTGTGCCTCTGCTCTTTCCGCTGTCGTCAAGGTGCCTGTCTGGACGGCTTCTCCAGCTCGGCTTGCCAGAGCCAGGTAGAGCCGTGCCGGAGGTATTGTCCTGGGTTTTTTTTTTTCCTTCGAAAGCTGATGTGTTTTTGGCTGTATTACTGAGCTATAGTCTACATACACCGGGATCTGGGGCATTTTGGCCAATGTATACAAACACAGCATTCGTGGGGAGCAGACGATGGGTCTCCGTCCTTCGGCAACTTCCTCACTTCCAGAATTTCACCCTCACATTTGCAGGTGCCCAACAACTCGGAATGGCCACCTGCCAGCTGGGCAGAACGGCTGTGATTTCCTGCAGCCGGAGCCACAGTGGGCAAGGAGCCTCCCCGGGCAGGGGCTGCGGAGCTGGGAGGCCGCCCCTCCCCACCCGCAGAGAACCCGCTTCCGTTTCTGTCCCCCTTCAGTGCTTTCAAGGGCCGTCGTGGCTGCTTGCAGGAACCGTAATAATTTCTTTTGTTTTATAATTCCAGTAGGAGCGAAGAATCACCTGACTCGCCACTTCACACCAGGAATCCCTTCTTGGGTCCATTTTGTCATCTTTTTTAGAGATGAACGTCTAATTCACATGCAGTGAACCTCGCCCTTCTCAGTGTGGCATTCTAGGAGTTTGGGGACACTCACAGTCACGTCCCTGCCCACTCTGACAAGTATAGGACATCCACGGCCCCCAACTCCCTCGCACCCCTCGTCGTCGACCACCTGTCCTTCCTCCCCTCCCTCATGACCTGGCCACCACTCAGGGGCTGTCTCTCCTGAGGTCCTGCCTCTTCCACAGTGTCATGCGACAGGAATTGTAGACTTGGGAGCTCTGTCTTCCGCTTACCGTGATCCA
Organism: Martes martes; assembly: GCF_963455335.1. Taxonomy (NCBI): domain Eukaryota; kingdom Metazoa; phylum Chordata; class Mammalia; order Carnivora; family Mustelidae; genus Martes; species Martes martes. The sequence goes on along the minus strand of NC_137896.1, from coordinate 137,076,043 downwards.
TGTGGGATTGGCGGGGTGACCCGGTTGGGGCCAGGCCGGCGGCTGGGCAGTGAAAGAATTCATCCCACGCAGAACCAAGGAGATAGAAGTTTATCGAATCCGCAGCAAGGGAGCAGCAGGCAGGACAGCAAAGGGGAGACTGTCCGCCTGGAGGCAGTAGTGGGGACAGTGTGGTTAAGGGGGGAAGGCGAGGAAGTATGGGAATGTATGGAATTTTCCTTTTTTGGTACCTGCGCCTGGTTGTAGGTAGCCACTGCTCAGCGAGGGCCGACGGCTGTTTCGAGGTGGGTCTCCCGGTGGCCACCGTGGGCCCTCCTGCCTCACGCGGGTTCCCGCGGCTGCCGTCCACGGCCTGAAGGCAGCTCTACAAGATTCGTCTGACTCGTAGGAACGGGCCGGCCGTGCCCTCACTTGCTGAGCCGTGTCCACATTACAGACGTAACGCAGCGCGTTCGTCCGTTCCCCAGTTGAAGGACTTTGGGTGGTGTCCAGTGTTTTGCAATTTTGAGAAGAGCTGCTATGGATGTTGACACACTGATTGGGTAAACACCCAGGAGTGAGACTGCTGGGTTTTGTGGTAAAAACGTATTTAACTTTGTGACATAAAGAACCGGCCAGCTCTCGGCCAGCTCTCCCTCAGCGGCTGTCCCGTGCTGCCCTCCTGTGAGAAACCCTACTTGTTCATGATGTTTCCTCTTTACATATACTCAGATTTAATGCGTTAAAATCTGTGAAGGATCCTGGTGTTTGGGTTCATGAGGGTCTTCGTCTGCAGTTTTCTTGTGACGTCTTTGTTTGGTTTGACATCAGGCTGAGGCAGGCCCAGAAGGGGTCCCCCAGCGGGGTCTTCCCTTGATCTCGCAGGGGTTTTGGAAAGAATGCCGCAGAGAGGAAGTGCCCTTGTTGTATCATTTCGGGGGACATCCGTGTGGCGTCCCCAGTAATAGCAACCTTCATTCTCGGGTGACGTGGTGTTTGTCACTTTTCACTGTTCATGCCTTTCCTGCTCTGGTGTCGGCAGCGGGTTGCTAAGCCTCCCCTGTAAAGGAAGCAAAGTGTGAACTCACCACCACCTCGGAGGGAATCCCCGCTTCTTATTTATTTCCCACTTAGTTATTCACTCGACCACTGATGCACACGTCATGGGCTTCTGTCTACTTACCTTCCACTTCGGGTTCTAATCCAGTACTACAGTATTTCTTGTTCTAATTGTCCCAGTGTGGGCCACTGTCATTTTTTCAGCCCTGCTCCTGGATCCTTTGATGTGTTTTGCTATTTTAAGAACTTCCTTTTTTTCCCTGTTAGTTCGAGTTCCTCCAGGCCCCACTGTTTTCTCTGCCCTGGCCATGGACTCAGCCACGCATCCAGGGAGCCCCGGCTCTGTGATCCCAGGCCTGCCGCACTCCCTCTGATCCGATCTGCGATCTGCGAGCTCGAAGCCTTCCTACCCCTTGTCTTCCCCACGCTCTGCCCCGGGGCAGCTGGTGCTCAGGCCCTGTCTCTCCCCGGTGGAGTCTATCTGTCCTAGATTCTAGGCTACTGGTTTCCCTGTGGTCTCAGCTCTCTGAGGAATTCAAGAAAATTGAAATTCCATAGATTTTTTTCACTTTATCTTGCTGTTAGGATAGGAGAGACTCTCTTTCCAGTTTTCCACGTTGTGTAGTAAAGCTGGGTCCTTTCTGACGTGGTAAATGTCGGGGAGGACGGGACGGTGGTGGATAGCTTGGCGTGGCCCACGGGCATCCGTGTGAACTGGGTCCATAGGTCCCGCTCTCCAGCTCGGTCCCTGAACTGCCCGGAGTGAAAAGCTCAGCAGACTGGGGATGGACCCTCAGGCCAGATGAGGGGAACTTTCTCGTCCATGTGGATCCACGGTCTTCATTGATCTTGGTGTGGACAGTCCAGGCCAGAGTCAAGGCACTTGCCGTTTCGTGGAAAGGTAGGTCACCTTCCAGAGCTGCTGTCGTGTTTTGGCAAATCACTGTCGAAGGCACTAACACCTGCAGTGACTAAACTTTGTCCAAACTTCAGCCCTCAGGGTCTGGTTGTGGCCGAGTGTCCCACGCCCAAGGACTCCTGCTTATAGCTCAGAGAACAACGTTTCAGCTGCTAACATTGATGGTTTCTGTTTCAGGAAGACAATTCACGAATGTCTTTTAAGAAAAGGGTTCCCTTAAGACACAACACAAAGGAAAAAGGTATGTCATGTAGATGGTGAAGAAATAGAAATGTGTATATATTCTGTAATAATTCAGCTGTGGGTGAGGATACTGGTGTGATCCTATTGTAAACAGCTGGTCGTTCTCGTCTCCTGAAATACAGTTAAATATCCAGAGGATGTTCAGTAGACAAAGGTCTCCTGTCTCGCCCACCATCCCTTTCTGGCCGCTCACCCTAGCCCCATAATAATAACTTCACCAAATCAGAAATTTTTTTCTAAATTGTTTACTTATAATCATCATTTTTTAGAATTGTAATTTTATTTATTTAAAAATTAAAAAAAATTAAAAAAAAGATCTTATTTGACACAGAGAGCGAGTGAGCCCAAGAGGGCCACAGAGACAGAGGGAGAAGCAGGCCCCCCGCTGAGTAGAGAGCCTGATGTGGGGCTTGATCCCAGGACCCCAGGATCATGACCTGAGCCTAAGGCACCCCTAGAGTTGTAGTTTTAGAGGAAGTTTGGTGTATATGACTTTCCGGTGTAACATATTGGCCACGAAGAGTAGGAACTGACATTGCACAGTATTAAATGATGTGAAGCTTGGGATATGCTTTGCAAATCGTAAAAATCCTACGGGCACACGAGCTGTTTATCTTTTCAGTAAGTTGGATGTTTTACAGATGAGGGGGCTGGGGCACAGAGGGGGTAGGTATCCTTTCCAAGGTCACAGGTTATTTCCCGTTTCTGAATTCTCCGCTTGCAGCGAAATATCCGGAACTCGGATGGCATGTCTTCGGGGGTCTGAAGGTCTCGAGTCCCTGGGTAGGGGCAGAGGACCCCGCAGGTCATGCCGTAGCCTCGAATCGTGGCTCAGATCTGTATCAGTACCTGCTGTGCTCTTTGGTTCTAATTTAGTCCCAAAACAACACCTGCAGCCCTTTCCCTTGTAAGGACGGTGGTCCAGTTCCACGAGATAGTAGCGTCTTCCAAGTTTACCTCATGGCAAGGATTACCTAGCTCTGTTTGTTGCCCCCGCTCCTTCTGGGGAACTGTGTGTGAGCACCTGGGCATTGTTCCCCTTGAAGAAAGATAGAGGGTGTCTCCACGGGAGAGGCTGAAGGGAGCTCTGCTGGCTCGTAGGGAGGAGATGTGCCCAAACTCCCTAGTCCCGTGGGCAGGCTGTCACCTGTCATGTCTCACCGGCTGAAGTCTCTTCGCATTGTCCACGGCTAAAATAAACTAGCTTCCAGGGGAGCCTTGAGGGTTCTACGTGAAGGAGGGGAGCACTGGATTCTTGTTGGGCAGAGCTGCCAAGGGACAGAGGGAGACGGTGTCTGGGGACCAGTGAGACTGGGGTAAAGGAGAGACAGTGGTTTTCAGGCCATAGTGAGGTTCTTTGTGCCAGCTGCCCTTTTATATTATTCCCCGTCTGCGAACTGGGGTGGGGGACACAGGCTGATGGAGAACCCATCCTACCTTATTACGTTTGGGACTTCAATTTTAAATTTTCATTATAATTGTTTAAATCTCCACAATCAAAATGTTTCAAGAATTTCTTTTTTCTTTAAGATTTTATTTATTTATTTGAGAGAGAGAGAGAGCGAGCATCAGTGGGGGGAGCAGCAGAGGGAGAGGGAGAAGGAGGCTCCCCGCTGAGCAGAGAGCCCGATGTGGGGCTTGATCCCAGGACCCTGAGACCATGACCTGAGCTAAAGGTAGATGCTCAACCACTGAGCCACCCAGGCGTCCTTCAACAATAATTTCTACTGGATGTTGGGGAAATAGAATCTCCAGTGAATGTTGGGGAATGACTACCTCTTGATTTTCCACTCTTCTTGGTGACTTAAGAGGAAAGTCATCATTCAGTATGAGAAATGCCAAGAAGATGACCAGAGAATTGTTTTGTTTCCTTTTAAAGAAAAGAAGTGATTTATAAAGTGCATCCCTTGAATGTACAACTAGGAGGTAGGGTTTGCGTGGCACGGGGCTCACGTGGGGCCCCTGATCACCACCTCATGGCCAGAGGGAACCGGCTGGGCACCACGGGTAAGTTGCCCGGGATGTCCATCTAGTTGTAGGGTAAGGGTCTGAACCACAGCGTCTCTTTGTTATTTGATTTTTAACTGAAGGATGCTCTCCAGGTGACAATTCATGCCAGAGAAATCTTCATGGGCAGCCCCAACCTGTCTCCCCCTCCGTGCCCCTCCTGTGCCCTTCCCTGCACTCAAAGTCTGGAATACCTGAAAAGAATCCCATTAAATGCTACAGACTTTTATGGAGTCTTAAGCATAGGAAACATACTGGACCATTTGCCCTAACGGTGTCCTAAAAATACACACGGATTCCACAACGTCTCCATAGACGTTTCCTTTTTTAATTTTCATTTCCACAACCTTGCCAGGTGACAATCCTCATTTTCCAAAGGAGAACAGAATGACAACCTGCCTTGTCCTCCGTGACACAGGTGACAGAAGAAACATCAGAAATTCAAACAAATCCATTTCTCTTCCTTCCACCCCCTCCCATTGTCAGGGAGGTGCCGTGCTGGCCGCAGGTTTGCCCCTCACGCCAGCACTGAGTCACCTCAATGAGGTGACTGTGAGAGATTTGATGACCCCTCCTGTTTGTTTCCCAGTGGCCAGGTTGTCTCTGTGCTCTACTCCATGGGTCTGTGGTTCAATGACAGACTTCAAGGTCTGCAGGCACGTTTTCACTCGAGTACAGTCCAGTCTGAGGCCACTGGAGATTGTGGCCCAGTGCAAAGATTGATTTGAGAGAAGGGAATGAGTGCATTCCACACCTCACTTAAAAAATGTCACCTTTCGGGGCACCTGGGTGGCTCAGTGGGTTAAGCCTCTGCCTTCGGCTCAGGTCATGATCTCAGGGTCCTGGGATCGAGCCCCTCATTGGGCTCTCTGCTCAACAGGGAGCCTGCTTCCCCCCTCTCTCTGCCTGCCTTTCTGCCTACTTGTGATCTCTCTCTCTGTGTCAAATAAAATGCAATAAAATCTTAAAAAAAAAAAAGTCACCTTTCCTACCAAGTGCTTGTGGCTGTTCGTGGCCATCTGTCCTAGAGACCTCTGTAGAAGCAAGTGTTTCAGGCCCTGGAATTCTGGCCCCTTGTCACCCCATTTCCAGAACAGTGCTGTGCCGTCTTATATTCTGTCTGTGTTTGCAAGATTCTGTTTACTGGGGCCATGAGGCCATTTTAAGTCTCTGAGGTTTAATCCAAGATGGTAATAAGTTCTTTTGTTTGTTTTGTGTTACTGGGAATGATTCTTGGCTGCGTCCAATTGCTGTTATTTTTGCTTGTTTCTGAGAATTGGGAGGTAGAGGGATATTTGAAGAGAAGGACCAAAAGAATCAGAAGGAAAGACTGATAGGTTTTTCGCTGGGATCCTGTCAGCTCCTTCTGTCAGCTCTTCTCAGCTGATGAGCGTGTGAGGGCCTGCCCTGTCCCTCTGTCCCTCCGGATGCTGCCGGTGCTGAGCCTGCCCACGCCCAGGGATTGACTTCGGTTCACTGGGGGCTCTTTGAGTTTTGAATCTAATCCTTGCCTTTAGACAGAATTTGAGCTGCATGATTCTAGAGAAAAGTGTTCACTGTACTTTCCTCCTTAGATACTTCCCTTACTCCTAAACCCAAGTCATTTCTGAGAACCTAAGACCTCTCTCTCTCTTGTGCTGGCCAGACTCACTCTGTTCCTGTATAGTAACCGATCTGTGGTCCTTCTGGGGAGGTACCGTGGTTTGGTCCCAGAAAACCACAATAAAGCCGGTACTCCAGTAAGCGGATACTGCAATAAAGCAAAGTCAGATGAGGTTTTGGTTTCCTACTGTATAGAACAGTTACATTTATACTACATTGTAGTCTGTTAAGTGTGTAATAGCATTATGTTTACAAAACAATATACACACTTCAGAAATACTTTATTGCTAAAAAGTACTCTCATCTGAGATTTTAGCCAGTGGTAATCACTGCTCATAGGTCACCATAGCACATTTAATAGTGAGAAGGTTTGAAATATGGCGAGAATTACCAAAATGTGGCATGGAGACATGAGCCAATGTTGTTGGAATAATGGTGCTGACAGACATGCTTGATACAGAGTTGCCACAAACCTTCAATTTGTCAAAAAAACAAAAGTCAGGGGCGCCTGGGTGGCTCAGTGGGTTAAAGCCTCTGCCTTCGGCTCAGGTCATGACCCCAGGGTCCTGGGATCGAGCCCCGCATCGGGCTCTCTGCTCAGCGGGGAGCCTGCTTCCTCCTCTCTCTCTGCCTGCCTCTCTGCCTACTTGTGGTCTCTGTCTGTCAAATAAATAAATAAAATCTTTAAAAAAAAAAAAAACCAAAAGTCAAAATACAAACACAATATCTGCAAGTGCAGTAAGGCAGACTGCAATAAAATGAGGTCTGCCTCAATATGCAGCCCTCTCCAGTTTTGTAGGATTAATAATGTCAGCTCTATTACAGGATCTTTCAAGGTCATAAAAATTATTTCTTGGTGTCTGTAGAACAAGTTGAATTTATATGGCTGCTTTCCTCTTCTGAGATGGGACACTATGTGCCTTATACGTAGGGGTGCAGGAAAAGGGAACTTTGTCTTACCTGAGAGCCTTGGAACCAGGGTATAGACTTTCTCCCGTTTATTGACGTCACTCCTCCAGAATGGTCTTGTGGAGAAGCTGTCATTGGCTACACTAACACTGATAAGAGAACATTAGTATGTAGTTACTTATAAGTTGTATTAAAACTGCTTGGGAATTGATAAGGAGAAGCAAAGTGTTAGTTGGAGGAACTGAGCATTCAAATGAACCGTAAGAGTTTAATTAACAATGTGTTCCACGTGGAGGGAAGCGTGCTAGACCGAGAGCCGGCGAGTCCCTGCCCTGCCCCCCCAGATCTGTGGCATCCAAGCAAGTCACTCAAACTCTTTGCACGTTATATTCCTCATATCCAGAGTCGATAGCATCTGGCACTGTTGTGCTGTTAAAAGAGGAAGGAATCTGGAGGTATACTGGGAGCTCTAAACAGCATCCAAACCTAGAGCCGCTCTTCATTCTGTTCCAGTGTCCCTTGGATCTCCCCTGAGCTCTGCGGCTCTGTTTGGTGTTGCGGAGAGCACCTGCTTCTCCTCGCTCGGCCGAGGGCCCTCTCCCGCTGTGTCACACGCCCTCTCCCGCTGTGTCACGCGCCCCCTCCTGCTGTGTCTTGCTTTGATTTCCGGCCATCTCCGCACACCCCATTTGGACTAGTTGTCCAGTTGGCATTCTCCCTCGTTGTTTGCTTAATAAGTATTCAGGCTGAAACTCTCACTGACGTCGAATGGCCCAGGAAGGCATTCTCACCTGCTTTCACCATACAGTTTTGTTGAATTTCTTGGCAGATTTCACAGGAATAATACCTATAGCATAATGTGTTGTCATTCCTTTCAAATGAGATGATATGTTTTCATCACTATGAAGAAAAGAGAATAAACAGCTTATAACATGATGGGAATCGAGTCTAGGAAGGGACCTTGATGATCCGATAGCCATCCCCCCACCCATCTCCTCTGCAATTTCTCTTCTGATGAGCTTCTACTATCGTTACTATCTGGGTCTTATTTTTTATGTGTAAAATAAAAGGCTAGGACAAAATCATTGGTTTTCAATCTTTAAAAGGAAACAGGGAAATGTTTTATAGTGGAGAACCCCAGGGGTGAAGGTTAATACCACCAGTGATAAAGTAATGTCAGTCTCATATACCACCTGGTAGGGTGCGGGGGAAGGACGCTGCGTCTCTCTGCCGTTGCTCCCCCCAGCCTGTAACTCCGGTCCATGCATGAGAAGCTCTCAGCCACACCCCACCTGGGGGACGTTCTGTGAACACCCAGCCAGTGTCCTGGCCATGGGAAGTGAGGAGAGCCTGAGAAGCTGTCACAGTTCGGAGGACACTAGGAGACACTTGCAGACCACTGACTGCAAGCGCGCTGGTGAATTCGGTCCTGGAACAGAAAAAGGATATTAATGGAAAAACTGGTGGAATCCAAATAAAACCTGCAATTAAACAGTATTGTCTTAATACTAATTTAAGTTTTTATTAATGCACTATGGTTATGTCAGATGCTGACTCCAGGCGGAGGGAGGTGAGGGGGGAGGCTGGAACTCTGTTAGCATCGCAGAGGGTACCGGACATGCGCTGTCACGTGCCTTGGTGGTGACGAGGTCCAGGGTGTGGTCTTGGGAGAAACACAGAGGACAGGCTTGCCGGATGCGATGAGACAGCAGAGCTGAGACCATCTGGAAGGTTTGCCTCGAGAGGCTGTTGCGCTCTCCAAGGGCTGTGACAGAGGCTCTGAGGGATGGACTGCGGGTCCATCCGGAGAGTCCGGGAGAGGGGGGCGGGGCCGCTTCAGGGAGAGGAAGTGGCAGGTGGGGCCTGAGGACAGGAACTGTGAAGGGTCATAGGAAGGAGCAAGGGCTAAGGGTCTGGCACGGGCAGCGAGGAGAAAGAGGACCCGTCCCCACTTCCCAGCGTGTGGAAGGGCCAGCAGCCGTCACTGGGGAAGACCGTGCAGAAGCTGTGTCCTCAGGAGGGTGTGAGTTGGTCATTTTTTTCCGCAGGGCACTTAGAAGCTTGTGTACCTCGGAGCCGCAATCTGCCCCTGGAAGTTTATCCTGAGGCTGTTAATTCAGACAATTTCTGATTCTCTATTGCCAGACTTCATGTTGATTACAACTTGAAACAGCAAGCGGTGGTTCTGTGACTTAAATTTATTTCCATTTTAGGGGGCTTTTCTCTATGTCCCAAATTTTCTACCATGTGCACATTTGAACACAGAAAATTAAAATTATTTTAAGAATAAAATAGCCTATACTGGCCGCAGGCTGGTTCATTAGGTTACCCTGTTTTTCTAGGTCCCCAGTGGGAAAAGAATCCTTCAAGCCACCATCAGAGATGTTGTGACTTCAAACTGCTTTTCGATCTGATTTGAAATTCCCTCTAAGGACTTGGAAAATGTCTTTCCTGATTTATTTAAAAACATTCTAGCCCACAGAGAAATCAGATGCCTAGGTAACAGTTACAAAGTACAAAAATTAAATGCTATCTAACTCTGGGCTTCTAACTTTTTGCAAGGGAATTATACCCTAAACCAAAACATTAGATTTGTTTTCACCAATTTGAGCCTGAAATCTTAATTCACAACGAGCGCCGCTGTCTACTGCGGCAGTCATAGAAGTAAGTGACAACGAAAATGAGGTTTCTGGGCAAGTGCTGACTACTGTTCTCACCAAATGTTCAAATCACGAATACTTTGAAGCGGACAAGTGATGGAATTCCCCATGGACAGAGGCAGGTTTTCCTGACCGCCTGCAGCTGCTGCGGCGAGCCTGGTTCCGGGCGGCCTCTGGCCTCCCACGACGTCCTCACGACCCGCCAGCTCTTGAAACTTGGGTTCTCGTGCGTTCTCCTCTGCCCCAGTTTTCAGATGCCGCAGCTGCTGCCGGTGGCAGTTTAATCTTTCCGATCGAATCTTGTAACCGCGTCTCGAATTTCCTCCTCCAGTGGTCGTCAGCTCTGCCAGCTGCCCTTGTCCGTCTCGTTTCATCCACTTACCAAAACGTCAGGTCTTCAGAAGAGCTTCAGCCTAGCTGTTTGGCTCCTGGATTCAAGTTCACCGACAGGCTTCTTAGCAGAAGTATTTCGTGTTAATCATGCCAGTGGAAACTTGGACACAGCAGCACGCTCAGAAGCATGTATCCATGATAGGAGCGATATTTTCATGCCACGGTCCTGAGCTGGCAGCGACTCCGTAAACCTCAGATACTGTCAAAGCCAAATTGCCGGAGAAGCTCTTACTCGGGGCAGACCCGCACAGGCTGCGGGCATCTATTCGTGTGGTACCAGGTGTATTAGCGGGTTCTCTCTTGCAAGCATTGACGTTAAGTCCTGCATTTCTTTCAGTGTTTTCCATTTTAGACCGAATGCTCTATTTTTTTTTTAAAGATTTTATTTATCTATTTGACAAAGAGAGAGAGAGATCACAAGCAGGCAGAGCAGCAGGCAGAGAGAGATGGGGGAAGCAGGCTCCCTGCCGAGCAGAGAGCCCGATGTGGGGCTCGATCCCAGGACCCTGAGATCATGACCTGAGCTGAAGGCAGAGGCTTAACCCACTGAGCCACCCAGGTGCCCATGAATGCTCTGTTTTTTATTGTTATTTACTGTTGGGGTTTTTGAAAGGCAGCTGCTGTGCAAGTTGAGCTGGTTTGCATTTTCTGGTTGCTCGCAGGGTACACCCGACACCTGCATTTTACTGTTTACTGGTGTAACCAGAGAGACTGTGGTACCTAGTAACTCTTGTGCAGAGCGAAGGAAATGCCACCGCGTGCCCCTGACTTTCCTCACTGAAGCGGCATGAGGAAGCATTAGGAAAAATGTGCTTTTCTCTGGAAGAAGAAAAATAAGGTCACAGTTTTGCCAGTCGCCCTGTGATCTCAGAAACCAGAGTCCGCACGATGTCCGCATGACTTTCTGTGTCACGACGCACGGTTATCCTTTTGCTGAATTTGCTCTACGCTCTCTCAAGCTACGCCCCGTGGTTATGCTCCAGCGATCTCTTTAGGTATAGATGTTCCATCTAAATCTCATGGTGTGTAAGCCCTTTTGTCAGTTTATTAATATCTGGATTTCTCTCTCTTTTCTAGCATCTCTCAAGGACCTCAGCGAGAATAAAAGAGTGGTTCCATTTCCTGGTAAGAGAGTGAATTATCAGTGATCATTTGTGGGGGCACGTGTGACACATGCTGGTGGCTGTTCTGGGCTCACTTTGTCCATTTGCGAGTTTCCCCATTGAAGATGTCCCAAGTGGGTCACTCTGTGCATCGCCCCAGCCTGGGCACCCACCGGCCCTTCCGTCTACTGGCCGCCTTCCACTTGTATTACGTGGCCTTGAACAGATGACTTACTCCTCACTAAGCAGGGTCCCCTCTAAGCTGTACTTGGTAGGGCCTGGTCTTTCAGTGCGTGACAAGTGCAGGGTTAGACCCGCCATATGGTGGTGCTGTCTGCCAGCCCACAGCTCAGTCCAGGCTTTATGCCATAACTGTAATATTTCACTGCATACTCTTCTAATATTTTGTAAAAAAAAAAAAAAAAAGGAGCAGAGAAGAGAAAAGTAAGGCTCCTGAAACCTGTGACAAGCAGTACAGATTCCAGACAGGAGACTTGAGACAGAGGAGGGTGCCCAGGTGATACCCTTTTAGCCTCACGTAGAGGTCCACTGGGTCTTGGGCTCAGCTCCGATAGGAAACGTAGCATGTATGTGTGACGCCAGCATCATCTCATCGGCGACTGCATTCAAAGGACAAGGAGAGCTCAGAGACTTTGGAAATATGTTTTATTGCATAGTAATATAACACATTTTATTTTCCATTAATATTTAACATAAGCTTATATTACATTTTGTGGTAATCTATTACTCACGTAAATGTGCTTTAATGTCTTAATTCTATTTTTAATCCCGCACATTCTAATTTTCTGTGTGTTTAGGGATGCTCTCTGTGTAGGGCTGGGGGACGGCTGGTTCTTTTGTTCTTTATGGCCTTATTCTGCCATTTATGGGACATTTCCTGAGAACCTTCCGTGTGGTGCGTTGAGCTGGGTGCTGGAGACACAGGCTGAGTGAGGCGGCCCTGCCTGTGCGTGGGGACAGGTGGACGGTGAACAGGGATCACACCCGCCTGCGGGAGGGAGCGTGCGAGAGAGCCCAGGCTGCTGATGGGGTCCCCCGCGCCGAACGCCTCCCCGGGTTTACAAAGAGCGGCTTCGGCTGTGCTGGCTCTCACTGCCTCTGCCTGTCATTTGGCTCACCGTCAGATTACCTTGTGGCAGTTCCTAGTCCCCCCTTTGCTGTTTAAACTCCAGTGTGATCACGAGTCGATCATGATCCATTTTTATGGCTCACTGTCTGCTTTCATTCCCTTACCACCATAATCCTACGTTTTTAAGATTCGTATTTTACCCTGTTTCAAGAAAGAAATAACCGGAAAAAAAATTAACTGGAACCTAGAAAGTGAAGGCGACTCCTGCAATATTATTCTTAAAGGAGGGAGCCGGGACTCGTGTGTATGCGGAGGGAAGCAGTGTGGATCTGCCGATCTGTGCAGTGTGGACCCCGGTCTGCGAGGGTGCTTGGCTGAGCCCCAGGCGTGTGCGTGAGGGAGGCTCAGTCTTGCTCTCCCACCGAAGCTCACTTCTGGCGGGCGGGGGGGCGCAGGGGCATACGCGGGTGGCAGGCATGGGGATGTCTCGCAGCGTGCCGGCCCGGGCCCAGGGGAGAGGCTGCTGGGGCTATGGATGGTGCAGGAAAGGGGAGGACCGCTCGGGGGTGGGTGAGGGTCTGTGGGCAGCCGCCACAGAGGCCGTGTGGAGAAGGGCCTCGCACCTGCCCACGTGGACAACACGTGGCAGGGCCGTGGTTTCCGGCCATCCAAACGCAGAGGGCCTGTCAGGCCTGTGAGAGAGGGAGGCTGAAGTGTCCGGCGACTCCGTATAAGGTGGTCTGATGGCTGGGGAGGCTGCGTCCACTCAGCCCTTGACTCAGGGACTGTGCGCGGAGAGCAAGCCCTGCTCCGGGGTTCAGGGCCCGCGTGTCAGGACTGTGCGCAGGAGTGAGTCCCCCGTGGCTCAAGGCCTGCCGTGGGGCGGAGGCGATACTGGGTGTCTCTCCTTCCAGCTGGGACACTCTGCCATCTTCCCCACGGGGCCCACCAGTGAGCGGCAGGAGGAGGCTGCCCCTGATGTTGGCCTCCTCAGCCAGAGAGGTGGGACCGGGTCAGAATAGGAGTGTGTCCCCATGTGGAGGTGGGCTGGCAGGAAGGGCTTGGTGGCTCTGCCCACGGGGAGGGGGAGGGGAGTGCGGCTCTTGCTGCAACCTTGTGTGTCATTGTGAGGATTTGGGCCTTATCTTGTCGCTGGGTCAGAGCAGGGGTGTGATATGATCAAATTAGGGTTGAAGGTAACGACTTTGAGAACAGGAGGGAAGGAAAGGTGAGAGCCTTACCTACACTCACAACCTTCTGTGAGGTGAGGAGGCCCGGGCCTGGTGTGGGCTGTTGAGAAGAGACAGCTTTCCCTGAGGTGACAGAGGCCTGGAGCGGGATGGGCTGCAGGGAAGGGACCGGGTTCCCTGAGGTGACAGAGGCCTGGAGTGGGTGTGGGCTACGACTAGAAAGAGAATGGTCTTTGCAGGAGTTGACCAGATTGATAAGATTGGCCACAGGTTGGATATGGGGAGCACGGATAAAGTTGGAGTCGGGGCTCTGGATTGGGGTCTCGGTCTTGGTTCTACAAAGGTGAGAAACAACAGGTTTTGAGGGAGAGCAGCAGGTAAGCACACCGGCTGATTCCTGGCTTCTCTGAGGTTCTGTGAGGTCTCTCACTGAAGATGTTCCTCCACGGGTGATCTCAAATAGCTCTTTCTCCAGTTTCCAGGAGCAGCCTTTGATTCCCTATGCCCAATGGCCTGTATCATGGTAGGAATAGATGGTATCATCATGGACGAATGTGGTTTGGCAAGTGGTAGGCTAATAAATACCTCATAATCTTTCTGCTTCTAAAGGTTGTTTTCATGTGTTGGTGCCTTTTCTGGAGAAAGACCGTGGCTCTGGATTCTTCTGCACTCTGATTCTTCCTTTTTGATATTACTAAAAGTGTCTTTTTTACCTCAGTGACCTGTAGAAAAAGCAAGAGTCTTCCCTAGGGTTTTTCAGTTTTTAAACAACCAACAAATATATATTTAATATTTGGTAACACATCATTTATATTTGCTTCTCTTAAGCTTCTCTGTAACCTATTTTATGGTTATTTAAGATCTTATTTCCAAGTGAGAGTAAAGGTGATGATGTATGTAAAGCGTATTTTAATTGTAATATCCTGTGTATTATTTTTACTGAAATATTATCACTATCAATATGAAATCAATGATATAGTAGCAATGTTTGTCATTTTATGATTTATTTCACTTGGTTTAAATGGCTACTGTATTGATTGGTGATTTTGTCTTATTTTGTTTACTGAAAACAAGAAAAAGAACCATATGACATTCTAGAGGAAAGAAACACACCTGTACTACTCGAAACCCCACTAGAAATAGAAGACCAAGGAGAACCACCAATGGGACAACAACCACAAGAGTCATCATTGACACAATCGGAAGAACAACCTGAGGAACAAAAATTGCTCAAAGAGCCATACTGGAGACAAGCATCCCAAGAACAGACACCTGGCAAGCAAGAATCATTTGAATGGCCATCCTTGGGACAACCGTTCCAAAAACAGATACCTGACAAGCAAGAATCATTTGAATGGCCATCCTTGGGACAGTCATCTCAAGAAGAGATACCTGACAAAAAGGAATCATTTGAATGGCCATCCTTGGGACAAGCATCCCAAGAACAGATACCTGACAAGCAAGAATCATTTGAATGGCCATCCTTGGGACAATCATCTCAAGAAGAGATACCTGACAAAAAGGAATCATTTGAATGGCCATCCTTGGGACAAGCATCCCAAGAACAGATACCTGACAAGCAAGAATCATTTGAATGGCCATCCTTGGGACAACTGATCCAAAAACAGATACCTGACAAGCAAGAATCATTTGAATGGCCATCCTTGGGACAACCGTTCCAAAAACAGATACCTGACAAGCAAGAATCATTTGAGCAACCATCACCGGGACAAAAAGAGATGACTCAGGGAAAAAACACTAAACAACAAATACCATGAAAACAAAATATCAGCCACATTGTAAGGAACAACAGTCAGAAGCTACAAAGGGTCATAAGGCAAATGAAAATAAAATTAGGCATTTTTTCACATTATACAGAAGAGGTATGCTAGTACAATATTAAAATTGTACATTTCATATTTTGGTGGCCAAAATTAAAAATGAATGACTAAGACTAAATTCATCTGGAATTCCTTTCTCTGTTCCCTGAATGTGAAGCTGGAAGGGGAGGAAAGTGACTAGTGAGACATAATGTATTTTGCCACCTGGCTCAGACCTTCATTTCTTGGAATATCAGTCTGTATCTGGTATTCCAGAGTGACTCCTCTGCCCTGAAAATGGCATATACTTACATAGTGACCTACGTTTAATTTTTCCTATTTAAAAGTGAATTAAGGTATCTTATAATTATACATGTTATAATATACATCCAAGCACATATACATCACACACACAGACACACGGACACACACATATGTCTTATATGTTAGAAATTGATGGTAGAACCCATGGAAAGGTACATTTTGGTGATTAAGAGAATGGACTCTCAAGTCAGATCATACAAGTTTAGCTTCTCCATTAGGCGTGTGAACTACGTCTCTGCCTCAGTTTACTCATCCATAAATGGGGCTAATAATCATACCTAATTCATAGGTTGTTGGAATAATTTAAAGCAATAATGTTTATTATAAAGTGCTTAGGACAGTCCTGGACAGAAGGAAGGCACTAAACTATGTTAGTTTATTTCATTTTGGTTGTGGTTTTTTTTTTTTTTTTGGGTTATTAAATGAGAGAAGACAAGCAGATTCTCTGCTATGATTATTAGTGGATTTGACCCTTATGGTTAACTGAGCTTCTTGCCTGCCAGAACAAGGGTTTTAGGATCGTCAAGGTCTTCACTGTTGTTAGTCAGTTATACAGTGTTGGCTTGCGGATGGAGAAAGGAAAGCTATCATTCCACCATAATGATGGATCCTTGATTTCTTGTTGGACATGCCTAGAGCATTTATGACCCATAAGTAGGAAACTATAATCACATGGAAACCACCTTAGCTTTTTTGGTTAACTAGTAAGTGTCTGGTGGAGAGCCCATCAATTCTGATCTAGCTCCACGCTTAGTACATATTTTGATGCTTGAAAAATAACTTTAGGATGGCATTTCCTGCTCCTGTTAGCCAGAGGCTTCTGTCCCAGTGTCCTGGTGTGTGTCATCATGTGAAGAGGGTGCATTGGGAATGAGAACAGCAGGCCCAGTCCACGTGCCACCTTGTTGACTGTATGGTCTTGAACATCTACTTGTCCTTTCTGAGCATCACTAGTTTTCCATAAAATGAGAATATTGGAGCTGTGATCAAATCCCGAGATGGCAGACGGTGCAGCTGGCATTGTTCCACGGTCACCACAGGGGTTTGGAGGCCGGTCCCGCGTCACGTGCGACTGTAGCTGTAGGTGGCAGGGGCAGGACTTGAACTCATGTGTTCTTTTCTTTCTTCCTTAAAAAATTTAGTTCTAAATTACTGTAATACTCAACCTGTCTTAGTACAGAATTATTGTATGAATCAAATGAAATAAACTCTCCGAAATTCCTGGTACTACCCTGGCGTAATATAGATCCATTTAATTTTAACAGCTACATGAATACTGTTTCCTGTAAAATATCACATCTGGATGAGGTTTACACTTTGGGGGTAGATTAAGGGGGGTCTGGGTGTCAAGGGGATGGACTGCTTAATTCCCTTCAGAGAGTTATTAAGTATCAAAACCAAACAAAAAATGCAGACCCGAACAATGTCATGGCATCTTAGCACATTTGAAGACGGGACTTGTGGTTGGAAGGGGAGAAGATGGACAAAGGCTCATCTTTATTTCATTTCATTTTAATTTTATTTTATTCTGTATTTTATTTTATTTTGTTTTTAATCTTAGTTCCATCATAGTTAGCATACAGTGTTACATTAGTTTCAGGTGTACACATACTCAGTGCTCATCATCTCAATCCCCATCACCTCTTTCCCCCATCCTCCTACCCACCTCTCCTCTAGTAACCTTGTTCTCTACAGTGAAGTGTCTGTTTTTTGGCTTATCTCTTTCTTCCCCCTTTGTTCATTTGTTTTGTTTCTTAAATTCCACATATGAGCAAAATCGTACAGTATTTGTCTTTCTCTGGCTTATTCCACTTAGCATAATACCTTTTAATTCCATTTGTGTGGTTGCAAATGGCAAGATTTCATTCTTTTTTATGTCTGAGTAATATTTCATTATGTGTGTGTGTGTGTGTGTGTGTGTATACACCACATCTTCTTTATCCATCATCTGTCAATGGATACTTGGACTGCTTCCATATCTTGGCTAATATAGATAATGCTGCTATAAATAGAGAGGTGCATATATCCCTTTGAATTAGTGGTTTTGTATTCTTCGAGTAAATACTGTTCTCTGGAGTGGCAGCACCAGTTTGCTTTCCCACCAACAGTGTAAGAGGGTTCCTTTTTCACCACATTCTCACGAACATTTGTTTCCTGTGTTTTTTATTTTAGCTGTCCTGACAGGTGTGAGGTGATGCCTCATTGTGGTTTTGATTTGCATCTCAGGGAAGGGGTTCTTTAGATCGACTACTGAACTAATGAGATATAAGATGGAATAATTTCAAAATAAGTTCTCAAGGTTGTTTCTGTATCCGTACCTGCTGGGAGCAAATTGCTCTTTCGATGCTCTGTGATTAGCTTTCATGAAATCTATAGATTCTCAATGTGCCACAGATTCTGTCTAGAAAAACACCCAGAATTAACAGGAATACCAGCTTTTGGGATCTGGGAATAAAATGTGGTCAGATAAGTTTTGGAAAGTTCTCTTTTAACCTGCTTTTTTATGTCTTGTAGATGGCCTGGGAGTGGACACCAATGAACTAAAAAAATTACCTTTATATCACTTGACGTCAGTTTTCCTCCAATCATGGTGCTTCCCTCTCACATACTGACATGTCAACAGTGAGAAAATTGCATCTGGTTTGAAATAAGCCCATGCAATGTGTCTTCTCAAAAGCTAAAGATGAGGGCTTTCTAGTGGATTCCATAGTGTTCTAATTCCTTTTCTTGGTGGTATTGCTTTTTAGTAAACATTTAAAAGAATGAAATATAGTTCTTTATAATTAATTTATAATTAAGCCTCAGAAAGATCATTAGAAAAACCAGAGGAATTTGGAATGACCTGTGCTCACATTCCTCTCACTTATTTTTCTTGGAATGGGTATGGGAAGGTATTACCCATTCCAAGAAAAATAAATGAGAGGAATGTGAGCACAGGTCATTCCAAATTCCTCTGGTTTTTTGAAAAAAAAATCTATCTAGAGAATATACTAGAGATTATATATATATATATCTATATCTCTAGAGAAAGTGGGGAGGGACAGAGGGAGAGAGAGAATCTTAAGCAGGCTCCGTGCACAACACAGAGCTGAACACAGGACTGGATCGCACAATTCTGAGATCATGACCTGAGCCAAAATCAGAAATCAGATGCTTAACCCACTGAGCCACCCACGAGCCCCTAAATCAAACTAGTCTTTTATGAAAAGTTGAACATGAACTTGTGTTTCCTTGTGGAGTGATCTTCTTGGTTGGACTTGTCAGGGTTGCTGTGTTGATCTCCAGAACCTCCTACCAGTAACACGCTGTAGCCGGGACACAGCTTGGAGTCTTTCCCTGGAGCACACCCAAAAGGCTGAAGGTCTCAAGCCCTTAGAAACATATGAAGGTTTTCAGGAATGTTTTTGCAAATTTAAAATGTGGTAAAACTCATTTGTTTCTTTGTTAATTAGGCAATACTGTGTGTTTCTGTGTTTGTGGGAAAGAGATTCTTAAGAGAAGTAAGTCTTGTTTTGTTTGTTTTTTATTTAAGTCAGAAAGCAGAGCAGATTGGACTCTGTTGTCTGTATTTCTTGTCTGTCTCAGATACACTGACTAACAAAAACTTGCAGAGAAATAGCTTTCTTTTGAGTTGCAGAAATGCCTTCAGAGACATTAACACACATATCCCCCGCATTCCTCTCTACCCAAGCATCTTGTTTGTTGTTTTCTTCAGTTTAATGATTGTCTCTGCAAACTGCAAGGACCTAAAAGTCCCCACTCCCATCATTTTATGGACGCATCTCCTCAAAGTGCTTGAGACTCCACACTGGGTCGGCAGTGGGCGAGTCATCACCCACATTACCTTTTTGGGCTGATGCTTGGGCATTAGGAATATTTTGGACACTTCCCCCTTTGAATCATTTTCTCTTGTATTGGTCTTTCTTTTCATGGAGGGACAGTTTAAACATGGGAAATCTTAGCACCACACAGAGCCCCTGCCACCATCAAGAAGATTTCCTCCAGATGAAGCTGTGAATTACCAGTTATATCTGGATTATATGTGGAATATATGATCCTTCCTCCTCCTTTAAGCTGTTTGATAGATTTGCTAAATGCATTTGATTATTAAGTGAATGGAAAAAATAAGATCTAAACCTATGTTGATAAAAATTACACTTTTTCATAATGATTTGATGAACTATTGCTACATGTTAGCCCCCACCAACCAGCAGGCTATCTACATGTAATGTAGTTGCATTTTCAAGAATCAATTGAGGGGCACCTGGGTGGCTCAGTGGGTTAAAGCCGCTGCCTTCGGCTCAGGTCATGATCCCAGTGTCCTGGGATCGAGCCCCGCATTGGGCTTTCTGCTCAGTGGGGAGCCTGCTTCTCCCTCTCTCTCTCTGCCTGCCTCTCCGCCTACTTGTGATCTGTCTGTCAAATAAATAAATAAAATCTTTTAAAAAAAAGAATCAATTGGATCACTTAATTACACAAGGTTGGTGAAAGTCATCTGTGGACTCTTTTTTCTTGTAATTATATGTTTAGAACAATGAATAGTTCATTTTTCCTGGATGTCCACTTTTTGAAAATATAATGAGAGTCAAAGTTCTAATTGGTCTGAGCTGCTACAGTGCCCTGTGGAATATTTTGGTTTATCTTTCATAAGAGGAAATGATGAGCAAGATGCACAGAAGCCCTCTGCTCACAGAACTTCTCTTCCGTGGGAGAAAGAGGTGGTGGAGCACCACCGTCTGGTACTGATTTAGCTTACTCCCTAAACGGATTAAAATATCCCCAGGAGAGGAACCTGGGTGGCTCAGTCAGTTAATCTGCCTTTGGCTCAGGTCAGGATCTCATCATCCTGGAACGGAGTCCTGCATCAGGCTCCTTGCTCTGTGGGGAGTCTGCTTCTCCCTCTTCCTCTGTAATCTCTCTTGCTCTCTCTCAAATAAAATGAAATCTTAAAAAAAAAAAATCACCCCCACCAAAGTTCAGCAGAAAGGGGGAATCCTCCCTGGAGAAATCACACTGTCTTAAATACACAGTGTCCTGCATTCAAAGATTATCAGGTGTGATAAGATACAGGATTCTGTCACTGAAAATCGAGCGACTAAGCACCCAGGAAAAGCACAGATGATATAGTGATCTCACAGGAGTGCGGATGTTAGCAGAGAAGAACGTTACAATAACAACAATCAGTATGTTCACGAATGTAGAAGGAAAAGAATAGAAACATCTACCAAAGACATGGAACCTACAAAAAGGGGTCAAAAGAAAATTTTAGAACAGACCCATATGATATCTGAAAGTAGCAATGAATGGAGATAACATGTCAAGTACAGCAGAAAACAGGATTATAAATCGGTAAACTGATCAACAGAAAATGCCCGACTGAGGCACAGAGAGAAAAAAGAATAGAAAATATGTAAATGACTCTAGAAGGTACCCATGATGGAGTGAGGATGTTTAATAAAAGTAAAGGTGGAGTCTCAGAAGGAGATTCACCTCCCTCAGAAGGACAGAGAGGATGTGACAGAAGAAAAATTAGACTTTGGGAGAAGCAAACATGTTAACGGCAACAGAGAAGTGAATCAGGAAAAGCAGGGAGATGGAGGGTGAGGAAAGGTTTTAATTTCTCTGCCCTTCTCGTTCCTTGGCTTCTCCTCCCCTTTCCTCCATACATTTCCTAATTTTCTCCCTCCCCTCCCCTCCCCTCCCCTCCTCTCCCCTTCCTTTCCTTTCCCTTTCTTTCATATGATTGATACTCAAAATATTGGAGGCCATTATTGGGATGATTCCATTGGGAGAGTGAGATGGGCTGATTTTAAGAAACTACAGGGACAGGAGGCAAGAACATGTGGAGGGAAGGCTATTTGGGCGTTTGTCACTACTTCTGTTGTAACAGGAGGGAATGGGATACTGATACAGATGAAGTCACAGTTGTAGGTTTGCTGGCAGGAATCTCTGGTTGCTTTAATATGTTTTAATGAAATATGCACTGGAGTCAGCAATGGAGAGTGAAGAGGGGATACAAGAAACTGTAAGAGAGAGCAGAAGGATAAAATACACTTACTAGGAAAGGGGCTGATATGTGCCAAATTCAAGGTTGGGGCTTGAGATTAGAAAAGGAGCAGAGAAAAGTGAGGATGGTAAATTCCTTCAGTTGGAAGATTCAGTGTTTTTTTGGGGAAAAAGTTTGTAATCTTAGAGAATAGCTTAGAGAGGCTTACAAGGGGAGATATGATGTTTTTCGACCTTAAGGAATACTTTGATACAGGAGGCCAGGCTAGAGAGTTATAAAACTGCTCTTAAAAGACAAGACTAGGGAGGAGAGAAGATAAAACTAGGAAAAGGAGTAGTGGTTGCTATTATATCAGGAAGAATTATTGGAGCCTAAAGAACTAGAACACACAGAGAGAGGATGAAGTTTAAGGGAGTGAAGTAGAATTATTTCCCTAAAGGCAGCCTAGAGTCATGAACCTCAAGACAGGAAACCCATTAAAGATGCTCATAGGGACTCAGTAATAAGTGTGACTGGACAGTTTCCCCTAAAGACTCGGGACTATGAAGGGTTAGATGTGAAAAGAAGAAGGTAAGAGAGAGTATTTCAAGCACTACCAGATGAATGAAGACGCCACAGTATTTTAGGCAGAGAAGCAGGTCTAAACTGTATGGGTAGTTTACAGAGTTAGTTCTCTAAGGGAAGGTACAGAGAACACAAGGGCTGCTAGGGGACAGGCAGGCAGGATACTAGCATGTGGGTTACATGGTGGACTGGGGAGCAAATAGATCAGGTGGAATTTTACAACACAGAGTTAAGAAGGCACACAATTTGTTCAAATAATAAATGCTTTGGCAAAATAAAAATTTACTAAACAAATCAAAGGCATCCAAATCAGCAAAGAAGTCAAATTCTCACTCTTTGCAGATGATATGATACTTTATCTGGAAAACCCAAAAGACTCCACTCCAAATCTGCTAGAACTTGTACAGGAATTCAGTAAAGTGTCTGGATATAAAATCAGTGCACAGAAATTAGTTGCATTTTTATACACCAACAACAAGACAGAAGAAAAATTAAGGAATCAATCCCATTTACGATTGCACCCCAAACCATAAGATACCTAGGAATAAACCTAACCAAAGAGGCAAAGAATCTGTACTCAAAAAACTATAAAGTACTCATGAAAGAAATTGAGGAAGACACAAAGAAATGGAAAAATATTCCATGCTCATGGATTAGAAGAACAAATATTGTGAAAATGCCTATGCCACCTAAAGCAATCTACACGTTTAATGTAATCCCTATCAAAATCCCATCCATTTTTTTCAAAGAAATGGAACAAATAATCCTAATATTTGTATGGAACCATAAAAGACCTCAAAGAGCCAGAGGAATGTTAAAAAAGAAAGCCAAAGTTGGTGGCATCACAATTCCAGACTTCAAGCTCTATTACAAAGCTGTCATCATTAAGACAGTATGGTACTGACACAAAAACAGACACATAGATCAAGGGAACAGAATAGAGAGCCCAGAAACAGACCCTCAACTCTATGGTCAACTAATCTGCAACAAAGCAAGAAAGAATGTCCAATGGAAAAATGACAGTCTCTTCAACAAATGGTGATGGGAAAATTGGACAAGCCACATGCAGAAGAATGAAACTGGACCATTTCCTTACACTACACATGAAAATAGACTCAAAATGGATGAAGGACCTCAATGTGAGAAAGGAATCTATCAAAATCCTTGAGGAGAACACAGGCAGCAACCTCTTTGACCTCAGCCACAGCAACTTCTTCCTAGGAACATGGCCAAAGGCAAGGGAAGCAAGGGCAAAAATGAACTATTGGGACTTCATCAAGATCAAAAGCTTTCGCACAGCAAAGGAAACAGTCATCAAAACCAAAAGACAATTGACAGAATGGGAGAAGATATTTGCAAAGGACATATCAGATAAAGGACTACTAGCCAAAATCTATAAAGAACTTATCAAACTCAACACCCAAAGAACAAAGAATTCAATCAAGAAATGGGCAGAGGACACAAAAAGACATTTCTGCAAAGAAGACATCCAGATGGCCAACAGACACATGAAAAAGTGCTCTACATCACTTGGCATCGGGGAAATACAAATCAAAACCACAGTGAGAAACCACCTCACACCAGTCAGAAAGGCTAAAATTAACAAGTCAGGAAATGACAGATGCTGGTGAGGATGCGGAGAAAGGGGAACCCTCCTACACTATTGGTGGGAATGCAAGCTGGTGCAGCCACTCTGGAAAACAGCATGGAGGTTCCTCAAAAAGTGGAAAATAGAACTACCCTATGACCCAGCAATCACACTACTGGGTATTTACCCTAAAGATACAAACATAGTGATCCGAAGGGACACGTGTACCTGAATGTTTACAGCAGCAATATCCACAATAGGCAAACTATGGAAAGAGCCTAGATGCCCATCAACAGATGAATGGATCAAGAAGGTGTGGTATATATGCACAATGGAATGCTATGCAGTCATCAAAAGGAATGAAATCTTGACATTTGCAATGACTTGGATGGAACTAGAGGGTATTATGCTGAGCGAAATAAGTTAATCAGAGAAAGACAATTATCATGTGATCTCCCTGATATGAAGAATTTGAGAGGCAAAGTGGGGGGTTTAGGGGGTAGGGAAGGAAAAAGTGAAACAAGATGGGATCAGGAGGGAGGCAAACCATAAGAGACTCTTAATCTCACAAAACAAACTGAGGGTTGCTGGGGGGAGGGGGTTAGGGAGAGGGTGGTGGGGTTATGGACATCGGAGAGGGTATTCTATGGTGAGTGCTGTGAAGTGTGTAAACCTGACTTCACAGACCTGTACCTAGGGGCTAATAATACATTATATGTTAATAAGAAATAAAAAATTAAAAAAAATAGAAATTTACCAATTTTATACCTTTCATTGTGAGAGTTCCCTCAAGACCTAAATTATGGAAGAATGTCAAAAGACAAATATTGGTTCAAAAGGAAGGGAACCAAAGAGAGCACCCTGATTTGGCAGTGTCAGAACCTAATGGGGCACATGAGAAAAAGTGAGAATGTAAGCAAAAGAGGAGAATTTGCAAATATCTCTGGAACCTTCTGAACTTTGTACTGGAAACCAGAAGGAAGAGCTACAGTGGGAGCTTATTTCTCCTTTATGGAGAAAGATACAGCAAAAGAAATAATTTCTGCTACCATGGAAGTAGCTAGCTCAGTTAAATTACTCAAGACTGGGAAAATTGTGACTGGCTTCCCCTGAAAAAGTTGTGGGAAGGGCACACATCATCCCAAAGGATCATTGTTGAGGGGCTGGAGTTCTTCTCATTTCTCAGATATTTGTTCTTTTTGTTCCAGTGATGACTGTTCTCATGACTGCTGTCCCAGTGGTGATTCTCTCTGGGCTTCTATCTTTACCGTAGTTCTTAGCAGTATTGGTATTAGTTCTATTATGGATCATTTGCATGTGAGAAGTTTTTTTTTTTTTAAATTTTATTTTTTTTCTGTTTTAAAGATTCTGTCTTTGTCTTTGGATAGTTTGATTTTGATGTATCTAGCTGCAGATCTCTATCTGACTTGGAGTTTGTTGAGTTTAGTGTTCAGGTACTGATTGGCAGAGTTTTTCTAAAACAACTCAACTCAGAAAGTCTCCAACCTTTCCTGGGCTCTATATGTATGCTGGGGACCCTCCAGTATTCCAGCAGGGGATGGCTGCCTTTGCCTTTACTTCTTGCTTGTGCTGTCTTAAGATCAGCTATAGGTGAGAGTTCAGGGCCTTCTCAGGTTTTTCCTGGGTATGCACACAGCTCTGCCTGTGTTTGTGGCCTTTAGCCTCTCAGGAATATGTCAGAACTTTGTAAAGATCTGTATTGACATCTCATTCCTTAGTTTTTCCTTTAAACTAAAACTTAAGAAGTAAGAATTTTTGGTCAGCCCTAACTAATGTTGCACTTCAAGCAGCCATGATATTAAACAATTGCCACTGATTGTTTTCGAGAAATGCCCCTGGGGATAGGGCTGTTTGTACAGAGTGAGCTGAGAGTCATGTTAAATCTTGGAACACTGTATCAAAAACTAATGATGTGTTTTACAGCGACTAACATAGCACAATAGAAAAAAAGAGAAAAGCCGTGAGAATAGAGCTTTTTACAATGCTGCTGGACAGGACAAATAGGGACAGATATCTGGGTATGAAATTCTGGGGAGTCCTAAACCCTTTCTACTTTCTCCAGTGGATGCTAAACTACAATTTTTCAAGGCTACTGCAGTTATGAGACTGTTAGTTTTCATGGCTACTGTTAAGCTGGGGAGAGGGAGATTGAAATAGGTTTACTGTTCTTGTTGGGATTCAGTTATTTGTCTTGAATAAATTCTCCTTGGCGAGCTGCAACATTTGGTTAATTTCAAAAGCTCTGAAAAAGTTAAATTCGACACTCTTTGGTAGTATTTTCATTACTTGTATAGAGGGGTGGTCTTCTGATGGTCTCTGCCATCTCAGAAGTGCTTCTCTCATGCATTCTTGACATGCAAATGCTAGAAGTGTGTGCTTCCCTAGTTTTGCACCTGCCGTATTTTAATTGTGTTCTCCTTTGGTTCATGTAAGTACAGAGAGGCAGATCAGCAAGTCAGCTGCCATGCAGGCTCCCAACTGGGGAATGGCACATCAGACTGCCTTTCTTGCAAGCCCTCAACTTTTGTGAGTGTTACATATGACAGCCTCCTTCACTTGACTTTGGGTGGATGTGGGAGCAAGCACTTTTCTCCCTCTACTTAAAGGGAAGGAGGGAAAGAAAAGCTGAAGGTTTCTCCATTGAGCCAATGATTAGGATGATCATATAATCTATTATCTGAACCAGGATATATATATATATTTGACACACACAGAGAGAGGACAAGCAGGGGGAGCAGCAGGCAGAGGGAGAGGGAGAAGCACGTTCTCCGCTGAGCAAAGAGCCTGATGACGCGGTGCTCTATCCCAGAACACTGGGATCCAGACCTGATCTGAAGGCAGATGCTTAAACCAACTGAGCCACCCAGGTGTCTCTGAACCAGGATATTTTAAATAGCAAAAAGTATTAAAGATAATTTAGTATATGCATATGTGCATAAAGGGAGGTGGAGAAAGAGGGAAGGAGGATAGAGAGGATAGAGAAAGACCCACATACATAGAACGAGACATATACACACTGACATACATACAAAGAGACAGAGACAGGGGGAGAGAGATTTATTAACTCCAAATTAATTTGATCACATTGGTGCATCTGAAGATAGTTATATTAGAAAAACTGTTCTGAAAACAAGTTTTTTAAAAATGGATTTTTTTTTAGATTTTATTTATTTATTTGACAGAGAGATAGTACAAGTAGGCAGAGCAGCAGGCAGAGGGAGAGGGAGAAGTGGGCTCTCCACTGAGCAGGGAGCCTGATGCAGGACTTGATTCCAGGACCCTGGGATCATGACCTGAGCCAAAGGTAGCCACTTAATCAACTAAGCCACCCAGGTGCCCAAAACAAGTTTTTATATAAAATAAGCACAAAATATCTATGTGCATTAAAACAAAATAAATGGAGATTTTTGATATCGATTATTTAAACTTAGAGCAAAATGACTATTCTTGGTATACATTCACATGTGTTAATCACATCCTAAAATTATCTTTATTTAATACCATTTCCTTGATTTTTTCAAAAAAAGTATGTTTTAATATAGTCTATTATTAATTTTTCATAAAATTATCAGCAATTGTCTTCAAAGTAACATTTGGGTTAATAAATTTGAAATCTTTGACACCTTAATTTGAGTCTTCTCTATTTACTACCAGATTTTTAATTGAGAAAATACTGTCTCAGAGGTGCTTAGGGACCTGGAAATGCAGAGCAAATTTTGCTAAATATAGAAAATTCTCAATATTATTTAAAAAATATTGAAATTGTAAATATTTCAAGCAAATACTTCTGTGGTTATTGTCTTTGTTGATTCCATTTAGGGCACATTCCATTGACAACTATTTTTATAATCTCATCGGAGAAGTTGTTCTTTTGAGGATTCTTTGGATGTTTTATTAAATTTATATGCTACAAAATCATGATGCTTTTGAGTTTTACTGTGGTACAACATATAAATTCATACAATTAAAAATAGGTGTTCCATCAGCAAATTCCCCCAAAAGTTGAGATATTTTTAAGCAAAATTATAGAGTTTCAGAATGAAGTCCTCCTCTCCAGTTGACCTCTCATCATTCAAAATGTTGGGCATTTCCCTTGTTTTTGTAAGGATAAATGTCAATGAGTCCTGTTTTCAAGCTTTTCCCCAATAATTGCAAGTTGTCCAGACTTCCAAATTAAGTTTTATTTGTTTTTTTTGGGTTGAATAATCTGGTCAAAGCTTTCAACAGATTTTGAATAAACAACAACAAAAATTCAAACAAGCATAAGAAATATTTAATCCAGTGTAGAACCCTTAGTTTGATGTACGAAGATGTTCTTCAAAGCACAAGCATTTCTGCAATGTTGGACGACAAGAAGCAGAGAGAAAAGGTCCTATTGGCCTGTAGAGGCTGTTTTTTGTTTAACAAAATTATCACAAAAACACTGTAGTTCACATGCTCTTTGATATATAAAAATACCAATGTTGACAATGATGGCTGGTTGGTGGGATATCACAAGCACAGCCATTCCGAGTACCACTCGGCTTCGTAAGTCGTCAGTATCGCAAGAATATTACTGAACCACCACACAGTGGTCCACTTCAATGTGGACTCATGTGATCCCCACAAAACCCATTATTTTGACGTATGTTAAAATTTTTAACTGAATCCACAATAGCATTCACAGTAATGTCAGGTGCGCTCATCTTCAACAGAATAGAATTGCAAAACATTTATTTTATGACTTTGGATGAAAAACTGAATCATCATTGGAGTCAGTTAAACTGATACTCCATTTCCAGGATCTGGTGACACGGTGTGAAACCGGCATGATCTGACTCTGCAGTATTCTTCCGGATTGAGCACATTAACAGCTGTTGCTTCACATTTCGTACATGAACAAGAAAGCTCAGAATGAGCCAGATTAATTTACAAAACCCATCATTTGACCTAATGCAAAGGGAGAAGATCTGATATCTTGGCCAGTTTCTATTTGGTTTGGGGTACCCCGGCTGGACTCCAGTCAGACCACCTCATAGCTCATGGGACAGACTTTTGGGTTCCTTTCACATCCTTTGTTGAGCAGGCTTGGTCTAGAGTGGCAGGGTTCTGAGCATGGCAGCCTGCGAGGAAGATCCCAGCACAGCAGGCATACACCTGCCTCGTTCTTCCAGATCATGGGGAAGGAGGAGGCTACCTGACATCCCAAGTCCGCATGCCTGGCAGGAACATCAACTATTTCCAGTTGAGGTGGGCTTTGGGGATTGTCTTATCTGTTTCTTCATGGTGGGTCTTTTCTCGGGTAGTTATTTCTTCTGGATGTACAGGTCACTTTTTCGTCAGAGGAGTCTGCTGGTCTTGGAGCTTGCTCTGTGGGCAGCCCCCTCCTCTCTGCTACTCTGCCCCCACTGCTGCCCCACCCCCTGGGTCTGGTTGAGTTCTCCTGGCTTGTCTGCTCTGTGGCCTGGAAATTGTCTCCAGGCAGAAAGCCCAGAGACTGTGTTCCCCATGTTGATTTCCCTTCTTCAAGGACCACAGTGGTGCTGGCTGCCCAGTGTCAGAAAAATCACATACTTTGTCTGGTTTTCTAGTTGTTTAAACAAAGAGAACGAGTCTAGTTCCTGTTACTACCTCTTGGCTTGAAATAGATGTCCTGGGTTTTACCATTAGTTTTGTAGTTTTGAGGGGATTTGTTTCTTGCCATAATTTCTCAATATCAGGGAACATTCTTTTGTCTTTTTGTCCCTTTGGAAGGGAAATTTTGGGTAGACTTAATAATTTTTGTAGAGAAATACTTGGAAAGTGAGCTGAGAGATTTTGCCCAGTGGTGGTAAACAGTTGTAGACTGTTGGGTTCTCGTTCTTCCAGGGCAAGTGGGCTAGTTTTCTTCTGAAGGTGTATGAAGGGGAGACGGAAGGGACGGAAAGGTGTTGTATATGCCTCCACTTGACTTGGGGCATCTTACAAGTGAGCGGGGCAGGATTTTAGTGACTCTGGCAGTGGGTTCCTTGCAGGGACGGGGATAGAGGTGTGGCTACTCACTGAACTGTGGTTGCAGAGGGCTCGCACACTGTGTGCACATCTTGGGGGGTAAATCTGTATGAAAGGGCATCATGCATACTCACTCAACGTAATTGTCTCAATGAGTCAGGATGAGCATTATGAAAACAGATTGCTGTGTGATGGTGCATAGGATGAAGACCTTGATAGGTCTTTGGTGTCCTGCTGTTTCTGTCCTTCTCTTTCTGGCTCTGCCCTGCAGTGAGCGCTTCTCACTACCCCACTGAATTTGTCTAAACACTTCCTCTTCCCCACTGTAATTGACTACCTTCAATCTATTGTAGACTAGAAACAAGATAACAAAACATCACATGAACGTACAAATCAAGAGTGTTGAAAACCACGGGTGAACGCTGGGGGCTCTCATCTGCTGAAAATGCACGAGTTTGGAGCACAGACTGTGCAGGCTAGTCCCAGCTGGGAGCCTGCTGGGCTTGCTTTTGGGTCTTGGATACGTCCAGGTGGGACAGAGAAGTGTTATGTCTTTGTTCATTCTGAAACAGGCAGCTCCCCTTATTTGGCTCCCCGGCCGTTTCCTACAGTTCTTCTGAGGCTGGCCAAGGATACACCTTATCCTTTAATGAAGTGTTAGTGATGTGAAAATTCATTTTGGAAGAGGGGGACACAAGTTGTGCCTAGAAATGCTTCTTGGCTATATGGTTGCTTTTGAGCAGGATCTCTGCTTATTATTCACAAGGCCCATGTGGAATAACTCACCATTGGTGACTCAGCTGAGTGACTGAAAGAAAATTCAGTGCAAACCCGGCATTGACTGCCCATCACGGACTCATTTGATGCTCTGTTTGCTCCTCAGCTCCTGATTCTTATTTCAAATGCTGGAATAAAGCACATAGAACAGAACCGAATGTGAACTTTGAGGTTTAGAATGGGCTACTCAGAGAATTTTAGAAGAGATGTTAGATGTGGTATGTCTTTGGCATGGTGCACCTGTAACACTCACACACATTAGTTTGAATAAAGTTTCCCTGTCACACCTTTTGGTAGGAAAACAAGTTTACAAGCTAATTAAGCTGACTTCTTTTCTGGGGTGCAGAGGGAAGCACACACAGGATAGTCAAAATTTTTAAAAATTTGAGAATCGGGGAGTTTAAATTTTTTCTTATTTTTCACAGTGACATATTTTGACCTATTTCTGGCATTCTGCATAAAGGCAAATTCCAGGTTGTCATGGGAGAAAGGCCAGGGAGTTCCTGCCTCCTAGGGGCACAGGTGCTGGTGAGCTGGGTCCACAAACTGCAGTTCTTAGATGTCACAACTTCTTTTATTTCTATTTTTAAAAAAATCTGTCCAACGAAAACTTAGAACTTGTCATGAAACACTAACGTTTGGAATGTTTTAATTTTTTTGGAACAATTTTAAGACCAAAACCACTTATACTTTTTATGCTACCATTAGAGCTTTAGTACAGAGACTGGTAGAAAACATAAGGAAATGGGAAGTATGGGAGACCAACTTCGTAATTCTCAAAATCAGATACCGCATTTATTAGCTCCGAGTCACTGACTCCTCACTATCCTCCTAAAAACGTTTTCATGATAATTCCTTTTATATTCCTTTCTTAAAAGGAGTTCTTTCTTTCCTTTTTAAAAGATTTTTATTTATTTACTTTAGAGAGAGAACACTGGGGGAGGGGCAGAAGGAAAGGGAGAAGCAGACTCCCCGCTGAGCAGGGAGCTCAACACAGGACTCTGTCCCAGGACCCCGAGATCATGACCCAGCAGAAGGCGGGTGCTTAACCGACTGTGCCAGCCAGGCACTTCCTACCTTCCTTCCTTCCCCTTTCTTTCTCTACTTCCTCCCTTCCTCCCTCTCTCCCTTTCTTTCCCTCCTCCCTTCTTCTCTCTCTCCCTCCTTCCTCCCTTCCTTCTTTCCTTCCTCCCTCCCTCCCTCCCTTCCTTCTTAACATTTTTTCCAGCCTTATCCTGATGCAGTTGATACATAACATAGTTTGAATATAAGGTGTACAATGTGTTGTTTTGATACATTACATGTTGCAACATGATTACCACCGTAGCTTTAGTTAATACTTCCATTGTATCACATAATTACCTTTTTTAACCTTTTTTTTTTTTTTTTGAGGTGAGAACACTTAAGATCTACAGTCTAAGCAAAGTTGAAGTCAATGAAACAGTATCTTTAACTATAATCACCATCCTAGACATCAGCTTTTTAGCACTCACTCATCTTAAAACTAGAAGTTCGGACACTTCCACCAACATCTGCGATTACATTTTCGAAATAGTTACATTATTTCTTCTCCTCTTCCTATATGCCCACCAAGAATATTCTGGAGGAAAATGTCTTAGCTAAGAGGCAGTGGTGTGCTGGTAAATGCTGAACAATTGGCTTCCTGGGATGGGGCGGGGAAAGCCCTTCCTGTAAGCATCTGTCGCTTCTGAGGTGTGACTGTTCCCACCGCAGCTGATCTCCAGCTGTCAAGGTGACACCACGAGCGGCACTGTGGGGAAGAGCCGTGTGTAATCAACTTCTGTGACTCTGGGTGAGCAGGTGCCAGCCCGCCGCTGCAGAGACAAATGGGCTTAATGGAAATGTGGCTTCCTCTATTAATCTTCCAAAGTTCCATGGGTTCCTGGAACTATTTTCTCAAAACCGTGAATGTGGGTCAAACTAAACATTTGGATTAGTTATCTAAAAATAATTATTTCTCTCCAAGTATCTTTTTACTCCGAGAGTGTAGTTCGCATGTTTCTGTGATAAAGACAGATCTGTATTTTTTAAAAAGATTATTTGTTTGAGAGAGAGCACACACTAGTGGGGGAGAGGGGCAGAAGGAGAGGGAGAGAGAGAATGTTAAGCAGATTCTGACTTCGAGTGGGAAGTCTGATGCGGGGCTCTATCTCAGGACCTGTGAGATCATGACCTGAGCGGACACCAAGAGTCAGACGCTTACCTGACTGAGCCACCCAGGCACCCCCCTCTTCATTTTTTTAAAAGATAAAACAGATCTTACACAAAATAATAAAGAGTCATAAAAAATTTGTACAGTCACATGGAGTTCTCATTCTTCTTTTACCAGAGCTAGCCCAGCAGTCAACAAGAAACAGCAACTAGATGTAGGTTCTTTCTTTGTAGATCTCATCCATTTATACTGATACTGAAAAAAGCTAGCATAACATTTATATGCCATTAGTTAACTTTATGGTATGCCTTCTAGGATTCTAATGAATTTGTCAGAGAAGGGCTCATTTTATTTTGGGTGAAATAATTTTTCTTGGTCATCTTTCCAACCATTTAAAGAAATCTTGCCTTGACTTGCCATATTTGGGATGTGAAAAAAAAACCAAATATTTTCTATGTGTGGTATAGATTCGGGTAAGACTAAGCTAGGAGTTTATTTTTATGAAAGACATATATGCATGTAAGCTATAGTTTCTGCATAATTACTTAAAGATATCATTAGATAATGATTTTTTTTTCTTTGACATCTGCAGCAACAATACCAAGTTTTTGTTGCATGACTCCTCTGCTCTGAACAGTTCATGAAATGCTGTGGGGTATGTGGGTTTGCATAAGATAGGAACTTGACCAGCAAGAAAACGTGGGATGTGGCAGGAATTTCAGGACCTGCAGCATCAGGAGGAGGGAAAGTTGTCAATTCAGCTCAGTTGACACCACTTGGAGAGTGAACGTCAAGTACTCAACAGTACCTGATACATAGTGATGCTCAACAAATGTCAGGTGTTACTGGAGTCAGACAGTGGTTGGGACGTAAGGCATCATCACTGCTAACATAACATCAAGGCCACCTTCCTCCTGGGGTGCAGAGAACACGTGCCATCCAGGACGACAGAAGAGAGACTGTCATGGGTAGTCAGGAAAGGCTCCATCCAGGGGGCTGATGTGACCTCAGCATGGAGACAGGTGTGGTGGGCTGGTGCAGCCCTTCCAGGTGGCACGATTCTCAATGGTGGCTGGTGCACTGGAGTGGAGACTTTGGGTAGGATTGTGCTGGGAAGTTGGGGGGACGGAGTACGTCCTGGAGAAAGTGTGGGTATGATTGCATATTAGCCTGGGGAACTTGGGCTGGAGATGCAGGTGGGGGTGGGGGAGGGATACACGTTCTGATCTGGGATTTCCATGATCAAAACCCCTGATGGGGACATGTAGGACTCTTTCATATTTGTCCAGAAAACAGTGCCTCCTGTGTGTTTATTTGGGCTTGCCCTGACAGGAGCAATCCCTGTGATTAATGGAGACCCATGCACTATGGCTTTTTAAACGTTTATTTCATTTCATTTTAAAATGTTTATTTATTTATTTTGGCGGGGGAGGGACAGAAGGAGAGGGAGAGAGAGAATCTCAAGCAGACTCCTGTTGAGCCCAGAGCTCGACGTGGAGCTCCATCCCAGGACCCTGAGATCATGACCTGAGCCAAAATCAAGAGCTGGCATCTTATTCAACTGAGCGCCCCAGGCACTCAGTTTGTTAACATTTAAAAATTATGAACAAACTATAAATGGTTGCAACAAAAAAAATCTTCATATTTGTTCATAATCAATATTCATTTATAGAAACAAAATCAAAATATATGTGAAGTTATATTTTTTATGATCGAAGTTGGCAAAATAGCAAATTGTTCAAGTTGTGGATTTGATTTACAATAATTTTCTTGCTCATATTTGCTGTTTTGATCAGTAATTAAATTTTCATAAAATAAACTAGTGATTTCTGTTTGCAAATTTTCTGTGGGTTATGTTTGACAAGACGTTTATGTGCTCATCTTTATGGTTGTTACAATTTTTCACAGGCCGCCTCTGTGAATGTTTTCTGTTACTATTTCTTCTCTGCCACTAGGTCCCATTTTCAAGTCTTTTGCTTGTTGCCGCATGGGGCTTTTATAGAAAAAAATCCACCAACCCCTGATCTAAAAGATCAGAAAGGAAAGTGCAGTTGCAGAACATAAAATCTCAACATGTTACCAATACAATATAAATTTAGGTAAATGAAAGTTAAAGTAGGTGTATTTTTCATCATGTTTTTGAGTTCTTTTTTGGTAAAATATTCAGAATTATTAAAATTAAAAGGCAATATAGAAATAATAATTGGTGTACATAAAAAGACTAAATAAGATTATTTTAATAAAGCTGAATACATAAAGTGGAAAAGTATTTCAGGCAAAATTTAATGAAATGTTTATAAAAGTGAAAGTATTCCGTAGAGCTGGTGTTTGGTGTCTGCGTAAAGAATTACAATGATGCTTCAGGGATGCTCTGTCCAGAATCCGACCAATGCTTCCCTCCTGATAGACCTAGACCACCACAGACACCAATTTAAGGGCCCTGGAAATTATTTATGTTGCAGAACTTTCCTCAGCCCCCTGCAGTGAAATGGCCGCACTCATCTACAAGCAGCACGAATCAGGATGTTAAATCAGCAAGGGAAGGGGCATTGGGCTCGGTGCCCAGGGCAGGACTGGCCCCCTCGTGCTCTCTGAGAGGAAGGAGGGGGCAAGTCAGTGACCTAAATACTTGCATGGCTCTGGTCCCCGCTCTGGAGTGGCCCCCCGGTGGGCCCTCTCAAGCCTTCGTGGCACTCCCTTGGGGACACAGGGCGGAAGGGTGACCGGCAGAGAGACCGGCAACCCATGGCTCACCCTGCAGGTCAGGCCTCCATGTGCTCTGTCCTGTCCATCTTCTGTGTACGTGTCCTCGGCCTGGACCTACCTACCCCACTGCTCACAAGAATGTGGGTTCATTCCAATTTTAATTCTAGTTTTGTTTCAATCTGCTTTAGCTCCTCCAATGGTTAATTCTGACAGTTTGAACCCGCCGTTAGACAACCGGTGGCATGGATCGTTAGTGCGCAGGATGACCTGGGGGGCAGAAGGAGCCAGTGGCTTCTGGCCGGCCACCAGGTCTGGAGGAGTTTCTCAGAAACCGCTTGCTGGAAAGATCTGCATCGAGGCTGGGCAGGAGACAGGAAACCCTCTGTTCCAGTCTAACCTTTCCCACCTTGGTACAGTGCTTGCAGGCGGGGCTAGAGAGGCAGGGCAAGAAAATTCGGTTTCTAGAGGAAATCACTCACCAGAACGGCGCCCAGGGATTTCCTCGGTGCAACTGGGAGTGACAGCTCTCCCGGCTATGAGAGTATGGAAGGCTCCGAGGCCGAGTCGCTGTGGTGAGCTTCAGAGGACGTGTCCGCCAACGCTACTGGTCACTGCGGCAAGCATGAGGCCAGAAGGAGCTCCTCGTTGGGGGCCAAGCGGCCTCTGTTGTTGCTTATATTCTAAAACATCACCATGAAATAAAAACAGTTCATCACTCTAGACCTTAGAAATGTCAGGTCAGAAAGACAGATGGACGTCCAAATAGAAATCCGGGCTACGAGCCCCTCTTCGTACGTTTCCAGTTTTCTAATGAAA
Organism: Martes martes; assembly: GCF_963455335.1. Lineage (NCBI taxonomy): Eukaryota > Metazoa > Chordata > Mammalia > Carnivora > Mustelidae > Martes > Martes martes. Next base: position 137,040,123 of record NC_137896.1, on the reverse strand, counting down.
AGATTTGGAACTAATTTGCTCACTGATGAACTGCCAGTAGTGGTTGGAAGTATGTCGTTCTTGTGTGCTTGCCCGTCCGCTCCCTTCCTGTCTCTCTTTGCAGCATCTCTGACGCTCACTAAGGGGCTCTCTTGTGCTGCTCATGTCTTAACGCCTGGACGGCTCAGCTACGAAGAAAGCCCAGTGTGCTGAGATGAACCCAGAGGGCCACGACTTTGCTTGTGTTTTGATGTTCATGAGGTCAGAGTCCCGTGGGCAGAGGCCACATTCCAGAAAACGTCGTGGCTCCTCCAAAAGCATCAGTTCTCGCCAACAGGAATCCGCCAGCCCCTTGTGCCTGATGCAAGTACTGGAGAGATCCTTTGCTCGGTTGTCCTGAAGTCAAGTCATTGCTCGTGGCCGACCCCGCAGGGACTGTGGTGAAGAGGGTGGCCGACAACCGCGTCTGGATTGGAAACGCAGTAGGCACGACCTGAAGCCAGAAGACAGGGATTTGGGTCCCTGCACCCCCGGCTGTATGGCCCGTCTTGCCCAACTGAAGTCTGAAACGAGCCTCAGTGTACTTGTTTGTTTTAATTTTGCTGCTCATCCACACAAATGGGTGATTTATGTGGAACAATCCAGGTGTGCATAATTGATACCCAAAACCATGGGGCTGTTCCAAGTCTTTGAGATTACACTTACAAAAAAAAAGTATATAATGTATTATTTGCTTCAGGTCTGTGATTCATCAGTCTTACACAATTCACAGCTCTCACCAAAGCACATCCCCTCCCCAATGTCCATCACCCCACCACCCCGTCCCTCCCACCCCCTCCCTTCCAGCAACCCTCAGTTTGTTTCCTGAGATTAAGAGTTTCTTACGGTTTGTCTCCCTCTCTGGTTTCATTTTGTTTCATTTTTCCTTCCCTTCCCCGGTGACTCTGTCTTGTTTCTCAAATTCCTCATATCAGTGAGATAATATGATAGTTGTCCTTCTCTGAATGACCTATTCCGCTCAGCATAATACCCTCTAGTTCCTTCTATGTCATCGCAAAGGGCAAGATTTCATTTCTTTTGATGGCTGCATAGTATTCCATTGTGTATATATACCACATCTTCTTTATCCATTCATCTGTTGATGGACATCTGGGCTCTTTCCATAGATTGGCTATTGTGGACATTGCCGCTATAAACATTGGGTGTATGTTCCCCTTCGGATCACTGCATTTGTATCTTTAGGGTTAATACCCAGTAGTGCAATTGCTGGGTCGTAGGGTAGCTCTATTTTCAACTTTTTGAGGAACCTCCATGCTGTTTCCCAGAGTGGCTGCACCAGCTTGCGTTCCCACCAGCAGTGTAGGAGGCTCCCCTTTCTCCACATCCTCGCCAGCATCTGTCATTTCCTGACTTGTTAATTTTAGCCATTCTGACCGGTGTGAGGTGGCATCTCACTATCATTTTGATCGTGCTTCCCTGATGCCGAATGATGTTGAACACTTTTTCATGGAGATTACACTTGTTTTTAACTGAAAACAACAAAGTTGCATTTATTCTCAGTGAGGTCAGTGCCTCCTGCTTTCCTACAGGATGAAAGGCAGGCTGACGGTCCACCTGTGATGGCGGAGCCCTCACTGACCTTGACCTTCACCTCTGGGCACGAGGAGGGAGCAGGGGCTGCCGCTCACCCTTCTCGGGCTCCACTCCCAGAAATCCTCTCCTTGGGCTCTTGTCATCTGGCTTTTCAGGGAGCTTGGTCTTTCTTGACAGAGTCAGGCCTCATATTTCTTCCTAATTACATGTCATTCCAACCTGTGTCTGACAAGACTATCGTTCACCTTTGTGTTTCCATGGTGTAGTGAGCTAACGGTGCAGAGAAGATGCTGTGTTTGACAGCTGGCTGGGAGGAAGCCTGGGCTGAGTTCACTCTGCCAAACCTTGGAGCAGGGATCTCTTTGTTGCCATTCCCATTGTAATCTTCTTTGTTTTTTATTTCCAAAGAGAGGAGAGGTCTCCTAATGCAAAGTCCTGTGGAGTCTGAGAGTTAGGCTGGCCCGATGCCAGGTGCAGCCCGGAGATGCCACGGAACTGGCTCTCAGCGGGCAGAGGACATGCCTGCTGCTGCCCTGGGGTCATTTTCTTGCCTCAAAGGGTAAAAAGAAAACCATCAGATCGGCTCTGTTTGGCCTAAAAATTTTTTTCTGTTTCAATGGTGGAGGATTGCAGTGGCTGTCCTTAGAATTTTTTAAGCTGATCGGTGGACAGCTTAGCCACCCTCACAAGTCCTGTGAAATAAATGTCAGAAGACATACAATTCTGGGCAAATGCTCTCACTGATCTGAGTAAAACTCTGTGTGGTTTGCAGAGTAAAGAGGGGAGCCTATCCGCTAATAATGGGCTCCATTTATCAATGAAAAATTAATGCACTTAAAGATTCAATATGATGTTACTAACAATTTTATTTGAAAGAATCCAACTTTGTCTGGATTTCCTTAAAAAAAATCTGACTGTAGTAGTGTAACACTGACCCATATGTTTTATGTAGTATTGGGCTTGGGTTAGCAGGAGAGTGGGTAAGATCCCATAAATGTTAGAGTGCATTATCTATGCTTTCAACAATTTATGGAGCCAAAAATCATTCTATTAAATATCAAGTAATAATGAGCCCCACTTTCTCCCAATCTCTAATTGGTTAAGCAGGTGCACGATGAAGTTGTATGGTATGGAAGAAAACACAAAGAGAGACATGTAAATTGATATCATTGTAGATCTGTATTGCGGCCACATTTATGCCTTTTCAACCAGATGTTTTCCAAGAATATTTTTAAAGTATTTCTAACTATGTGCTCCCTAGAATTCCTGAGTTATGATGGTGTGCAGGGAGAATGTGTCAATGTCTAGCCAGCTTCCAGGGACTTGGAAAAGCCCTATGAGAAGCCCTATGAGAAGCCCTATGAGAAGCCCTATGAGAACTCCCTGATCTTTATCAGCTTTTCTCCCCTTCCATTGAAAGAGGTCAGAGCTCTTCTGTGGGGATTGGTAACACGAGTCTTGTCATGGCACCTCATAACAATTTTGTCTATGTGGTCATTTTTTAGCAGAAAGGATGCAGAAATTTTGGGGGCGTTTTATATTAATGGTGGACTATACCATTGCTGAAGTCTAGACAAAAATTAGTGTGTGTGTCTTACATTGAAAAACTCTCTTGTGTAGCTAAAATCTCATCACGATCCAATGATATTTAAAATACCATTTGTATCATTTGCTTCGTATATCGATATGACAGGAACATTTGTGATGAACCTCTGAGTTTAAGCAGTTGGTTTAGGTGAAGAGTTTGTAATTTGTCCTTTTTCATGGGGTGGCTTAAACGGTATGACCCTTCTAGACAAGATTTTGAAGACTCATCTGTTTGATTATTTGTTTGCATTCTTATTTCCACCTGCTCTTTTGAATGGATAAAAATCACTTGTGAGAAACATGCTCAGACAGTGTAAGGGAAATGTTAAGATCCCAACAGAATCATACAACATGTTGTGTGAAATATTTAAAAAGTGAAAAAGTTGCAACTGTAAATATGTTAAAAATGTTAGTACAAAAAACTCTGACCTGCATGTGATTTTTAAAAGTGTGTTCTTTGTTAACACTAGATTTTCATTTCCTTTCACTGTATGCAGCATAAAAACCTTTCCTTAAGGGAGAAATAATCAACTCAATGCCATGGGCACCACAATTGAAGATTTCACAGGGTGGGTGACTCAGCACAGAAGTCCGTCCAAGGAGCTGAAATAGTGTAGAGGGTGTGGTCCAGCAGAGAACTTGCTAGTGCCACGTCAGGAGGGAGAGGATTCCGTTAACACTTCCTGAATAATATCTCAGTCTCTTACAATCCCTTGTTTAGCTTTTTATCAACTTAATTGAAATATACATTGAACTACACCCACTTGAATTGTGTTTTGAAGAATTTTTTTTATGAGTTCAAGCCCCTCTTTTTTTTAATTTAAATTTTTAACTTTTTAAATTAACATGTAATGTATTATTAGCCCCAGGGGTACAGGTCTGTGAATTGCCAGGTTTACACACTTTACAGCACTCAACCTAGGACATACCTTCCCCAATATCCATAACCCAACCACCCTCTCCCTACTGCCTCCCCCCAGCAACCCTCAGTTTGTTTTGTGAGATTAAGAGTCTCTTATGGTTTGTCTCCCTCCCAATCCCATCTTTTTTCATTTATTCCATTCCTATCCCCCAAACCCCCCATGTTGTCTCTCTACTTCTTCATATCAGAGAGATCATATGATAATTGTCTTTTTCTGATTGAATTATTTTGCTTAGCATAATACCCTTTCGTTCCATCCGTGTTGTAGCAAATGGCAAGAGTTTGTTTCTTTTGATGGCTGCATAGTATTCCATTGTGTATATATACCACATCTTCTTTACCCATTCATCTGTTGATGGGCATCTAGGCTCTTTCCATAGTTGGGCTATTGTGAACATTGCTGCTCTAAACATTCGGGTGCACATGTCCCTTTGGATCACTATGTTTGTATCTTTAGGGTAAATACCCAGTAGTGCGATTGCTGGATCATAGGGTAGCTCTATTTTCAACTTTTTGAGGAACATCCATTGTGTTTTCCAGAGTGGCTGCACCAGCTTGCATTCCCACCAATAGTGTAGGAGGGTTCCCCTTTCTCCGCATCCTCACCAGCATCTGTCATTTCCTGATTGTTAATATTAGCCTTTCTGAGTGGTGTGAGGTGGTTTCTCACTGTGGTTTTGATTTGTATTTCCCCAATGCCGAGTGATGTGGAGCACTTTTTCATGTGTCTGTTGGCCATCTGGATGTCTTCTTTGCAGAAATGTCTTTTTGTGTCCTCTGCCCATTTCTTGATTGGATTCTTTGTTCTTTGGGTGTTGAGTTTGATAAGTTCTTTATAGATTTGGGATACTAGTCCTTGATCTGATATGTCCTTTGCAAATATCTTCTCCCATTCTGTCATTTGTGTTGTGGTTTTGTTGACTGTTTCCTTTGCTATGCAGAAGCTTTTGATCTTGATGAAGTCCCAATAGTTCATTTTTGCCCTTGCTTCCCTTGCCTTTGGTGATGTTTCTAGGAAGAAGTTGCTGCGACTGAGGTTGAAGAGGTTGCTGCCTGCGTTCTCCTCAAGGATTTTGATGGATTCCTTTCTTACACTGAGGTCTTTAATGTGTGTCTATTTTTGTGTGTGGTTAAGGAAATGGTCCAGTTTCATTCTTCTGCATGTGGCTTGTCCAATTTTCCCAGCACCATTTGTTGAAGAGACTCTTTTGCATTGGACATTCTTTCCTGCTTTGTTGAAGATTAGTTGACCATAGAATTGAGGGTCTATTTTTGGGCTTTCTTTTATGTTCCATTAATCTATGTATCTGTTTTTGTGCCAGTACCATACTGTCTTGATGATGACAACTTTGTAATAGAGCTTGAAGTCTGGAATTGTGATGCCACCAACTTTGGCTTTCTTTTTCAACATTCCTCTGGCTATTCGAGGTCTTTTCCAGTTCCATATAAATTTTAGGATTATTTTTTTTTCTTTTTTTCTTTTTTTTTTTAATTAAATTTTTTATTTATTTTCAGCGTAACAGTATTCATTGTTTTTTCACCACACCCAGTGCTCCATGCAACTGTGCCCTCCCTAATACCCACCACCTGGCTCCCCCAACCTCCCACCCCCCCGCCCCTTCAAAACCCTCAGGTTGTTTTTCAGAGTCCGTAGTCTCTCATGGTTCACCTCCCCTTCCAGTTTCCCTCAACTCCCTTCTCCTCTCCATTTCCCCATGTCCTCCATGTTATTTGTTATGCTCCACAAATAAGTGAAACCATATGATACTTGACTCTCTCTGTTTGACTTATTTCACTCAGCATCATCTCTTCCAGTCCTGTCCATGTTGCTACAAAATTTGGGCATTCCTCCTTTCTGATGGAGGCATAATACTATTTGTCCCATTTCTTTGAAAAAAATGGATGGGATTTTGATAGGGATTGCATTAAACGTGTAGACTGCTTTAGGTAGCATAGACATTTTCACGATATTTGTTCTTCCAATCCATGAGCATGGAACATTTTTCCATTTCTTTGTGTCTTCCTCAATTTCTTTCAAGAATACTTCATAGTTTTCTGAGTACAGATTCTTTTCCTCTTTGTTTAGGTTTGCTCCTTGGTATCTTATGGTTTTGGGTGCAGTTGTAAATGGGATTGACTCCTTAATTTCTCTTTCTTCTGTCTTGTTGTTGGTGTATAAAAATGCAACTGATTTCTGTGCATTGATTTTATATCCTGACATTTTACTGAATTCCTGTACAAGTTCTAGCAGATTTGGAGTGGAGTCTTTTGGGTTTTCCAGATAAAGTATCATATCATCTGCAGAGTGAAAGTTTGACTTCTTCTTTGCTGATTCGGATGCCTTCAATTTCTTTTTGTTGTCTGATTGCTGAGGCTAGGACTTCTAGTACTATGTTGAATAGCAGTGATGATAATGGACATCCCTGCTGTGTTTCTGACATTAGGGGAAAAGCTCTCAGTTGTTCTCCATTGAGAATAATAGTCACTGTGGGTTTTTCATGCTTTGATGATATTGAGGAATGTACTCTCTATCCCTACACTTTGAAGAGTTTTGATCAAGAAAGGATGCTGTACTTTGTCAAATGCTTTTCCAGCATCTATTGAGAGTATCATATGGTTCTTGTTCTTTCTTTTATTAATGTATTGTATCACATTCATTGATTTGTGGATGTTGAACCAACCTTGCAGCCCTGGAATAAAGCCCACTTTGTTGTAGTGAATAATCCTTTTAATGTACTGTTGGATCCTATTGGCTAGTATTTTGGTGAGAATTTTTGCATCCGTGTTCATCAGGGATATTGGTCTGTAATTCTCCTTTTTGATGGGGTCTTTGTCTGGTTTGGGGATCAAGGTAATGCTAGCCTCATAAAATGAGTTTGGAAGTTTTCCTTCCATTTCTATTTTTTGGAACAGTTTCAGGAGAATAGGAATGAATTCTTCTTTAAATGTTTGGTAGAATTCCCCTGGGAAGCTGTCTGGCCCTGGGCTCTCATTTGTTGGGAGATTTTTGATGACTGCTTCAATCTCCTTATTGGTTATGGGTCTGTTCAGGTTTTCTATTTCTTCCTGGTTCAGTTGTGGTAGTTTATATGTCTCTAGGAATGCATCCATTTCTTCCAGATTGTCAAATTTGCTGGCTTATAGTTACTCATAGTATGTTTTTATCATTATTTGTTATAATTTGTTTATAACAATAATTTGTTCATAATTGTTTTCTTTGGTTTTGGTTGTGATCTCTCTTTTCTCATTCATGATTTTATTTATTTGGGTCCTTTCTCTCTTCTTTTTGATAAGTCTGGCCAGGGGTTTATCAATCTTATTAATTCTTTCAAAGATCCAGCTCCTGGTTTCGTTGATTATTTCTTCGCCGCCGCCTCCTCCTCCTCCTCCTCCTCCTCCTCCTTCTTCTTCTTCTTCTTCTTCTTCTTCTTCTTCTTCTTCTTCTTTTTGTTTCTATTTCATTGATTTCTGCTCTGATCTTTATGATTTCTCTTCTCCTGCTGGGTTTAGGCTTTCTTTGTTGTTCTTTCTCCAGCTCCTTTAGGTGTAGGGTTAGGTTGTGTACTTGACACCTTTCTTGTTTCTTGAGAAAGGCTTGTATTGCTGTATATTTTCCTCTCAGGACTACCTTTGTTGTGTCCCAAAGATTTTGAACCGTTGTGTTTTCATTATCATTTGTTTCCATGAATTTTTTTCAATTCTTCTTTAATTTCCTGGTTGACCCATTCATTCTTTAGTCTCCATGTATTTGGGTTCTTTCCAAATTTCCTCTTGTGATTGAGTTCTAGCTTCAGAGCATTGTGGTCTGAAAATATGCAGGTAATGATCCCAATCTTTTGGTACCAGTTGAGACCTGATTTATGACCCAGGATGGGATCTATTCTGGAGAATGTTCCATGTGCACTAGAGAAGAATGTGTATTCTCTTGCTTTGTGATGGAATGTTCTGAACGTATCTGTGATGTCCATCTGGTCCAGTGTGTCATTTAAAGCCTTTATTTCTTTGTTGACCTTTTGTTTGGATCATCTGTCCATTTCAGTGAGGGGGGTGTTAGAGTCCCCCTACTATTATTTTATTATTGGTGATGTGTTTCTTTGATTTTGTTATGAATTGGTTTATATAATTGGCTGCTCCCATGTTAGGGGCATAGATATTTAAAATTGTTAGATCTTCTTGTTGGACAGACCCTTTGAGTATGATATAGTGCCCTTCCTCATCTCTTAAGTCTTTGCCTTAAAATCTAATTGATCTGATATAAGGATTGCCACCCCAGCTTTCTTTTGATGTCCATTAGCATGGTAAATTGTTTTCCACCCCCTCACTTTAAATCTGGAGGTGTCTTCGGGTCTCAAATGAGTTTTTTGTAGACAGCATATTGATGGATTTTGGGTTTTTTAATTTTTAATTTTTTTATTTTAATAAACATATAATATATTTTTATCCCCAGGGGTACAGGTCTGTGAATCGCCAGGTTTACACATTTCACAGCACTCATCATAGCACATACCCTCCCCAATGTCTGTTTCCCCACCACCCTCTCCCGTCCCCCCTCCCCTCAACAACCCTCAGTCTGTTTTTTGAGATTGAGTCTTTTATGGTTTGTCTCCCTCCCAATCCCATCTTTTCATTTTTTCTTTCCTACCTCTCCCCAACCCCCCCGCATTGCATCTCCACTTCCTCATATCAAAGAGATCATATGATAGTTGTCTTTCTCCGATTGACTTATTTCGCTAAGCATAATATCCTCTAGTTCCATCCACATCGTCGCAAATGGCAAGATTTCATGTCTTTTGATGGCTGCATAGTATTCCATTGTGTATATATACCACATCTTATTTATCCATTCATCTGTTGATGGACATCTAGGCTCTTTGCACAGTTTGGCTATTGTGGACATTGCTGCTATAAACATTCGGATGCACGTGCCCCTTCAGAGCACCACATTTGTATCTTTAGGATATATACCCAGTAGTGCAATTGCTGGGTCATAGGGTAGCTCTATTTTCAGTTTTTTGAGGAACCTCCTTGCTGTTTTCCAGAGTGGTTGCACCAGCTTGCATTCCCACCAGCAGCGTAGGAGGGTTCCCCTCTCTCTGCATCCTCGCCAGCATTTGTCATTTCCTGACTTGTTAATTTTAGCCATTCTGACTGGTGTGAGGTGGTATCTCATTGTGGTTTTGATTTGTATTTCCCTGATGCCGAGTGATGTGGAGCATTTTTTCATGTGTCTGTTGGCCATCTGGATGTCTTCTTTGCAGAAATGTCTATTCATGTCCTCTGCCCATTTCTTGACTGGATTATTTGTTCTTTGGGTATTGAGTTTGCTAAGCTCTTTATAGATTTTGGATACTAGCCCTTTATCTGATATGTCGTTTGCAAATATCTTCTCCCATTCTGTCAGTTGTCTTTTGGTTTTGTTAATTGTTTCCTTTGCTGTGCAAAAGCTTTTGATCTTGATGAAATCCCAATAGTTCATTTTTGCCCTTGCTTCTGTTGCCTTTGGCGATATTCCTAGGAAGAAGTTGCTGTGGTTGAGGTCAAAGAGGTTGCTGCCTGCGTTCTCCTCAAGGATTTTGATAGATTCCTTTCTCACATTGAGGTCCTTCATCCATTTTGAGTCTATTTTCGTGTGTGGTGTAAGGAAATAGTCCAATTTCATTTTTCTGCATGTGGCTGTCCAATTTTCCCAGCACCATTTGTTGAAGAGGCTGTCTTTTTTCCATTGGATATTCTTTCCTGCTTTGTCGAAGATTAGTTGACCATAGAGTTGAGGGTCTATTTCTGGGCTCTCTATTCTTTTTTTTTTTTTTAAAGATTTTATTCATTTATTTGACAGACAGAGATCACAAGTAGTCAGAGAGGCAGACAGAGAGAGAAAGAGGGAGAGGCAGGCTCCCCACCGAGCAGAGAGCCTGACATGGGGCTCAATCCCAGGACCCTGAGGCCACGACCCGAGCAGAAGGTAGAGGCTTAACCCACTGAGCCATCCAGGTGCCCCAACTGGGCTCTCTATTCTGTTCCATTGATCTATATGTCGGTTTTTGTGCCAGTACCATACTGTCTTGATGATGACAGCTTTGTAATAGAGCCTGAAGTCTGGAATTGTGATGCCACCGACTTTGGCTTTCTTTTTCAATATTCCTTTGGCTATTCGAGGTCTTTTCCTGTTCCATATAAATTTTAGGATTATTTTTTCTATTTCTTTAAAAAATGGATGGAATTTTGATAGGGATTGCATTAAATGTGTAGATTGCTTTAGGTAGAATAGACATTTTCACAATATTTGTTCTTCCAATCCATGAGCATGGAATATTTTTCCATTTCTTTGTGTCTTCCTCAATTTCCTTCATGAGTACTTTATAGTTTTCTGAGTACAGATTCTTTGCCTCTTTGGTTAGATTTATTCCTAGGTATCTTATGGTTTTGGGTGCGATTGTAAATGGGACTCCTCAATTTCTCTTTCTTCTGTCTTGTTGTTAGTGTAAAGGAATGTGACTGATTTCTGTGCATTGACTTTATATCCTGACACTTTACTGAATTCCTGTATAAGTTCTAGCAGTTTTGGAGTGGAGCCTTTTGGGTTTTCCACTTATAGTATCATATCATCTGCAAAGAGTGAGAGTTTGACTTCTTCTTTGCAATTTAGATGCCTTTAATTTCTTTTTGTTGTCTGATTGCTGAGGCTAGGACTTCTAGTACTATGTTGAACAGCAGTGGTGATAACGGAAATCCCTGCCGTGTTCCTGACCTTAGCGGAAAAGCTTTCAGTTTTTCTCCATTGAGAATGATAGTTGCGGTGGGTTTTTCATAGGTGGCTTTGATAATATTGAGGTATGTGCCTTCTATCCCTACACTTTGAAGAGTTTTAATCAGGAAGGGATGCTGCACTTTGTCAAATGCTTTTTCAGCATCTATTGAGAGTATCATATGGTTCTTATTCTTTCTTTTATTAATGTATTGTATCACATTGATGGATTTGCGGATGTTGAACCAACCTTGCAGCCCTGGAATAAATCCCACTTGGTCGTGGTGAATAATCCTTTTAATGTACTGTTGGATCCCTTTGGCCAGTATTTTGGTGAGAATTTCCTCATCTGTGTTCATCAAGGATATTGGTCTGTAATTCTCTTTTTTGGTGGGATCCTTGACTGGTTTTGGGATCAAGGTGATGCTGGCCTCATAGAATGAGTTTGGAAGTTTTCCTTCCATTTCTATTTTTTGGAACAGTTTCAGGAGAATAGGAATTAATTCTTCTTTAAATGTTTGGTAGAATTCCCCTGGAAAACCATCTGGTCCTGGGCTTTTGTTTGTTTGGAGATTTTTGATGACTGTTTCAATTTCCTTACTGGTTATGGGTCTGTTCAGGTTCTCTATTTCTTCCTGGTTCAGCTGTGGTAGTTTATATGTCTCTAGAAATGTATCCATTTCTTCCAGATTGTCAAATTTTTGGCGTAGAGTTGCTCGTAGTATGTTCTTATAATTGTTTGTATTCCTTTGGTGTTGGTTGTGATCTCTCCTCTTTCATTCATGATTTTATTTATTTTGGTCCTTTCTCTTTTCTTTTTGATAAGTCTGGCCTGGGATTTGTCAATCTTATTAATTCTTTCAAAGAACCAGCTCCTAGTTTTGTTGATTTGTTCTATTGTTTTTTTAGTTTCTATCTCATTGATTTCTGCTCTGATCTTTATGATTTCTCTTCTCCTGCTGGGTTTAGGCTTTCTTTGTTGTTCTCTCTCCAGCTCCTTTAGGTGTAGGGTTAGGTTGTGTATTTGAGACCTTTCTTGTTTCTTGATAAAGGCTTGCACCGCTATATATTTTCCTCTCAGGACTGCCTTTGTTGTGTCCCACAGATTTTGAACCATTGTGTTTTCATTATCATTTGTTTCCATGATTTTTTTCAATTCTTCTTTAATTTCCTGGTTGACCCATTCATTTTTTAGAAGGATGCTGTTTAGTCTCCATGTATTTGGGTTCTTTCCAAATTTCCACTTGTGATTGAGTTCTAGCTTCAGAGCATTGTCGTCTGAAAGTATGCAGGGAATGATCCCAATCTTTTGATACCAGTTGAGACCTGATTAATGACCCAGGATGTGATCTATTCTGGAGAATGTTCCATGTGCACTAGAGAAGAACATATATTCTGTTGCTTTGGGATGGAATGTTCTGAATGTATCTGTGATGTCCATCTGGTCCAGTGTGTCATTTAAGGCCTTTATTTCCTTGTTGATTTTTTGCTTAGATGATCTGTCCATTTCAGTGAGGGGAGTGTTAAAGTCCCCTGCTATTATTGTATTACTGTCGATGTTTTACTTTGATTTTGTTATGAATTGGTTTATATAATTGGCTGCTCCCATGTTAGGGGCATAGATATTTAAGATTGTTAGGTCTTCTTGTTGGACAGACCCTTTGAGTATGATATAGTGTCCTCCCTCATCTCTTATTAGAGTCTTTGGATTAAATATAACTGATGTGATATAAGGATTGCCACCCCAGCTTTCTTCTGATGTCCATTAGCATGGTACATTGTTTTCCACCCCCTCACTTTAAATCTGGAGGTGTCTTCGGGTCTAAAATGAGTTTCTTGTGGGCAGCATATTGATGGGTTTTGTTTTTTTATTCATTCTGATACCCTGTGTCTTTTGATTGGGGCATTTAGCCCATTAACATTCAGGGTAACTATTGAGAGATATGAATTTAGTGCCATTGTATTGCCTGTAAGGTGACTATTACTGTATATCGTCTCTGTTTCTTTCTGATCTACTACTCTTAGGGTCTCTCTTTGCTTAGAGGACCCCTTTCAATATTTCCTGTAGAGCTGGTTTGGTGTTTGCAAATTCTTTCAGCTTTTGTTTGTCCTGGAAGCTTTTTATCTCTCCTTCTATTTTCAATGATAGCCTAGCTGGATATAGTATTCTTGGCTGCATGTTTTTCTCCTTTAGTGCTCTGAATATATCATGCCAGTTCTTTCTGGCTTGCCAGGTCTCTTGGATAAGTCTGCTGCCAATCTAATATTTTTACCCTTGTATGTTACAGACTTTTTGTCCCGGACTGCTTTCAGGATTTTTTCTTTGTCACTATGACTTGTAAGTTTTACTATTAGATGATTGGGTGTTGATCTATTCTTACTGATTTTGAGCGGGGTTCTCTGCACCTCCTGGATTTTGATGCTTGTTCCCTTTGCCATATTTGGGAAATTCTCTACAATAATTCTCTCCAATATACCTTCTGTTCCTCTCTCTCTTTTTTCTTCTTCTGGAATCCCAATTATTCTAATGTTGTTTTGTCTTATGGTATCACTTATCTCTCAAATTCTCCTCTCATGGTCCAGTAGTTGTTTGTCTCTCTTTTGCTCAGCTTCTTTATTCTTTGTCATTTGGTCTTCTATATCACTAATTCTTTCTTCTGCCTCATTTATCCTAGCAGTAAAAGCCTCTATTTTTGATTGCACCTCATTGATAGCTTTTTTTGATTTCAGCTTGGTTAGATTTTAGTTCTTTTATTTCTCCAGACAGGGTTTCTCTAATATCTTCCATGCCTTTTTCTAGCCCAGCTAGCACCTTGAGAATCGTCATTCTGGGCCCTAGATCTGACATATTACCAATGTCCATATTGATTAGGTCCCTAGCTGTTGGACTGCCTCCTGTTCTTTGTGTGTGTGTGTGTGTGTGTGTGTGTTGGGTTTTTCTGCCTTGTCATTTTATCCAGATAAGAATATATGAAGGGGAGAATAAAATACTAAAAGGGTGGCAAAGACTCCTGGAAAATGTGCATTAACCAAATCAGAAGAGATCCCAAATCTTAGGGGGAAATAGGAGGGTAAAAAGAAGTTCAAAAAAAATTTTTTTTATTAAATTTTTTATTTATTTTCAGTGTAACAGTATTCATTGTTTTTCACCACACCCAGTGCTCCATGCAATCCGTGCCCTCCCTAATACCCACCACTTGGTTCCCCCAACCCCCCACCCCCTGCCCCTTCAAAACCCTCAGGTTGTTTTTCAGAGTCTGTAGTCTCTCATGGTTCATCTCCCCTTCCAATTTCCCTCAACTCCCTTCTCCTCTCCATTTCCCCATGTCCTCCATGTTATTTGTTATGCTCCACCAATAAGTGAAACCATATGATACTTGACTCTCTCTGTTTGACTTATTTCACTCAGCATAATCTCTTCCAGTCCCGTCCATGTTGCTACAAAAGTTGGGTATTCGTCCTTTCTGATGGAGGCATCATACTCCATAGTGTATATGGACCACATCTTCCTTATCCATTCATCCGTTGAAGGGCATCTTGGTTCTTTCCACAGTTTGGCGACCGTGGCCATTGCTGCTATAAACATTGGGGTACAGATGGCCCTTCTCTTCATTACATTTGTATCTTTGGGGTAAATACCCAGCAGTGCAATTGCAGGGTCATAGGGAAGCTCTATTTTTAATTTTCTGAGGAATCTCCACACTGTTCTCCAAAGTGGCTGCACCAGTTTGCATTCCCACCAACAGTGTAAGAGGGTTCCCCTTTCTCCATATCCTCTCCAACACACGTTGTTTTCTGTCTTGCTAATGTTGGCCATTCTAACTGGTGTAAGGTGGTATCTCAATGTGGTTTTGATTTGAATTTCCCTGAAGGCTAGTGATGATGAGCATTTTTTCATGTGTCTGGTAGCCATTTGTATGTCTTCATTGGAGAAGTGTCTGTTCATATCTTCTGCCCATTTTTAAATATGATTGTCTGTTTTGTGTGTGTTGAGTTTGATGAGTTCTTTATAGATCCTGGATATCAACCTTTTGTCTGTACTGTCATTTGCAAATATCTTCTCCCATTCCATGGGTTGCCTCTTTGTTTTGTTGACTGTTTCTTTTGCTGTGCAGAAGCTTTTGATCTTGATGAAGTCCCAAAAGTTCATTTTCGCTTTTGTTTCCTTCGCCTTTGGAGACATATCTTGAAAGAAGTTGTTGTGGCTGATATCAAAGAGGTTACTGCCTATGTCCTGCTCGAGGATTCTGAAGGATTCCTGTCTCACGTTGAGGTCTTTTATCCATTTCGAGTTTATCTTTGTGTATGGTGTAAGAGAATGGTCGAGTTTCATTCTTCTACATATAGCTGTCCAGTTTCCCCAGCACCATTTATTGAAGAGACTGTCTTTTTTCCACTGGATATTTTTTCCTGTTTTGTCAAAGATTATTTGACCATAGAGTTGAGGGTCCATATCTGGGCTCTCTACTCTGTTCCATTGGTCCATGTGTCTGTTTTTATGCCAGTACCATGCTGTCTTGGTGATCACAGCTTTGTAGTAAAGCTTGAAATCAGGTAACGTGATGCCACCAGTTTTATTTTTGTTTTTCAACATTTCCTTAGCAATTCGGGGTCTCTTCTGATTCCATACAAATTTTAGGACCAAATCAGAAGAGATCCCAAATCTTAGGGGGAAATAGGAGGGTAAAAAGAAGTTCAAAAAAATTTTAAAAAAATTAAAAAAAAAAAGAGAAAAGAAAATATATACTAGACTGGTGAATAGAACAGAGCCACCCACTTAATTTTGGTCTCTTTAAGAAACTACCTCCCAAAATTTTAAAGAAAGAAAACATATATATACACACACACACACACATATATATACACACACATATATATATGTATATATATACACATATATATGTATATGTATATATGTATATATACATATATACATATACATATATATGTGTATATATATACATATATTTATATATATGTATATATGTATATATATGTATATATGTATATATACATATATATATACATATATACATATATATACATATATACATATATATATACATATATATATACATATATATACATATATACATATATACATATACATATATATGTGTATATATATACATATATTTATATGTGTGTATATATATGTATATGTATACAAAAATAAGGGTAAATCAGATTAAAGGATGGAATATGACAATAAAGATGAAAATTTAAAAAAAATTCTAAAAAAAGAGTTGATAACATAAGTTGGTTGGGAAACGAAAGAAAAAGAAAGTGGAGAGAATTTGTTCAGGCTGGAGACTAGAACAGAGTCCTGTGCTAGATTTAGGGTATAGTTTGATCTATTAGAAGAAGTTGTATCCCAAAATTTTTTAGAAGAAAAACCCTGTGTGTATACAAAAAAGAAAGTTAGATACTTGAAGGATAAAATATGACTATAATAATGAAGGTTCAAAAAGATTTTTTTTAAATGAAAATGTTGTTAAGAGAAACTAGTTGAAAATGTTAGAAGAGGAAAGAGTGAAAGTTGGAAAAAATTAGAATAAGAAAAAAATTAAAGCAAATTAATTAACTTTGCAAGACTAAAGAATCATGGGGAGAAAGCCATGAATTCCATGCCTTGCTTTCTCCTCCTCTGAAATTCCGCTGTTCTCCTTGGTTAGTGAACTTGGTCTTGGCTGGATGTTCTTGCTGATCTTCTGGGCGAGGAGCCTGTTGCCGTGATTCTCAAGCGTCTTTGCCCGAGGCAGAATTGCACCGCCCTTGCCAGGAGCTGGGCTAAGTAATTCACTTGGGTTTGCTTTCAGGAGCTTTTGTTCCCTGAGCACATTCCGTAGAGTTCCGGAGGACAGGAACGAAAATGGCGACCGCCCAGTCCCCAACCTGGAGGAGCCTAGAGCTCGGGGCCCCACTCCTCAGTGCACCCTTGGAGAAAAGCGCTAAATCTGTCCCGTCTCCCTGGCCCCCCGCCACGCTCCGAGCTCACCCAGCCTGTGACCTAGCATCTCTGTCTCTAAAACACAATTCCGCCTAGAGTCTCTGAACCCAGCAGATCCCTGCACTCTTCCAGGGGGGTCTCCCCGGGTCTTGTGGGGTCCCTGCTCACAGAGCAGTAGCCTGACTGTGCCACGGATCATGGTTTAAGGTAACCCCGAGTGAGAGCTCACTCCTCAGCTCTGTCTCTGTAGCCAGCTTCCCCGCTCTAATACCTGCAAGCTCTGTGACACTCAGACACCCCGATCCTTTGGTGACCCTGTGGGACCTGGGGCCATGCTGTCCCTGCGAGAGCCTCACCCCGGTTTAGTCTCTGGAGTGACGTCCCTTTTAAAAGTCCCGATTTTGTACTTTGTTGCTCCGCTGCTTGCCGGGAGCCGGCCCCTCCCCCCACGGTCTATCTTCCTGTCGCTTTGGATTCATTTCTCCGCCGGTCCTACCTTCCAGAAAGTGGTCAATTTTGTGTTTCTAGAATTGCTGCTCTTCTTCTCTTCAATCTCTTGTTGGATTTGTAGGTGTTCGGAACGATTTGGTAACTATCTAGCTGATCTCCTGGTGCCTGATGTCGTCTCAGCTGCTACCCCACCATCTTGACTCCTCCTCAAACTCCTCTTCCATTTTGAAGAATTTTGAAAAATGTATGGACCCATGAGCCCACCACTGATTCAAAATGCAAAACGTTTTCCTCACCCCCAAATGTTGCCTTGTGCCCCCTTGGTGGTCCTTTTCTTCCCACAAGCCCAGCTCCAGGCAACCACGGGTCAGCTGTCACTAAAGTGTGTTTTTCTAGATTGTATTAGACATTAGGTACCCTTTATGCTTTGTTTTCTAGCTGTTATGTCTTACAATTACTAATAAAATAGTATTTTTTTTTCTGGAAAGGCTGCTATTTGGTTATGAACCTGCAAAGAAAACTCTTTTCATCACAGGAGTGCATGTGAGCTCTTCAGGGAGGTCCCTCCTGACACTGTATTCATTTCCTGGGGTGGCTGTCACAAAGTATCATGAATGGGATGGCTTAAAAACATGTCTTCTCTCACAGGGCCAGACACGGAAGTTGGAAATCCAGGTGTCGACAGGGCCACGTTCCCTCTGAGACTCTGGTCAGATCCTTCCTGGTGTCTTCCAGAATCTGGTAGTAGCTGGCAACCTTTGGTGTCCCTGTAGGCACTGCCGTACTGGGTCTCAGGGTGAGCTCCTTTTGTGTCTGTCTTTGCTAGGCATTTCCTCTTCCTGTAATAATACCAATCATTGGACTTAGGGTCACCCTAATCCAGCATGACCCCCTCCTAGCTAATTGCATCTGCAAAGACACTGTTTCCAGGCAAGTTCATATACATGGGCACTAGAGGTTAGGACTTGGACATATATTTTTGGGGACACAATTAATCCATAACACTCTGCTGTGTCTTTGGCGCTGGGGGTATAATATTCTGTGGGGTGTCTGCTTTAAACGATAGCATGTGAGAAGCCTGAGAGTTGAGAGTAAAAAGCAAGAAAGGGTGTGGACTGAGTCCCCATTGCTGGGTGAAGATCGAGAGAGCAGCCAGACTGGGGCCGAGGGCTGGGCTGCCTCAGGCAAACCCCCGCATCTTAGCTGGGCTGCCGTCTCAGGGAGGACTCCCCTGAATGTGAGGAAATCCCGCACGAGGACTAGGCTGGGCTGGGCAGGACTGTTAGAACAGCGCCATGCAAAAGAAAACGAACGTGGGCCACAGATGGGAGCCATATGGGCAATTTCATATTTTCTAGTAGCCACATTAAAAGAAGTAAAATGAAGCAGGTACAATTAGTTTTAGTAATATATTTTATTGGACCTCATATGCCCAAATGTTATCATTTCCAGGTAATTACTATGGAAGTATGGAGGAGATCATTGATTCCTTTTGTAGTAAGCCTTCGAAACCAGTGTATATTTTCCTTGACAGCACATCCCAGTTAGGATGACATTTCATGCACTCAACAGTGACATATGCCAGTGCCACCATATTGGGCAGTGAGGGGACAGAATGGCCATTGGAAGTCACGCTACACCGTCTTTCGAGATCAGTGGGGGGACGCTCCTGTGACATGATGCTGAGTGTCTGAGCTGGCCTCTGTGGAGAGATGCTGCTTCCAGAATGTTTGACCCCAAAGTTCACCATCTCTGCAGGGTGCCTCTCAGAAGGGGACTGTGATGATTAGGAGGTGATTTTGCAAATAAGAAAATCGGCCAGAAGCACTTACATTACTCACCCAAAGTTACGCATCTCGGAATGAGGGTCAGGCAAAATGGCTGCTCTCCAGCGTGATGCTGCCTCTCCCCCGGCCTCCACCCTTAGCCTGGGAAGTGAGGGGCCGGGACGCCTCCCAGCACTCCTTCCAGCACCGGGTCTGTACGTCACTATGTGTTAGCAGCATCCTTGGCCAAGCCGTGCACATGCAGACACACTATTTGGCATTTAGCCGTCCGTCTTCCAGGATCTTAACAGCTGGGGGTTTGGGATCTCTGCATTTCCATAGCTCCAGGGTTTGGCTGGAGGAAAGATTAATGATAAAAGCAGAAAACAAATGGTCTGAAATCCTGATACCTCAGCCAAGGCTCACATGGCTAAGTCCCAGTAGTGATAAATAATAAAATAATGACATCACTCGACTCTGGGATCCAATATGGTGTGAGAAGAAAATAAATGGCTTATCATTCGCCAGTTTCAGCTATATTTTATATTGTTTTACTTCTTTTCGATGTGTTTTTCTCAGTTGCTTCCACACGATGAGCTGTGTTTCTATCAATTACACCCCGGCATTCAGCGTATAAAACACTCCTCAACTTACAGATACATTTAATGTGCTTTTCCTGTTGTCCTCAAAGCTCAGAATATAGTCGGAGCGCAGTCACTGCGATCTCCAAATCATGGGGGCATTTAAGCACGGGCCGCTCTGGAGACGTGGTCCTGGCCCCCAGCCCGACGCACGGGGTCTTCGCAAGTGGACCCGGAGGAGATGCAGCTTTCGCGGGGACCCACGCTTCCCCCTCCACTGTCCTCCGCTTTAAATCTTGATCAGACGCAGGACTTGGTTCTCTGAGAAGGTCACTGATTTCCAGGTGAGCACTGAGGGTGGTGGTCCCCGGTTCCCTCGTTGATTTGCAGAAGCACATCCACTGGATGGCCGCAGGGCCGGGGTTGGGGGATCAGAACAGAGTCTGAAAGCACCGCTGCGTGTAAGAGGCTGCTTGTCCCACAGTTTGGAGCCCAAGTCAACAAACACGCAGCCCGAGAGAGCGGTCGGTCCGGAGCTGGAGGGCTGAGCGGTGACAGGGAAGGGTGCCTCGCTCTCCTGAGACACGCACAGCGGCTCCTCCTGGTAGCTCTTTCCCCAGGGGTTAGGAGCCCCTCCGTCCGGATGAGGGAAATGTGCTCCATGGGGAAGAAGCCGTGGTTTAAGGCTGCGTGGCAGGGAGGGGTCCGGCCAGCACATGCCAGTACAGGGACACGCACGTGGGGCACAGGGATGCCACCTGCAGGCAGGGACACAGGCACAGGGTTTTCTGCACACGGCACTTGGATTTGAGGACGGAGGAGTTTAACAGGGCTCTAAGGGGCCCCATGGTGGGTCCCTTCATTCATCCTCCCACGGACACGTACTGATATATGCCTGATCCAAGCTCACCATGAAGCAAAGTCGAATACCAAGCAGTGATGACCGTCCACTACGTGAGCGCGGCGCACAGGCAAGACGGAGGGGCGGCAGGAGGGCTTGGTCCGGGCCGGTGTTGGGGGCTGGGCACGTAGTTCCTCAGACAGCGCTGGCTCCGAGGGGACAGCCTCTCTCCACACTCCTGTCCCCGTCTCCCCATCTCAGATGGGGGTCAGTGAACACTGCCCCACGGAAAGGGCTTTCAAGGTGGTGTGCTGGTGGGGTGCCCCTGCCTTCCCCGGCCCCGGGCGGCCGGGACCCCAGAGCAGGACCCCCTGCTCCGTCGGCAGGGACTCAGAGTTCCCGCTAATCCTGTCACTTCCCCTGCATGAGCCTCCCCTCCTGCTTCCTTTACTGACGATTCCAAACTCACCCTTTAGCCACACGCCTCGGAGACGCTTCAGACTTCGTTGTTCCCTGCTTTTCGGCAATAGCTGGGCCCGTCACTTCACGGGCAAGTGGGGGCTCTCTCTCCGGTCTGGTCCTGATGCCTTCAGGGAGCGGTAGGTCCACAGCGCTCCCTTTCTCCTACTTCCAGAAACATGAGCTGTGGCAGAGAAACCAAATCCTGGCTTTCATTTGATTTTAATTAACTTAAATTTAACGAAGTTAAGTCTGAATCAGTGGCGACCACACTGGAGAGCACAGGCTGGGCTCTTCCTTCGGTTTTACTTCTCACGGTTGGCGCTCGGCCCGTCTCCTTCCTCAGCTCCAGCTCCAGAGCTGCCGGCAGCGCGAGGGCTGTGCTCCTCCCTTCCGGCGTCCCCACGGGCCCGGAAGGTGGGATTCGCAGTCCCAGTTCCGGAGATCCAGAAAGCGTCTGAGCCCAGGGCCAAGTGCACCTCTCTATCCACATTCCGTGTCTCTCTTTTCCTCAGGGTGGGACCAGGGTCTCCCGGGTTAATTCAGAACTCTGTGCAGCTTCGGCAGGAAACGTGTCCATGAAAGAAGTCCCTTAAGAAGATGTTTATTGGAGTCACGTCCTGCAGTGGGGGAATGACTCAGCGGAGAGAAGGACAGACCTGAGCCCTGTTCTCAGGGAACCCACGTCTCATCCGTCAGACTAACTGGTGCTATCGTTCTGGGGGCCCGGGAGTGCCACCGGCCCCAGGAAGGGCCTGCGGGCCGCAGGGCACCAGGAGCTCTTGGAAGAGGCATCTGGGCCGCCGTCCATCTGGAGCGGGCTTGGAGAGGATGCATCCTCCGGGCCGCAGAGACAGGCCTCTGAAGGGAGTCCAGGGGGACTCTGGGATATTTGGGGTCAGGGCCAGTTCAGTGGGGCTGCCCCGAGAGAGGGACGTGGGATGAGCAGATATGAGACCACAGAGGACAGCAGGGGTTGGGGGGGGGGACATTAGGAAGGGCTCGGTGCCTTCTCTGGAAAGCAGCAGGCAGCCCCAAAACTGGCAGTCAGGTCTGTGGAGGGCCTTCTGATGGCGAGGTGGGATTTGGTCTGGGGGGTGGGCAAGACCGGGGGCTGCGGCACGACTCTGGAGGCTGGGGGAGGGTGGTCTGGGGGAGACAAAGCCCTGGGCCAGGAGATGGGGGCTCACGAGTGTGGGGTGACGGTGGATGGGACCCATGAGGGTCCTGCCTGTGTTTGCACCGTGCGCCCAGCTGGCCCTGTGGGAGTGGGGGGCTGGCTGGGGGCTGACAGGGGGCGGCTGGCACAGAGGTGCTGAGTGATTTCCCAGGAGGCCCTCAGGACGCTGAAACGCATCGCGTCACAGGCTGGAGGCCAGAAGCCCGAGGTCAGGGTGTCTCAGGGCGGTTCCTTCCGAGGCCATAAGGCGGAGTCTCTCCCGTGCTCCTCACGGCTGGAAGGCTGTATTTGGGGTTTCCAACAGCTCTCCGCCCTCCGGTTCACGTGGTGCTCCCTCTGTGCGAATGCGAGAGTCTAAATTCCCCCTTAAATGAGGACCTGCTGGTCCTACTGGACTAGGGCCCACCCCGCTCCAGCGTGAACTCCTTTTGCCCAAGTGTATCCACGATGAACCTATTTCCATGTAAGCTCACAGTCTGAGGTGCTGGGCTTAGGGCCTCAGCATGAGAATTTGGGACTTGATTCAAACCACAGCAAGGTCTGGCAGCTTCGGAAGGACATGGGGCGGGGGAAGGGGATGGGGAGGTTGGGGGGTCCCTGGGAGGTGACACACCCTCATGATGGTTGCTGCTTCAGCCAATGGCCACACCACTAGGAGCGGCTTTTAATGGTCGCCTGCTGTCTAAAGGATGAGGGTGTTTCGGGTTTGGCATTATGCTGTGCGTTTAGTGTGGTTTCAGTAAATGCTGCCGATCTTCTTGGCTGAATTGGTCAGGCCGCCTCTGCCCGTGTGACCTTGCCCCGGAATACATGGGAAGCTCTGGTCTGTGGTCATCCCCAGGTGGACGGGTCCCCTGGCAATCAATCCCCTAAAAATCTTTATATTTAGGATTTGTTGAAGCTCACTCACGTGTGAAAGTTATTGCAGGACTCACAGATCACGCGGCTTCACCACACACCTAGAGAAGGAAAGAGAAATGGCGGGTTTCCTTTCAGGACACGGAATCCTAAAAATTGTGTGTGCTCCTTGTGCAAACTATTTGCCGAAGCTACAATTTAAAATAAAAAACAATCTGCCTAATCTCATCGCCCAGAGATAATGACCATGACTGTTTTGGGGTGCTACAGGCCGATGAGGAGAAGACCCTCGGAGCCCGTTTGCATATTCCACTTCATAAAGATAATCATAAAAGACATGACTTTGCGGAGGCGAAGACTGCACGGCTCCCCTGCAGGAAATTAGATGTTTTATGGGTATGATCTCTGTGCGGGGGCTGCTGTCCTGTCATCCCTTCTGCCCTGGGGTCACCTGCCCTGATGGGAGGGAAAGCAAGTGTCCTGCATCCCTCTGGCAGCTTTTCTCAGGCTGAGGCCTCGACTGGACCCCTGGTACTGCCTGGGGGAAGAGTGAGTGCCCTGGGCTTGGCTTTGCCTTTCTCTGGCCTTGGGCAGGAAATGGGCTGGAAACGGCACTGCCGTCCCGGCTTGTCGTGGTGAAGCCAGCTGACATATGCAAAGTTCGACCAATGCCGGGCACATCCGAGGTGTTCCGTGAGTGTTGGCTATTCTCAGCAGCATTTCTGCTCTCACTTGTCTCTCTAAGACGCTGTGGACACGCGGAGGGGACTGTGCACCTGAGACCCGGACCGTGTCCCAGTCCCCTCCTCACAGCTGTGTGCAGCTCAGGGTCACCAAGGCAAGTGCAGGGGACCACCTCACTTTGCCGCCAAGTGTCGGGGATGGGCAGGTAGATGACCACCATTTTTCAAGGCACTGAGAAGGCATTTTAACGTTAACCAGGAGATGACTTTCTGGGCCATAAAATAACTTTAGAGCCCGGTTTTCCTCTCTTAAAATTGGGACAATTGAAGTGTCTGTGTCCCAGGGCTTCATAAAGATTAAATGAGATACTATTTCTAAACACCAGCTGGCGAATGGCAGAAGGAGCTCAGCAAACTCCGTTCTCCCGACTGCACGCAAAGCAGTTCAGCCTTTGTCCTTGGTTTGAAAATCAGATATGCTTCCTAGACACAGGTGGAACCCCGAGAATCTCCTAAATGCGAGGCGACCTTTTGTTAGTGGGATCACTGACTTCGATAGAAGATGCAGAGTCAAATAATTGTTTTTTTTGATAGAAGGGAAGATTGATCACTCCTTAGTTGTGAGGACTTACTTGGAAATGAAAACACTGTCAGTGTTTATAACATTCACCGCTCCCGCCCCCAGAGCTGTCCGATGCCACAGGCTAGGGTTTTTAAAGGCAAGGTTGTGTGTACTTAAGACTTTCCTGCAGGACTTTAGATGTCCTGCTAAAGTAAATCTGTTGCTTCTCCACTCCCCCTGCTACTTCTGCTAAATGATAAACCGAAGAAAGCTGTTGTGTAGGATGCTTTATCCGTGCTTTCTTAGCCGCTCTGGGCAAATGTTGCAATCCTTTATTGTTTTCAAAGGACTTATGTGTAAACATATAAACAAGAAATCCATAAATAACGTGGCAGTTATTAACATTTATTGTCTAAAATCTTCCAAGTTAATCTCTTTTGCAACTGTACCCAAAGCTCCAAGAAGAGACTCTGTGGAGAGGTCCGGAAGCGGGACCCGATGTAGGTTATTTGTACATTTTTCTCCTTCTGGCCCTTCGTAGCCATAAATGCTTAGATAATTTTGGTAATTGTCAGAAATCTCTGCATCTGTTGGACTCCTATCTATTGGATAATCACGTTCCTTATTTCTAGACTTTAAGTCACAAATACTTTCCAAGTCCATTGCTGGACTTGACTTTTCTTACTTCTCTTTCTCATAATCATCACAGAAGTGATGAATATTTGAATTGGATAATAGCAACCATAGATAATAAAGAATCATTTCAGGTTTCCTGAAGGCAAATCCCAGGTCATGGCAATAACTCCTCTTATTATTTTTAGAGTGACTGTCGTCAGCAAATGGCGACTAAATTAATTTGGGGGCTGTGAGAACTCTAGCCAATGATGCTGACACCGACCAATGAGCCACAAGAGAAAGGACGGTGAATCGGGACCAACCACCACACCAGCCAGCACGAGACCCATGCTGTCTCCGTCACGCGACTTCTGCCGTTTCCACCGAGTGAAGTGAGGATAAGGAAACTTGACGCAGAGCTTCTTGGAATTAACGGGATCAAGAATGGAGGAACGCAGGTCTCGTCTCAGTAGAGAATAAGAGATGTGACTTGTTTCTCAATGATTTGGGATTCATCACTGACTTCTTGCTGTTCCCTGAATACGCCGTGTGTTTTCACATCTCCCACCTTCGCTCATGCTGCTCTATTTGCAAAATCCTCTCCCCCTTTCTTTGGCTGATCAAAACCCACGTACCTCTTCAGGCTGACAGATCTTACCTCCTCTGTGCCGCGTCTCTGTTTCCGCAGAATGTTGTCTGCACTTCAGAAGGGTTTTCACAGAGCCTGTCTGATGACGACTGTGTCCGTGTCCTGAGCCTGAACCCTTTCTTTGTTATTCTTTATTTCTAGCCTGCCTCGTTAGAGACGGATTAAAATGCCACCAAGGTGGGAGTCCGTTGTGGCTGGGACTTCTTCCTCCTCGAGTGACCCCATATGGTGCCCTGCACCAAGGCAGTGTCTGTTAAGGTGTGTCTACTCCCATGTACCCTTCCCTTCTCCCCATCCCCATTATCTGCCAAAGTCGCAAGGGAAGAGAGGCCACCCGTCCATGAAGACCCCGAGACCCCACCTCGATTGCTGATTCCATTCCCGGAAGCTCTTCAGATCTTGTTCCTCAACTAAATGACAAAAGATTATGGAATAAATAAAGGAATGACAAGAAATCAAGAGGTCCCTTCTTTTATAGTCCAGCCAACCAGATAGTCTTCGATGAATTGTTTCCATTCGGTGGAATGTAAACTCTGTAACATCGTAGCAAGTTCATGGACAGTAACGTTCAATTTTATACCTAGAGACAGACGTGCCACACTTGTTTGTTTTATCCGGGTTACACTAGCCTATATCTCACCGCAGGACTTTGCCCATGGGATCTTATTATTTTTGAAACATGGTGAGCGTTAATTTTTTAAAAACCCAATTGTAGATAATATCTCAGAAGGAAAGAGTATTTCTTCATTAAATGGCTGCAGATGAGTCATGATCACATGGAAGGAGGATGATTACCTAGAAAAGGTTCTAAGGTTATTTGGTTATTTTGGAAAAAATATGTAAATAATAAACATGTAGACATGTAGGAGATACACATTAATAAAGTAAAAAAATCTTGCATTTTTATCTTGTTATGAAGCTTTCCTGGGATGCAGAGCAAACACTAGCAAAAAAAAAAAAAAAAGCCTTAAGAAGATTTTTTTCTAAGGTACAAATAAATGTCATATTTGGAAAAATGAAGAATTAGAGTTGGTCATCTACACCTTTCTAATAATTTCTATACACTTTTGGAATTACGTATGTGTGAAATAAGTCATAGTAAATATTTCTCCTTTTCCACTCAAAGTAAAAAAGTGGGCGTGGAATCTGAGCCCACGAGCATTTGGCAGTGACTGAGCCGGGGGAGGCAGGAAGCCCAGCATCTCCCGGGAAGCAGCACATCCTGTGAACTCACGGAGATGTTGGTGGGAGTAGAGGGTGGGACCAGAGAGGAAACGGCCGCGCTGTGGGGACAGCAGCACATTCCTGTCATGGGCGGGACTGCGTGAGAACGACGTCAAACGCCAGGGAAGCCAGAACCTGCTTTGGAAAACAGCGCTGTGTGGGTGCGGAGACGCTCTGGGTTGAGCCTGGCCTAGAATCGCTACACGGCGAGCCAGACTCCAGAGCGGGGACCGCGGTGGTGATTCTGAGGTGTGGAAGGAGGCTGGGTGTGGTCCCCCCAGACCCCACTCTCGAGGCCCTGCTGTCCGCAGAGGCCGATCACCGCCTCCTCTGTAGCTCCAGGAAGAAGCCTGGGAGGCCAGTCCCACTTGCGACTCCACGGAGCTTGTAAAAGGCACATAGTGCTGCGTGGTTGCACGTGGTCCCAGAGGCCTCCCCTGTGCAGAGACGCCCTTGAGTCCGTGTGTCCTCCGGCTCAGTTTGAGATGAACGCGACGGAGTCTGTCTTAGCCGTTATGCGGCTCCTGGAACAGACTGGGAGGGCTGGCCCTTGGTGACGTGCTCTTACTGTCAGAGAGGTCCTCGGGAAAGCCGGCCAGAGAGCAGGACAGTGCTCTGGAGCGCGCACCCATCCGTGCCCGTCCCGTCCCCCGGGATCCGGCAGACGGAGGCCCGGCACACCTGTGCTCTGAAGGCCTCGCTGCTGCTGCAGCGCTGTAGGGAGCCCGGCCCTTTGCTGGGGGGTGGAGCGCAGTGAAGGCGGCACATACACTTCATTCAAATAAGCCCGAGTGAGGAGGAGGTCAGAGCCGCCTGGGCTCCATGGGCCCCGAAGCCATCCAGGTCTACGTAGCGTGGCCGATGGCTCGCACAGCAGCTGGTGGGGCGGCGGGGTGCTCCCTGCGGTGTTTCCTGCACTCGCCTGGAATCCAGCCACTGCCCTCATCTCCTGTATGCTCTGGTCTGCACGACCCCCTTCCTGGGGTCTCCTTGTCCCGGGGCTGAGACCGCACAGGTCACCCCGCCTCTGAGCCCCAACTCCAGCCTCTTAGTACCCGCTTCCCTTGCCCGTGGAACATTCAGGAGTTGGAAGACTGTACGACCGTGTTCAAGAAAGTTAGTTATGGAAATGAACCAGGTCAGGAGACTCTGGGGCCCCGCACACCAGCATAAATGCTTGGGGGGCTGGTATTCGTCCTCCTTTTCATTAAAGCCTCCACCCAGAAATCCTGAGAACATTCTATAGCTCTGGGCCCGTCAACTGGAAGCAAGCTAGGCGTAATATATCAGGAGATGTTTTTATTTAAAAAAAGACAAATCATCAAACATTACAGGTTTAGTTTATGGGTAGCTTAAATGACCCAAGTTCAATGATGTCCCACAGTTTCTCAACACCCACGAAGGGCATCTCTTGGTTGGAGAACATTCTCATGCTGAGAGAACGTCCCGGGGCGCTCCTGGTGACTGTCCCCTGCTGATGCGCGGGCTCTGCCGCGTCTTGCTGTGGGCCTAGAACGGGCTGGTCCTCCACACTCTAGGTTTGGGAAGGCTGTTTTCCTGTTTTCCAAGTAGGGCCGGAAGGACCCAAGGATGGCATATGCCCCAGATGGCCCTGGGTGGAGGGTCCAGACGACTCCCAGGAGAGTAGCCAGGTGAGGACTCCTGGGCGTGAGGAAGCCCAGGTCTGTGGCAGGAAGACCCGGAGCCCAGGCGTGAGCCACGTCCCGGCTTTCCTGGGGAGAAGGAAGATGAGGGAACTCCAAGGGCCAGAAGACAGTGGCTCTGTCCTGACCACGGGGCCTGGAGGAAGAAATCTGTGAGCCGACTATCTACGAAGCTGTGCAAAGCAACCATTAGATACGCGTTCTGCTTGGGTTTCGGGGCGAAGGTCATATTGAAATGCTTGCGGACATTACCAATGTCCATGTCTGTTACTGAGTGTGTATTCACATGCGCACACGCACACACACGCACGGGATGGCACCTTCACTTTCAGAAAGATCGTTGGACTGATTAGCATTTTTAAACAAAGAAACAAAGATAGTGATTCTGCAGTGAACAGGCTTCCAAAGACAATCTTTTATTACTGAAAAACTGACTCCAGCCTATCCTAGGCCTAAACATCAGGAAATAACAGCCACAACCCCCTTTACTTTATGACCACGAAGAATCCCAGCGTGGTAAGAGATGACTTCCCCACACCCGCCCTTACCTTGCCCCGCTGGGCGTGTGTAAGGATGCTGCCGTAGAGAGGGCCCGGAAGGACACCAGGGAGGTTCCCATGGCAACCCAGACGCTCGTGAAGCAGGTCCAGCGTCCAGAAGTGGGCGCCTCTCTGAGAGACCCCTTGTAGGTGCTGGACACGGCCCTTGGACGTGCGGCTCAGACATGTTTGCTACATGAATATCACATGTGATGACACAGCCTTGATTCTCCCGAGAAATGCTCCGGAAATGTTCCCCAACGGCCGCCACCCCACCCCAGGGGTTATTTTACCACAGTGAATAAGCAAGATACAAAACGCAGTGTGGATCGTGTCACCCACGACGTGTCATTCTCTTTACAGGCCTGGAACTCTGGATTCTCAAGGTTGAGTTTCCTGGCAAGAGCGCTGACCCGGGTGAGGGAGCGACACACCGTTTTAGACTCCGTGTCCCACTCAGTTCCCACCCCCGGCGAGAGAAGCGTGTCGTGTAACAGACCTCGTGCTCTTACTCTCGACCTAGGACAGAGGAAACTGTTCTCTCACTACGGAGACGAGTCGGGAATACGCGGAACCATCTTTGAGCTCCTCTGGACACCGTGTCTCTTCAGCATAACCCTCTGCTTGGAAGCCGCTCAGAGCAGCCCCGCGTGCCCCTCCTTTGCGAGGTCCCCCTCCTCCTTCCTAGGTTGGAATCATTTAATTCAAAAAGAAAGCGCCACGTGTCTTCGCGAAACAAGCTCCCGGCTTGCGGTGAGGACAGCCGCAGGGTGCCTGGCTCGTCCGAGGGACACCTGGGGACCCGCGGCTGCATTTTCCTCTTTGCCGGCTCTCTTCAGACTGGGGTATGCGAAGCCCCCGCGGTTGGCGCCGAGCCAAGACGTTTCAGACTCCTCCCGGCTGGGCAGCCCTGAGACACTCCGTCCCTCAGATCTCGTCCACGGGGTGCTTCACGGAGCTCCCGCCACCCGAGCTGAAGCTGGGTTCATCTTCATCGAGGGATAAACCTTTGATCCTATCCATTACTATTGAAATTTGGGGTACGGTGTCATTATACCTTCCCCGTCCGCGTGAGGCCAAGATGAGGCACGAGGCACTTACTGGCTTTCCTGGGGAGAAGGAAGGTCACGAAGCCAGAAAACACTTGTGGATTTGGTTATCCTCTCCTGTAAGCTCCAAGCAGGATTTATAACGATAGGATTATCCATTGTCCCGAACTGGCTCTCCAATCCCGCTCCTTCCTGGGCACCGTGAGGAAGACGATGAAGGTGATGGGTTTGGTGATGGGTCAGCTCCACCTTTAAGGAACCGAGTCTGGGGGGGAAGGCTGCTTGCTGCCATCACGTGCTGCCGGGTGAGATGTGACCCGGTGGCTACGGGACCCAGCAGGAAGGGCTCTGCCTTGGAGCCCAGCAGGTGCTTCTCCTTGGGGATGTGACGCACGCGCTTTGACGTTTTATTGAGTCATTCAGGTCTTAGTAAATGTTGAAGTAGAGTGCATCCCTGGGAGCCCGGGAGCGGGGCCCACGCACATGAGAGGTTGGAAATGTCCTTTATCATCAGAATGGGTGTTCCAGTGGAGGTCGCGTGTGTCACAGATGGAGACACGGAGGTGGAGACGTGGGTGTGGGGACCAGGTGTGGGGACAGGAGAGCAGAGTGGTGTAGAGGGTGAAGAGCAGGCTGGGAAGAGTGAAGGCAAACCCGTGATGTTGGGGTCTGGGGTTCGGTCACCAGGATGGAGGAAGGTCCTGGGAATCAGGTGGCCGGGAGTCAGGCTAAGTGCACAGAACTTCATCCACGTGGCCAGCTGTCGACCTCATCTTTTCCTAGCAGGGGTGCTGCCGGGAGGGCATCCTCAGCTCTGCCGCAGCCTGGCCTGGTGGGAGATTCACGGAGGGCGCGGCGGCCAGGGCCCTCGGGGCGGCCAGAGGGAGACCCGCCTCACTCTGCACCCGGCCCCAGCGCCTGGGGGTCGTGTGCTCTGCTGAGCCCCCCTGGACATCACGGGGGCCCACGTCAGAAATCTTTGCCATGTACACCCGACAGAAACTCCGGGAATTTCAAAGTAGAAAGAAGAGTGCTAGCTACGCGTGGGAGTTTCTACGTGTATGAGTTTCTATGTGAGTGAGTTTCCCGAACCAACTGTTAACATTTTGGCTCAGAGTTCAAGGTCAAAGAAAACAGAACACGAGCGGAAAGAACTCGGACTGAATGGATGTGGGTCTTCTCTCACCCACTGGTGGACCTTCACGGTCCTGACATCAAACCTCTGGTGATCATCTGTGCTCTCTCAGGGTTTTGACTTTCTGGAATCTCCAAACCCGCGTCCGGTTGGGATTGTAGCTCTCGGACCTGGAACCTGTGCGTGAATTGGCAAAGTCCTCACAGGCAAAGTGCTTTCCTGCGGATTTCTGAGGCTCTTGGTGGAGGGCCTGGTGCCGATTAGGTGCTACGTCCATGTTAGCTGAATTGAAATTACAGTTCAACTTGGAGTAGTTTATTGCCGTAAACACACACGTAGGTGTCTTTTAGTCTGATGTAGTCGGGGTGAGCTCTGTGGCACGGGGCAGGCTCTGAAGCGGCCACGGAGGGCAGAAGAGCAGAATCCAACGGGACATTTGAGGCGGTGGCTTTGGCGACGTCTCATGCCAGTTTTATCCTAACAGAGTGCCCGAGCTGGGGGTGCCCGTGAGTGAGTTCCCACCTCACCGCATCGCAAACCGCTGGCGTAGAATCCCACGTTGACATCCGTGAGCAAGACCGATCGGGGAAATGGACCATGGGATGAAGACGGGAAGCCAAAGCTTCTCACATACCAGAGACTTGATCTTTGATGTAAAAACCTAAATCCTACAGCAGGAGACAAGGTGTGGTGACAGATTTTACCTTTGAGAGCTCCTGCCTTGAAGAAGCAGGGTCTGGAAGCCGCTTTCACGTGCCCACTTCTCGGTGCTCGGAGAGTCCCCACGTCCCTCACCCGGAGGCCCTGCGGGAGCACCATCCTCTCCGTGCGCGGTGACCCGGCACCGTAGCTCCGGGACCCACCCCTCCCAGCCCTCCGGAGCCCCTCCTCGGGCTGCACGGGCCCAATTACATTTTCCAAAATACAAATGAGTTTCCATTCTTTTCCCTCAAAACCATGGCTATTTACAAATGGAACCAGAGCTTTGAAGGTCACGACCTCCCTGGCCGACCTCAGGACCTTTGGCTCTCCCCTCTCATTCCCGTGCTCAGAACATCGTGGGAACTCAGAGCCCATCAAAGCACGGAGGTTCCTGTAATCCTTAAAGAAACTTGCTTCTTTCTCTCCCCCACTCTCTCTTGTTTTCCTCCGAGGCGGGACCACAGGAGCGTCGTGCTTTCTAAACATTGTTCTTCTTTCTCCTCATGAGCGGATTTTTTTTTAACTCTTTAAATTGATGGTCCATCTGCTGGAGACATTTCTTAAAAGCATTAAGGTGCATCTGTGTAGTGTTAATTTTTAAAAATGCTCTGCCTTTTAGAATGCCCTTTCCTACTCAATCAATAGGGCGACCTCAGCCAGAAGGCTTGGAATATTTATTTCTTGGGGGTCTTCGTAGAGAATACATCACATGACACAAGCGCTTGGAAATTCAGTGTCATAATTTACTTTCATGACTTTGAGTCTGTCCGGGTCTAAAGATTCATTGGGACAGTGGGTGCCGGCTTATGCTTTTATTAGCTTTTCTAGTTGTAGAGAAAGAAAAACTTAAATCTTAAAAAAAGTGTTTTAACTTACTTTTCACCAATTACATTGGAATTGTGGTAGGACCTGGGTGTTAATTGTACGGTCAGCGCTGAATTGTGTTTTTCTTTGGTCTGATTTTTCGGCTATTTATTATACTGCTGGTTCCTTGTTTGTGAACCAGGGGAATGTCTTACTTTCTGCCCCTCAGTTCTTCCTAAAGAGCAGTTTTCCAGCCGGGTCAAGTGAATTAATGGGGGTCTGACCTCCAGCGAGACGGACTGTATGTGCAGTCAGAGGTAAAGGTACTCGAAAAAGACACAAGGGCAAATGGGCACGCCAAGGCCTGCCAAAAAGTCAAGGGGCTCAGTGATTCGCCTCTAACCACGACAGACTGGGACTTCTAACGTGAATGTGTGCGAATCGAGCCTGTGTGGCACATGCTCTGTGCTCCTGGGGGGCGAGCTCACAGCAGCTCCCCGAGCCGGACGCGGCACAGGCAGCTTCAGGTTGGTTTCCTTTACGTCTCTGCTTCGCTCTGATTAAAACCGGGCACTTTCACTGCTGACGTTTTAGCCTCTTTGGGGCCCAAATCATGGCTTGTCATCAGGGTCTTGGCTGGAAGCCAGAGGGCAGGAGCTTCCCGTAAAGCAGGACGTTGAAGGAGGGAGAGGCAATTTAACACTTGGAATTATTCTGTGACCCCATCATGCCCGTTATTGGAAAGGTGGGAAAAATGTGCCCGGGAAATAAGCCACTTCTTGATATTCAAGCGTTTATGATTTTTAAAATCACCAGTTTGCAAATCAGCTAAGAAGCGTGTTATTAACTTTAATTTCCTGTTTAGATGGTGTGAAAAATAAAGAGGTCTGCGGACGAAGCCTGGAAGTCGGAGTCTAGAAACGCATGCGTGGTGCCTGGTGCTCAACCCACTTCCTTCAGTCTCGCCAGCTTCCTTCACACCTTGTCCGTGAAATTCAACGTCGGCGGCCCACATTAGTGCCTGATAGTCTTATAGGCACAATTACCAAGGCAGGCAGTGGAAATTCCAAAGAAATGGAAATATCCGACTGCAGCAATTCTAGTCTGTAGTTCGCTTTTGTAGGTAGGATGCAAACACACAGTGTGGTATTTACGTATTCCTGAAGTCTCCTTCTTGCCTATATACCCAAACGGCAACATCCTGAGATAAAATACGACATTTTTCTTTTACATAATTCCCATTGTCTTAGGCCCTCAGGGACCTATGCTTATGCCGGAAATGACGATGAACTTCTGAAAGCAGATAAGCTCTGCCGCTACAAACATCGCTTCATAAATTCGTTCTGGTAACGCTTGTCCAACTGCACCGCCCAATAGTTTCTTCCTCATTCCTAGGGTTTTTAAGCCCTTTTTTTCTGAAGATTTTATTTTTTTAAGTCGTCTCTACGTCCAAGGTGGGGCTCAAGCTCGCAACCCCGAGAACAAGAGCTGCACGCCTTTCTGGCTGAGCCAGCCAGGTGCCCCATTCCTGGTGCCCCATTCCTGGTGCCCCCATTCCTGGTGTTTTGATGCAACAAATCGGATTGTCTCCAGGGCTGCGGTAATAATGAGTGTGGGCAGGGAGGAGTCAGCTTTTCAGAATTGGGCACGGATGTGTTTGCGATCATCCGCGGTGTCTTTTCTCTCTGGGGCCAACACCTGGGCGCGCATGCTCGGTGCCCAGCAGTGCGTCAGGCCCGGCAGGTGCGGGGGCAAGGCAGGGGCTGGGGCAGGGCTCGGCTGGGCTCTCTGAGCGCGCGCTAGGAAGGGGCGGGGAGCCTGGCAGGATGAGTGGGCTTCTCTTGGAGCACACATAAAACTGGTTCCATGCTCTTCATCTCGGCTTCTGTTGCTGTGGTTTGAGGACCTATCTGTGAATGCCGCTGTGTCGTTCAACAATCAGAGAGCCCAGGGATGTTGCTGGTATGTGCTAAGCCTTGGAACGGACTTTGTGAAGTGTCCGTGAGGAAATAGTATGGCCACGGGTTTAGCTTGGGGTCTCAGAGACAGGCTGCCTGGATTCTGATCTCGATGTCACCCCGTGTGTGGGTTGTGTGCATGGGGCAAGGGTCTTAACCCCCTGCCTGTTTCCATCTGGGAAATGGGAGTGATGACCATTCTTTCCTCTTGGGTTGTTGTTAAAGCAGATGTAGATCATGGCTAAGATTAGATTACAACCGTGTCTGGGTTATGGAAGGGCTTCCCACATGTTATTTGCCTGGGAGACAGCAGCAAGCTAACAGTACCGGCGTGTCCTTCACCGCGGGGTGGTTATGTATGTGGGTGCACTGTGGGTGCTGAGCTCCCTTGTCTCTCCAGCATCGCAGCCTGGGACCGGCACACAGAACCCAAACCTGCTTGTAGAAGGGAGACCTAGGCTCCCCCCTGAGACGGGTGTCTGCTGGATCCTCACCAGCCCAGACTCTACAGTGACCCGTGAAAATGACCTATTTCTATCTGGGACACGAGTCTGCTTCTACACAACAGAAAGGCTCTTGCCTTTTTTGTTTTGTTTTTAGACTTACGGATCGCATGTACTCAGGAGAGCGCCTGACGTGTAACGGGCTCTCGGTGGAGCTGAGCAGGTATCCGGTTCCGCTCACCGGCGCGACGGGACTCCTGCCAGGACGTCCTCGTTCTCACTCTGCTCCTGCTCCTGAGTGTCAGCCAACACGAGTGACCCGGGGGTCCCCGAAGCAGAAGCGCTGTGTGGGGAGTGCGCGGCCGTTTGCAGTGTTCTCCTCTGACAGAGCTCTCTCCGGGGGACAGTCAGGTGTCCTGTCCGATCCTCGATTCCGCATTCGCCCTCCCTGCGCACCACCCCCTGCGGTCAGGAGTGCCTTCTCGGCCCGCCTCCCCCCTCCTCCTGCGCCCTCTCCTCTCCTCCACTCCTCCTTCTCTTCTCACTCTCTCTTCCCTTTCTCCCCCCAAATCCTTAAGAAACTCCCACCACGTCAGTCGCCCTGCAAAAATAAATGGCATTCCTGTCCTTATGGAACCCGCACTCCAGGCAGACATTAATCAAGCCTTTGAACATATGGATGCAGAAATGCAGAGGCCGCGGTGAGAGCATCCTGGACTACGGGAATGTCTGAGAGGAGCTCTGCTTGGGAGGGGATGTCAGCATGGCTTGGGATGGCTTTGGGAGCTGAAGGACTAGGGAGAGTCAGCAGTGAAGGTCATCCCAGAGGGAAGGAAGGGCACGGAGCCTGGGTGGGGACGGCGCATGGGGACGAGGGCTGGAAGGGGACGGTGTGGCAGGGATGGCGTGAGGCTGGGTCGTGGAGGGACCCTGCTGTGTAGTCTCTACCCCGAGGGTGACAAGAGGCATTGAGGGCATAAGCTCAGCCTCGTGTTTTAAAAAGTTCCTCCAGCCGCCGTGTGAAGAGAACACGAAGGGGGGAGGAGGAAAGACCATTTCTGGCGGCATCACATAGCACGGGGGAGAGTCGCTGCTGGAGGGGGAGACAGGAGGCCCGTGGAAGAGCTATTCCGGAGGTAAAATCCAGAACCAGGGTGAGGAGCCGCAGCAGGGCAGGGCAGGGGCTTCAAGAACGCAGAGCAGGGATGGCCGCCGCCCGCAGGCTTCCTGTTCCCCCTTCTCTAGGGAGGCGCGCTCTCCGCAGCGCTGTATTTGTTTCCCATGTGTTCCTCCTCCTCCCCCTCCCGCTCTGTCTTTAGTGCTTGTATGGATGTATGTATGTATGGATGTTGTATGGATGTATGTATGTTGTATGGATGCAGTTGTATGGATGTATGGATGTATGCATATGTTGTATGGATGCAGTATCTGTTCCTGTTCTCTGACACTATTAAGTTTAAAATCGTAGGGGATGTTTTCAGTTTGTGGAACGAAGTGTATGATTCTGGGCCGTGTCTTTCCTACGGAAGCATTTCTCCCACGTCCCATGTCCAGAGTGCGGCACTGCACACTGGAAGCGTGTGCCCCCGGGGGTCTTTCTGCAGGGCGGTCTCGGCGGCCAGTCTGGGGGGATCCCCGCCAGCAGTGCTGGGACGTCTTCCCCCGTGGCTGCTCAGGTTCCCCAGAGCTGGCTGGACCGGGCTCCTGCCCAGAGCGTGCGTGCCGGCTGCTGGGGTCCTAGGGGATCCCCGGGGGAACATGGGGAGGAGTGAGTGTGCAGGAAGCAAGCTCTCACTCAAGCCCTGTCATCGGAAGGCTCAGTCTACCTTCAGTCCGCCTGGCGCCCCACTCGAGGACCCTCTGTTCTTCTCCGGACAGTAAAACTCCCGGGGAGGGGAGGTTGGGGGGACGTGGAGCTGGTCTCTTCGCCTCCCCTCAGCGGACTGTCTGGGATCTTCCAACACCGAACACACCTGGTTCCTCACTCTCTTCCTTTGCCCGTGGTAGACTTTGTTAATGGATCAAAACCCTGTTTCTGACTGAGCTCTGACATGATCTTATAGTCTTTTTCTTTTTCTCTTTTTTATTCCCAGAACTTTAATTCTGAAAAAGTCTTAAACCCCTTCCAGAATGTCATTGGTGTCGTGGCGCCCACCCTCCTCTCACGGAGATTGAGCAGGACTTTGCTCCTGTCATCCTGTTGACGTCTGACCTCCAACCCCTCTTTCTCTTCTGAGCTATTTGTGACATGGCTGCAGAGAGCACGCCATTTCCATCCTAGACACTTCTACATCCATTTCCCGAGAACAAGAACATCCTTCGACATAATTTCAGCAGAATTCTTAGGCTTGTCACGTTGGTCTCCTCTGCAGCGGTAACAGAGCCACGAGTTCATTGCTCAGCAGTTCTGAGCTTCAGATGTCTGAAGTGAGTCTCACCAGACTCGGATTTTGGTGTCGGGTGAGCTGTGCTCCTTCTAAAGGCTCCAGGAGGGAATCCAGGTCCCCGCCCTCCCAGCTTCTGGACGCTGCCTGCATCCCTTGGCTCATGGCCCCTTCCGTCTCCAAAGCCATTGGTGGCTGATGGAGTCTTTCCCGAAGCACCTCACCCTGGCACTGACTCTCCTGGGATCACACTGGATGTGCCCGGATGGTCCAGGAAACCGGCCCCTGTGAATGTCGGGGTCTAGAGCATCTATAGCCTTCCTCCCCCGGCCGGGTGGTCCGGCACATTCTCGGGGTCTGAGGATTAGGGCTTGAAAGTCTTTTGGGGATAGTATTATTCTGTCAGACTTGGGAGATCTAGCAACATTATCATACAACAATTTAATGTATTTCTGGAGTCGATCCAATAAGGTCCTTATGGCTGACTTAAAAGAGTCCGGTCGAGGACCATGCACGGCACGAGTCTCACGTCTCTGCCCTCTGTTAATCTGGAACACCTGACCGGCTTCTCTGTCTTTCACTACAAACATTTTGAGACTGTAGGTCAGTGGGTTTGCAGAGTTCCCAGCTTGTTATTTTGAAAATGTAATTTTTTGATAACTGATCCAATGGTTTAGACCTAAGTCATAAAGCTGCTAGTGTTTCTTCAAGTTTTGAGAAGAGAAATGTGTTGTCTTCTAGGAGCACAGCGGGCGGCACCCCCACTGCTCACCGTGGTGGCAGAGACGTGAGCAGAGCACTGTGCTTACGCAGGGTGACTGAAGACTGTCCCCGTCATGGCATTGTTTCCCAACGTGGCTGAAACGTCCCCTTTGCCCCCTGAAATAGTATGTTGTCAAATGGTACACAAACAACATTTTTCAGGTCTGTTCCCCTGCTGTTATGCATTTTCACCAACATACTAGTAATTCTCCAAACTCACAGGAAAAGTCAAGAAACCCATAAACTGACCATTTCCACAATAATATTGTCCTTCCGTTATCTCCCCATCTCGTTTTGTTGAGGGATTTTCCCATTTTGGAAACCGTTGGAGAAGATACAGCCCCCCTCACTTGGACATTTCTGCATATGGTTAAAAATACCATCTGTGAATTCTTTCATCTGGTTCCTTTAACTGATATATACACACATATATGTGTATGTGTGAGTGTGTGTGTGAGAGAGAGAGAGAGACAGAGAGAGAGAGAGAGAGAGAAAATTATTTGTCTTACAGTTTCTTTTAATTTGCATTTTTGGAAAGAAAGTGGAATTTTCCCATATTTTCCTTTTAGTGTTACTTAGCTTAGTAGACATTTAATGGTAAAGTGCTATTTAGAATGGATTATTCAGAATAAAGTCTAACTAGGAAGTTTCCGTAATGGCTAATCTTTATTGCATCCCCATTCGGAGCCAAGTACTCTGCTCAGAATTTCGCATATTCGTTCCAGTCTGCAGAGTCCTCCCGCAGTGCCCGGGAACGCGCTAGGCAGAGCCTTGAACCCCGTTTCATGTGCACACGTGCTTATGTGTGCATTTGCTGGGGCGGCTACATGGCTTTCCAGAATGTGTGAAAGGGCCTGGGTTCTGCCAAGGTCAACGACGACGTCCCTGGAAGATCCCGGCTTCTTCAGCTGATTCAGAACTTCATTCTGTGCCGTGTGTTAAGGCAGGACAGTCGGTCACACATTGACGGGTGAAACAAAGCATTTTGCGGTAACCCTTCCATCAGAATATGACTCATCTCCATCACACATCAGCAACCATTTATTCAAAAATTTCATTTAATAAACATTTGTTTAAAAGAAATATTTATTTAAAGATTTCGTTGAGTTTTTCTTGGGCACCAGGCACAGTCCTGTGCAGTATGGACATAACGGGCTCTGTTCTAAGGGACCAGGGGTCAAGCAAAGTAGGAAGCCATGAATCAGATAATGTCTTTAACAGATGCCTCAGTGTGGTCTGTGATTAGTGCAGCTGAGTGAGAGGGAGATTTCTGTGTATGGTCAAGCAGGAAGGTCCCGGAGGAAGCAGCCTTTGGGTTGGCATCTGATGGATGAGGCTGTGGGTGAGCTCGCAGAGTGGGAGGACTAAGCAGAGAACCCCGGCAGGAGGAGGGGAGATTAGAACCTTGGAGGCACTGAAGATTCAGAGGATGTTGGTCTTTACCCTAAAGGCAATTAAGTTCATTAGGGAGATGAGTGACACATATTTGCTTGAAAAGTTCCCTCTAGTTGATTTGATGTATAAATACAGAGACAGCTAGATGTATATAAAGATCCCTCTCTCTCTCTCTCTATATATATATATATAGAGAGAGAGAGAGAGAGAGAGAGAGCTATATATAGCTGTATATAGCCATATATATGCAGCTATATATGGCTATCTATATCTATATCTATATCTATATCTATATCTGTAGCTGTATCTATCTATCTATCTATCTATCTACCTACCTACATATCTATCCATCTAGATAGGGCATCTAGAGAGGGTAGAATGGCTATAAAGATAAGTCAAGAAATATTTGAATGTCATGGTGAGACATAATGGCAGGTTGGACTAGGGGTGGTGGAAATAAACAGGAGTAGATGGATATGAGATTTATTTTAGGAGGTAAACCTGCACATCTTGGCAGTGAGTAGATTTATGTGCTGATGTAGAGAGAGGAGTCTGGGGTGATGTGTAGGTTCCTAGTGTGTGTGGACAGATGGTGCTGCCGTTGGATGAGGCTGGGAAGACAGAGCAGGAGGAAGGCTTGGAAGAACATGGGTCTGGTGGGGAGATGCCAGTCTCCAGATGACCTGCCAAGTGGGAGTGGCTGCGTCAAACAGTTCTCTTGCACATCTGGAGAGAGCTGCACCAGCCTCAGGACAGTGAGCTTTGGGTAGAGGGGGAAGCATAGTGTGCAAGTGTGGGAAGTAGTGTGTTCTCACTTCTCTGGACGGAGACTGCATCCAACCTGTCTCTACCATCACCTTGTAACTTCCTCTGATGTTTGGCAATGGTTTTTACGAATAAATATTGGTTGGTTTGTTGAGTGAATGAGTGAATAATTTAGTGGGTAGCTCTGTAGTGTGAAGACCCCTGGGCCTTTAGAACCCAAGCCCACCCATGGTTTATCCACCGCATTTCACCGAGAGCACACTTGTCAACAACTGCTGAGTTACTAGCTAACATGTCATCAAGGTACCTTTCTTTCCTAATGCAGTATTCTGAAACAATTTCTTTTCTTAAATGTGGTGGTCCATGAGGAGTTACATATTACATATAATTATATAATATGTTTCTGTTTCCTTTGCATAAATCTCCCGAATCTGTTTGTTAAAAACATGTTCTAAAGTGTATTGAAATGTTATAAAAATTGCAGTCTGTACCCACCTACTTCCACTGCTGGCTCTCCATTTATATGAAATTTAATTATTTACTTTGCGATAGGACTAACGACACTGCGAGCAACCCTTCAGTGGGTGCTTACTGTCTCAGGGGCTGGGTGAAGGGCTGTGTGTGTAACTCCGTTGTAGGTCAGTGGTGGAGTCTCAGCTGGAAATGATGTCCGTCTGTCTCCAGAGCCCGAGATGTCAGTCATCGTGCTGTTATTTATTAAAATGAGTAATACTTTGAAAAATGCTGGTGGAGTTTTGATCGGAATGGCTTTGAATGTATAGATTGCTCTAGGCAGTATAGACATTTTGACAATGTTTATTCTTCCCATCCAAGAGCATGGACTGGTCTTCCATCTTTTTGTGTCTCCTTCAATTTCTTTCATGAGTGTTCTGTAGTTCCTCGAGTACAGATCCTTTACCTCTTCAGTTAGGTTTATTCCCAGGTATCTTATGGTTCTTGGTGCTATAGTCAATGGAATCGATTCTCCAATTCCCCTTTCTGTATTTTCATTGTTAGTGTATAAGAAAGCCACTGATTTCTGTACATTGATTTTGTATCCTGCCACGTTACTGAATTGCTGAATGAGTTCTAGTAGTTTGGGGGTGGAGTCTTTCGGGTTTTCCATATAAAGTATCATGTCATCTGCGAAGAGAGAGAGTTTGACTTCTTCATTGCCAATTTGAACACCTTTTATTTCTTTTTGTTGCTTGATTGCTGTTGTTGGTAAAAAAAAAAAAGCATAATACTTGATATTTCTTAGTGAAGGTTTAGAGAATCTAATTAATTCAAGGAGAATATCTACGTGTCTTGCGAAGACTAACAGCAAAGCTCCATTTAAAAAGAGGACGTTCACCACCTGTCCCTTTGCAGGCTCCCATCGGACCGATAGTCACACACGCATTCAGGATGACCTTCTGACAAAACTGGGCGTCTGTTTATTCTACTGAGTCTATGATGCAACATCTTCCTTTTCTATTAGCAAACAACAATAGGTAATAGTATACGTGATTGTGTGCCATACATGTTGTCCATGACACGTGAGGCTTAGGAATACCATTCTGAATTTTGCTAGCGCCTCCCCCAAGGTAACACTGAGTTCTTCAAATAAGAAAACTGATGGAGGAAAAGATGAGATTTTCTGCTTCTCACCAGAGATTGAAGTAGAGCCCACTAGAGGCAGATGGAACCATGTCCCTGGGCCATCAGTCGCAGGGGGGCTCACAGCCACTTGCTGAGCACACAGGAAGTTGACTCTGGGAGGTGGGAGTCCTGGCATGCATGTCTTTGTGTCTCCTCTCTGCTCCCCGAGGCAGGCGTGATTTTTAGCCCTGAGACCAGGAGCCATTAATAACTTCCCCAAAGTCAACGAGTGGATGGATGGTGCTGGGTTGTGTAGGATATCTTGGTGCCAACACATACGCTCTTTACCACGGGGATCTTCCACTCCTTGGTGTGGTCTTGAGGCTCTGGGGCATGAGCTAGGAGTCCCACACTAGCCAGCTTGCCCTGAACGTGTGTATCACACCGTGAGACCGTGCAGACTGAGCGTGAGAGCCCAAGACAAAAGTGCTCCTTTCCTCGAAATATGGCAATTCAACCCCAGATGCTCTCCAGACATGACGGCAAGACCGTCTAGACCAGATCTGGTCAAGTGCATTACTGCTCATGCTCTGTGCGTCAGGGCCACAGAAGGGCAGTTTTGGAATTTGATTAAAAAAAATACCCCCAATACTTTGTGTACCTGGGGGGAATGGTCAGTTAAGCATCCAGCTCTTGATTTCGGCTCAAGTCAGGGCGTGAGGGTCGTGAGATCCAGCCCTGCACTGGACTCCTCAATGGGCATGGAGTCTGCTTGACATTCTCTCTCTCTCCCCCTCTGCCCCTCTCCCACCCCCCTGCTCTCTCTCTCTCAAAAAATATGTGAAGAAGAAGAGAATGGTTCTTCTTTATATTGGGGCATAGAAATAGAAATATAGAAATAAATATGTATATTTTTACCTTAGAAAATTTTCCTCAGCTTGAAGTACTTGCCAGGAGTTCTGTAGCTTTGTCTTAAGAAACTCCCAGTCCAATGGATGTACCAAAACAACCAGGAGCTTCTAGCTCCTGTGTCCAGTGGATGGAAGGTTGTTGGTTATTCCCTCCCCTGTCCCCCCAAAGGGACACATGCACACACACACACACACACACACCCCAAGCCTCAGTCAGGGACTCCTCAAAGATCACCTTCCAAAGGGAGGGTCCCCTTCCTGTTCTTACCTGTCCATTCACATGCTTCCTGGATCCTTTGGCATTTGCAGGCAGACGGGACTGAAGTCCGTGGGGCTCGAAGCTCTC
The DNA here is from genome assembly GCF_963455335.1 of Martes martes. Taxonomy (NCBI): domain Eukaryota; kingdom Metazoa; phylum Chordata; class Mammalia; order Carnivora; family Mustelidae; genus Martes; species Martes martes. Next base: position 136,997,041 of record NC_137896.1, on the reverse strand, counting down.
CCTTAAGGAAGGCGTCCTCTTAGGGGAATTCTGCAGAGCATGGTTAACCGGCCAGCTGGGCAAACGTCACGGCAACGCGGTGACAGAAAGCGAAGTGGTGCCGAGCCATCGCCAGTGACCGAGTCCAGCCCTGATCTGCTCTGCGTTCTCACATTCTCGTGCTCCGCTTGTCGCTGTGCCTCGTAAAGGAGCTAAGGCTGTCAGTTCACAGGCACTGATAGAGTCGAGCGAGAGGGCTCAGAGAAGCTGTTTGCTCCACTGAAAACACAATATACATTTTCTTCTTTCAAAAGACCCCGAGCTCCCCGTGTACATGACAGACTACAGCAATTTCGGGAGGGCTATTGTGGTCAGCCTATCAGGCAGCTAATATGCATTTTAAACGTGTTCTAAATGCGCACTCTTAGGATAGATGGTACCTGACACGCAAATAATTTCTGTTATGAAAGCCCTTAAATACACTACATAAATTTGATGTTTATTTTTCAGCTTTCTGGATCCAGCCGTGGGCTCATCATGATTACTTTGCATTGGAAAAATTGCCTTCAGAGCTAAGTGCTTGTACCTGGCCTGGTTTCCAACACGGCCGCTTAGAACACTCATGCCGGTCTTGTTTCCCCCACACTCGCTGATTGGCTCTTTCTACAAACAAAGAGCATATATTCAGATGCCGTCCCTGTCGAAATGCAGTTGTTCAGTATGGAAATGTGTGCATTGCCACAGTACCTCCAGAGGCCTGGCCCATAAATAATGAGAGGTCTTGACAGCCCCGGAAAGAAAATTAAATTAAATTGTCCAGCGTTGAAACGGCAACGGGACAAGTCATCAGGAGGGTGAGAGCCATATTGTATCGTAAACACGCTTGCCCCTTTGGCTCAGAACACACATTGTGTCGGCTCTGCCCGCAGCCTGTTACTGCGGGGCATGTCCGCGTCCTTCAGGTCCGCAGCACCGCTGCTGAGAATTTCCGTTTCCAGCATCCGGGCTGGTCTTCACGCCAGATGTTCTGCTTTCTCCAGTTTTTCTGCATCCTCCAAGGGCTTGGCCAGACTCGTCCTTGACCAATATTTGTTCAAGAGACTCTTCTGAGTGCTCAGAAGTCCCATTACAGGCCCGGACACGCTGGGTATATGGAGGAAGCACGTATGACCACACACCCACATGCACACACACATCCCCCGGACTAGGTTGAACGGGGAGGCAAACACAGTCATCGCAGCTCCAGTACGGAGCACGTCCACAGCCTGGTGCTGCCCCAGAGGACCAGGTGTGTTAGACTGTTTTCAAAGATAGAGAAGATTCCAAGGAGGGTTCTGAGGGATGAATAGGAGTTCATGAGGAGGAAGAACAGTGCTCTAGGCCAAGGGAGGAACATGTGCAGAAACACAGACGTTCAAAGGGGGTGAGGTGGGGTGACAGAGGGTTTTTTAGGAAAGCAAATCCCAGGACCTTAACTTTGTGATTTGCGGTGTGAACTAGGAAGCTTGTAGCTGAGCCTTTGCTGAGCTTTGACGTCCTAACTGCCCCTCTCTTGCTCACGTCTTACAGTGCTCGAGGAGAGAATGTGCTATGAATTCCAGGCATTGAGGCAGGTTGCAAAGAACGAGGGAATGGGATTTGGTCCTGCGCGCCGTGTGGCAGAGACATGTGAAAATGATGTCTGTTCAGAAAGGGTCGTGTTGAAGTTAGAGCCCCAGGATCTGGCTCCTGGAGGTGTGTGTGCTTTGCCGTCGTCGCCTTGAGGCTGCTGGATTGTTCTGGCCTCAGTTCCATTGGTAGCATGTGCCGCATTTGTGAGTTCTGCCGCTGTAATTTACTTATTTATTTATGAGATAGAGAGATATAAGATTCATAAGAGAGAGATAGAGAGAGAGGAGAGAGAGGAGGGGCAGAGGGACAGAGGGAGTCCCTTGAGCACGGAGCTGGGCTCACTCTCACAACCCTGGGACCATGACCTGAGCCGAAATCAGGAGTTGGGTGCGTCACCGACTGAGCCACGCAGGTGCCCCCGTTGCTGAAAGATGGTGCCACTGGTCACTCATCCTGCTTTGGTCCGGAGTCCCTCTTAGATGCTGCCTTACAGAGCCTTCCAGTTGATGGACATGCGGATCTATAATCTTAGGTAAGCATTTTCCTCCTATCGCCAGAGAACTTGCTTTACTTTGTTCCCAGATATTTCCAGTATTTTAAAAGAATTTCCCCAGGGAACGCCACACGGCCTCATGGATTTTGTGTTCACGGCGGGGTCGAGAAGCCAGGAACTGCTCTCAGGTAGGAGCGTGCTGGAAATGGCTGGAAATTGTGCCCATGTCCTTTATTGCATATTACCCTTCCCTGGCATGGATGACCGAGTGACGGGGTCCCCTTTCCTCCAGACCCGTCCGTCGAGATCTTCACTTCATTGACGAGATGCCGTGTTCATCCTCCTTTCCCTTGAACCCGTGTGCAAAGCCTGCCTTCTCTGTGTACGTTCTGCTTGCTTTCTCCTTTCTACTCTCAAGTGAGATAATTATTTCTCTGCTCATTTTTATAAGTCTTTCTGAGAGCGAAGGAGAAAATTGTGTAGCCTGCTGTTCATGAGGAAATACATTTATTAACAAGAATGAAGTTTAGCAGCAGAGTGGAAGGTAGAAATGAACTTACTTAGTCCTTGAATTTTCAAGAGAGAAAGTATAATGGAAGCGTCCCTCTACCTCTCTGGGACTGTAGAGCCTTGAGCACAGCATTCCTGAGCTCAGTCCTCCTCTGCTGAATGTGATCATAATTCTTGCTCCATGGGGTTGCTGATCTTTAAATAAGATAATTAAAAAATGCTTATTACAGCTCCTGGCACACAATGAGGACTCAATAAATAGTGATATTATCTTAAATTTTTTTCAAGAGGGAAACAAAAAGTAAGACTGAAATTCACCTTCCCTTCCACTGCTCTTGCATAATTCCACGGCAAAAGTGTTCAGGCGTATGCTTTGGTACAATTTCCACTTAGGTCCAAGAAACCCAGGTGTGTCCAACAGTGGTTTGCAAAGGGTGGTGTGACGTCCACACTTAGGAGTGCAGGCGGAAAGGCGTGTTCTTGGTTCTACCCCAAATCAAGCAAACCAGATTTGCCAATCAATGCATGTCAGATAACACAGACGCTAATGTTTGAAAATCAGGGCAGCTCAAGGATTGACTGAAGGCAATCTTTAATCTTTCCTATTATGAAAAGAAAGAAGTTCCGTGTCATGAACCTCTCATTCCGTGGAGGCTTTTCTGGGGAGGCCTGAATCTCTTCCTAGTGTCCCTCAGATGACATGCAGTCCCTCCGAAGCAGGATGACGTGGAGACCCTCAGGGGAATGCTACCACCCCTCCCAGGACAAGGAGATCCCCGAGGGAGGCACGGCACTGTCCTGCCATCAGCTAGCTGGAGAGCCTGAGAGCGCGAGGACCTGTCTGATGGAGAATCCATGGCTTTCGAGCTTGTCAACGGCCAACGAATGTGTCTGCCGACGGTATTAGGCATCTTCCTGCTTTTTTCCCTGTGGACTTTGTTGCTGAGCACACGGACATCAGTTCCCAGGTTTTGAGTTTTAGCGTGGGTTTCAGTGGTCAGGAGGGACAGAGGCAACAATGAAATTCGTTTTCTTTCCTTTTTTTTTTTTTTTTTTAAGGAGAACAGCTACTGGCTTACAAATAGAGTGAAATACAGACATCTCAAAAGACAGAGTCCTTATGTCATTTTGTTTCTCTTGTTTTGAAATTAATACATGGTTGAGACAGGAAGTTGGGAAATTGTGAAGAATATATTTTTTAAGAAGAATAAATTTCACCATCCACAAGATTACCACTGTTAACCTTTCCTGTCTTATGTCCCAAGTCTCAGTGTAACTATGTACGTTTGTGCACATTGTTTACAAAGTTGAGCTCATACTGTTCCTACCCTTTGGTAACTTTTTTAAACACATAAATGTATCATGTAAATGTTTTGACATTACACATTCTCTGAAGATGTGATTTCTATTGGCTGGCTGGCATTTAGTTGGTAATGGTTTATTTATATACGGAGACCATTTTTGATGGAATCCTTTCCCTTCAGAACCTGAATGATAATTCCCCTCGTTTGTGGAGCTGGTCAAGTGCTGTTCTTCTCCCGTCCCCGCCGCTGGAACGTCTGGACTCCCGGTGTTTGATTTACCTGGCAGCTCAAATATGGTTTTTTGACACCTGCCAGCTACCTTGTGGAAGATGCTGGACCTTGCTGACTCGTCAGCTGGTTGACTCCTCCAGTGTGGGGCGCAGACGCCGCAGCTCCCCGGCTCCCCGCCTGCCCCCGCCACAGCGCCCCTCCTGCTGCTGGGTCTCAGACCCTTCCTTCTGCCCAGAACCCTCCTGATTTCATGTCACTTTGTTGCTCTTGTCTTGAGGTTTGTCACTTCTGCAGTGACCTTCATGTTGAAAGCCTACATGAGAGCACTGGGCTTCAAGTCTATTTCAACAGTTTTTCCGGAGGCGATACGGTTCTTGGTAAGGGAACTAGGATTTGGCACTTGGCACTTGGCACTTTGGCCCAAGGGCATGCATTCTCCACTTATTTTTTAAAAAATAAATGTATCTCAAAAGTAATGTATAAAGGGCTACACAAACCATAAAGGTTCGGCATTTGTTTTCATTATTCCTGGAAGGAAGGATCTGGGAGAATCCTGAGCAGAGGGTTACAGGCAGGTTGGGACTGTCCCTGCAGCACGCACCCTGGGGTAGTCGAGGGTGGAGGCAGGGTGGCCCCGGGGGTGGGGACACGGCACAGACAAAAAAGCCACTGCTGGAAACAGAAGATCCCGCAAATTGAGATATTTCCTGATCTTTGTACTATGTAGGACCCAACATTTATTTATTTATTTATGATTCACTTAGTAAGTTTTACTGCACAACATGAGGCACCAGACACTGTCCCAGGTGCTCTGCACATAGCAGAGACACCTGGCCTCGTGGAGGCCACGTCCTGCTGGCCACTCCCTCCCCTCCCACAAGTGCAGGTGTCTGTGAGATACTGCAGCGGTTCTGACTTTCCTGACCAACATCCCACCCAGCGATGCAGACGAAGTTCTGAGGCTGGGCTGTCATCCCTGCTCCAGCGTCCGCCTGCGCAGCTGCCAACACGGGGGGATGACCTGTTGTGTCCCTGGACCGTCTCTACACGGCTCGTTCGCCTGAGCCTTCAGCTGCGAGAGCCAGTCCCCGTGGGAAGGCTTTCTCCTGGGTGCGCTCTTGCGGCTGAATTTTGAACACCGGTTCCCTGATGACACCTGAAGGGAAGAGCCGGGGTGGAGGGGGGGACCGGTGGGGGCTCATCACGGAGGCTGGCCGGCAATTTATCATCTGCGGTTACAGACGACGCTCCAGACAGAGGCTGATGTTTGAGCAAAGCACGGGGGCCAAGCGCAGGCATCGACCGGAGCCACGTCTGCACCGGGCTTGGTTTCCAGTTCCTTCCTCTCGTCTGCTTGATGTCTGCCCACAACAGGGTGGGACCGCAGTCCATTCACGTGGCGTGCTTGCAGATGAGCCGTGCGTGGGGTCCAGTGAAGGTTCTGGAAAGAGGTTACTGTGGGCTATGACACAATGCGGCCAGACAAGCGAGGCTTCCTCAGGGAGACAGAAGCATTTGGGCCGCTGGTCCCTCTAGGACAGCTGGGTGGGTTTCATTTTCTGCAAACAGAGGCGTGACAGTGTAGCCTTGGGGTGATGATCTCCTGCCCTAGATGCCTGGATGCAGTGGGGCGGGGGACTTGCCTGGCGGAGCCTGAGAAATAGGGTGAATGGGATGCACCCTTAGGGCGTGTGGGTGAGGACCGGCGTGTCCTCGAGGGACTCCCAGAGTGACACAGGCCGTTGGTCTCTGGTGATGACCATGTGACTGTTTGCGGCTCACCTCTTCAAGCTACAGAGAGGAGATGGATAGAAACAGCTCAGAGACTCTGTAACCTTAATCCGTTCTGTGGTAGGACCCTGGGGTCACCAGAGGACGAGCCAAACCCTGGCTTTCAGAGTCACAGTCACGGGAAGGGGCTGGTGTCTACAAATGGTGTGTATCAGGCACTGCTTGGCGGCTCCAATACTCATTCTCCCGTTTCTGCCACTGGGAAACCCCGCGGTTCATTCAGGAAGCCACGTACCCGCTAAGGACTCCCTCCCAGCCTCTCGTGGGACCAGGCGAGCCCACGGAGGGGGCTCTGGCCTCGGGGTGAAGAAGATTCCTGCCCAGCCTGTGGTGCGGGTCCCTGAAGATATGGAACGCTTCCTCTTCCCTCCCTTCCTGTGGATGGAAAATGGCTTACTTTGATCGGGCCATTTGAAAATTTGCTGTATGCTGAGAAACGCAGGAACACATTTTCCCTGCCTGTGTCAGTAGCAACACAATAGTCTTGCCTAGAATGATCCCCAAAGAAGCAGATGTGCTCCACGCCAAGGACTGGGGGGCCCAGGGGCCATGCTTTTCCTGCGCTGGGTCGGTGGCTTTCTTTTCCCGCCGTTGTGACTGTGGGCATGGTCCCCTCCGCTCACCAGCCTCGCCCCATTGGTTATCTCCTCTAGGACTTGCGAAACGGCGTCTCCGGCTTCCTGGACGCTCACTGCCTAGGAAGAGGAGTGGTTTTCCTTTTAAGTGGGACGTGGTTCAGCCTGCGGGGCCCCGAGCCTGTGACCTTCTTGGGGCTGTTCTGCTCTGGGCCACGGCCACTGCCAGGAGGGGTTACAAACGGGATCCCGGCTCCTGCATCAAGGACAGGAGGGACCGGAGAGGAGGTGGGAGTCCCTCAGGAGACTCCCAGAGCCCTTCTGCACGTGGGAAGTGGATTTAAGATAAGTCATAACAGACGTTGCCATTTGACTCCAGTCCCGTCTGCAGCTTGGTAATCAGACACAGATCAATGTGGGGACGTGGGGACGTGGGGACATGGGGACATGCGTCCAGCAAGCACATTTGTACGGATCTGTGGTGCCCGGTGAGGGGGGTGCACACTTCATTCTCCATGGAAGTCGTGCACACTGGGGGCAGGAAGGTGGGTTTCAGGTCCCTTGGTGCAGGGTTACAGAACGGGAAACTGAGGCCTAGGTCAGGGGCATGAGGGGGCCCGTCTTTGGGGCAAAGCTCTCTATGGCCTGCACCTGTTTCCCTTCCCAGTCTCTGGTCCGGTGCGTTTCCCACCGTAGGTCATCTCCAGGCTTTTACAGGATGTTTGCCCTTGTCGACAGGGGTCTCTTTAAAATCTCTGCCACTTGGCATCTCTTGTGTTCATTTTGATATTATCCCCCCATTGGCTTTACGCATGATGTCTAAAAATAAAATATGTGTTAATAATTAATAAAGATAAATACAATGTGAATTAATCAACACAAATACGTTAAACAATGATCACTCCTTCTCTGCCTCTCTTGTGAGCGAGGACTTAGGATGATGAGACTGAAGTATTGTTATTTTTGTTACTATAGCAAAAAAAAAAAAGGGTTCTTTTAGTTGGAAAAAGTGTAAATTGTTTCTATTTTTCTTCTTCCCAAGCCCTTCTGTTTCCTTATGCACGTTCATACACAGATGCAAACTCTTCTACCTGAGAGTTCATTAGTCTTCTGAAGTGAGTTCTTTGGGTTGTAAGCATGGATTTATTTAAACATTTGTATGTCAGTATTGCTGTTTTTCTAAGATGCAAAAGATTCTCAAGGTGCAGGTTCATCCTGCGGCATGATGGAGTGCAAACAAGGACTGCAAAGAAAAATGCCTCTTTGTGGAAAAGCCTGGTCTGGTCGTACGGATTTTGTCCTTTGGGATTGTGCTTCTTTACCCGTTAGTGCACTGGTGCCAGGGCTGTTCAGGGGACTATAGGAAATGAGAGACATATAATCCTCGTATCCTCTCTGTACTAGGAAACAGACTCACCCACTAGGGTCTACGTTCTAAACAGACAACCACTAAACTTACAGAAAACACTTGTTTCCTCCAGGAACTGCCAAGCGAGGTTATCAGTGGGTGATCAGAAATGCCAGCCCAGGACTTCCCTCTTTAATGTTCTATCTCTGTTTTAGGGTTACGTGAGAAAGATTCCTGAGCTCCCTGTGTTGTTATGAGAACACGGAAGAATTCTCTTCTTCACATCTTAACTCCCAGGACAACGGCTGTGGTAATCGCAAGAGCTGTACCATTAACCACTCTGAAATGTCCAAGAGCATGCACGGCCGCTGGGACTGGTGTCGTCGGCACGAGCAGGTTGAGGGCGCGCCTCGGGCTGGTGTCATCCTGTGACGGGTCATCTCCAGAGCTCGTGGCCGAAGGGCCGGAAATGACTCGCCGGTGTATTCAATTCAGAAACACACACGGCTCAGGAAATAGTAGTAAATTTGGAGAATTCAACAGACCCCATTCATAATTAAAAAGCTGGGTTGCTATACTCGTGAATTTCTTTCCTGACACGGGAAATCTGATGATCTCACCACCTGCTCCGCGGCCCGCATCTTGACTCTGCCTCCTTTGTCCTGGGCAGGCGTTACTGTTTCCTTAGACTGAGGTCACGCCAGCCCCGTCCCCTTCCTTTCCTTGTGCACCTTCAAAAAACGTTTTCACCTACTGGCTAGAGAGGAATTTTTCTGTGCTTCTGCGGGATTTGGTCAATTAGACTGGAAGACAGGAAGGAGGGAGTGAAGAAAGGTCCTCGTCTCGCTCTTCCTAAATCCCAGGGGACGGTCCAGCCCCCACGGCGCGGCTGTACTCAGCGCGTGAACCTGCGCCCTGACTCCGCCTTCAGTCGTCCCCGCGAAGCGCCCCAGCTTCTGGGCTCTGCCGACGGAGGCCCGTGGGCCTCGTGCTTTGAAGGGCTGCAGCCTTCAGCGTTGGGGAGGGCGCGTGGCGCTCACTTCTTTGAAAACCGGCACCCGAGTGCTTTTGATTAAATATGGAAAAGCTGGAGGACGGAGAGGAGGCCTCCAAGAATGTTCCCACTCTCCAGTGCTGCAACGTCTCGAGCAGGTTGAAATGAATGCGAACCTGAGGTAGAGCGGGATCTCATGAACCCCAAGGACAGCTCCGTACGCTCCACAGCGACCGAGAGAGGGATTTGGCTTTTCTCCACTGTGCGCCCTCACTTTCACGGGATCCAGGCATGGGTCCCCGAGTCTGGGGCACACTGTCGCCTTTGCTCCGTGGCCTTTCTTCTGACCATGCCGGCCAGAGGGCCCCTGTTACCCTGAGGTCCTGTGACACTCGGGATCTCCTTTGCTCTGGGGCCTCGTCAGTCTCACACGAAACCCAGCCTCCACAGCCCACGTGTTTTCTGACTCCCACCGTGAACTCTCGTCTCCTGCGTAGCTCCACATCTCTGTCTTCCAGCCTCTGGACCGTAAGCTCATCAGTCCGATTCCCGCCTTCCCAGCTCGAGCGTCATCCTACCTGCCCCAGGGAAGCTGACCAGCCTGGACCCCGCAGCCAGCAGCACCGGCTCCTCTCAGGGCGGAGCTGGCCAGTCTTACGTCCGGCAGCCCTTAGCACATCCTATCTTGTGGTACTTTTCTGTTTTCAAACGTGAATTGCTTTGAGTGGTAGTGACTGTGCCAGTCAGACCCCAGAGACAGTACAAATGCTCCCTGCTCCGTCCGTGCCGCTCAGAGCCGCCGCTGGCCTTCTCCTAGACTTCAAGGAGAACCCGACGTGGACGGTGGGCGGGAAGATTCCCAATTGTAGATGCCGTGTGAGCGGTCGTCTCTACGGTTGCCTTGTTTTTAGAACACCAAACTCAAGGCTGCTCACAGTGTTTGCTGTGGGGTCACATTAAAAAAATTAAATTGGTAGGTTTCCTCAATGCTATTTTTCACTTCAGAAGAGAAATACCATATTTTTAAGAATATTCTATTAGTGAATTGTTTTTGAGGGCTCCCAAAGAAAGAGACAAGGTAGAAATATCCTAATCACCTAAAATGCATCAAGAATGGTATATACCTAATTTCTGGTTAACCGGCTCTCCCAGAATCCCTTTCTTTGAGCTTTTATGTACTCGATGTGTAAAGGTCTCCGTTCTACTTCTTACTGCAGTAAGGACAACGCGCAACATGAATCTTTAATGCTTTGCATCTGAGAGAAAGAGTTGCTTTATTTGAAAATACTAATTGCTTCTAGTGTGGCCATGCCCCAGGTTTAATTAAACGATGTTGGTTGAGATCCAACACGTATGGGACCTGAACTCTGATCATTTGTTCCTTATCTTTTTAAAGATGGGGTTTTAAATGATGTGTTTATTTCATTTAGCAGGGAGAGCATATCACAATTAAAAGCCACATACACACGTTAACATCTTTTGTGCTCCCTTTACTTGTCAGTCTGAGTAAGCAAAACGCTCATTTATTCTCGGAGGCCAGGCCCAGTTTGGTGAGGGGATGTGACCTATAGTGTCGCAAATACCATAAATTCATTCTGAAAAAATGAGTTCCGTCCAACCATTGGCTAATTAAACCGGGGGAAAGGCAATATTTGTATTTATTTTTGAATTGGTTACTGTTCTGAGTGATGTCGCTGAAGAATGTAATTTTGGAATTGTCACAGGTTCCTTATGACTTTAGTCCTGAGCCAGACACTCCTTAAGATTTGGAGGAATCCCATCTAAAATGAGAGTCATAAAGTTATGTGCAAGACTAAATTCATAAATAAGGTCTGGGAAGGGTAGCGCTGCCTGATTTAATGCCTTTGTCACGGGCATAATTTATAGCTATACATTTGAAATATAGGCTTTCTAATTTAATGGTAAATCATGGGAGCCCCTTGTTTTTTTATGGGTTCGTAGCTCCTGCTTGAGAGCTACAGCGAGAAGTAAGGGAATTGTGTAGAAGCATAACTGCTCCACTTGGAAGAAGTCTCTGAGGGGACCTAGTCTCACCTCCCAACTCTGCCTCAGCGATCGGGGGAGGAGAGGGAAGGGGAGAGAAGGTCTGGATTATGGGTGACGACCCCTGGGCACAGAGCTCCAAGCTGGGCGGGCTTAGGGCTCCCTTCATAGCCGTTGCCCAGTAACTTCCAGAGAAGAGAAAAGATTTCATTCAGTCCTCAGTTTGTGAGAGGAGTAAAAGGACCTTGTTTGGGGGTGCCCGGGTGGCTCAGTGGGTTAAAGCCTCTGCCTTCGGCTCAGGTCATGATCCCAGGGTCCTGGGATCGAGCCCCCCATCAAGCTCTCTGCTTGGCAAGGAGCCTGCTTCCTCCTGCCTCTCTGCCTGCCTCTCTGCCTGCTTGTAATCTCTCTCTGTCAAATACATACATAAAATCTTTAAAACAAAACAAAACAAAACAAAAAAAGGTCACAGCCTTGCTGCGGTCAACAAGTAGCCCGAGGACGGCCAAGGTGCAGCCGTGGTAGAAAACCAAGTCTTCCTTTCTGTCTTCTGGGGTCTCTTTTCTTTCCCCAGATCCAGGTATAAGAACTATGGAAGCGACAGTTTACGCTTCCTGAAAGGGGAAGGTGGGCCAGGGTGGGAGATCCGTCAAGGGAAGTCAGGAGAACCAGCTTTGCCGCGCACCGGTGCAGCGCTTGCATCAACAGGAACAGAGAAGGTTTTGAGATTCGCGCTCAGCGAGTCACGGGGGCCTCGATGGGGTCGCCAGCTCAGACAGCTGTTCATTTCCCTTGCAGAGACCTGACCTCTCCGGTAGGTCACCCTGAGCATTTGTAAGAGGGTCTCAGGCTCTAGATGCTTTTCTGTCCCTTTTTCAGGGGTTGGTTTTGGGGGGAGAAGTTTCTGTAGGCTTCGAGAGTGTCATAGGACGTCAGCACGACGGCTCTCACGTTCCAGGCGCTCAGCAAAAGTCTGGTGAATTACAAAGTCCGTAGGACCAAACTAGGTCGCTGATGGAGAGTGGACGTGGTTAATCGAAGCGGCCACTAGATGTCACTGTCCATCCACCGACCGCGAATCCACACCCCATGCCCACCCCCACGTGGTCGGGACAAAAGCCTGGGGAGCCGCTGCAGGTGCCGACATTTCCAGCTGGTTTCTCACAAGTGACCCGTCGTCTTTGGGGAAAGACCGATTCCTGGGTTATTCAGCTCGGGGTATTTTCTCCTTCCTTCGACTTAGATCCAGAGCTGACGTGGCCCCCCTTCTTTTGTGCCCCAAACTTTCTTTCGCCAACACAAACACAAGGTTTTATCTTGCCCTTCACCGCGGGAGCGGGTCTGGGAGGCTTCACGGGTACCTCCGCTGGGAGGCCGTCGTGGGCACCTGGCGCCTGTCCACCTTGGGAGGCTCTGCAGACACCTGTCTCCACTGGCTCGAGGGCCGTTCTGACTCCCCAGGGGCAGGTAAAACGGACGGGAATTCCTCCGCTGCCCCTCCCATGTGTTAGCTGTGCGACCTTGGAGATGTTGCTCAGCCTCTCTGACCCCGCGTCCCTCGCTCTGGGGCAGGTTTCCCCCATCTTGCCTGCTAGGATTGCAGCGTTTACGCTCCTCCGTGCCCTGCGGCTCTGTTAGGGTCTGGGTTGACTAGACGGACGGGCGAAGGACTATCACATTCCCTTCCTCGTCCCTGAGATGGGCCCAGCGTAGTGTGCCACGTCGGCGTTGGTCCAAACAGCTGGAATTCTGAGGTCGGAACCTCACTGTGAAGGCAGATAACCTACTGATCCTGTTGTCTTCGTGGGTTTCCCGACTGTAACAGGGAGCCCCGAAAAGCACACTCTTAATTAGAAGGAGCCTTACGGTTTATTTAATTCAACCCCTTTCTTACTGCTTTTTATTCTTTCTCCAATATTCCACAGGGAGCTGTACAACCTCGTGAATGGGAGGTTTTCTTACAGTTTCCCTAAGGTGTGAGAGCAACCAGGGGACTGAGAAAGACCTGTGGACAACAAAAGGCCCTCTGTGAGGGCTCCTGGTCACCCCGTCCCTCCCCTCCCCTCCGCTGTGAGGGCTCCTGGTCACCCTGTCCCTCCCCTCCCCTCCGCTGTGAGGGATCCTGGTCACCCCGTCCCTCCCCTCCCCTCCGCTGTGAGGGATCCTGGTCACCCCGTCCCTCCCCTCCCCTCCGCTGTGAGGGCTCCTGGTCACCCCGTCCCTCCCCTCCCCTCCGCTGTGAGGGATCCTGGTCACCCCGTCCCTCCCCTCCCCTCCGCTGTGAGGGCTCCTGGTCACCCTGTCCCTCCCCTCCCCTCCGCTGTGAGGGCTCCTGGTCACCCCGTCCCTCCCCTCCCCTCCGCTGTGAGGGATCCTGGTCACCCCGTCCCTCCCCTCCCCTCCGCTGTGAGGGCTCCTGGTCACCCCGTCCCTCCCCTCCCCTCCACTGTGAGGGATCCTGGTCACCCCGTCCCTCCCCTCCCCTCCGCTGTGAGGGATCCTGGTCACCCCGTCCCTCCCCTCCCCTCCGCTGTGAGGGCTCCTGGTCTCCCCGTCCCTCCCCTCCCCTCCACTGTGAGGGATCCTGGTCACCCCGTCCCTCCCCTCCCCTCCGCTGTGAGGGCTCCTGGTCTCCCCGTCCCTCCCCTCCCCTCCACTGTGAGGGATCCTGGTCACCCCGTCCCTCCCCTCCCCTCCGCTGTGAGCTGTGTGCCCATCCACTTGCTGGCCTCTGTCTTCTGCTGGTCCTCGCTGCAGCACCATGAGGCACCAGCGTAGTCCCTGACTTCCCCGCCAGGAAACCAGCCTCCTGTGAACCACTTAGCTGGTTACCTGGCAAAACTGGCTTCTCGCTGCTTGGCTTCGAGCGGCTCAACGACTCACAGGAATGTGGGTCAGGGTCCTGTAGGAACTACCTGATGGAGCTCCGTCACACTGAAGAAATTCAGAGACGAAACCGTGACGGCCCGCCCAGTTTCCTCGGGTTTCGCGGGAATTTCAGACGCGTGTCAGGCCAGACGTGTGTGCGTGAGGAGGCAGGGGCCTATCTGCGCGGATTACTGAGTATGAAAAGAAGGGAGTCTTAGCCTGCAGGTGTTGAAAGCTTCGCTTGTGTCAAGGAAGAGACTCATGAATGCCCAGAGTTGCTGGATGTGGGTGGGGGCGGGGGGGCTGCTGTCGTTTGTAGCAGAAGCTGCGTCGATGACGGCTCTCCCTCCGTCTCTTGATCGCTGGAGGGTTTCCACGGATACTGATTTAGAAATGCCAGTGGTGTTCACGCTGCTGAATATTCATCCTCGTTGTCATCGGAAATATGTCAGTCTCTCCTGGGGAAGGGGCACTGGGAATTCGGGGCTTGGGGACAGCTCCCGGCCAGCTCCAGCTTCCCGCTCCTGTCTTACTGGCTTCTTGGAGGCCACCAGGCAACACTTAACCTCCTCTTCCCAGGAATCGTCCCATCTTCTCGACTCTGCGTCTCAGGAAACGGGCAGGAGGAAGGAAGTTGTCATAAAGCTGAGGATCTCGGCGCACGGGTTGGAAGGGTTTGAATTGAATCTGGAGCAGAAGGCGCGCTTCCGGATTTACCCCCAAGGGCTGACTCAAAACTCTGAAGTGTGGTATTTAGTAATGAAGTCCAGTGCATGGGGAAAGAGACATAAAATCATGAAAAAAAATGCTCTTTGTAGGATAACCTGCAAGGAGATGCATTTGACCCAGTGCCTTTGGAGCACAGGGTCTCGTGTCTCCGTAGGACAGGTGTGGGGGACCCTGAATGTGTAGCGCAGAGGGTAGAGCACCTCTGATCTGCTCAGCTATGCCCATCTGTGTGGACCCAGACTGTGTGCTTAAACTCCCTGACCCCCGATTTTTGACGTTGGGAATGGGCAGATCCCTCTTTTAACTACCTGCTACAGTCAGGGAAGAATGACCTGTGACAACCGGGAGCACCAGACACCGACGTGTGACAGTGTCTTCACGGAGCACTGCAGCACCTTGTAGAGGAAACGCTGGGGGCTTGCTGTTGGAAGGGATGTGTGCAGCTTCGTAACTTCAGAACATTGGCCGAGTCCCTCATTTCTGAGTTTCAGTGGATTGAGCTCATCTATAAAATAAGAATCGTGACACCGACTCCGCGGAGTTACTGCCCGTGGGATGCCGTCCCGCAGTCGCCCCGTGTCCGCTGCGGGTCCGTGCGAGACCCTGGGGGACGCCTGAAACCACGGGGAGTACCAAGCCTTGTACATACCACGTTTTTCCTATATACATACATACATATGATAAGGTTTAATTTATGATTAGGCACAGTAAGAGATTAACAACAAAAACTAATATAAACTAAAACACTTTTAACGATGATCCTAACGAAAGACTGGTGAAGGCGCCCACTCAGACCACGCTGCCGTCCTGCACTCAGCTTCTTCCTCGTGTGAGGGCGCGCGATGACGACATGCCATGTGACAAGGTGGGGGCCCGGGACATAGCCTCAGGCTCTGTTGACCTGCTGACCACATGTCAGAGGCAGAGTCAGCGGCTTTGGGACCACAGGTGGCTGCAGGCGACCAGAGCCGTGGGAAGTGGACGGTGGCTGAGCGCCCCCTCCGCCCCGTGCGTACCGTCTCCCTGGCACACAGCGTGTACTCACAGAACGATGACTGCCTTCCTTCCGGCTCCCTCCCTCCCCCTTATTAATTGATCAGTCTCTCGAGGAAGTGATTAGAGAATGTGATGGAGCACGGGAGTGTGGTTCCTATTTATAGATCATTAATTCGTTGGCCTTTGGGAAAATCACGAACGCTTGTCTGCCAAGTCATTCGTCTTTTTTTCAATCGGAAGCGAGTCCTGTTTTCCCAGTACGGTGTGCGAGCTGCCTGGTGTGTGTGTCTCGACAAACGGGAAGGAGCCGTGGGATCCGCGGGAACCCAGGATGTGCACTCAGCTTTGGTCACACGGCAGTTTCCGTGACATTCGGACACTCGTTCTGTTTGGAGTATTAATTATTTCTCTTCATTATCGAAAGGAACTTGAGTCTGTTTCCGATGCGTGCCAGTAGAGAATATAATAAGAAAGAGAAATAAGGAGCCAGATAGAAGGGGAGAGGTGACAGCCTCCCAAGAACTGGTGACGGGGGTCTCGGCTCCCAAGTGTTACCTTCAGCTCTGCACTTCCTACCGGCAGCGCCGGGCGGGTGGGGACGGGTCAGCGGGTTTTGTGTATTTCACGGTCAGGGACGCTTTCCACCAAAACCAGCCATTTTCCTGACATACATTCTAGCAGATGGACGTAGGGGTCGTGGCAGCCTCTTTGAAGACTCAGTGTCTGTCTTCACTTGGGTTCCCCTGAGCGTAGAGCGTCCCCTGTAAAGAGGAGTTGGCGAAGGCGATTCGGGAGGGGGCTGTGTTCGCAGGGTTAGGGAGACGCCGTCCCACGATCCAGGCACGGGGTGGACACCCTTCCCAGATGGGAAGATGTGTAGATGCACAGCCTTGTTTGCTTAGATTGTGGGTGACTCCAGCCCCGGTCACCCCCGACCCATGCCGTCCTGCTTGCACGCTGGTTGGCCTGAGGTCCCTCTGGGCACGGGCAGGAGCGGAGGAAATTTGGATGTGCTTCCTTTGATTCTAAAATGGGAATCCACCGACATCTTTGCACCGCATGTGAACTAATTCCACTCAGTCCCATTCAATTCAGTTCATTTCCCCGTTTCTCCCTGTCCACGGGAGCTCAGCGAGCATCTGCTCTGCGGTGGAGAGTGTGGAGGGGGCGGGGGAGGGAGGCAGAGGGCTCTGTCCTTGTCCCTGGTGCAGACCCCCTGGCGAAGGAGCAGAAGGCACCACTGCCCACCTGGAGGAGGGGACGCAGGGCTGTAGGGAGGGGGTGGGTGCCGCGGCTGGGAGGGAGCCACAAGCCCGTGCAAATGTTCCTTTTAAATTCACAGCGAGAGGGTACCCTTCTGTGCCACGATCCTGTTCTGTTACATATTATTGTGGAGTTTCCAATTAGGCTGTAGTTTAAAAAATATTTTTCCTGAGGGTTAATGTTTACATTTACAAATGTGTACAGCTTAACTAACAGTTTAAATGGAAATTCTAATGTAGTCTATGAATTGTAGGCTCATTTGCATATTTTATCAATTCACCAGCCTTCTGGGTTGTATACAGTGCAGTAATTAGAAACAGAATTAAAAAGGACTGTGCGTTAAAAAAATTTCATTTCAGAATACGAAATGCTAGCTGCTGAACGGCGGCTTCATCAATAGCGTGTGTGTCCAGTGGGCATGTGAGGGCGGCGGGGAGGCTCCTGGAGGTGGCCCCGTCCACGCAGGGGGCTGGCTCTGGGGTTCACAGACACAAAGGAGAAGATGGTGGGCGCGGGGCCCTGGTGAGTGGGCTCCCCCTGCATATTGCTGGGGTCCTTGGTGTTCTCACTGGCACCCCCTCTGCCCCACATCGTGACGAAGAGCCAGAGATGTCTCCTGGACAAGCCAGGTCACTGTGCAGGGTGACAGCTTTCCAGAAGCAGGAAGAGTGGTACATGACTGCTCCTCTCACTGGCAGCTGGTTCTGTCCACAGATGTGCACGGAGGACCCTGTGTGCTCCAACATGATCATCGGGGCGCATCCCCCGGGTGGCAGAGGAAACACAAAGCTCACAGGACCCCCCTCTCCTGCCTGCTCTGTTACTGTCCTCATTGCAGACACACAGCCAAACTCCCTTCCAGGAAGGATGTGCTGGGTGTGCTGCCCGATGTTCTCCCTACTGGCCGCACCCGGAGGCAGCTCGTCCTGACGACCGCTGTCCACAGCAATTGTCTCCGGATGTCCCTGACTGTCTCATAGCTTCTCTGCCGTCTTCCTGAATGAACCAGGGCTGCAGCTGGTTTTCTGGTCAGGCAGACCTCGTTCTCCGGGACTTCGAAACAGTGGCTGCCTTGGGATTGGCTGCGTCTCTAGAGCCCAGGGCTGTGCCTGGGACCCACGAGAAGCTCAGCGTCTCAGCCAGGAGAGGCGGGATCATGCTGCCTAACAAACTGCCCTGCCCAGCCCTCAGAGGTGTACTCCTTGCTCATGCACACATCCCTTTCCCAGGGGTAGTGGCGCTGGGACATCACCGGCTACAAAGCAATGGTGACTTGTGGATTAGTGAGTCACGTGGCCATGTCTGCCTTCAGAGAGGAAGGAGGATAGTCCTACTGTTGAGAAGCGTGGGTCTCCGACACACACAGCATGTGCGTCAGGATGGGGGAAGGCGTGACACGGCCGTGCACCGTGACTCCTGCGGATGCTGACCTGTTCCTGCTTCATGGGAAGCCACCGCCCTCTAATGAGGTGGCCGTCTCTCGACGTAAAAGTGGAAGTCCCTCATGTCCCAGGGGCCTTAAACAAACGTGAAGACCGTCTGTCTGGCCTGCGTTCACTTCAGTTATGAGAGGAGGTGGCGGTCCCTACGTCTCCAGCATCTCCGGTGTGACTGGACCGTCCAAAGGCTGCTGCGGTCCCGAGTCTGGGGACGGCCTCTCCGGGCCGCTGACCCTTGGACAGGCTTTCGCCGTGTTCCTCTTGTTCCCATGAGAACGTGGGTCTCGCCCTTGCTGCAAACACCGCCTTGTTCACCGGCCTCCTCCAGAGCAGCCGAGCGCGGACGATGCCCCCGGCTCACCCCAGGCCTGGGCCTCCCCATGCGGCCTCCACGTGCTGAGGACTCGAGAAATTCAGGGGGAGTGCTTCGGATGGTGCCCGGGGCACAGTTAGCATGTAAAGACCGTCCTCATCGCCGAATCACTATCCTTCTGATTGTCGCCATCACCGCGGAGGGGCTGGTGGACTGTCCCAGGAGTCCCAGGGACCACTCCCGCTTACTGAAGGAGGGGTTGGCAGTTAGGGTTGGTGTCTTCCCTCCTTCACATCTAATTATCTGCGTTTGGGATCTTCATGCTCTGATTGCTGGTGGGAAGGACAGCCATCGCCCTGTGAGTCCTTTGTGTCCTGATCCACGGCAATGAGGGAATGTAGGGGGTGTCCACAAGGGGAAAGTGAGGCCTGGGCCAGTCACACAGTCACCCAGCTCACGTGTCTCGTGAACAGCGGCACAGAACATGACTCAGAGCACGTCGGCCTCACCTCAAGGCTCAGGCCAGGACTTCGGACCCCTGGGTGCATGTTAGCAGGTCGGGATTGTCAACCCCCTTTTGCACAGAAGGAAGTTGAGGTTCAGGGCAGTCCTAGGTTGGCAGAGCGCCTTACAGCTGTGTGGAACGGAAGCATGTGGGACTCAGGTTGCCTGAGCCTGGCGCCTGTCCTCCCTGTCCTCACAGTGGTGGGACAGTCCCCTCCATGGGTGGGGCCCAGTGGGGTACACCACAGGCTCCCTGGATCCCCACCTTTTAAGTCTGGTAGAGGCAAGGGCAGCCGGGCATGGAGAGTGCCCTAAGGGGCAGCTTTTTGGGTCGCGAGGAAGGGGAAGGACAGTACCACCTCCCTCCCATGCCGTGCGAAGGGCTCAGCTTCGGGGAGCAGGAGTCTGTGGGTGTGGGGGGCCCCTATATACTGTCTCTGCAAGTGTGAGAGCTGGGTTCACAGGCACGGCCCACCCCCCACGGGACGAGGTAATAGACCGTCCTTGAGTGACAGTCTGCCTGCTGACAGCCAGCCTGGGAAAGTGGGCATTGTCATTCTCTCAGGGGCAGAGGAGAAGCACAGGGCAGGTCGCCGACTTCCCTAGTCACTCAGCCAAGACCAGCACCAGGTCCCTGTGGCTCCAGGAAGGAGTGGTCCGCCGGCACCATGACCTCATTTCTTGAACAGGACAGTATTTTAATTTTCTCTCTCCTTCTTCCCTCCCCACTGCACGTCTCTGTCCTCCCCCTCTCGCTCTCTCAAGCTATGCCAGAGAAGGTTGATGGGAAAAGTCAAGACAAATCACTTCACGTCTTCAGATGAGATGGGCCGCTTTGCGGTTTGACTCCTCTGTGTTGTCTGTCCATTACACGGATGATCAAAAGTTGGTTTTCTCTTTCTGACTCTTTATTGGTCTGTCTACCCACAGGCTTATCTCTGTGTGTTCTTCCATGTGGGGAGGGGTCAGAGTCCATGGGATTGTGCTGGAAGCTTCTGTCAATGCAACCTGTCTTCCTGGTTCTGCTACAATACCTTGGATGGGACATTGGGTACCAGTAGGGAGATTCCCCATTTTACTTGTCTCTGATTGTCTCAGTGTCTCCACGTTCAAGACATAATTGCATGTGGCAATTCTCTGCGGCCAGGAAAGACGTGGTGACAGGGCTCTGGAGGGCAGGACCCCGAGGGGGCAGGTGGAAAACTGCGGGGGAGACCGTGTGGGCCATGCTCTGTCCTGGGTCCTGACAGCAGGAGCACGGGACGTTCTATCCCACATGGTGACAGTCTCTGACACTTGCCCTATTGTCAAGCAGGGTCTACTTCCTGACATTCGTCCACCTGGCCCTGGCGGCCAAGGAAGGTGGGATGCGGGGTGGGCAACGCCTCTACACAGAGCCCTGGGATCTTCCTGTATTTAAAAGTTTATACAAAAAAGAAATAAATAGCCTGGAATTCTACCTTCTCTGTGGCCAAAAGGTACCGGTTTCTTCTGTAGACGGTTCCCTCACTAAATCAGTGTTCCTGGAGGCCCAGGAGGTTTGTGCCTGGCACTGGGTTGCGGGGGGGCTGAGGGCCTCTCTAACTGGGCTGTGGGGCCGGGGAGGCTGGGAGGGTTCCAGGTGGGGCTGGGTGGACACGAAGGCTGCCCGTTCCTGTCACCATCAGCGAGCTGGGTCTGATGGGCGCCAAGGTGTCCGGGAGAAGCCCTAGACACAGCAGCGCAAGTGGAAGGAAGGTTCACCTTAACTCTGTGCTTCTAGCCATCGAGGGTCTGGGCCAGGCTAATTTTTCCCTTAAAAGGCAGGAAGCCAGCACGGCTGAGAGCCTGCATGAGTTTTGGGGTCCAGAAACATTCAGTCTCTGGCGGGGATGACACAGGAATAACGCCGTTATCACTGAATGTCTGTGTCCCCCACATTCATATGTAAAATCCCAGCCTCCAAGGTGAGGGTGTGGGGAGGGGGCCTTTGAGGGGTGAGCAGGTAGGGAGGGGGACCCCTTGTGTGGGAGGAGCCCCGTGTGTGGGAGGAGCGCCCTTGTGAAAAGCATCAGAGAGCTAGCTGCCCCCCTCCCACGCCCGACCCCCTGTTTTCGGCCATGTGAGGACACAAGAAGTCCGCAGTCTGTGACCTGATCCCGCTGCTGCCTCCGTGGCCGTGAGGAGCACACGTCTGTCGAGTGAGACGTCCACTGTGTGGTACTCGGTCGTGGCATCCCAGACAAACACAGACAAACACTTGTCTTGAGTCTTTGTCTCTTCACCTGTCTCTCTGTCTCTGCCTCTCTCTGAATCTTTCTCTTTTCTCTGCCTTGATTTGAAAAGCATGTAGTCTCTCTCTTTACTGTGAAAGTTGGTCATCACGCTTAGCTTTGGAAACAGCTGTGTGTTTCTGTGGCTGCTGCCCCCGGCCTTGCACCCTTGATAAAACTGTGAGATTGATTCTCTTCAGTTTTCCTTCTGTCCTGCTGATGAAGTTTCCTAGAAACCTCGTCTAGAGAGAGGTATAGATAAATAGATAAGCTTATGCTGTCTCTTTTTCAGAAAACCACCCAGGAGCCTCCTTTTGCCTTCTGATCCTTGAAAGGATGAAAGCTCCCCTCGCGGATGGGAGGGCAGCCGTTCTCCAAGCCTCCTGGCCGGAGGCCGTGTGGTGTGAGCACCACACAGATCCCTGGGAGGCCTGTGGGAATGTCAGGACTTACTCTGACATCCAAGTTCCACGGCCATATGGACGATGCTCTCAGCCACTCAAGGGCAGAAACGTTGAATGGAAGATGCTTTCTCCTTAAAGCTATTAACTGTAATTGTAATCAAGGATGCAACACTGGCTGAGTTTCAGATCTAATTTTCTAATAGTATAGTCCAAGGGATGTGCAGACGCTTCAGGGATATCACATAGTTTCTGCAACCCTCCAAAGATGAACTGTTTTGTGAATCATCACATGAGAAAGACCCGGTCAGGACATGGCAGTATAAACCTGGCAAGTGACCCGTGTTTTCACTAACTACGTGGAACCACCAGTTGACTGACTATTGCCATCTGGATTACTGCAATGATTCTTTCAGTGTTTTTAAATCAGGAAACATGTACTGAGCTCCCCTCCTGTGCTCTGGATACTGTGCTGAGCGCCAGCTAAGTAACGTAACCTTGTCTTTGATGGGTTCACATTCCAGAGGTGGAGGGACTGCTCACTGTTGAAAATATTTTATTTCAGGATATTACTTGTCTAATTATGTGTAACAAGTGCTCTGTGCAAATGGCGTGTGCATGTAAAAGTTAGGCAAACAGATAAGCAGATGATAGATGGGAAAAATATGGATGGATGGATGAATGGATGGGTGGATGGATGGATGGACAGGTAGACGGTAGATGGATGAGTGGATGGATAAATGAATGGAAAGATTGATAACAGATAGGAGATAGCTGACGGATGGGTGGCTGGCTGGATGGGTGGACAGGTGGACAGATGGATGGACAGATGGGTGGATGGACAGATGGATGGATGATTGGGTGGGTGGATGGATGGATGGACAGGTAGAGGGTAGATGGATGAGTGGATAGATGAATGGAAAGACTGATAACAGATAGGAGATAGATGATGGATGGGTAGCTGGCTGGCTGGACGGACAGGTGGACAGATGGATGGATGTACAGATGGCTGGCTGGCTGGCTGGATGGATGGATGGACAGATTGGCATTTATAAAAATAAGACATCGTCTGCACTATCAGGTGAACTCTGACACGTTGCTGGCAGTCAGCGTCAACTACAAGTGCCTTATTCATGTGACTGAAATCTCCAGTACAGTTCATAAAGTGACTTACTGTCGTTGTGTTGCCTTGGGTAGCAAATTCTTCGGCTCTGCCTCAGAAATGATTGTGAGGCATCCATTTTATTTAAACCAGTAAGTGAGAAATGTGTACATTCTCCAGTCTGCTTATTATTTTAATAATTTAAGTGCCATCTTGCCTGCAAAAATGCCCCAGATGCTTACGGGCACAGGAGTAGTTGTGTGATAGTGGAAAAAGAGCAGAGATTAGAGAGAAGTATGATGGATGACCCCTTAGACTCTATAGTCAGAACAAGCTTCCTGGAAAGTCATCTGATGTAAATTGTATATATTCAGTCTTCATTTCAAAGAAAAACAAAATTTCCAAAAAAGGACAATGTTTGTTAATTCAAAAGTAGCCAATGTCATGCCTTTATTTTATTTATTTTCTTGTATTGTGCACTTATAGGTATTTCCTGCTTTAATCTCTTGAGCTTCCGTGAACGTTTTTTAAGTCAATCAGTCAATCTATGTTTTTGAGCTAACCAAAGAAATCAAATGTACTGCAATTCAGAGACAAAAATGCTTTTCCCCCAAATAGAACTAATGCAATGTAGCAGCTACTCCCTAGCAAAAATATCGCTCTTACTTAGTCACAACAAATAGATGTCTATTGGAGCCACTGTGAGCTGCACAAGATATGAAAGCTCTTTCTATAAGCACATCATGACCAATAAGCAGCCTAATATATCTCAGAACCATTGGAAAGGGACAAATAGAAAAAAAAGAAAAAAATAACAAAATGTTATGGAATGGTTTGTGCATTTCCTTCCTTCTGTCTTCAACCTAGTCCATGCTCTTGATCTAAAAGAAGTATCACATTTAAGTTTCCATGTTGTCAAAGTATTTAAAATTCCAGCGCTGGGAACCCAGGCTGGCCCCCAGGGTGTGGAGTAAATGTTTCCATCAAGCCCTGTGAAATGGGCTGCTGCGCAGATCCCCGCATGATGGTCGGGTTCTCTCCGGACCTTGTCGGATACGCAATAGAAAAAGGCAAGTCTGTCTCTGTCTGGATAAACCGAAGGGCAACCAGAGGACCATGGGATGTGAGCCACGTGCTTGTACACATTTCTTGGGTCAGCTGCATGGCAGACACAGTCTGAGAACAGGAAAGTGTCAGAGGCATCAGACAGAGAAATGCAGGAACTCAGATTAGGTGTTCTTTGCAAATGCAGGTTGTTAGGGTCTGTTCATGGTTGGAAACAGGATTGACTGACAGGCATAGAAATCACGGTCTTTCTGCTGAGTTACAAGCTAAAAGAGCAGACAGGAGGACTCTTCCTATGTCCACCCAACTCTACTGCGGCAGCTTTGTAGACATTTTCTGGGAATGGTCATGGGGGTCCTGGTCCTGGGGAGACCCTGGTGGTTTGGGCCCCTGTCGTGAGCAGTGCACCTGCTCCTGGAGGCACAAGGCAGGAACAATTCTGCACTAGCTGACCGTGTAATGGACATCGAATGGCCACTCACAGGGAACATCAGATATTACCCTCTGACTCCACTTTGGATCTGGGCAGGAAATGTTTGCTTTTTATTTGCTTGTTATGTTTAATGATTTGTAAAATCAACAGCTATACAGATTCCCATTCTCCAGGCTTGTCATCTTTCCCTTCTGTGTCCAATACCTGCCTTCCTGGACCATGTTGTTTCCCTTGTGGGCACGTTGTTTCTGAAATCAGAATCAGAATCCGAGCAGGCCTGGGAAGCACCAGCAGGCATTTCTACAATATCTGCCACGGTCTCCATGGGCGGCTCTCAAGAGCTCCTCTCGAACGGTCTCCTCAGGGGGCCCATTTAATTCTGATGACAGCCTTCAGGGCATCTGCAGAAGATTTTCCTCTTCCCTTCCACAAATGAGCAAACTGAGACTCAGAAAAAAACAACTAAGTGGCATGGCTGGTCAGTGTCGGAGGCAGGACGGGAACGCACGCCCTGATTCTCAGTTCAGAGTGGCGCGGGTGTCTGTGGTCATATCTGCTATCATCCATGGTTTGGACGGTGCCCCATCGCGATGCTCAGGAACCTCCAGCCAGCTGTGCCCACGTGACCAGCACACCAGTGAGTTTATGTGGCTGGACTTGCCTGTTGACAACCCACTGGGATGTCCCCCTGCTCCTCCCTGGGTGCCTCCGTCCTTCTGGAAAGTGTCCCGCACGTGGCACATTCTATCGCAGCCGCTTGGGCGGTGGCTGAGGGGCTGGTAGAGGGAGAAAATGCAAGAAGCGTGTATAGTCTACGAAGGACGAAAACAAGTCGTATCCAGTTATTTTAAGGAGCCCTGCACAGGATTAGCAACCCCGCAAATCTGCATGCAGATACGTTACCATGAAACAGCAGAACACCAAAGATGAGAGACAGTTACAGAAGAGAGGTCACCTGTGTGAGAACTACACCAGAATGACAGCAAGTGTCCGCAGAAGCAAAGAGAAGCTACAAGGCAAAGAAAACATCTAAGTGCCAAGAGAAAATAACGATCAACTGAGGATTTTATACATGGTAAACTTATTCCAGAATGGCACAAAAATAGGATATTTTGGTCTGCTTCGTAGAAATTCAGAATGTAACTAAAATAAAACAAGAGCAAATAGATGATTTAAGTTTTAACTTTTAACCCTAAAGCAACCTGAAGGGCTAAGCATGTCAAGTGTCACAGGGTGGAGGCTGGTTCTAGGTCCCCTGTCTGTTGAAGGCAGGCTGTGCTCAGGCCCCACGGAGTCTGCTGTCCCCTGCTGTCCCCGGGCCAGCTCCCACTCGGTGCACAGGCTTCCGGGAGGGAGTGCCCGTCCTGCTGTGGCTGCGGTCTCGGTCATGGTGATTCATGGAAACCCTGTCTTGCCCCCAGGCCATCCAAGTGGTCTCTGCACCAGCCTCTCGTGCTTTGTCATCCTGTCCCCCAGTGTGCTTATCCCTGGCTTGAGATGCCAGGGGAACAGGGAGAGGGTCCCGGGTGGTGCAGACAGAACTCTGTGCTTTCCAAAGTTCAGACCTTCTTCTCTACCGCCTGTTGTCTTCTGCCTTGACGTCGCAGTAAGACTGTAAATCACAGTGAAATAGGTTTTCTTTTTGTAAGTGACTGCACACATTTTCTGCAATAATATTGTTATTTAGTGATACAACTTCCCTCCTTAGTAGCATCGTTTACAGATGAACATTACAGTGTATTGAATGTGTCCCAGTGCAGTGCCCGGAAATCGACTCCTGGGTCTGATGCGAGGTGGGGCTCCAACTGCACTTTGTCACAAGGTGTAACCAGGGGTCGTCCTGTCCCTTTCCCTCTGCGACTCCAGCTCTGCCCACGACAAACACACAGTCACAGAGTGGGACTTGCAACACATTCATGACTTTGTCCCTGGGCTTCCTGCTCTGCTCCTTTGGTCTGTGGTTTCAACCGTATCAAACTCACACTGTCTTACGTTCCTATAGTCTTGCAAGGGCTGGTATCTCCGAGGGCAGTTCCTCTGTCCCCTCGTCCGCCATCGCCCTTGGTCTTAATCTTCACGAAGGTCTAGCGAGGATGAGCCTTTGTTTTTCCATACATGGTTTATAATTGGCCTGCCACGTTCCTCCAAACGCGGCTGGGATTTTGATGGAGACTGCTTAGAAGAGAGATTATTCACAGAGAATTTATAACCTTATACTGTAAGCTTTCCTATCCATAAGCATGGCTATTTCCCTCAACTTATTAGGTATTTGTTAAAAAAAAATACCATCCTCAATAGCCACAAAAATACCACACACACACACACACACACACACACACACAAAGATAACCAATGTCTTCCGATGGTGCTTAATATTCTCCATAAGAATCGTGTACATCTTGAGTTAGATTTTTTTTCTTGTGTTTTTCTTCTTGTTGTTGCTATGGAGAATTGTGGGCTTATTTTTCTCACATTTATGGCTGGTTACAGAAATGCCACGGACTCGCATGTATTGATTTTGTGTCCAGCGACCTTGCTAACTCTCTTATTAATTCAATAATTTAACTGTTGATTCTTTTGGTCTTTCTGTGTGCAATCTTCTTTCTTTTATATCCTTTCATATCTTTGCAATTTTCCCCTTTCTCTCTCTTTTTTCCCCTCTCACAGTTCAATACTGAATAGAAGTGGAGCCCAAAGGGTGCTCTTCTCTTATTCTTGTCCTTAAAGGGGGTGCTTCAAACATTTCATTGTTGACTCATCTTTGTAGCAATTTTTTTAATCGCCACTTTGAGGTTATTCCTAGTTTGCTAAGGACTTTTATCTCGAATGGATACTGAGTTTTAAAGAATTGTTTCATGGCATCTACTGGGATAATCATGTGGGTTTTGTCATTTATACTGTTATGAATCTATTAATATTATTAATTACTTTAATAAGTTTTTAAGAGGGAAGTGTTGTACTCTGACATCAGCCATCTTGGCCATAGTTTATTTTTTTCCTCTTTATTTCTTATTTCTTTATTTCCTTTTATTGTCTTCTTGCACCAGCTAGGGCTTCCCGCATGATGTGAAATAGGGGTGGTGAGGAAGAACACCCTTGCCTTGTTCCTGAACTTAGGGGGAAATTATCCAGATTTTTACCATTAAGCATCACACTAACTATTTTCTTGTAGATGTTTCAACAAGTTAAGAAAATTCTTCTATATGTTTGCTGAGAAGTTTTATCATGAGTGGGTATTGGATTTTTGTCAAATGCTTCTATTCTAATTGCTATAAGGTCACACGCTTTCTCCGTTCTAGCGTTTCACTGTGGTATGGCACAGCCGTTTATTTTCAAACGCTGACCCAGTCTTTCACCTCTGCTGTGTGTCTACTTGATCTTGGTGTAAAATTCTTTTGTTTGTTGTACGTGACTTGCTGATAGTTTATTGAGGGTTTTTGCATCTTTATTCATAAGAGGTCCTGGTCTGTACTTTTCCTTTTTTTTTTTTTTTTGTGGTGTTTTTATCAGGTTTTTGTACTTGGGTAATGCTGGCCTCATAAAATAAGCGATGAAGTGCTCCTTCTGCTTCCATTTTCTAGAAGACGCTGTGGAGAATTGGTATCATTTCTTCCTTAGTAGTTCTGTAAGATTCACTGGTGAATTTATTTAGTAGGTAATAGGCCTACTCAGATGATCTGCTTCACTGGTGTGGGTTTGGTAGTTTTCAATCGGCCAATACGTTGGCCTATTGCGTCTAGGTTATCAAACTGGAGGGCATAGAGTTGTTCCTAGTATTTCTTTATTACCTTTTAAATGTCTGTGGACTCAGTGGCGATGGCCTCTCTTTCATTTCCAGTGTTGGCGATATGTGTCTTCTGTCATTCTTTTCTTGGTTAGTCTGGCTAGAGGTTGCCAATTTTTTTTGTAGGGTTATCAGTTTTATTGATCTTTTAAAGAAGCAGCTTATGGTTTTATTAAGTACTTTTCCTGTTCTGTATTTCATTGATTTATGCTCTAATTTTATGATTTCTTCGTCTGCTTACTTTAGGGGTAAACTGTTTCCTTTCTCTAGTTTCCTGGGGCGGAAACTTTGGTGATCGATTTTGAGCTTTTTTTCTTTTTGTAACACATAACACTTAATGCTGTAAATTTTCCTCCTAGCTTGGCTTTTGCTGGAAGTTTTGATAATTTATACACTCATTTTCATTCACTTGAAAATGTCTTAAAATTTCTCTTGAGGCTTCTTTTCTGAATTATGTACTATTTGGAAGTGTGCTGTGTAATTTTTCAAATACAGGAGGATTTCCCCCCTATCCCTTGGTTATAGTTTCTAGTTTAATTTTGTTGTGATCCAAGTACATGCTTTGTATGATTTCTTTTCTTTTGGATTTGCTGATGTGTGTCTTGTGGCTCGCTGTGGTCTGTCCTGGTGAATGTTCCAGACTGAGCGGGAGAAGAATGTGTAGTCCGTCTACTGCTCTGAGTGGAGGGTCTGTATGTGTCAGTTAGGTCAGGTGGGTTGACAGTGTTATTCAGGTCAACTCTGTCTTCACTGATTTCTCCCTGCTGGTGTATGACTTATAGAAAGAGGGTGTCAAAGTATTTAACCAGAACTGTGGAATTGTCAAGTCTCCTTGTTCTATCAGTTCTCACCACATGTATTTTGATGCTCTCTGGTTTGGTGCTCACTTCTTGGCGATTATTAGGTCTTATTGGGGAATTGTTCCATTCACCATGACGCAATGATGGTCTTCATCCCTTAGATTTTCCTTACTCCAAAGTCTGACTTTTATGAAAATAGGTTACTTTCTTGATATTTCCTTTGATTAATGTTAGCGTGGTGTATATTTCTCCATTCTCTTACTTTTAACCTACTGACCTTTTATACTTAGAGTGAATTTCTTGTGAATATGGTTTAGTCTTGTTTTTTAATCCACTGTGAGGGATTGGAGAATTCTGAATATAACTGGTGTATTTGCAATAGTAGTATTTAAGTGATTATTGATGTTGTCGGATTAATGTTTACCACAATGGTCCTCGTTTCTAATCTTTGCATTTATTCTTTATTTTTCCCTCTTTTGCTGCTTTCTCTGATATTAATTGAGCAATTTAGATAGTTCCATTTTATCTTTTTCCTGAATGTATTAATTATCCTTAAAAAATCTAAATGGTTGCTCTAGAGTTTCCAGTGTATTTCTTGACTGATCTGCAGCCATCGTCAAATAACACTGCCCCCGTTAGTGTGGTGTGGTTTCCTCTTCACCGAGGATTCTGGACCCCCTCACCATCCCTTGTGACGTCACTGTCATACGTTTCACCTACCTGCATGTTACAGTCACCAAGACATTTTTACTACTTTAAACAAAAAGTTATGTTTTGGATCAACTAACAGTAATGAAAATAAAATATCTTACCTTCACTTATTCCTTTTCTGATATTCTTTCTCCTTCATGTGGACCCCAAGTCTCTTAGTCAAATCCTTTTCCTGGTCTCTGGAGAACTTTTTAAGTATTTTTTTCAAGGAACATCTGGTAGTTCTGAATTTCCTCCATTTTTGTTTGTTAGAAAATGTCTTTATTTCTTCTTCACCTTGAAGAAGAATTTAACTGATTATAGAATTCTTGGTTAGTGGTTTCTCCTTTCAAAACCTTATCCATTTTGTTCCGTTTTCTCTTTCTTCTTTTCTTGTTTTCATGGTTTCTAGCAAGAAACACTCTGTAATTCTTATCCTTGTTCCTCTATAGATAAGATCCCCCCAACTCAGCATCTTCCATGACTTACTTTTTGTCTTTTGTGTTCTATTTTTTGGGTAGTTTTTTGTTTGGTGTTCTCTAGGCTTCCTGGACCTTTGGTTTCATGTCTTTTATTAGTTTTGGGTGGTTCTCAGCTTATATTCAAATATTTCTTTTCCTTTCTTAACTCTCGATATTCAAGTCATTCATATGTTACACATTTTGAAATTCTTCTATGTTCTTGGGTGTTCTATATTTATTTATTTATTTTTCTCTCTTTGCCTTTCAGATTGTGTAGTTTCTATTGACTTATCGTTAAGGTCACTGACTCTGTCCTTGGTTATCTCTCGTCTACTAATGAACCCATCACTGACATTCTTCAGTTTTGTTACAGTATTTTTCCTTTTTATATCTAGCCATTAATTTCAGTTATTTCTTAGAATTATCATCCCTGTGGTTTCATTACCCATCTGTTCTTACATGACATCTACTTTTTCCATTAATACACTTAACATATTAATCTTAGTCATTTTAAGTTCTCTAATTACACCTACGACTGTGCCATATTTGAATTTGACTTTTGACGCTTGCTTTATTTCTTCAAACTGTTTTTTCTTCCCTTTGGACATGCCTTACAATTTTGTTGTTGTTGGAAAAAAACCGGAGATGTATCGGGTAATAGGAAGTTCAGTAAGTGTCCTTGAGTGTGAGGATTTATGTCAATCCGACGAGGAGATGGGCTGTGTTTACTGGTTAATGTCCCTCCCACAGCTGGTGCTACAGACGATCTTTCTCTGGTCTTCATCATGAACTTGGTGGGGTTCACTGAATTAAATCCATGAGATTGTGGGGCCCTCCCTAAGGTTGTGGCCCCAGGTGTTTCACAACAGTCCACACCTAACTTTGTCATCAGGTTTACCTGCTTCACCTTACATCTTCCTGCTAGTCTGGGCTCTGATGGCTTTTGCTTCCAGTTGTCAGATCTTGGCTCTGACTCTTGGGTTTATCAGTTCCTCCAGATTTCATGGTAGCAGTTTCCCATCAACCCCAACTGTCTGGTGGGTCCAGGAAAAATAACTGATGCTTATATGTTCAGCCCTTTCTTATTGTAAAGTTGAGAGTGACAATTTCTAAGCTTTTCACCCTTTGGATCTGAAACCATAAGACTGCTGGCCTGCTTTGGATTAGTGTTACCATGTTTTATCTTTTCCCATCCCTTTGCTTTTGTGATATTGAATGTTTATTTGTACAGTGAGTTTCTGTTAGGCAGAGTAGTGTTGAGTGTTGCTTCTTTATTTAATCTTACAATTGCTACCGTTTACCTGGGGAGTTTAGACCATCTGTATTCAATGTGATTGTCGTTGACAGTTTGCTTTAACTCTATCATTTTTCTACTTGTTTTCCTATTTCTACCGTTATTACCTTCTTTTCCTTTAACTGTCTTCTTTGGGCAATTGGACATTTTTTTCTTATTCAATTCTTCTTTTCTGTTGGTCGAATGCATACCAGAATTCTGTATTTTTACTTTAGTGGTTGCCTAGGGTTTATAGTAACCACCTTTAACTTATCTTGGTGATGTGATTGATGAGAGGATATTAGAGTATGCCTGAGTTTTTTGTGCTTGATAAAAAAAGCAGAAAACAACAATTCCATAGAGATTTCGCCTGGTCTGTGTGCACAAGAACACTTTGAGGAGAAACAGGTTATCAATCATAATGTATTTTGAGGTTAGGAAGAACTGATTTCTCTGGAAGCCCTATGATGTTTCCTAAAATGTTTGTGTTATGCGATACTGTGGGAAAACGGAGATAGCGTACAATATATTTAACAGACAGAGAGTTAATGGGTTTAAATCAAAATGTCTTCGGCTTAACTTTAAAATACAAGTTTAACTGAAGTTAATAAAAATTTCTTTGTTGGGGCGCCTGGGTGGCTCAGTTGGTTAAGCGGCTGCCTTCAGCTCAGGCCATGATCCCAGCGTCCTGGGATCGAGTCCCACATCGGGCTCCTTGCTCAGCAGGGAGCCTGCTTCTCCCTCTGCCTCTGCCTGCCACTCTGTCTGCCTGTGCTCGCTCTCTCGCTCTCGCTCTCTCTCTCTGACAAATAAATAAATAAAATCTTAAAAAAAAAATTTTCTTTGTTGCGGGACTTCAGGGGCCAATGTGAGGTTCCATGAGCCAGGGTCTTGCAAATTTCCTCTATGAACACAGGACTGTTTCTGTCGGGTTTTCTCTCAGGACGGATCCCACAGAAGACCCCGGGTGTGATGTGATGCATATAAATATTCTCTGGTAGTTCTGGAGGCCCTCCTCAAGAAATGATGTAAGTGAAGTGACCAGAGAGAGCTGGAGACAGAACCAGTGTGGCGGGGCTTCCTGTCATGGGGGGATTTTCGAAGCTACACTAGTACAGTTGAAGAGGCTGACGGCCACTGGTTATTGGTGGTGAAGACTTGCCACTTCTGACCTAGTGCGGCAACACCTGACGCGTAAACATGCTCCTCTTCAGCGGTTACTGGGGATTTCGGAGCTGCCCACTTTCATGGCGGTGGCGCCTCCCAAGCACATGTTTTGGTGCCTCAATCTTCCCCCACGTCTACGTGCAGTCAGCCATGATTCTTTGTCAAATAAAAGGGTGAAACATTTTCTATTTCTTAAGCTGTTTCCAATAACTTTTATGGAACAAGGGAGGGATTGAAACAGGAACCAACCAACCAAACAGATTAAAACTTAAGAGACACCCATGTGTGGTTTTGCGTTTTCATCTTGATGCTCTTCCACTTCTTTTCCGTCCAAATCCGTGGCCTTGGGCACGTCTCAGTCTGTGTGGGCTACCATAATAAATACCACAGATTGTGGGGTTTAAGCAACAGAAATTTATTTCTCACAGGTCTGGGGGCTGGAAGCCCACGATCAGGGTGCTGGTGGGTCCTGGGTCTGGTGCCGTCTCTCTTCCTGCTTTGCAGACGGCCGTATTCTTGCTGTGTCCTCAGGTTGTGGAGAGAGAGCCCTTGCGTCTTTCCCTCTGCTAGAAGGGCACTGATCCCATCCTGACCTAATGGCCATAATGTTCCTACCTCCTCACAGCATCACACTGGGGGTTAGGATTCCAGCATAGGGATTTCAGAGGGACACAAACCTTCAGTCCATACCAGGTACCTACCGTCTCTCTCATCCGTGCCTCAGATCACTTCCGTCTTCAAACCCCACTGCTCTCTCTCTCTCTCTCTGTGAACTTACCTCGACTATCTGCTTTCTAGTGTCACCAGCGTGGTCTCCCTGATGTCTCGCCTTCCTACCTGACATGCCGCCTCTTAGTCTGGTGGTCATGTGGGGAGCAGGGAAGCAACTTTTTGTGCTATTGCCAGGAGCTGCCCCTTTGCACTGAGAATACATGATTTCAGAAAGCGGCACTGACCAGAGCTGCCCCTCCCTTCATACCCCTGTGTAGGAGAGCCTCTGCCAAACCGGCCTGGTGTTGGAAGCCCTGCCCCTTGGCAGCAGTCAGTTACACAGGTGAAGCCCCACATCCCCTGCAAACACGGGGCAGCCCCTCTCCAGCTTCCTGCTCCTATGCTGTGCTTGTGAGCCCTTGCGTTCTGCTCTGTTGGAGTTCCTTGGCCTCAGACTTGGTTTCTATCCCACTGGAAATACAGGTGCTCGCCTGGAATCTTGATTTCTCTGTCTCTGGATAACATCTAGCACTTAATCTTGTGCCCACTTGTGGCCCTAGACAACAAGACCGACCTCACTCCAACGAGAGCTCCCTCTTCCCACCCTGTGGGTTTTGCTGGTTCGAGCGTTTGGACAGCACCCATCTAACTGGCTATGAAGTAAAGGCAGTCTCCTGAGCAAAGACCGGAGACAAGAACGCGCATGTTCTCACACCTAGAGCCTTATTCCAGGCCTCCTCGAGTAGGGAAATATTTCTTAGTTCGCCTTATTTACAAACGGAAGTCTACGAGCGCATGAACAGCCCTCAAGATGACACATGTTGTGATACAAGCGTATTTGTGAATGCAAACAAATGCAAAAAGTTTTAGGTTCACAGCAGAATTGAGAGGAAGGTACAGAGATTTCCCATACTCCTCTTGTCTCTACACACCCACAGTCCCCCCCCCACCCCCCCCCCCGCCCCTGGGGTCATAACCCACTAGAATGAGACATTTGTTACAAACTTGTTTGCAAACAAATGCAAACAAGTAATTAACACGTGCCGGGGTAAGACCAACAGACTCCAATAATTTTCCTAATTGGTCTTACTCCCTGTGGACAGGCGGTTGTGTTAACCTTTCGCTGTTTACAAATACACATCTGTACACACACAAGTAGAGAGAACTGCTCCAGTCACTGTGCTGTGTTCAAGAGTGTGGTGTTCCAAGGAAGTGTCTTGGCTGGATGATTAAAACCTACTCTTTTTGGTGCTGTGCTCCTAGTCTGCTTTCTTCCAATCTTCCTGCGGCGGTTTCTGTCTCCCTCCACAGTCCTTTCCCAGGAGCCTCTCCTCCCTTTACCGTCTCTGGAAACCATATACCCAGGTGGACAAGATTTCTACGTTAAGCATCAGTGGAAAGGCCCGAGTGATGACCGCGGGGCCATCTCCTAGGACTCAGTCTTCCACACTTATTTGGGGCACCCTCACAGGTCCCATAGTGTTTCTCCACTTACTTCTATCAACTCATGTTCACTTTCATAACCATCTCGGGACATATGGAAAGTGATTACTATTTTAAACTCAATGGGAAGAAGTTAATGACAACAGGAATAAATAAAGTCATTGAGATACTGGTTTAAATTGTCAGAATTATTTTCTTGAAATTATGTGGCGATTTTACTCTATTTTCTCATGTACACTACCTAAAGATTTAAGCATTTTAATAAGCTGCAAGTGTTATGAATGTTTCATTGAACAACGAATGCTGTAAACCCGTTAGCAAGTATGCATACTTGTTATTGTGAATTATTAGCAAAACTGGCTTTTTGGTGGAGATTCGAGAACCAGAAGCCAACCTAGGAATATTTAACATTGTATGTTAATGAGGAGGTAGGTACCATGAGAACGGGCGCAGATCATCATGGAATGCAGGAGAGAAGGGAAGGTGATTTTTGTGAGAAAAAAATGAGGTGGTGTCTGCGGGAATGGCACCTAATAGGAGCGGGGGCCGGTTCCTGCCGGCGGTGTCCTCCGCGGTAACCCCGGAAAGCCCTCCTCTCAGACAGTCTGCTGATGAAAAAGAGGAGCTGCGACTCGGGAGCAACAGAAGGAGCTGCGAGTAGAATCTGGGTTGGAGCGGACATCGTCATTTCCTTATTTGCAATGGGTAGTGCCAAGTCATACTACAGGCTCAAGAAATGGGCTGAACGCATGAATGAGTTTATGCAATTCTGTCCATTGGTTGCAACCAAAGGGGACGCAAACTGTCCTCATCCTCATCAGCGTCCTTGTCTGTAAGGACTTAAAAGAGACCAGCATCCAGGTGTCCCCCATGAACATTAGGCAAATTGAACAATTTCCTGAGCAAATGTAGCCTGAAGACCCACTTCATGTTCTCTGTTCCATGCTGACTGCCGAATGATCACGTTCTTCATAGACTTTCCAGGCCTGCCCCTGTTTTGAGGGAGCCATCCCGGTGAAGGCGTCGTGGGGCCTTCCTTTGAACTATCTCTGAGTCCATTTATGAGTCTCTGTCTCTGTCCTACACACACACACACACACACACACACACACCACACACCCAGCCTTCGTACTTCTCCTTAATACCAAATAGTTTATTCTGATCTAGGCACGATAATCATTCAGTAGAAATGACTTTACATACTTATCTTTTTAAAGACTTTATTTATTGTTAAGATTTTATTTATTTGATAGAGAGACAGGGAGAGAGAGAGTGAGTTAGGAGGGGAGGGGGAGAGGGAGAAGCATTAGGAGAAGCAGGCTCCTTGCTCCGCAGAATGTGGGGCTCGATCCCAGGACCCCGAGATCATGACCTGAGCTGAAGCCAGAGGCTTAACTCATTCAGCCACCCAGGCATCGCAAGACTTTGTTTTAAGAGAAGTTTTAGGTTCACAGCAGAATTGAGAGGAAGGTACAGAGATTTACCATATTCCTCTTGTCCCTACACACCCACAGTACCCCCCTCCCCCACCCACTGGGGACATAACCCACCAGAATGAGACATTTGTTACCACTGATACACCCACACGGACACATCATTATGACCCAAAGTCCATGGCTTATACTAAGGTTCTCTCTTGGTGTTGTCCATTCAGTAAGTTTGGACAAACGGGTAATGACATGTGTCCACCGTTAGAATGACCATCATATGGAACATTCTATTGACTCAAGACTTACCTTAAAGTAAGATTCTAGTACTGAGAGAACATTAGACACGTGGAGGAGGTTCCTTATGCCGCGGCACAGCCCTGGTCTACGGACATCAACACAATTCCCAAGCCACCTTGTAAGGCAGGCACTGTGCTCTCCAATTTTACACACAGAGAAACTAAGGCCAGGGGGGTTTAAAAACAGGTGCAAGGTCACAATCTGAACCGTGCCACTGGCTCCAACGTTGCCACTCTTGAGGGACATCTGAGGCTACTACCTTGACAGCCTTAGAGGCAGTTTCAGATGGTGTCTTCATAGTGGCTTCCAGCCACACTGGCATCTCCCAGTGGCCGTGTGGCTGACCAAGGCTTCAGAGTCTCCTTACCCAACCCCAGGGCAACTCTACTGCAGGACGGGGCATTACCCACAACTAGGCTTCAGGAGGATATTTTGTTTTGAATCTTCTTCATTGCATTTCAGAACTAATTTATTTCACTCCATTTCTCCATCCTCCTGGGCTCTTGCTCCCAAAGGAATGCCCTACCTGGGTACCTAATCTGTTTTGATTGTTTACTCGTCATTTTCTTCCCGTACTGTTTCCAGTGGGGGCAGGGAGGGTTTTCCTCTGAGGAACAGATGCCTGAGGCTTACACAGTGCTTTTGTAAGCAACCTTCCCATTCTGTACCTGTCCTTAATGATGGGAAAATGAGGTCCTCAGGAGGCATTTCCCTTCAAATATATCAACTCGATCTTGTCCCTAAGAGTGCTTCTTATGTTTCTCCTCTTTTTCAGATTCAAAACTTGTTCTTTGGGTTGGTACAAGTGATGTAAATATTTACATATATATTTTTATTGGTGGTGTGAAAGGATGTTGAAGGCAGGGCAAGTGGTGGCAGACTATGGGCTCTGGTGTCCTGAGTGTGTGTGTCTGAGTGCATGCTGGGATCCCCTGATGCTCTCACACTGGGGTCCCCTGATGCTCTCACACTGGGGTCCCCTGACGCTCTCACACTGGGGTCCCCATGATGGTCTCACACTGGTGCTTTCCTACACAAACACGCAGTCATTGTCCTGCTTTCCCCTGACACTTCCTTTTGTTCAATGAGATTCTGGAGAACTTTTAAACGGTCTCTGATTCATATTCCTGATAGCTGAAGTCTATTGGATTTAGTATTAAGACAGTTCTCTAGTGCATTGGCTGACCCAAAAGAAAGTGGATCTTCTATTCAGAAGGTGAAGGAAAGCTCTGCAAAGAGATTGTGGGTCCTCAGTTGGGCGTCATTGGTCTTTCTTGGTCTCTGGCAGAAATAACTCAGCCCTTTGGGCTTTGCTCACCAGAAGTTCACCTCTAATTCCCTTCACTGTTGCTGCTTTCCTGTGATTTCAGATAAGTCACCACCTCTCGAAGGGGCTGCACTTGCTCTACCGAAAGGTGAACAGAAGCGCCAGACAAGGGGCCAGCAGCTTAGGGCCTGCAAATGCCATCTGGGCTCAGTCAGGGGGTAGCTGAGGGTCAGCACCCGCGGGCGTCCAATACACTCTGGAGGTAATTTAGGAAAAATTATGCATTTATACATTTTTGACTTGAAATTTAAAATCGTTCATCATAAATTTGTCTTTATGAAGAAATTCATTTCCAGGGTCTGTGAATATTAACATTTAAAAAATAACTAATATATGACTTTTTTCCGAGGGAATCTAAACTCCATAGAGACTTGATACCACCAGTTGATTTAAAAACACATGAACAATCTCTTCTTTAAATAGAAATATTACATACTGCTTCCTCCTTGAACTCATAATTCCATTCTATTTTTCCCATAAAGTTATATCTTAATATAATATTTTAAAGAACAAAGTTATTTTATTGATCATGCTATCTTATTTCTTTGCAACTAAAATACATATATAGACTGATTTTAAAAATTTCCTTTGACTCTAAGGCTGAAAGTACTAATTTTTTCTGAATTCAATTATTAGTACAAAATTGATCAAAACAGTGTAAATATAGTAATTTTATTCATTATTAAATATGCAAATTTAAGTGTTGAAAATGCCTTTATTAATTGGTGGGTATGTGTTCTGTTTACTTTTCCCTCTTTGGTTCATGGATTCATATATGGTATTACTTATTGCTTGAATGAAGTAAGATTTGCCATCAGTTGTGTTCATTTTTATTGTTATTATACATGTAAATAGTGATACATGCAGTCCATAGAAATAAATTGATGAAAAGAGGAGTTTTTCATGGTGACGCTATTCACTTCTCTGAAGTCCTTCTCGGTCAGAAGCTAAAATATTACGTAACCGATGTATTATCCCAGAGTTATTATAATGACCTACCAGCTAACATCTCAATCAGATCCTGATAATTTTGTTGAAAGCAAAGACTCGGGAAATACCGTCCATGCCGGAGTCTTCCTTGCCTGACGATTAGAACCACTCTCTCTCGGTCCCCAGGTGCATACTTAGATTTGCCCCTTAGTCTGACCTTGGAAGCTTTTCCGTCCTCGCGGGACAGAGGCTCGCTTTTCTTCTGCGAGTGGGAGAAGAACATCATTTAAGAACTGATGGACACCTTCTCTGTTTGACTTATTTCACTCAGCATAATCTCTTCCAGTCCTGTCCATGTTGCTACAAAGGTTGGGTATTCGTCCTTTCTGATGTAGGCATAATACTCCATAGTGTATATGGACCACATCTTCCTTATCCATTCATCCGTTGAAGGGCATCTTGGTTCTTTCCACAGTTTGGCGACCGTGGCCATTGCTGCTATAAACATTGGGGTACAGATGGCCCTTCTTTTCACTACATCTGTATCTTTGGGGTAAATACCCAGCAGTGCAATTGCAGGGTCATAGGGAAGCTCTATTTTTAATTTCCTGAGGAATCTCCACACTGTTCTCCAAAGTGGCTGCACCAGTTTGCATTCCCACCAACAGTGTAAGAGGGTTCCCCTTTCTCCACATCCTCTCCAACACACGTTGTTTCCTGTCTTGCTAATTTTGGCCATTCTAACTGGTGTAAGGTGGTATCTCAATGTGGTTTTGATTTGAATCTCCCTGATGGCTAGTGATGATGAACATTTTTTCATGTGTCAAACAGAGAAAGTCAAGTATCATATGGTTTCACTTATTGGTGGAGCATAACAAATAATACAGAGGACAAGGGTAGATGGAGAGAAGGGAGTTGAGGGAAATTGGAAGGGGAGGTGAACCATGAGAGACTATTGCAGTGGGGCCCCCGAACCAACCTGGAAACCAGCAAGATGAAAGTTCTTAAGTTTGTGGCCAGAGTCCATAATCAAGACCCCAAGGACTGGCCTGCACAGTACTGTGAGGCTTTGGCAGATGAGGAGGCCAGAGCCAGACCGGAGACAAGTGGACCAGCCCCCTCCTCTTGAAGTCTGAGACAGATTCTGAGGGGTTCCTGGGGAAGGTCAAAGACACTGGGTGAAGGGGTAGGGGTGGGAGGCATATTTCTGTAACGCTTAAATGTGTGTGGCTTTAGGAGGTGCTTGCAAACTTCTCTTCTCTTTTAATATTGTCAGTTATTTGGTTCCAACTTCTCACTTTTAAAAATCTTAGGAGAGGATTTTTGGTTTGATTTGTTTTACCGCTGTATATTTTGGCATAAAAGTTTTCCCAACATTATACAACTGATTGAAAAACTGTACCATGATCTGGAACAGGTATTTAAAAAAGAACACATCGGTGAATTGTTTTCGCGCCAAGAAAATAAAAGCGAAGTGGATATAAAAAAAAAAAAAAAAAAAAAAAAAAAAAAGAACTGATGGACACCGAGCATCATGGCTTGATTTCAAGTGGATCCACATTAGGAAAAACTCCATTTAGAAGCGGAGGGTCTGAGAGTGGGTTCCCTTAGACGCAGCTGCCTGTGCCCCGTAAGAGAGCTGTCATCGTGGTTGTACATTCGAATGCCTCGGAGTGTTTTCAAAAATACCCATGCCCTGGGTCCTACCCGTAAGAATGTCGATTCCATTGCTTTGGCCTTTGGCTGTCAGGACGTATTTTCAGAAATGCTCTCCAGGTGATTTTAAAGTATGTTCAGGGCTGGGAACCCCCGCTTAGATTAGAAAAGGTTAGAAATCCGGATCCATCACTCAGGTGAGCGTCTTTGTGACCTGATGCTGGGTGGGCCTCTATCTGCTCCTGCTCAGTCACAGGAAGGAGCTCGCTTTTCCAGAGGAGCACTTGTCCTGTCTGTAGGGGAGCCCAGGGAACTGGGCAGCCCTGAGTGAGGGAGGCTTCTCCCTCCTCCCGGCAAACCCCGCTCTCTCCGTTCCAGCCCATCCCATGCGGACCTTCCTAGCTTCCTCTTGCCTCTCCTCTGTTATTTGGCTTCACTGCATAAACCACCTCATAAAATTGTGTTGTGTGTCTGCTGTTTACGTCTATCTCACCAACTAAAAAGTAAGCTTTGTAGCAGCCAGGATCTTGCTCCCTGCTGTACCCTGAACATCTAGAAGAGAGTCGGGGTATGGTAGGTGCTCGGATAGATGAAGACGGGCTAAGACGGAAGACAGAGGGAAGGGACGTCTGTCTTGGGAACTGGCAAGGAGAGGGCTGCCTGGCTCGGGGGTGCCCACCTGTCATCGCCAGGGCACCAGCCCTCCTGTCCCGGGCAGCTCGAGATGCAGCTTTCTGCTCAGAACCGGCAGAGCCACTTCAGGGCAATTTGCAAGAACCCTCTTTGTTTTCGTAAGGGCTCTTTTCCCCTCCTGGGCTCTCCCTGGGTCTTTCACAGGGTGGGAATGACTACCCAACGTGAGGATGTCCTTATTTGCTGACCTTCTGTGGCTCGGTCCCTCCGCTGCCTCCTCTCACCGGCCTCCTGAGCCCAGACAGCATTCGCGGTGCTGGTGGCCCGCAAGTGTGGGGAAGTAGCCGCATGACTTACCGAAATCACTTCGGTAACAGCTTATCGTGTGGTCGAGACGCTCCATGCTTGTCACCGTCCTACTCTTAAAACTCACTGTGAAATGTGGCTCCAGAAAAACAACTTGCTCTGATGTAATAACCAGGAGAGAAAGGTCAGGCTGCAGAAGTCAGTGGTCCAGTGTTAAGTGTTGAGGGGTAAAGGTGCCTCCACCATTTTGCTCTTTTCCAGTTGCCAAGTCGCACGTGCAAATAATCCTTCCTGCAGTTGATGGTGCCGACACACATCTGGAACCCATAAACTAAAGGGCAAGAGATTACTCGTCCTTGCAAGAGGCTTTATTCAATTTTCATCTTGTGCCCACAAGTGTTTCTGCCGGCAGAGTGTGCGTTTGTTCACGCGAAGAGGCTGCCCTTTCAGGTTACAGAATCTGAGGAAATATCCAGCACCCCAAGGTAATGACCGCTAAGGTGTGGTGAAAGCTCGCAAGAGATCACATCGGGGAGCACGTGCTGGCCATGCACTTGGCGCGTGAGGCAGCCCAGAGTGCTCTGCTGCTCTCTTCCGGGGGAAGCGTCCGGTTTTAGACCTTCCGAGCTTCCTAGGTGCGGTCTCAGTACCTACAGTTTCTTCTCCTTGTATTTTGATTTGTTTGCTTTTCCTCATATTTTATATCTTTTGCATGTACTCTGAGGAAAGTGGGGCCACAACTGTCTCGTAGTAGTTTTCAGAAGACATCACATACCCTTCAAGGATACTCAGTCTCTCAGGTGACTCTACCCTGATTATTGAGAAACAGTTTCTGAAGAATATGTTCTCTTAATGAATAAAATCTATAACTCACACAATCACAAATAATGCTTACTCTAATATACCAGTTACTAGTTACTGTTACTCCTTACTGTAATAGTTACTCTGCCAATACCGGTTACTAGTAACTATTACTCCTTACTGTAACAGTTACTCTGGTAGTACTGGTTACTAGTTGCCATTAACTCCTTACTGTAAGTTACTCTGGAAGTACCAGTTACTAGTTACTGTTACTACTTACTATAACAGTTACTCTGCCAGTACTTGTTACCAGTAACTATTATTCCTTACTCTAACAGTTACTCTGACAGTACTAGTTACTAGTTGCCGTTAAATCCTTACTGTAACAGTTACTCTGCCAATATCATTTACTAGTTACGGTTATTTTTTATTGTAAAAGTTACTCTGGTAGTACTGGTTACTAGTAACAGTTAGTTCTTACTGTAACAGTTTCCTTCCGGAACACTGTAGTGCCTGTGGAATGTTCTTACAGGTAGGAGCGAGGTCCACCAAGGGGCACAGAGCCTTTGCCTCTCTGGGAGACGCTCACTTGCTCCAAAAGCAAATGAGATGTACGGTTATATTTGAAAATTAATAATCACTACTTGTAAGGATATCCTCATAACTTTTAAAACTAATAGAATATTTTTATACCCAATACCCAGAACACTGGTGATGGGTAGTGGCCACATTTTGTGCTGGATCCCCAGAGTCAGGCTTCCCTTTCTGTGCAACAGCTTTGGTGAGACGTCATGCGCCCACCTACAATTCACCCACGAAAGTGTGGAAGTGTTTTCAGTGTAGCACATTATTAACTTTTAGAAATGATGAGAAAATACACTTAGCAAAATTTACCACAGTAACTACTTTTCAGTAGCATTAGTTATATCCACAATATTGTGCAACCATTACCAGTAGCTATTTCCAGAGGTTTTTCATGATCCCAAACAAAAGCCGTGCCCCCATAAGACAATGAGCCCCTTTGCTCTTTCTCCTTGACACCCTCCTCCTCTACCCTGCTCCCTGTCTCTGTGGATTTGTGCTTTCTAGAGATTTCCCATCCGTACAGTGTGTGTCCTTCTGTGTCTGCTGGATTCAACTCTGCATAATGTTTCCAAGGTCATTCGCGCTGCAGCCGTGTCGGAACTCTGTTCATTTTTACGGCTGACTCACACTCCATCGTATGACTAGACCAGATTTTGTTACCACTCACCTGCTGATGGACTCTTGGGTCGTCCCTGTGGCCCATTGCTTCTAGTGGTTGTGAGTAATACCACAGTGTGTGACACACGGGTGCTCAGGTGTCCAAGTCAGCCTTAAGACAAGGTCAGTCTGATGCAAGTTGCCCAACCTCAGGAGGAGGCGTGCACTGCCGCTTTCTGCCCCTGCAGTTGGCTGAAGGCTCCCTTGTGCTCCCTTGTGCTCCTGGCGAGTGCCATCGACGAGCGCAGCCCTGGCCACTCTACCGCAGTGCTAGGGGAGCAGGGCGAGCAGCAGACACCAGCCAGGAAGGCACAACTTCCTGCCGCATGAAGTTCAGAGAAAGCAGACGCATACAGAAGGGGAGCCAGATTACCATGTCAGACATCACCTAGATTCTAACCTCATACAGCTTCGGTTTCTGGACTTCCTGGTTAGCTCCTCCTCCTGTAGGTTTTGGGGACACGTGATGGACTTGTAATATGCTGAGCATCTCTGTGCACACATGGCAAACTTCTCTCAGCCAGAGACTGCCAAGCCCGCTCACGCATTGAATAGCTCATGAAATAGGTAGTGGTTAGCGGGGAGGAAAATTGACTAGGCAGGCAAAGAGGATTTTTAGGGCACTGAGACTGTTCTGTATTATGCTTTTAGGGTGAGCACATGTCCTTGTAAATTTGTTCAGACTCACAGAATGGACACACCAAGAGTGAACCCTAATCTGAACTACACACTTTGTGTGATAATGATGTGATAATGCAGGTTCATCCATTATAACAAATGTGCTGTTCTGAAGGGGGTGTTGGTAGTGGGGGAAGCTGTGCATATGTGTGGTTAAGGAGTTTGTAGGAAATCTCTAATTTCTGCTCAATTTTTCTGGGAATCTGAAACTGAAAAAAAAAGTTTGCTGAAAAAAAAAAAAAAATCCAAGGATCTACATTGCATGGGAAACAGAACTACACAGCTGTCCAGAGATTATGATGGGGACAGGATAGCACCCAGGCCTTAGTATAGATGTTATATATAGCTTTATTATTATGATTACATCATGTGCTAACGATTTTGTTGTATGTTTGTATAAAATTAGACATATTACATAAGATTGTGTGTGTGTGCATATGTGTGTGTGTGTGTGTGTGTGTATGTGTGTGTGTGTATTTGTATATATGTAAATCTCTCACGATTTGCCATTATAGTGTTGGAGACCCAGGAATGCAGTGGTCTCACCCAGTGCAAACCTATCTGGGAGCCAGGGGAGCCTGTCGTATAAATTCCAGCCCAAAGGCAAGAGAAGACCGATGTTCCAGCTCAAGCCGGCAGGAAAAGTATTCCCTTCTTCTGCTTCTTGTTCTGCTCATGCCCTCAACAGTTCGGATGACGCCCAGCGGTACTGGGGAGGGTCATCTACCGAGTCCACAGAGTCAAATGCTCATCTCATCCAGAAACACCCTCACAGACACATCCAGAAATAATGTTTAATATGGGCACCCGTGGGCAGTCGGTTTGGCCCACAAAACTAACCATGACACTGTTTGGACTTAGAGTGAAGTCAGTGGCCGGTGTTCCGCAGGA
This sequence comes from Martes martes, assembly GCF_963455335.1. Classification (NCBI taxonomy): domain Eukaryota; kingdom Metazoa; phylum Chordata; class Mammalia; order Carnivora; family Mustelidae; genus Martes; species Martes martes. The sequence goes on along the minus strand of NC_137896.1, from coordinate 136,952,316 downwards.
GACCAGAACAGTCATCCAGGGGTCTGTCCTGCAAGGTTTATTTCATTGTCAGGATTAATTCCCGTGACTCATGGGTGACCTGTGCCCCCAGCGCAGCAGACGTCCGCACATCTGACTTGCGGTTCCGATGAAGAGCTGAGCCTCGTGGCCACTGGAGGAGGAGCCGAGATGACCTCCGTCTGTGCACAAGGAAACGAAACATGGGACGTTAAGTGACTCACAGCATCCCCTAGCTACCGAGGGGCAGGACCCAATCTAAACCCAGGGCTTCCGACTCTAAACTCTGCGTTCTTTCCACCACCCCCTGCCGCCTTTCCTTCCACCTAATTTATGAAGTGGAAAGCAATTCCAAACGAACCCACAAGCCCTGGTTTTTATGTGTGTTTTGCTCCTGATGGGTTGCTTGGTTCCACCCCGCGGCCGTTCTTTCTCTCGTGTGCGCTTGGCTGCGGGCAGGGAATCAGCCAGAGTGGGCGGCAAGGCCTCGGTTCTGCTCGGTCGGGGACGGCCTCCTGCTGGAGCTGCCATGAATAGGTTTTACTGTGAAAGCCATTTTTGCACACCAAGCTCCTTTACTGTCAGGAGCGCAGAGAGCAGACCCGTCTGTGCTGGGAGGGAGAGGGGCAGCGTGGTGGCCTGTTCATGCCCTGACGTGTCCTTCCTTGGCCTCCCGTCCCCTCCGCTGTGCACTGTAACAAGCAGCCACCAGCTCTCTCCTGAGATGAGCTGTGAGCTCAGGTGCCCGCAAAGCCTGCAAAGCCCTCAGGTAGCGCCCTGTCCCGGCTCCCGGGGGGGCTCCCTGATCCGCCTTGGTCCTTCCCTGGTGCTCCCTGACCTCGTGGGGGTGACTCCCAATGCATGTCACAGCACTCACATTCGTGGCTTACTTCTTCATGTTGCTTCTTGGATGGTGAGCACCTGCCAGTGGTTTTTCGTTGTCCGTGTTTGTGTTCCCAAGGTGTCCAGGGTGTGCCCATAGCACACACTCTCTCCATGTTTGAGAAATGAATAAATTGATGGATAAGACCCTGGACTCTACCCCCCACCATTTTGCCAGAGAAACACGGCAGCACACCTGAGAGTGAGGGAATGGCGGGGGATACTAGCACATAATGCTTCCTGCACGTGGAGTGTGGGTCCCTCCTGGGGACAGAGGACATGCAGAAGGCATCTCGGGAGGGCAGAGATACCAACAGCTCTTTGTGCCAGGAGTTAGGAGAGGGGAGAGCGGGTGGGGGATGGTTGGCGGACTTGCCCCATCAGCCAGGAGGTTGGTGAGTCTGTGTGTGAAGTCGTTGGTGGGAGGAGAAGAGGAGAGAAGAGGGCTGAGTGGCAGGGCCAGGGTCGGCCGGGGTGTCCCAGGGAGCAGGAGCGAGGCCCTGGCTGAGGCGGGCAGGATGCATGGCTGCGGAGGCCCAGGGTGGGTGGGAGGGCCCTCATGCTGACGTCCAGGCCCGGGGAGAGGACAGGGCAGCCGGGCCAGAGAAGGTGGAGAGGCCAGAGAAGCAGAGCTAGTGTGAAGGGAACAATCTGTAAGATTGACGAATCCCAGTAAATGCATCCAGTGACACGTAACGCAAAGAGCGGTCGATCACTGGTTGTTTTATTCCCGGGGACCTGGTTCCATCGCTCTTTTTCAGGACTCTTCCTGCAGAAGCCCATTTGCCGCGGTTCTGTGTGGTAGCCAGAGGCTCCCGGAGACACAGAGCCCGGCTCCTGCTGGTGTGTGTAAGGTGGGCCCCTGTGTCTGCGGAGACAGTCCCGGCCACGGTCCGCGTTCACTCGCAGCTGAGCGTGCGGACAGTTCTCCCGTGGCCAGGCCCGGAGGATGGGGGTGAGGTGACCCACGGTTCTCTTCTCCATACCCCGGGATGGGCTGAGCTCCTGGAGAGGCTGCTCCGTTCTCCGTCTCCCTGCCGGCCACAGTCGGTGGCTCTGTGGCCGGGGGAGCCCAGTGGGTCAGGTGGGCCAGGCCCCCTCTGCTTGCGGGCACAGCTGCCGGGATGGGCTTCCACACACCCCTGGGAGCCTCTGCGCACCCCCACTCACAACCACAGCAGCGTCTGCGGGCGGGGCTGTCAGAGCGGCAGAGAAGACCTCTGCCCGGCCTCGCCAGCCCCGCTGCCTCTCCTGCCTCCTGTGGGTCCCGACGTGGGAGTCATGTCCTCGTTTCTCATCAGCATCTGGCCTTTTGCCTCTCCACCCCCCACGCCCCCCGGGGTTTGGGAAGCTTTGCTTCGTTTCCACTCATGGAAGGAGGCCCAGGGAAGACGCCTCTGTCTGCAGCGGGGTCGCTGATCCTCGCTGAGCGGCTTGGGAAGGGGGCTTGGCTGGGCCCTTCCTCTGTCGCTGGACCCAGAGCCAGCCCGGGGAGGCCCACCCTGGCCAGGCACAGAGCTCAAAGCCACCTGGGGGCCTGGGTCTCGAGAGCCTGAGGCAAAGGCAAAGCCCACCCACCCTAGGGCCCTAACGTTTCTTGCTCCCGGAAACCCGCCCCCAGGCCTGTCCTCCGAGCCGCTTGCTGCTTCCTGTGTGGGAGGGGGTGGTGGCAGGTGTGTTCTGTTCATGCTCCGCGGTCCCCGCACACGGTCCCCACCTCTGCTTTCCTGCTTGGCCTTTGGTCTCCCGCGTGTTTGGCTGTCGGCTCCCTTTGGTTTGGGTGAGCTGCGGGGCTGATTCCGGCAGCTCTGGCACCGGGGCTGGCGGCCGGCTCTTCAAGGGCCTGCAGTCCCGCTTCCCCCGGAGGGTCCCCCTAAGCCTGCAAGCCCCATGGGAAAGGGGCCGGGTCTGCACCTTCTCTCGGTATCAACCCAGGCAGCCCCACCCTTGGCCTTTCCAGTGTGTACGCGAGGATTTTGGTCCCATCCCTGAGCTGCAGGTGCAGGGGTCTTGTGCCTGGGACTGAGGAACCCCTGGCAGGAGTCCCCCTTCCACCCTGGGGCTCTGGGATGTGAGAAGTGCCGCCGTGTGGAGCAGGGTCCTCGCAGCCTGGCGGGCGGGAGGAGCGCGGCGCTGGCGCTGGCCGGGCTGCCGTCTCCGCTCCCACTTGGAGGAGGAGGAGGAGAGGTAACCTGGAGCCACGGGCTGTACAGGTGGAGTCGAGAGGTGCTCAGACCTGACTGATGAGGCAAGTGGGGGGCACCCTCACCGGGCAGCTGGGAGGTCTCCTCTTCCTGGCAAAGTGCTTCCCGCACGTGGGGCCATCTGCCTGTGCTGGGGCGCAGGGGCGCGTGTCCCTCAGTCATCGTCCCCGGGGCGCAGCCTCCCACCTGGTTGTAGACAGACGGGAGCAGAGGATGTCCAAGCCCTTGCTGCATTTCAGACTCTAATTCCATTTGCCAATTTAGTTTCTAGTCAAAATCCCTTTTCACTCTAATTTTTATTTTACGCATGTTGTCATAAATGGAGGGGACGCGGAGACTGCCTCTCAGGGTGACTGAAACGTCCATGAAGCGCAAGCCGCTTCCTGAGAGAGTGTCCGCCCAGGGAGCAAAGAGAAGGGCCAACTGCTCTAGCCATCAGCCTTGGAATTGTGGCTGGGACCACGGTCAGAGTGGTGGCCAAGGGGACACTTTGAACAATCTGCCTGTTTCCTTATTTAAAAAAGATTGCATGGTTAACTTAAAGCCCATGACAATTTCCTATAAAAGTAATGACCGTCAGATGAATTTCTGTTACAACATGATCTCGAACGGCAGAGAATCTGTGCCTGAAACTTACAACATCAAAGCTACTCAACAAATTAGTCCTCAACATGAAGACAGTTTGGGAAGTGATGAAAGTAATTATTAATGTATGCATTACTTTGAGATCTGCTCTCTGTTTTTTAAACCTTGAGAACTATTTTCCCTGGGTAGTTATATGAGCAGGTCAGATACTTAAGTCTTTGGTTGCTTACTAGTAAGTATCTGAGCATGCCGTGTGGACTTGACTTGAATACTTAATAAAAGGGATAATTTAGTCATGGAATGTGTATATCAGAATTTAACTAACACGGAGCACATTGAATTTTCCTCTGAGGACTCTCAACTGACAAAAATTACCTCATTTACAACTATAATTTTGGAAGCTGCCAGGTGATCATTAAATTCTATTCTGGCAGCATGAGCCATTGGACACTTCCCCTGCCCACTCCCCAGGCTTTGAGGGACCCACTCAAAACTCTTCCTTGGATTCTAGCACAGGGAACCTTGCAATGGTTCCTTAGGGTGGTTCTGTCTTCACCTCTGTCATCAATCCAGACTCTTCTTCATGCCAGCCCTCACCCATGATCTCAAAGCCACAGAAGGCACACGCTGGGAAGACCCTAGGTATCACCTGCACCAGTAACTCTGAAGACATCATAAAACATCAACTCCAGGTTCTACACCGGGGAGTAATGTTGGCGATGTGGAGAGAAGCCCGGAGTTTTGTTGCTTTTACCTGAGCCTCCCATTCCAGCAGGGTGTTGGAGCTAGGTCTGTGTAGAACATGACTGCCTGGGTGCCTGGGTGGCTCAGTTGGTTAAGCGACTGCCTTTGGCTCAGGTCATGATCCCAGAGTCCCAGGATAAGTCCCCCGTCGGGCTCCCTGCACCACGGGGAGTCTGCTTCTCCCTCTGTCCTTCTCCCCCCAGGCTCTCTCTCTCTCTTTCTCTCAAATGGATTAAAAAAAAAAAAACCTTAAAAAAATATAAAACCACCGCTTTAGGCCACTCTCTAACGCCCAGAAAGAGGAAGTGAATATTGTTTATGTACAAGATGCACAAGAGAGTGCATTTAATTCTAATAAAGTGGTTCACTGTAGATGTGGTCAACGTGTTACCTGGCAGGGCTGGGGAAGACGGGTTGTGAGATCCTCAAGGGAACGGGTGTCGCCTGTTTCTGTATGCCCAGCGTTTGGTTAAATGTCTCCCCGGCCGTGAGCACTTGATGAGCTAGAAGAGAGGGGAGGAGGGACTGAATGAGTGAAGCCTTAGAGCCGGCACGAGCTCATAAAGAACCAGCGAAAACACTGCAAAAGTTTCAGAGGGGGAGAGAGACGGGAGCTTGTGTATACTGTGTTACAGGAGACACTTTCTAGTCCCTGTAATTTAACTGACCCAGGACTAGCAGGAGTGGTTTAGGGACACAGCCTTGCTGGTGAGTTGTGCGCAATGTAAGTTCCTCCAGGGTATAAGGCGAGAAGACAGTGACGAGGGCACAGGCATTTTCGGGGATGTACCTCTGAAACCGTTAGGCTCATTCATTCCCGGCCTGTGGATGCTGAGGACTGTGGGTTTGGGACTGGCAGGGTAGCGGTGGGAGAGTCAGCAGGGGGACTCAAGAAGGGCAGGACCAAGGCAGAGGCCAGGGAGCGGCCCAGACCCAGAGTCTCCTCCACTCCTCCACAGGGAGGGTTCTGGAGAGAGAATTCGGGAAGGTGTGAAACTCTACCTCTTCCACCTTATCTTTTTACCAAAACGGACAGGCAAGTGCACAGAAGCCGGGCTATCCATTTTGCTTTCTCTTTTGAGAGTGGTTACATGGGCTGAGTGCCGTTGCAGGTGAGGAGTGGACACTGGTGTGGCGCCCCCCACCAGCCCATCGCCAGAAATACCTGGGAGGCCCTTAAAACAGGCACATTCCTGGCCCTTCGCGCCAGGAATTCTGACCGGGCCGGAGCCTAGGAATCTGATTTTTAAGAAGCTGATGAATCACAGACCTGTACTCCTGAAACAAATAATATGTTGTATGTTAATAATAATAAAACAAGAAGCTTCCTAGAGTGTCCTAATGCCTAGGCAAGTCTGGGAACCACTTATTTAATGGAGGACCACATTCTACTGACTGTCCCTGCCCCCTCCCACCCCGCGTATATCCTCCTCCTCTCTGGTGTTCCCAGGCACTGACTGCTCAGACCCCCCAGGCGGTCACAGGGCACGCGTGGGAGCTGCCGGTCACAGAGCCCCCTGCCGGCGAGCACAGGTCCTTAGGGACTGCTCCGGCTCTCCGTCCTCTCCCCTGGCCGGGAGACATGCATTGGTCAGGGCCCTCTGCTTTGCAAGTAGTAGACCGGGGGACTCAGGGCTTGCACTCAGGGCTGGCTCTTCCGGACTGCTTGTCCGCGTGGTCCCGGAGGACCATCTCTCCTCCGTTACTGTCCATCATGGAGCCCAGGCAGCAGTCTCGCCTTTTACCAAGAGCTTCCCTCTGCCCGGGGTTGAAACTCTCTCCAGATTACATCTCAGGCAACTGTTTGCGTTTCTTCTTATGGCCCATTGACTCAATGCATTATAATTATTCATTTGAGTCATACTGGGCCTTATGGCATCCAATTCCTTTATTTTATAGGGAAACTCAACACAGAGTGAGGAAGTAATTCGGCCAAGGAGACCTGTCCGTCGGAGCAGAGCCTAGGACCAGAACCAGCTCCTGCTGTCTGGCCACAGACTCGAGTCACAGGAAAGTGTCAATTTAATACCGTTGTCGCCGAAGAGACGCTCCTTTCCTCCACACCCGTAAAAGTCTGGGGGCTGAACGGGTCGACGCTCTTGGGGCCTTGGACAAACGTGCTCTGTTCTGAAGGCAGCGCTTACGTGCTCTGATGTGTCTTTCTGCCACATGTTCAGGACCTGAAACGTTTGGGGCACGTTTACCCGGTCGTTGTTCTTCCGGTCTGGAGCGTCTTTTCTGAAGAAGCGCAGTTCGTTCTACTCTCGTGGAAGCTGATGGGCTGGCGAAGGGAGCGGGCCTGGGAACCCCAGAGCTGCGGCCGTCCTGCCCTGCCCTGGAATGCTTCCGTGCCCCTGAGGGGACGTCCTGTGGTTCCAGGCTTTGGGATCGCCACCAGCTGGTCTCAAGTGAGGGAATGAGAACTGTATCTCCTGACCCTGTGGTCGGCCACCAGAAATCTTGTGCAGAGAAAGGGGTGAGGCACCCAGGTGCTCAGAAGACATCGTTTCGTTCATCTCCCCAACAGTCCCAGGATTTTGCCTCTTTAGCAGGCGAGGCAAGGAGTGCTCTGCGAGCATAAATGACACAGGCTGGTGGAAGCACCTGCTTCAGTGTCGGTCGGTCAGGGGCTGCATCTCCCCGATCAGTGCCCTGCGGACATTACACTTCATTTGTGACCTAATACTCAATTCTGTCCCGTTCAATAGTGTCACTTAAAGAACCGAGTGTGATAATGTGTTTGTCACAGTGCAGTGTTTGTCTCAAGAACTCAGTGCAACAGCTATTAGTGTTATAAGAGCCACTGACCAAGGGGACCTCCCTCACCAGCGACATTCGTTTGATGTCAGATAAGAAGAGGTGACGTTCATGAAGCAATTACTCTGTATCAGGTGCCATGGTAGTTATTACATAAGAGTGACGTTGTTTAATCTTTAAACCTCTTATGAAGTAGACACTACCGTTATCCCCATTCTGAAAATGAGGAAGCTGGGGTTTTAGAAAAGTAAACAGTTTGCCTGCGGTCACTTTAGAGCTTAGAGTCAGTGCCCAGCCCTCCAGAGCCCTGGTATGTGACCTCTGACTTGACGTGTGCTTGTGACAGTTTCCATCCACTAGTTCTGGTCCTGCCTTTCGAGATGACACGGAGAATAACAAACCCTTCTTTTTCTGACAGGTTGCAGTTAATGATAGGCTTCCCGGAGTCTTCTCTTTCCAACAAAACAGTTTTGGTTTGCTTAACTATTCCTCAAAGGGTACCCTGGTTTTCCCAAGTTTGTCATTGTTCTGTTCCATGTGACATTATGGACATCCTCAAAATCCCCAGCATTACCTTGTTCAGTCCTGTATCAGCTTTCCCTACGTGATGCAGTCTTAGCAACTCCCCTCAAACCTAGGGGCACACAACACAAATTCTCATTCGTGTTAAATAAAAATATTTGCCAATATTTTCTTCCAATTCTTCAAGACTTTTCATTCAGCCATTGAGAGTTCGTTGTATAATGTGAGGTTGGTATTTAATTTTATTATTACTTTTTACCTGTGGATAATGACTATGCAAACACTTTCCCATGGCTTGTAATACCTACTTTATTATATTCCAAGAAATTACGCATAAGCGAGTCTGGGACTGCGTTTGTAAGAGTGTTTTGTCTATCTCAATACCAAAATCACAGTTAGTTGGCATTGTTTTGTAAAAATTCTTAGTATCTGAATGGAAAGCCTCTTGTCCTTATATTTCTTTGTGTGTGTGTGTGTGTGTGTGTGTGTGTGTGTGTGTGTGTTAAAATGATGTTTTATTTCAAAGAGTTTGCAGTATGAAAAAATAAAGAATTTACAGTATGGAACCCAACTTGTACACCTGGAATAATCACACATGGTCATTGTGTATCCATTTAATCTGATATTAGAATCTCTTGGTTAATTTTAGAGTATTTACATCAATATTTCATAATATTAGTCTGCAGTTTTCCTGTCTTTTATTTACCAGGTGTAGGTTATATCACCGTATTCTTGTTTGGAACTTCCAGAACTATTCTTGGACTTTTTATATCTGATCTCACTTTTAGAATCAATTTGTCAAGTTCCGCAAGAAATACATTAGAAGAACTTTCTTAATTTCATTAAAAAAAATCTGATATATCCTTACCATTTTTTTTTTCCAAGCCTGCTTTGCTGTTTCTCTGGTTTGGAGCATCCTTTAAGAAGATGTGAAATTTTGGTTTTAAACTCTTACTTTCTGCATCTCAGTCTGTGCTGACTTCTGCCTCCCATTGGAGGTTATGTAGTTCTTCTTACCAGAGCCCAGAACGGAAGAGGTATTTACACTTGCTGGCTCCGGATTCTATTCAAAGCAGCCACCAAATGAATGATATCCTTGGCTCAAGATCTCTAAGCTCAGCTGTATCTTTTCCTTTCACATCTCAAGTATGAATTGTCATCTTGGCGCCATCCACAGTTTGGCGACTGTGGCCATTGCTGCTGTGAACATTGGGGTACAGATGGCCCTTCTTTTCACTACATCTGTATCTTTGGGGTAAATACCCCATAGTGCAATTGCTGGGTCATTGGGTAGTTTTATTTTTGATTTTTTGAGGAACCTCCACACTGTTTTCCAAACTGGCTGCACCAACCTGCATTCCCACCAACAGTGTAAGAGGGTTCCCCTTTCTCCACATCCTCTCCAACACACGTTGTTTCCTGTCTTGTTAGTTTTGGCCATTCTAACTGGTGTAAGGTGGTATCTCAATGTGGTTTTGCTTTGAATCTCCCTGATGGCTAGTGATGTTGAACATTTTTTCATGTGTCTGGTAGCCATTTGTATGTCTTCATTGGAGAAGTGTCTGTTCATGTCTTCTGCCATTTTTTGACTTGATTATTTGTCTTTTGGGTGTTGAGTTTGAGAAGTTCTTTATAGATCTTGGATATCAGCCCTTTGTCTGTAGTGTCATTTGCAAATATCATTCAAAAGAATAAAGAAGATATGGTCCATATATACAATAGAATATTATGCCTCCATCAGAAAGGATGAATACCCAACTTTTGCATCGGCATGGACGGGATTGGAAGAGATTATGCTGAGTGAAATAAGTTAAACAGAGAAAGTCAGTCATCATAGGGTTTCACTTACTTGTGGAGCATAAGGAAGAAGCATAAGGAGAAGAAGACGGAAAAATCAAAGGGGGGAGACTGGAGAGGGAGATGAACCATGAGAGACCGTGGATGCTGGGAAACAAATTGAGGGTTTTAGAGGGGAGGGGAGCTGGGGGATGGGTGAGCCCAGTGGTGGGTGTTAAGGAGGGCACATATTGCATGGAGCACTGGGCATTATATGCAAACAATGAATCATGGAACACTGTATCAAAAACTAATGATGTACTGTATGGTGACTAACATAACATAATAAAAAAATTAAAAAATGAATTGCCATCTAAATTACTATCACAGGCAGTCTTTGCAGCCTTTCTCTTTTTGTGTCAAGAGTGGAGCAGCCCCACCACAGGGCTCAAACATCTCCCTGTTCTGGTCCTTCACCTCATATCAGGCAATGTTTGTTGTATCTGGTACAAGCCTTTTCATGTGTCTGGACTGAGAGCCCAGCAGACTGACGGCTTTAACCCTCTTTTTTTGCTCTGCGTTTTCTTTCCTTTTTAAACTATGGGCATATTTCTATTATGTTGAGTATGGGTAAGTCTTTACAATTAATTTCTTTTAATTACCTGGAGGAGAGTCATTTTAAAGATTGAACTCAACACTATCTTGAAAACAAGTACAACTTTATTTTTGTTGATTGTGTTAGGAGTACGTCATGCTGTTGACTCTCGCTGAATTTACGTTTGAGAACAATCCCTAGATCGTTCACAAATTAAATGCTCTCAACATCAAATATCTTCGAATCCTGCAAATTGTCCAATTATTTTGAAACTAAATGTCCTTGTTCCAGTTTCATACTGTGTTTGGAAATCCAGTGGATTTTCAGCAGACACAGCAGGCTCTCGGAGGTACAGACTCTCTGCCTTCGCAGGACTTACTCACAACTTCGACAAGGACAGGGCTGAGGTCAGGTGCACCAGAGACACCTTTTGACCTCGGATGGCACATGGGCACTCTTTGTGTTTTTTCATTCAACTGTGAGTTTGTTTCACAGCAGACATTTTCTAAATGAGTGTGAGCTTTGGAGGCAGACAACGTATTTGCTATAAGGAGGATTTGAACTTGATTGTGCCACTTCCTGGGTATTTGACCTTAAAGAATTTGCATAATCTTCTTGAGCTTCAGATGTTCTCATCTAGCAAATGAAACATACGAAGCAGAGGCCGTGAGGTCTAAATGAGGTAAGAGGTAAGTGCCTGCTCATGGTGCCACGTGAACAAACCTCTCTTCCTGCCCCTCCCCAGTCACGCCCTGCACCCCACCGAGTTTCTTCATTGGGACTCTGTGCCGACTTGTCTGAAATCAAGGTTTCTGCGTGCATGGTGGGACCTGGTGTGCTAGTCTCTTATTTCCAGTGGTGGGTCAGGTCCTGCCTAGGTCCTCCGCGCCCCCGAAGGAAGCAGCATTAGCGGAAGAACAGAGAGTTGGCGTAGGGAATGCTGTTCTCTAACAAGGCCAGGGCACAGCAGGGTGCTGGGAAAAGGGTCTGGTAGGGCAGCTGGTGTCCAAGCCTGGAGGGCCCCCTAGGCCACAGAGGACGGCAGACGTTTTGAAAGGGGCAGTGCCAAAGTGAGATTACCCTGTGGGGTTTGATGAGGCACAAGCCCATGAGAGCCGAATTAAGCCAGGGTCGGTGGGGATGGAGAAAAGGGTTGAGAAGGGACTGAGGGCATACTTTCCTGGGTCACAATCCACAGGAACTGGTGACCCGGTCACCAGTTCAGGAGTGAACTTGAAGCTTCTCTCTTGGGAAACTTGGTGATGGATCAGACGGTAGTTCTCCAGTGCGGTCCCTGGGCCGGCAGAGACCTGGACACCTGCTGGGAGTGCAAATCTCTGGTTCATTCCAGGACTCCCCAGTTAGTACCTCCGGGGGAGGGACTCAGTGATCTGTTCCAACAAGCCTTTGGCATGGTTCTGATGGCTGTTAGTCTGAGAACCACTGAGGCAGGTCGTGACCATGGAAGGGTAGATTTGGGTGAACACATAACGTGTTTGATTTGTGTACTTCGGGGTTCGAGATAATTGCGAAGCAGGCCAAGCATGTGGTATCCCTAGATGGAGATTAAAGGAAATATATTATTTCTAAACCTGTGATTAAAGGAAATATTTATTATTTGTAAAACAATTTTAGATATAAATTTGCTAGACCCGAGTGTTTACATTTTTGAGATTGGCTCATGTTGTCAGATTTCTAATAATTTTATTTTCTCAACTCAAATAATGTAGGGCAATCAGTTAAATAAACACTTTTGATACATTGCAAAGTTTTTTACCTTGCACTTGAGTTAGAAAAGATATTAAAAAAAATAAAGCCTTTATTTTCTAAGCATAATTAAAGTGTTTGATTCAAATAATATTTGAATTTTCATCCTGGGGGAAAAAAAAACATGTGAAATTGAACTTTAAAAAACTACCTCTTGAGCAAACAGAGGATATTTCTTCCTGACATTTCAGAAGGATATTTACACCGCGATGCCATTACACATTATAATTACATAATTGCACATTCTAATTATATGATCGCACATGTTATGCTAATTATATAATTAGACTTAATGATAGCAATTGTGCAAGCACATAGTATCAGAATCAAAATGAATGAATTGAAAAATTAGAATATACATGAGAATTTGTAAGATCGCCTTCAAAAAATTTAGAGTAGCTGGTGACCATTTCGGAGGACTTAACGGGTATGAACAGAAACTACCTCCTTTGTTCATTGGTTATGTCAACCTCTAAAATTTTGCTGAAATCTGACAAAAGTTAATGTGAATTGCAAAATCTAGAAGGAGAATGAAACAGGCAGAGACGCAGTTGAGGGAGTGGATAGGACTTTAAACAGAGCAGAAGCCACCGGCTTCTCATACTCACATTCCCCTTCTGCTCTGACAGCCGTCAAGATTTTAATCGTATCTGGATTCCTGGGCTTTTGTCGTGTAACTGCCAACTTTCAGATTTGGTGAATGGGACATTCACAGTAATTGCTGTTCCCTTGAACTTCCTCAGGATCGCAAATCTTTAGATAGTATCTCAAAACGCTGGAATGTTTATTTTCAATAGTTTCAACTGATCTTGAGCCTGGGAAAATAAGGGTTTGCTAATAGTTACTCCTTTAATGTGGTGATTTGATCATTTTTGCTTATTTTTAAGCCAAGGGTCTTAACTGAGAAAAAGCCGCAGAAGCTTTTTCCCCCTTCCTGCTGGGGCTGTGATTCCTCTGTTAGCAAATGACTTGTGAAGGAGGAAGGGGGGCACGTCTACCTTTAGGGGTTTTTCCAGCAGCTGGCTGCAGAGCACAGACATGGAAACGTCATTTAAAAAAAATGTAATTTTAATTGCACGTTCTCCTGAAGATCCACCAAAATGGCTGGTTTAATTTCCCAAGGGAACCTATTTCTGCCCTTCGTAGAATATGGAGACTGTCTTGGGGCTGACGGAGAGCATGGATTTATTTTCTTTCCTTTGGGTGTGCAGTGGGAACGGTGCGCTCGCGGTGGCTGCCTGGAAAATGAACAGACCAAATCCGGCCTCTGTTTTATTGTCTCCTCATTACGTTCCCCAGAATATCTCACCCTTCAGTCTCAGCCCCTCGGTTGTTATAAGTAGACGACACGGTCCTGCAGCCTGCAGGCTGGAGACTGGACCAGGGACCAGCTCCCTTGTTATGCGGCCGCAGCTCTGTGCTCTGGCCGGCTCTGGAGTGTCTGCAAGCGCGTGACCGCCAACCTCCGCCACCACAGCTTCCAGAGGGGGCTGGAGCCCGTGCACATCACCTTACTTTCTTGTGTGCCACACAGATGAAGCAGAAGGACACACCCTCGAGCATCCCCTCCCCAAGCGAGTGCATCACAGGGTCACATGCTGGCTTGTGATAAATGGCATACTTACTGGAAATAGAACATCATGCCGCATTTCACCCGCCTCCCCCCAAGGGCGGACAACGCTGCTCTCTGTTTGGAGATTCCACGTCTGGGAGCGATCGTCCTTATAATCTTGATGATCAGGGTACGCCCGTCCCGGGGCCATCACACGTCTCAGGGATTTCCTGGTCTCAGAGATTTAATACATCCATGAAGTCGTATTCATTTTCTTCCCGTAATTCAGAGTGATTAAACCCACCTTGTAAAAATTGTGGAAATAGGATGTTGTGAAATGTCAGTGAACTAGAAGGGGTCTTTCAAATATTTGGAGTTTTTGCTGCATGAAAATTAGAAAACTGTGGAGGAGCAGAAGCCTTAGAGAACATCTATTTTACAGAGGCTCTGTGAGTCCCGAGGGGCTGTACCCCAGAACTGATTCCCTGGCCGTCCGACGTCCCACAGCTGCGGAGAGGGAGAGCCAGAGCCCACCTTTCCTGAATTCTAGTGCTGTCCCCACTGCCCACAGCCCGCTTTCCTAAAAGCATGTTCATTCATTTATCCATCCATCCATCCATCCATCCATCCATCCATCCATGTACAAAGGGTTTATTAATATTTATTACAACGCTGAGCTGTGAGGGAAGAACAAAGACGAGTAAAGTGAGCTCAGGCACCTTCTGATTGATCAGAAATGTGCAGCCTACCCTTGACATCCACAAATCAAGGCAAAGCCAGGTGAGTGTGAGGACAAGGTTAGAAAAATGGGAGATAGGCTGGGAGGAGACAGGGGGTTATTAACGGTATGTGAGTTGACCATCGCACAGGGGGAGGATCTCAGGGTCTGTGGTAAGGGACGTTACAGGACATATGGGTAGAGTCCCCGTGGTGGAAAACGGGGAATGTGTCCTGAAATCAATAAGGCCTCTGTCTGGCCCAAGCTAGGGGAAACATCAAGGGTAAGTTTTGTCAAATTATGTTAGTCTTGCTTTTGGACTGATTGGTTTTAATTTAGTCTGAGGTTCAGGAGCCACTGAACAGGATTGAGCAGGAGAGGAAAGTTAGCAGAGGTAGGATTTAGAATGGTCCGTCCAGCTGTGGAGAATGGATTGGAATGAAAGATCAGGAAGGTAAGTTCTCACTGTACCTGGTCTGTTCTATTTCTTTCCCATAGTTCATGAACCTGCACGTCGGCTGACAGATTCTTTTTCTCAAAGTACCATTTCTCCTTTCCTTCTTCTTTCCTTCCCTCCTGCTTAACCTCTCTCTCTTTTCTGCCATCTTCTCCCTCCCCTTCCTCTCTCTCATCTGTTAGCAACTACCCATGGAATCCCAGCCCCAGCTGTGTGTCCTGCCGTGACATGGACAGATGGAAGGACATGTGAGACACACCTTCTGCTCCCAGAAGGGGAGGGAGGCTGTGCTGTACCATGGGACATCCGTGAGAGTGAGTGCTGAGGGGGAGCCCCGAGGGGACCCCATCGTCATCCTCCTGAGAAGGGCTGGGGAAGGCTTCTTGGAAGCCCTGACTGTCCTGAGGCTTGCAGAATGAGGGGGAGCTAGGGGCAGAGTCTGAAGGAAGGACACCACAGGTGAGGGGGACCTGGTACATGGGGCCAGGGAGGGGGCCTGTCCCATGCCCCCCAACAGCTCAGTGTGGACATCTCAGTGGCCTGAACAATGCCTCCTTCTTCATCCCAGGTCAGACGACCCTCCAAACCATGGTCTCAATCCCTGCAAGGCTTTGCTCAAAGGCGCCTTCCCAGAAAGGCCCGTCTCCACCACTGTCTTCAAATCTGTGTCTTCCCCACACAGACAAACCTACTCCATGATTTATCAGGTCATATTACACCTTGGAACATATTATCAAAGTTAACTTTGTCCTCAACCTGTCTTCGGCCCCACCTCCTTCCTCTCCACTCCCATGTCCCTCCCCTGCGACAGAGCCCCACGAGGGAGGGGCTCCCCTCTGGTTGCTGTTGTATCCCGGGGACCTAGAAAGTCCGACACACGGTTGTTCCTGGATACGTATTTGACGACAGAATGACTCGGCCTCTGGCCCTTCCTCGCTGCTAATGCCCCCGTCCTGTTTCCTCACTCTGTCACCTCCTTGGAGGGTCTACCCACACATCTGTGTGTCTACACACGGGGTCCCTCCTGCCCAGGGCTGGACCCCCGCATTGTGCCGACTTCACTCCTATTCTGCGTCTGCAGCTTCCTGACTCCCGCCCGGGCCTCGCCCAGCTCACCGACATGCCTCCGTCCGTGCCTAGAACCGCCAGACCGCATCCTCCCCGTGACATCACAGCCTCTTGGCCTGTGTCGGTTTCCCCACCAGGCCAGCCGCGGCCTCCCTCCTTGTGTTGACCTCTGCTGGGAGCCTGCTGCGGGTTGACTTGGTCCCGCAAAGGAGTTCGGTGGAGGTCTTATCCCACCACCCCGTGAACGTGACCTTATTTGGAAACAGGGTCTTTATAGTGGCGGTAAGTCTGGTAAGTCAGTCTGGGGTGGCCGTTCTGCGATGGCTGGTGTTCCTCACGATGAGGTCCATTGGGCTGCAGCCACACAGAGTGAAGAAGGCCTCGCAGGGACAGAGGCGGACGCCGGAGCCATGTGTCCCCCAACCAAACGACAGCAGAGGCGCGTCTTCCAGAAGCTGGAGGAGGCCGGGGACGATGAGGCCGGCCTTGGAGGGAGTGCGGCCCTGCAGGACCTGGATTCCAGACCTGCGGGCTCCAGGGGCCGAGGGATGCAGCTCTGCGGCCGGAGCTGCCCGGTCTGTGGCGTTCCGTTGCGCAGCCTCGGCAGACGGGTCGTGCGGTCATCGGAGCCTCTGAACCCTGTGACAGAGCGATGGCTCCTCCTTCTCTCCCCTCCTCTCTCCTCCTGCTCCGGCCCTTCTGTCTCGTTCCTTTTGGGGCCCTTTTGGCTCCCGGAGCCAGGTCAGATGCAGGGTCCCTGTGACAGGGAGGGAAACTGGGACGAGACACTCTCACTGGCAAGTCAGCCTTTCCATTCCCCGAAGGGGTTTCCAGTTGAACGTTAGAAGCGCTGGCAAACCAAGGCCAGCCCTGCCTCTGGCCACTGTATGCAGCCTGATGAGGAGGAAGGGGCCACGGCTGTCCTGGGAGCTGTGAGAGGGACGCATCCCTGCAGGGACCCCACGGGGACCGGCCCGTCTGCCCTCTCGCCGATGAGCGTTCTGTACAAATCAGTGCTCTGTGTGCACAGCAATGGAGGGGAAGAAATTAGTGTGATTGATTGTGGCACATTTTCCCCCTCAGGCCTTGAAGGGTAGAGAAACACTCGAGCCACGGAGGATAGGGTCGGAGTCCGTCTGAGGCCGGGAAGGAAGAGCCGGCCATGGCTGGTATGGGCTCCCGGAGCCCGACCACGGCAGCTGCAGGAGGTGGGTGATGAGGATGCGTCATCGGCCGACCGGGGCCACCGCGCAGCAGGAAGACCGGAGGGCGGTGCCTCAGGAAACCAGTGGAGACACTGCGGTGACCCTGGCTGTCACACAGGGTGCGGGAGAACTGGGTGCTTGTCTGGGGTCCCTTCCCCGACTGGGTCGCGGGACTCCGCGCCCTCCCGGAGGCTCTGGGCCTCATTATAAATGTGGAGGCCGCACTGGCCTTCCCTTGACTTCTTGTCGCGTGGACGCGGCTCCTCACACCCTTCTCCTGAACCCACAGCCTCCGCTTTGTTCATGACCACGTGAGGAACAGAAGTAAACCAGAAACCGGGAAGGCTGCGAGGCGCACTCTCCTGTGGAAACAGTTTTGGCTTCAACCGAGGGACAGACTCCGTTTCCTCACCGGTGAGAGGAGAGCGCTGGGCCTCCCAGGCCGGCTCTGCGGCTCTGCGGGTGTGGGGTCCCAGTCATGTGGCTGTGAGGCAGCAGCCGCTGATCTGAAGAGCTTCCTGGAAGACGGAGAGAGCTTGGAGCAGACGTGTGGGATTCGGGTTTCAAGGAAGTTCTCTGGAGAGCTCCCTCCACTCTGTGGTGCACACTGTCACCCAGGCCTTGTTGAAAAGCAGATTCTGCCCCAGGGGTCTGGGCCGTGGCTCCAGATTGGGCATCGCTGTGGGCTGATGCGGACGCCGCTGTCCGTGGTCCACACTTGGAGCAGTGAGGACGCCGAACCGCGAGGTCGTTACTGTGGGGGCTGCTGGAGGAAGGTGATGGGTGATTCAGGTGCACGCGGTCCGAGCTTAGAGTCAGGCCTTTGACGGTAAAGCGGAAACTGAAACCACCTGCTGTGTGCTCTCCATTTCCCCACCTGGAGGGACTTGTGGACTCTCTCTTCTACAGAGAAGCGCCGTCCCTTGCGGTTCCTCGCAGGGTTATACTGTGGCGAGTGCCTCCTCGTTGCCCGCACTTCCCAGAGCCGCTGTGCAGGCTGCTCCCAGGTCCGGCCCGCCTGGCTGATGCCCTCAGCCCCACGTGGTGCTGAGGTCGCTCCACAGTCTGAGAGCTAGGGATGGCACAGCAAAGCACCTGAGTTGTACATAACAATCACCTGTTTTCCAAGTTTCACTCATGTTTTCCTCCTTTGGCCAGCTGGCTTTGGTCGTTGGTATTGATTCTTCTTTCATTGCAAGACTGGGGTCTCTGTCAGCAGCTGGGTCTCGGGACTGCTTCATGTGAGCACGTGTGGAAGGCAGAGACCCTGTACCTGTGACTCCTGGCAGTTGCAAGAAGAGTTCATAATTTTTTATTTCGTAAGTGGCTTGGGAAAAAAGTCTCCTTGAATTTGATATGTTTGACTTTTTGGCAAGGTTGTTCAGTCAGGTCCAGAGTTCTGGAAAGGGCTTTTTTGGGGGTAATTGCTTACGATATAAGGTTTCTCTGGTAGCAGGCTTTGTGGAGGCATGCTTGCTCTGGAATTCATGCCAAGGTGAGTCTGAGAGATAAGACAGACCCATGTACAACCTTTGCAGCTGGCCAAGGCCCTCGCTGGGCACGAGTGCTCCTGTAGCCACTCTGCATGGGACAGTGAGCTGGAAAGTGCTACCACCTACCACTGATCGCCCATCATCTGTCTGTCATCTCTGTCTCTTATCTACCTGTCTGTTTATCATCTGTCTATTATCTATCTGTCATGTACCTACCTACCAAACTGTCTATCATCTATCCACCTACCTACCTATCATCTATTATCTATCTATCCATTGATCATCTCTCTACTTAACCGTCTATCATCTACCTACCTACTACCTGTGTATCATCTGTCTATCATCTATCTGTCTATTATCTATCTATCTATACATCTATCCATCTGTCTATCATCTATCTGTCTACCTACCTGTCATCTGTCTATCATCTGTCTGTCTAACTGGCTATCACCCATCTGCATGGAGGTATGGTTGACATATAAGACTGTATCTATCAGTTTCAGATGTACAATGCAATGATTTTATATTTGTATATATCGTGAAGTGATCACAGCAGTGAGTCCGATTAAGAGCCATCAGCATACAGAATTAGAGCATCTCTCTTGTGATGAGAATGAAAGTCGCTCCTTCTATGAGAGCATCTGTTGCTGTAATGGGAGGGAATCTTTCTTTAGCACCAGGACCCTCAGGAGATTCTCTGTAACAAAGTATCTCTTGGCCCCTGGAGTTCAAACCCACATCCCTGCATTCCCTCCTTCTTCAGTCTGAAGTATGATCAGCCACGTGCAGTATTTAATACACAGTGCATCTACATGATCTGACTTAACATAAGTGCATACATGTGTGCATATATATGTGTCCATATACACATGTACTACATGCCCTCGTAAGTACTTTCTGTGCCGAACATTGTAAATTTTTTGGCCTGTAGTACGACTCACTGTAAGATGTGTTTATTAAGATACAGTACACAGGGGCCTCTGGGTGCCTCAGTTGGTTAAGTGTCCGACTCTCGATTCAACTCAGGTCATGATCTTGGGGTCTGAGACGGAGCCCTGCACCGGGCTCCATGCTCAGTGGGGAGTCTGCTTGGGATTCTCTCCTGTGCTCTCTCTCTCAAATAAATAAATAAAATATTTTTAAAGAAATAGATACAGTACTCAAAGTGAATTTTAAATGTAGGTATATCCAGCTGTGGAAATTCTGCCTGAGAACAAGCCAGGCATGCCATGTAACCGTCCAGCCACCTGGAATGTCAGGACAGTCATGAGCCTGTGTGTCCCAAGCCTGTTTCCTGGGCTCCTCCTTGCTCTTTGTTGGAAAGATATTAAGTGGTTTTACGGAGGAGCAGTGGGCTTTGGGGAGGGTGATTGGAGGATGGCATGCTGGAAGGTGGTCGAAATAAGTCTGAGGGGTTCCTTTTCCCCAAGCCCTTGAGGTCCTGGTTATTAGTTCATCGTTGAGGCCGGGATCGGGTCGTGTTGCCTGTAGATGGTCAGGTGGTAAGAGGACAGGCTCTGAGGCTGTGCTCTCTCTCTCATGGCTCCTCAATCCTTCTTTTTTTTTTTTTTTTTTTTTAATTTTTTTATTTTAATAAACATATAATGTATTTTTATCCCCAGGGGTACAGGTCTGTGAATCGTCTGGTTTACACATTTCACAGCACTCATCATAGCACATACCCTCCCCAATGTCCATTTACCCACCACCCTCTCCCATCCCCCTTCCCCCCCGCAACCCTCAGTCTGTTTCTTGAGATTGAGTCTTTTATGGTTTGTCTCCCTCCCAATCCCATCTTTTCATTTTTTCTTTTCCTACCTCCCCCCAAACCCCCCCACCTTGCATCTCCACTTCCTCATATCAAAGAGATCATATAATAGTTGTCTTTCTCCGATTGACTTATTTCGCTAAGCATGATACCCTCTAGTTCCATCCACGTCGTCGCAAATGGCAAGATTTCATGTCTTTTGATGGCTGCATAGTATTCCATTGTGTATATATACCACCTCTTCTTTATCCATTCATCTGTTGATGGACATCTAGGCGCTTTCCACAGTTTGGCTATTGTGGACATTGCTGCTATAAACATTCGGGTGCACGTGCCCCTTCGGAGCACCACGTTTGTATCTTTAGGATATATACCCAGGAGTGCAATTGCTGGGTCGTAGGGTAGCTCTATTTTCAGTTTTTTGAGGAACCTCCACACTGTTTTCCAGAGTGGTTGCACCAGCTTGCATTCCCACCAACAGTGTAGGAGGGTTCCCCTCTCTCCGCATCCTCGCCAGCATCTGTCATTTCTTGACTTGTTAATTTTAGCCATTCTGACTGGTGTGAGGTGGTATCTCATTGTGGTTTTGATTTGTATTTCCCTGATGCCGAGTGATGTGGAGCATTTTTTCATGTGTCTGTTGGCCATCTGGATGTCTTCCTTGCAGAAATGTCTGTTCATGTCCTCTGCCCATTTCTTGACTGGATTATTTGTTCTTTGGGTATTGAGTTTGATAAGCTCTTTATAGATTTTGGATACGAGCCCTTTATCTGATATGTCGTTTGCAAATATCTTCTCCCATTCTGTCAGTTGTCTTTTGGTTTTGTTAACTGTTTCCTTTGCTGTGCAAAAGCTTTTGATCTTGATGAAATCCCAATAGTTCATTTTTGCCCTTGCTTCTGTTGCCTTTGGCGATGTTCCTAGGAAGAAGTTGCTGCGGTGGAGGTCAAAGAGGTTGCTGCCTGCATTGTCCTCAAGGATTTTGATAGATTCCTTTCGCACATTGAGGTCCTTCATCCACTTTGAGTCTATTTTCGTGTGTGGTGTAAGGAAATAGTCCAATTTCATTTTTCTGCATGTGGCTGTCCAATTTTCCCAGCACCATTTGTTGAAGAGGCTGTCTTTTTTCCACTGGATATTCTTTCCTGCTTTGTCGAAGATTAGTTGACCATAGAGTTGAGGGTCTATTTCTGGGCTCTCTATTCTGTTCCATTGGTCTATATGTCTGTTTTTGTGCCAGTACCATACTGTCTTGATGATGACAGCTTTGTAATAGAGCTTGAAGTCTGGAATTGTGATACCACCGACTTTGGCTTTCTTTTTCAATATTCCTTTGGCTATTCGAGGTCTTTTCTGGTTCCATATAAATTTTAGGATTATTTGTTCTATTTCTTTAAAAAAAATGGATGGGATTTTGATAGGGATTGCATTAAATGTGTAGATTGCTTTAGGTGAAATAGACATTTTCACAATATTTGTTCTTCCAATCCATGAGCATGGAATATTTTTCCATTTCTTTGTGTCTTCCTCAATTTCTTTCATGAGTACTTTATAGTTTTCTGAGTATAGATTCTTTGCCTCTTTGGTTAGATTTATTCCTAGGTATCTTATGGTTTTGGGTACGATTGTAAATGGGACTGACTCCTCAATTTCTCTTTCTTCTGTCTTGTTGTTAGTGTAAAGAAATGCGACTGATTTCTGTGCATTGACTTTATATCATGACACTTTACTGAATTCCTGTATAAGTTCTAGCAGTTTTGGAGTGGAGCCTTTTGGGTTTTCCACATATAGTATCATATCATCTGCAAAGAGTGATAGTTTGACTTCTTCTTTGCCGATTTGGATGCCTTTAATTTCTTTTTGTTGTCTGATTGCTGAGGCTAGGACTTCTAGTACTATATTGAACAGCAGTGGTGATAACGGACATCCCTGCCGTGTTCCTGACCTTAGCGGAAAAGCTTTCAGTTTTTCTCCATTGAGAATGATATTTGCGGTGGGTTTTTCATAGATGGCTTTGATAATGTTGAGGTATGTGCCTTCTATCCCTACACTTTGAAGAGTTTTAATCAGGAAGGGATGCTGCACTTTGTCAAACGCTTTTTCAGCATCTATTGAGAGTATCATATGGTTCTTACTCTTTCTTTTATTAATGTATTGTATCCCATTGATGGATTTGCGGATGTTGAACCAACCTTGCAGCCCTGGAATAAATCCCACTTGGTCGTGGTGAATAATCCTTTTAATGTACTGTTGGATCCTATTGGCCAGTATTTTGGTGAGAATTTTCGCATCTGTGTTCATCAAGGATATTGGTCTGTAATTCTCTTTTTTGTGGGATCCTTGTCTGGTTTTGGGATCAAGGTGATGCTGGCCTCATAGAATGAGTTTGGAAGTTTTCCTTCCATTTCTATTTTTTGGAACAGTTTCAGGAGAATAGGAATTAATTCTTCTTTAAATGTTTGGTAGAATTCCCCTGGGAAGCCGTCTGGTCCTGGACTTTTGTTTGTTTGGAGATTTTTGATGACTGTTTCAATCTCCTTACTGGTTATGGGTCTGTTCAGGTTATCTATTTCTTCCTGGTTCAGTTGTGGTAGTTTATACATCTCTAGAAATGTATCCATTTCTTCCAGGTTGTCAAATTTGTTGCCATAGAGTTGCTCGTAGTATGTTCTTATAATTGTTTGTATTTCTTTGGTGTTGGTTGTGATCTCTCCTCTTTCATTCATGATTTTATTTATTTGCGTCCTTTCTCTTTTCTTTTTGATAAGTCTGGCCAGGGGCTTATCAATCTTATTAATTCTTTCAAAGAACCAGCTCCTAGTTTTGTTGATTTGTTCTATTGTTTTTTTAGTTTCTATTTCATTGATTTCTGCTCTGATCTTTATGATTTCTCTTCTCCTGCTGGGTTTAGGCTTTCTTTGTTGTTCTCTCTCCAGCTCCTTTAGGTGTAGGGTTAGGTTGTGTATTTGAGACCTTTCTTGTTTCTTGAGAAAGGCTTGCACTGCTATATATTTTCCTCTCAGGACTGCCTTTGTTGTGTCCCACAGATTTTGAACTGTTGTGTTTTCATTATCATTTGTTTCCATGAATTTTTTCAATTCTTCTTTAATTTCCTGGTTGACCCATTCATTTTTTAGAAGGATGCTGTTTAGTCTCCATGTATTTGCGTTCTTTCCAAATTTCCTCTTGTGATTGAGTTCGAGCTTCAGAGCATTGTGGTCTGAAAATATGCAGGGAATGATCTCGATCTTTTGGTACCGATTGAGACCTGATTTATGACCCAGGATGTGGTCTATTCTGGAGAATGTTCCATGTGCACTAGAGAAGAATGTATATTCTGTTGCTTTGGGATGGAATGTTCTGAATATATCTGTGATGTCCATCTGGTCCAGTGTGTCATTTAAGGCCTTTATTTCCTTGTTGATCTTTTGCTTAGATGATCTGTCCATTTCAGTGAGGGGAGTGTTAAAGTCCCCTGCTATTATTGTATTACTGTCGATGTATTTCTTTGATTTTGTTATGAATTGGTTTATATAATTGGCTGCTCCCATGTTAGGGGCATAGATGTTTAAGATTGTTAGATCTTCTTGTTGGACAGACCCTTTGAGTATGATATAGTGTCCTTCCTCATCTCTTATTATAGTCTTTGGCTTAAAATCTAATTGATCTGACATAAGGATTGCCACCCCAGCTTTCTTCTGATGTCCATTAGCATGGTACATTGTTTTCCACCCCCTCACTTTAAATCTGGAGGTGTCTTCGGGTCTAAAATGAGTTTCTTGGAGGCAGCATATGGATGGGTTTTGTTTTTTTATCCATTCTGATACCCTGTGTCTTTTGATTGGGGCATTTAGCCCATTAACATTCAGGGTAACTATTGAGAGATATGAATTTAGTGCCATTGTATTGCCTGTAAGATGATTGTTACTGTATATTGTTTCTGTTTCTTTCTGATCTACTCCTTTTAGGGTCTCTCTTTGCTTAGAGGACCCCTTTCAATATTTCCTGTAGAGCTGGTTAGGTGTTTGCAAATTCTTTCAGCTTTTGTTTGTCCTGGAAGCTCTTTATCTCTCCTTCTATTTTCAATGATAGCCTAGCCGGATATAGTATTCTTGGCTGCATGTTTTTCTCGTTTAGTGCTCTGAATATATCATGCCAGTTTTTTCTGGCCTGCCAGGTCTCTGTGGATAGGTCCGCTGCCAATCTAATGTTTTTACCCTTGTATGTTACAGACTTCTTTTCCCGGGCTGCTTTCAGGATTTTCTCTTTGTCGCTAAGACTTGTAAATTTTACTATCAGGTGACGAGGTGTGGACCTATTTTTATTGATTTTGAGGGGCGTTCTTAGCATCTCCTGGATTTTGATGTTTGTTCCCTTTGCCATATTAGGGAAATTCTCTCCAATAATTGTCTCCAATATACCTTCTGCTCCCCTCTCTCTTTCTTCTTCTTCTGGAATCCCAATTATTCTAATGTTGTGTCGTCTTATGGTGTCACTTATCTCTCGAATCCTCTCCTCGTGTTCCAGTAGTTGTTTGTCTCTCTTTTGCTCAGCTTCTTTATTCTCTGTCATTTGGTCTTCTATGTCACTAATTCTTTCTTCTGCCTCATTTATCCTGGCAGTGAGAGCTTCCATTTTTGATTGCACCTCATGAATAGCTTTTTTGATTTCAACTTGGTTAGATTTTAGTTCTTTCATTTCTCCAGAAAGGGCTTTTATCTCTCCGGAGAGGGTTTCTCTAATATCTTCTATGCCTTTTTCGAGCCCGGCTAGAACCTTGAGAATTGTCATTCTGAACTCTAGATCTGTCATGCTACCTATGTCCGTATTGATTAGGTCTCCAGCCTTCGGTACGGCCTCTTGTTCTTTTTTTTGAGGTGAGTTTTTCCGCCTTGTCATTTTGTCCAGGTAGGATTTGCTTTCTCCTGCTGTGGAATTCCGCTGTTCTTGGTGACTGAAGTTGGTTTTGGATGGTTTCTTGTTGATCTTCTGGGGGAGGGGCCTGTTGTAGTGATTCTCAAGTGTCTTTGCCGCAGGCGGAATTGCACCGCCCTTGCCAGGGGCCGGGCTAAGTAATCAGCTCGGGTTCGCTTTCGGGAGCTTTTGTTCCCTGAGCGCTTTCCGTAGAGTTCCGGAGGACGGGAATGAAGATGGCGGCCTCCCAATCTCTCGGCCCGGAGGAGCCGAGAGCTTGGGGTTCCGCTCTTCAGTGCGCTCTCAGAGCAAAGCGCCCAATAGCCCCGCCTCCCTGGCTTGCGGTCGCACCTCGAGGAAAGCAGTCAATTGTTGGAGCTGGAGAAAAGCGCCGGGTCGCTTTTGTCTCCGTGGCCTCCGGCCGCGCTCCGAGCCCACCCAGCCTGCGACCGGCACAAGGTAACCCCGGGCTTAGAGCTCACTCCTCGGCTTTGTCGCTATAGCCGGCTTCCCCGCTCTAATACCTGCGAGCTCTGCGGCACTCAGACATCCCCAGTCCTTCTGTGACCCCGCGGGTCCTGGGGTTATGCTGACCCCGCCTGGGTTTCCCCCCAGTTTAGCCTCTGGAGCGATGTCTCCCAGTGGAGCCGACTTTTAAAAGTCCCGATTTTGTGCTCCGTCGCTCCGCCGCTTGCCGGGTGCCGGCCCCTCCCCCCGGGGTCTATCTTCCCGTCGCTTTGGATTCACTTCTCCGCAGGTCCTACCTTTCAGAAAGTGATCGATTTTCTGTTTCTGGGATTGTTGCTCTTCTTCTCTTCGATTTCCCGTTGGATTTATAGGTGTTCACAATGGTTAGATAAGCTATCTAGCTGATCTCCTGCTACCCGATGTCGTCTCAGCCTGCTACTTCTCCACCATCTTGACTCCTCCTGTCTCCTCAATCCTTCTGAAGCAGCAAGAAGTCAGCTGGAATCAACATAGGAACAAATGGGCACGGCTGGAATCCAGTACGATTTTATTGATAAAACAGGGTATGGGCTGGACTTAACCTGTGGCCACAAATTGCAAACCCCTGGTTTAGACTAGATAATGGTACTATAAGCTTTTTTGGAACCTCCATGCGCATACGTAGGGTAATGGGACAAGAAGCCTGAAGTTCTGCTAGAGGATTTCCAGATGCCTGTATCCAGAGGTCTTTGTTTTAAGCACAGCCGGTTTTCTTAGCAGAAAGCTTGGCTGGCTTGTCCGGGTGAGGAAGCTGTCTGTGCCCCACATCCAGGCTGGGGTACAGTGGGTGCCCTTCCCATGGGCTTTTTTCTGCCTCTTTTGCCTTCTGATCGTGTCTTGGATTCTTAAGCCTCTCCAGAATAAAAAATTGGCTTGTATTACAAAAAATTTCTTACCCCACCCCCCTCCCCCCAGAACTACTGCACTGAAGTACTGGACGGTAGAGCTGAGGAGTCTGGTGAAAAGCCCAGCAGGTGGTTCCAATGGGCAGAGCTCAGGATCCCAGCTCCCTGACGGGGGCCATTTTTCAGGGGTTTTTGGATTTACACATTGGCACCTGGCAGCAAAGATTTGTTCTAATATTTGAAATACATTTAATAAATAAAGCCATTTATCTACAGTGGAGTATCTTATTAAAACACAAGAGGAAAGTGTTCACTGCAGGAAGCAGACAGCACTTCTGTTGAGAAAGGTCAGTGCTTGCAAACCGTGTGAGTGACAAGAAGAAGGAGAGGAAGTCAGGGCGTTACCACGAGATGCTTAGCTTCATGGTCCAGCTGGCCAGAGATGCCATCCCAAGGTCAAGGAAAATCACACAGAAACAGTAATTGGTGGAATGACTTCTGACTTGCACGATAGATAAACATTACAAAACATGCAAGCAAACTCTCCTATTTCAAGTGTAATAAGCCACTTCCTTCCAACCCAGATTTTTGCTGCCATAAGACAGCAGGAAAACTGATTTAACATAATGCTTCATGGATTCGTGTAATCTGGGTGGTCCTATCTCTTCCTGAAGCCCCTGATCCATTCAGGTTGTATTCAGTAAATTCTGCTAATACCACCCTCTGTCCAGCCCCCTAGATCCTACCAGTCCCTTCCCCTGTTTCCCCCCTGTGAGACACTACTGAGAGATGTTCAAGTTTAATGAGCCGAGCTTTGTGCAATCAGTAGGTCTACGTGGCTCACTTCGTGCAGAGGAGACACAGTCAGGAAGCCATGGCCACCACGGTGCCTGGTACCCGAGACAGAAGCACAGGGTCCAAACTCAGCGCCCAGCCAGCAGTGCTGCAGGGAAGATGTTTTCAACCCCTTCCACCTTCTGATGTCGTTTGCATGCTTCTTCTTGGTAGAAACTGAACTGCATCCAGATCTCAGCTGTAAGGAGTCTGGAATATGTAGTTTTACATTGTCCAGCCCCTATGGTATGAGTGCACAGAGTACAGAATGGAGTAGAAGTAGAAGTCAGTGCCCACAATTTCCCTTCCTTCCTTCCTTCCTTTTTTCTTTCTTCTTTTCTTTCTTTCTTTCTTTCTTTCTTTCTTTCTTTCTTTCTTTCTTTCATCTGTATCTGTCATCTATGTTTGTATTGATTTATCATCTATCAATTATCTATTGACTATCATCTATCAATCTGTCATCTATCTGTCAATTGATCTGTCATCTGTCAATTTATCTATTGACCCATTATTTACTAACCAATCTATCACCTATCAGTCATCTATTTATATATTGCTCAATCTATTATCTATCAATTTACTTATTGATATATCCTGTATCTATCATCTACAGCAAGTCTATCATCTATCTATTAATCTACTGACCGATCATCTATCAATTTATCTGTTGATCTATCTATGGGGGTGCACACAACAGTGATTCAGAGGCAGAAGACCTGAGTCTTACTAGTCGTGCCCTAGAAAAAATTCACTTAACCTTTAGATACTGGACTTTTCCTCTATATGTGAATATTATAATATTTTTTTCTGGAATTTTTATGAAGATTAAATGACCTCAATTCAGAGTGTGTGAAATGTTGACACTTCCTGAAATGTATCAGAGGCTTTAAAAATCACAATAACGTGCATGGGTATCATAGCACACACATGCTCTATTACCCAATTATGAACGAATAACAGAGATCACTGAGATTACGCACACTGTGGAAAACATGATAAGAAACAGCCTCCTGCTTATCTCTTCTTTCTCATGCATGTTGGAGTAGCATTTTCTTCTGGTTAATTACTCCACATCATAGCATTTGACACTTTCTCATAGTTGGCATTCTCAATGCACGTGACTTTGCTGGCTTTTAACACCATCATCCCGCAGATGAGGTTGTATATTTTGAGCAGTACAATAAAACTTTTAAGCTGATGTAGTATTTGTTTTTCCAAAAGCTCAGGTACATCATAAAGATGCTATTTCTCAGTGATAATTATTGATTGAAAGAATGCTCTGTCCGACGAAAGAGAAGCATGAGACAAGATTTCTGCTCATAAGATATGTCCCTTCTTTACCACGTGTTATTTGGGAAAAATAATTTTCTGTCATGTGGTTGAGTCTTGACTATATTTAAAAATTTTAAACTATGGGTGAAGTATTTGCCTTGGAGGGTCAGTGTAATTTAAACAATTATTTTAATTCTCTGCGTGATGGCCCAGAGATGTGGGTGGTTTTCTAGAGAGGATTTTCAGTTGGGGGACTTGAACCAGGTCTGACTGTGGAGACTTCATTCAGGGAAGCCGTGACCTAAAGTCTCCTGTGATTTCCCACGGCAGAGGGTCTTTAACAGGTGACTCTGAGTGATGGACGTGGTCATGAAGCTGTTGGTCCATCCACCAGGTCCCCACTGCTGATATCTGTCCCCTTTTCAGGGAGAGGTTTGACAACCATCCCTTGTAACACCACCAAGGCCTGCAGAATCCAGTAGGTTGAGTATACGGTGTGTGTTGTAGGGTGACAGCCACCAGAATGTGTATAAAAATCTCAACTCAAGGAAGAGAGAGGCTGCCCAGACCTGCTTCTGTCAGCTGTTGTCCTCTATTATTGGTCAGTTTTGATCAAGGGCTTATGTCTCCCTGGGCAGTCTTTGGGAGTTGGAGGGGAGTTCAGTCCACACTTGAGGGAATTTAATTCTCTTGTTTTCTGAAAGAGTACAAACCACTCTCTTACTCTTGTCTGTTTTCTCCTTTATTATCTTTAAAGACTCTATACTTGGTACACACCAACGAAGGGACAGGTCACGTTGGAGCTGTAGACCACCACCTGCAACAGGCCCACCCGACCTGAGATCCAGACTTGCCTTGTTCTCTGTCCTCCGTCCCACTCATTTCTCCTACGGGCCCTAGGAGCTGCCTCCTCACTGTGTGCTTGTCACCCTTCTGCTCTTTTTACTGTTCTTTTTCAGGTACGTATGTATTATGGGTTGAACTATCTGCCCCCAAATTCATATGGTGGAATTCTAATGCCCAGGATGTCGGACTGTTACGTTATTTGAAGATGATCCCTCCAGAGGTAATTGAGTAAAAGTGAGCTCGTTAGGACGGACCCTGATGCAATACGACCGCCGTCCTTATAAACAGGAGACTTGGAGACAGACGCGGGTGAAGTTGCCACGGGAAGAAAGAGTGGCCGTCGAGAAACCAAGGACAGAGGCTGGGACCGACTCTCTCTCACATCCCCCAGCAGGACCAACCGTGGCGACACCCTGGTCATTGACTTCCAGCCTCCAGAAGTGTGAAAAGCTAAAGTTCTGTTGTGTAAGCCCCTCGGGCATGGCACAGTGGGAGGGAACTAATACAAGAACCGTTCACCTTTCTTTAGAGAAAAGATACTGAAAGTGATGATTTCAAGTATCATCCCCACAATGACAGGAAGAGGGAGTAGGAAATCGTGGGCTCCTGCTGCTTTTCCGGAGCTCTGTGTGATCTTCGGTCCTAACGGTACCTTGTAAAGGAAGAGTTCACGGGGCGCCTGGGTGGCTCAGTGGGTTAAAGCCTCTGCCTTCGGCTCAGGTCATGATCTCAGGGTCCTGGGATCGAGCCCCGCATCGGACTCTCTGCTCAGAGGGGAGCCTGCTTCTCCCTCTCTCTCTGCCTACCTCTCTGCCTACTTGTGATCTCTGTCTGTCAAATAAATAAATAAAATCTTTAAAAAAAAAAAAAAGGAGGAGTTCAGCTTGCAGGCTTCCCGCCGGAGAAACCGAGGTCGGGGGAAAATTAAGTAGTTTGTCTGAAGGCAAGGAAGATGTAACTGGCTGCAGTCAAGCTCTAGGACATGGGTTCTGGTTCTCGGAGGCTCATCAGAGCTCTGCCGTGTGAACACTCATCCCTGATCCCACGGGAATCCAAGAACACCAAATCAACATTTTGTGATTTTTTTTTTTAATTAGTAAACACTTTTTAAGGATTTTGAGAAGCTAAAGCAAATACTCAGTGAAGAGAGTCATAAAAGAGATTTGAGATGCATTTGACATGGGATGGCTTGATTGTAAGCCCTGGGTTCCACTGTCTCAGTGCAATAAATCCAAGTGTTTTCTCTTCTGAACGTTCTGACTTTGGTGTTTCCTTGGGCTGTGCCTGGCATTTGGGTGCTGGTGGGACTTGGGAGCAAGGACCAAGTGTGTGGGGACAGCGGGCCGCCAGGCCCCATTCTGAGCTGCTTCTGTGGGTCCACGATGTTGACGCCTCGGAGACTCACGGGGGCTGCACCATTCGCGGGCAGGAGACGAGGGGCGGTGGCTGGCCTACGGGAGCCGGCGGACATGGATTTGGGCCCAGGCTGCACCGCCACCTCCTTGTGTCTTCGCCGTGTCTCAGGCGACCCCCTGAACTCAGGACTGACCTCGTGAAAGCAGGGACCTCCTCGAGGCTTCTGCCTGATTGACAACCTCACCTTTTCGAAACTAGGGGAGTGTTGGACAGAGAAGCATTTGTGGACGATGCCTGTGAGAACGAATCAGAAAGCGTCTCAACCTCCTCGTGATGTTACAATCCTCTGAACACTCATCCCATCCCCACTAAACGGAGCCCACTCTCCTGTTCGGGGAGTCAGGGCTTTGGGGATTATGCTCCACGATCTCCTGGTTTGTTCACAGAGAGACGACCGTGTGAGGCGAGCCTGCGCTGCGGACTGAGTCTGTGCTCCCCCAAGAGCCGCCTGCTACTCTGGGCTCCAGCTGCTCCTGCCCTCCAACTCCTGGGCACGGCCCACGACCCTGGCAACCCCAGGACTTGGTCAGCAGCAAGGACATCTTGTGGCCTGACCCACCAGGCCCACCTCCCAGCTGAGCAGGCCTGCAGGTATGTGCATGAGTGGTTTTCTCCATTCAACCACATTTGGGCTTTAAAAAAAAAACAACAACTGTGAAATGTGGTACAAGGGGCTATTGTTAATCAGTCTGATCCTTCTCGCTAAGTCTCTCTTGCTGGGACCTGCGGATCAGGCTGCGGGGGTCACGGGTCCTGAAGCTCCCTCGAGCATGATTTGGAGCAAGGCTACCTGGGTTTTCCTGGGGTCAGCCAAGACCCCGAGCTGGGACCTGGGGCACCAAGGACAGGTGCGGCTCAGTGAAGCATTCCCTTGCGAAAAGGAGGGTGGGTGCACGGTCCCTCTTGGGTTCCACTGAAGGGCGAGACCCGCCTTGTGTGCTCGGTTCTAAAGAAGGGAAGGCTCCTCTCACAAACAGAAACTGATTTCCTACCCGTGCTGTATGTACATATACACACGTACGCACCTGAGTTCATACGAGCTCATGGTGATACATAGTATTAAGGGCATGTATCTGTGTATTATAAAATAAACATTAATCTGTGAAAATACATCTTTCATCGCCAGCTGGAGGGTCTATTCTACCTGAAGATGCTTTTAGCTTTAATCTCCTTGGGCTGCTTAGATTTCCTGTCTTTTAAAATTTTCAATGTATGGGTTTTTTTCTGAGTAACTAACCCAATCGATACGAAATTAGAAAAAAATCAAATGTGTGAGTGTGACTTGCATTTTCTTCTGGGATCAAACACATGCACATGCTCGTGAGAAATGCCTCCTTTATTCTGCCCCGGCCCGATGTCTCATCAGTGCCAGGAGGCCCACTAAAGGAAGTGCCTTCTCTTTCTGAAATCTTGTGCCGTTCACGATCTGAAGCGACTGTTCTCGTGGCAGAATCTCCTACTTGCCGCTCGAAGCAAGCCTGCCGGGAGTCCGGCATACTGTAGTTTTATTTATTTGTTTTGGTTTTCGTTAAAGGCTACTGTGTTAGAAAATGTTTGACATCTGATTTGCACTATTTCAGCAGATTTTAACCAGCCAGAAGAAAAACAACTTCTGTATACGCTTTCTAAGTCCAAGGAAAACCTTGAGAGCACCCGCTTTGGGCACTTGAATCGGGAAAGCAGAAGGAGCTATTTAGTCTGGTATGCGTGTGGCGAGGTAAGGAAGGGGATTAGTGCAATACTCAAATGGATTCTAAAAAGCAAGGCATTAAGTCCTGGAAAGGTCTAGCCATCGGTGTTCAAAAGTAAATGTGAAGGCCTTTTGCTCTAAGCCAGTGGAGACCAGCCCGCGCCTGTGGGAGAGACCACCCAGGAGCTGCTGACGGTCGGGCTGGGAGCAGCGTGGGGGGCGGGGGGGGGGCCCAGGCACTGCAGATGTCGGGGGGGGGGCTCTGCACCGTCTGCGCAGGGAGACCGACCAGCCTCGGACTGCTGCGTCGTCTGCTGCGTGCGCCCTGCTTTCTCCCCTGGACGACCTTCCGCCTGGATGTGAGAGGAAGCTTTGCCCTTCAGCTCACGCACTGTGACCATCCCCGCCGGGGCCGGGAGCTTCACAGGATTCTGAGAAGCTGGGTGAGGTAAACGGGGAACGTCACTTGACTTTTCCAGAAGAGACAGCCATACTCGTTGCTAGCTATGTTCTTATTCATCTATGTTGTTATTCATATTCATGGTTATCTAGGTTTATTTTATTATCATTAGTTATATTTATTATGTAATATAATATGGATAGTATGTTCTATATTGTTAGACAATGCACTGACATAAATTATATGATTAGATGTGTACATTAACATATCGTGTGATACATGTATTGATATCGTACTTTTTTCACAAAAGATTTTATTTATTTGACAGAGAGAAAGAGCACAAGTGGGGGGTAGCAGCAGGCAGAGGGAGAGGGAAACGCAGGGAGCCCGATGCGAGGCTCGATCCCAGGACCCCGAGATTATAACCTGACCAGAAGGCAGACGCTTCACTAACTGAGCCACCCAGTCTCCCTATATATATTATTAATACATAATACACAGCTTAATATAATCTGTGTTATGTATATCATATTAATGCACATATTATAATTATTATCCAAGCCTTATTATTTGCTAATTTTTGGACATCAATCTTATTACTTATCATATGAATTGTAAGTATGTTCTTATTTAGGAAACCTGGTAATGATTTATGAAAGAGATGAAGTCGCCCTTGAGATGATTTTTTAAACTTGGCCTCCTTTACTGCTCCCTCCGTCTACAGCTCCTTGGCGCTCACAGAGTGGTGCGAAGACACTACAAGCAGCCACCTGCTGACGTCAGGTATCGACTTGTCCCACAGGAAGACAGATCCTCTTTGGAATTAGAAGAAAACTGTACGAAAGTAAAAAGATGTACAGATTCCACTTTTATCAACTGTCCGTACTTTGTGCAGCAGGACTAGGAGCCCCGAGACCCCCAGCCAGGCCCCCCTGGGAGGCAGCGTTCTGGCTGCGGGGAGGGGACCCTCTGCAGGCTGCTCCCCTCCTGAGGCCGGTCCAGTGGTGGCGGTGCTAGGGAGGGACTGGAGTTACCTGCTACAGCACTTTATGAAAACCTGGGAAGTGCGCGTCATGTGTCCATCCCTCGTTACTGGATCGCTGGTAAGGAATTCCAGGAAGAATAGGTAAAAACGCCTCTTGGGCTTACCCTCGATAACCCTCATGTTTAATGCCTGTTACTATCCTTAAATAAGAGTTATTTTTGATGAGAAATTAGTTCAGATTTTCAAATTATTGTATCGAATTTCTACAGACTTCTCACCACCAACATGAGGTCACAGCCTCCAGGACCCGTCGGTATCTCTGATCCTTCCTGGGGAACTCCCTGTGGGCTTTGATGGTGTTAGGAACCTCCCAGGAGGCCTCTTTGACTCTAAATGGAATCTCTGATTTCCTTATTACATGGGATAATAAATATTACTCAAAATTTGTCTGGAAACAATCACAAGATTAAAAAACACTGGGTGGACCCAGCATCTTTATCTACATCCGGCAAATGAAATGAGCATTTAAGTATTTGCAGCCTCTTCCTATAGAAGTGGCAAAAATGACGTCATTGCTTGAATATCCGAGAAGAGAAAATGACCCCCGAGCCTCCTTGCTGATGTGAAGATTCGTTAGCTGGAGGCTTGGTAATTTTGGGAAAACAAATTTTCTCTCTGAGGCATGAAATGGAAATAGAAATTAAGTGTGGACGCTCGCCTCCATTGGGTGCTTCCTGGGTCCCGGGCGCTGTCCCGGCCACCTCACGGCACCCGCGTCCCACTGGCTGGTGGTGCTGGAAAGCCCCAGAAGGGAGGCCTGGCCTTGGGGTGTGACTTCCCCAACCAGGAGGTGCTGCTTCATTTTTCAATGTAGTCTCATTTTTAATAAAAACAATCCTAATTCAGTTTTACATCCTAGGCTTCCTGCCCTCCATGGGTGGAATCTAGGGGAACGATTTCTATTCTCACAGATTCCTGTCTTCACCAGTGAGTTAGGTGCCCAGCACCAAGGGCCCCCGTCCCGTTGCACAAAGGTTGCTGCAGGAGAGAGCAAAGGACGTGACGCGTTGATGTTACATGAAAAAAAGGATGGGTCAGAATTTTTTTAAAGATTATTTATTTATTCATTTATTTATTTGACAGAGAGAGAGCACAAGCAGGGGGAGCGAGAGAGGGAGAAGCAGGCTTCCCATTGAACAAGGAGCCCTACATGGGGCTTGATCCCAGGACGCCAGGATCATGACCTGAGCCAAAGGCAGCCGCCTAACCGACTGAGCCACCCAGGCACCCCGGGATGGGTCGGAATTTTTAAAGGAAAATGTGGCGGTTTAACTCCCCAAATGGTAACACTCTACCACACCCGTGACAGTGACACCCCCCCCCCCCCCCCGCCAAGAATAACTGAGAAGAACACCATAGGGTGGGAAGTGGGTTTCTGGGAAAAGCTATGCAGCAGCTTGGCCTAAACCGCATGCCCATCCACTAATACCCTCGTTATCCACAATATGAAAAATGTTCTAAAGTTTTATGTCATTTTGCTAAATTAGAATATTGCCTCCCAAACCCATGTGCATAGATGATAATCTTTAAATGTACGGTGAAAACGTGCCCACCAACACTTGTCGTCTTTTGCTTTTTGATACTCGTCCTTCTCCCCGTTGTGAGGTGACTCTCACTGTGGTTCTGAGTTGCATTCCCCTGAGGACGCGTGCTTGGCTTTTACATCTATTTTCTGCATATGCAGTTTCAATTATTATCATGTGTTGAATAAAGGGAACCGTTCCCATTGTGTAATACTTTGCAAAAATTGGGACTACTGGAAGAGTTGAGAAGTAGGAGCTGATCAAGTCTTCGGGAAAATCTTCTACAGTGGGACTATCTAGGGATGATAGAGATGCAGGATGTTTGCACCAACCCGGCGATGCTGGGGCCAGACGGTGAAGGGTCAGGAGAGGCCCGCAGGGTCTGGATCTGGTGGGACAGACAAGAGGGTCAGGGAATGTTTTTCAGCTGGGATGCAGCATGACCAGATTTATCCCATGAATTTGACTTTAGTGACATGGGGACCGTGTGGGGGGGTAGGATTGAATGGCAAGGCCCATCGGCCGGTCATTCCATGTGGGCAGTGATGCTGCTGCCCAGGCGCCGGCATGGTCAGGAGAAAGGCCCAAGTTCCAGAGTGATGTCATTGGCAGCATAAATGGAGCTGGAGGTCCACAGGATGACGTGTGAGGGGTCGGACTCAGGCAGCGGGTGGCCGTAAGGTCCCGGGCTGAAACTGGCCTGGACAGGAGCTACAGCAGGTGTCCACCTTCCTGCTCGGAGCCGCCATGCCTCTGAGCTCCACGTCCTTCTGCCCAAACCCGAAGAAATCTGGAATAGAGAATTGAGGGCCTGTGATCACGCTTTTGGATCCGCTTTCCGTAAGAATAAAAGGCAAACAAATCAATAACTCCTGAACAAGTTGGATATGCAAATATTTGAAAGGGTGGTTATTAAAACCCGTAATTCAGTCTCCGTGGTCTGTCATGATCTTTATTAAAGAAGTTTCTCAATTCCTCAGCCCGTGTATATATAATGTGAGATTGGAGGTAATGATATTCATTGCAAGCTCTGGGAACATTCCCCTTCCTCTGAAGGACATAAACAATGAATATTTATATTTTAAAGAAAAGGATGAGTTATGGTATATTACTTTTCAATAATTTTATATGAATTCAATAAACAGATTATGAATATCATAAATCTCAGTTTATTAAACTAATGATATCTGCTGGGTAACGGGACAGGTTATTCAATCAAACAAGGAAAATACCAATGTTTGATATAGGACATCTTTTTCATTGATCATGGATTTCCATTTGATTGGTATCTGTGAACCTAACGTGATGATCTTCCCTTGGAAGCACTGAGACAGAGGGAGAAAGCCATGGGCTGGCATTGTTCTGCTCACAGACAGAGCAGGGATTGCTGGGTCCGGTGGTATTTTTGTTTTTTAATTTTTTTGGGGGAACCTCCACACTGTTTCCCACCGTTCCTTCACCCATTGGCATTCAAGGGTTCTAATTTCTTCACATGCTCACCAACATTTGCCGTCTTTTGCTTTTTGATACTTGTCCGTCTCCCTGCTGTAAGGTGACCTCTCACGGTGGTTCTGAGTTGCATTCCCCTGATGACACGTGACATCGAGCATCCTGTCGGCCATCTGGAGAGAGTTGTAAGTTACAAAGGGCAAAATGGGCTATAAAACATTATGCCTGTGACAATCCCACTTCCGTAAGAATGTGTGTGTATGAACATAAAAGTCTGTGGGAAGATACCTACAGGGGTGCCGACAGATGTTGTATCTGGTACTGTACTTTTTCATTTTCTTTTTACTTGCCTTTGTTTTTTCCTACAATGACAATGTATTGTTTTGTAATAAGAAACAAGAGGCATAAATGCACGCTGCCCTCCCCTCTTTGAGTACTCTCGTCTAGGTCTGAATCTCAGGTACAGTGAGACGCTGTCAGCCCACTTGCAATGCGGCAGCCAGATCTTACATCCCACTTGCCGAATTTGGCTCAGAGGTGCCTTAAAGTGCCATTTTCCTCACATTGCTTGATTCTGCAAAGAATTATACGAGGAAGTGTGTGGCCTGGTACCTGGGTGGCCCAACCATGTTGACACTGTGGTGGTAACCCCAGGAGGTGGGAGTACCTCCTCCATTGGCCAAATTCATTTTTTAAAAAATTCCTTTAAGAAAACGCTGCTTAGGTTGGCAGACATATTTCCTCAGGAAAGAGAGAACACAAGATAAGCGAGAGCTCTGACGTGCCTTGGGAAGGACATAACCCTTGTAAATCTGATTTAGATGAACAGACTTTGAGAGCATTAAACAAAGAGGGTAAGGGAGAGCGCGTTAAGGAGGGGAGGACGCATTGGTTTACAGAACTCAACAGAACTGCTGCTTGTGACTGAATGCCAGGTGAGATGGCTGGAGCGCAGCCCATGGCCAGGTTGCAAGTGTGTGCAGATCAGGAGCTAGAGAGGCTGTTTCCATGGGCCTGCTGGCTCATTCCCTTCCAACCGGATATCCGGACTCTTCCGTGCCTCCGTTTCCTACCTCCTTAGATGCAAACGACTGGTCTCCTCCCACTGACCCCTTGAGAGGAACGTGCAGAATTCTTCATTTAGAAGATGAACTAGCTCTTTGTGGACTCATCCTCCGGCTTCCTCTTTGTCGGATTCCCTGATCTCATTACTCGTCTCCGGAATACTCGAAGGACTCAGCACAGCGGTCCTTTGCCGCCGGAGAGCTAGATGTCATGGGCCAGTTGCTGGCAGAAACCAAACAGGGCCAGTGGAGGGATTCGTTTCTTTCACTAACTCTAGTAAAAGCACACCCCTAGTCTTGCACCTGGAGAAAGTGTTGTAGGGCACAGAAAAATGGTACACTACATGCATTAGCCTTTGTCTGGAAACTCAGATATTTTTCCACCGCATTCTGTCCACGATGAGTGACCATATTAACGGTCACATGGATAATAGGTACTGATGGAGTGTTTTATAGTCTGCAGAATACACTTATCATCGGCTCCCTGACCGAATGCTGACAGCATCCATGTTTCACTCCCTGCAAGTTTTCCTGCCCACTCACGAGGAAAACAGGTCACATGCTCTTAAGGATGCCATAGAAAGTTCACTTTCTTTCTTTCTTTTTTTTAAAGATTTTATTTATTTATTTGACAGACAGAGATCACAAGCAGGCAGAGAGGCAGGCACAAAAAGTGGGGTGGGGGCGAAGCAGACTCCTTGCTGAGCAGAGAGCCCGATGCGGGGCTCGATCCCAGGACCCTGAGGTCATGACCTGAGCTGAAGGCAGAGGCTTAACCCACGGAGCCACCCAGACACCCCGAAGTTCATTTTCAACTTTCCAACTCCTGCAACTGATAACCTTGGTTCTCGAGGTTCTCAGAAATGGCTGGCTCTCCCTTCGCATTCTGGGAAACTATAGTAAGTTTCTTACTACAGTAAGATGGCCAAATATCTCAGAGCTTCGGCTTGAAGTTAAGCCTTAAAACTCTAGTTTCTGTGTGCTCTCAGCGATAGCAGGAGCGATCTGTGGGCACAGCTGAAGCCCAACGGGCAAGAATGTCTTAGCAGGGGTGTCCGCAAACCGCATCAACAGATGGAGTCAGAGGCGTTGCTTTCAGCAGCAAATATTTCATTGATGGCCACTGTCATGCTATTTCTGCTTTCAGAAACGTGTATCACTCTTACTTAATCTTTCCCAATAACTGGGTTTATTTATTCCGTAGGTGGAGATGAGAGAAATCAGCCCAAGTGACAGTCACGATCGAGAACCTCTGGGGTAGAGAGACCTTCTGGAACCCTGTAGGGAAGGGGTGGGGGGTTAGACAGGCTCATTCTACGTATGTCACTTCCCGGTGCTGAAAAATCGCGTCAAGAGGTTGCACATAAATGCCGAACGGCCGGGGAGATAAGAGAGGCCCCTGGGGTATTCTGCGTATTAAACCCCTTGTCAACGACAACCGTTTATTGATGCGTGTGAAATGTTTTGGAGCTGGAAAGGGTTGTTACAGTAAGTGTCAAGTCTTATTATTATAAAATTCCAGGAGGGCTTTGCCAGAACATGTGCCTGTGACATTCCATTTTTTTTCAGTGAGAACTGTATTTTTAATAAAAAATTTTAACTCCTCTCAATAAAGATAATATTATTACTACTTAGCAAAAACATTGGAGAACAGCTTCCTTTGAGCCAATTGTGTCAGTGCAGACCCTTGAGGGATCTGTATCTCACACGGGGGGAGCTCAGCTGGTCTTCCCTGCCTTCACTCACTGAATAACGCAAACACTTTACTTGTGAATTAAGGTATAACTTGGAATTGGCCAGTGTTTCATACAAAATGCAATCATCCCATCAGTTCACACTATGGATATAATTTGCTGTCTGAAAAGGAAATATTCTTGTGTGGCTCACCTCCTGCCTCACCAAACAGTGCACCCGTCTCATGCAATGCTTAACATTTTGAATTTTGTTGTCTACGTTGATTATGACAAACTTCAAAAGAAGTCGCATGTAGAGAAAGGGAAACTCTCCTACACTGTTGGTGGGAATGCAAGCTGGTGCAACCACTCTGGAAAACAGCATGGAGGTTCCTCAAAAAGTTG
Organism: Martes martes; assembly: GCF_963455335.1. Taxonomy (NCBI): domain Eukaryota; kingdom Metazoa; phylum Chordata; class Mammalia; order Carnivora; family Mustelidae; genus Martes; species Martes martes. The sequence continues at coordinate 136,912,343 of NC_137896.1, read as the reverse complement.
AAAATAGAACTACCCTACGACCCAGCAATTGCACTACTGGGTATTTACCCTAAAGATACAAACATAGTGATCCGAAGGGCCACGTGCACCCGAATGTTTATAGCAGCAGTGTCCATAATAGCCAAACTATGGAAAGAACCTAGATGTCCATCAACAGATGACTGGATAAAGAAGATGTGGTATATATACACCATGGAATACTATGCAGCCATCAAAAGAAATGAAATCTTGCCATTTGCGATGATGTGGCTAGAACTAGAGGGTATTATGCTGAGCGAAATAAGTCAGTCGGAGAAAGACAATTATCATATGATCTCCCTGATATGAGGAAGTGGAGATGCAACGTGGGGGGCTTGGGGAGTAGGAGAAGAGTAAATGAAACAAGATGGGATCGGGAGGGAGACAAACCATAAGTGACTCTTAATCTCACAAAACAAACTGAGGGTTGCTGTGGGGAGGGGGTAGGGAGAGGGTGGTTGGGTTATGGACATTGGGGAGGGTATGCGCTATGGTGAGTGCTGTGAAGTGTGTAAACCTGGCGATTCACAGACCTGTACCCCTGGGGATAATAATACATTATATTTTTATAAAAAAATAAAAAATATATAAAAAAATGAAATTTAAAAGTTCAAAAAAAAAAAAAGAAGTTGCATGTAAAGTCTGGCTCTCAGGATAAACACTGAGTTCATCATCTTGAGATACAGTGGCATGTCCATAAAAGCCCAGAATAGATCTGCCTTTGGAATATTTCACAGATTGAAGGCAGGTGGTATCGAGGAATAGGTCAGAGAGATCTGCATTTGTGTCCACTGACAAGTGAATTCTCACAGAGTTACGGAGTTTCACCATTTTCTGGGACGGTCACAACGATGCTGGATTCTGAGTCGACCTAAGCATGTTGCTGAAGCCATGGCTTGATGAGTGAGGAAGGGAGCTGGCTGGCCGCTTTGTTTCCCCCTGTGACCTCTAGGAAACACCGGAGATATGCTAGTAGGGACCTTTCTGAGAGTTTGTTTTCAGCTCTGGAGCTCCTGGATTCACTTTCACTGGTCATCTGCCCACATCCCTATAGGCTTTCTAATGGCAAAGGGGCACCTGCATTTACTCTGAATGCCTCGTGATACAAACACACAACCTGGGGAGTGACCAAGTGGACAAAGTTACTGGATGCTTCCGTTGTTTATACAGTTCCCAGTTGGACTCACTACCATGGGTCCACGGTCCCAGAACTGAGCAAAGATAAACTCCTCTTAGGAAATCACAGAAATATTTTATTTTATTCCCTTTATCAATTTGTTTTCCATTCTAGTCCACAAAGCGGCTAAGGGTGCTTTAGAAGTCCATATGTAATTGTGTTATAAGAACACAGGAGGAAATGAGCGCTAGAGGGGAGAATTGCAGATAAGTCACCCGTAAGGGCAGCGTCTATGTGACGGGGGTTTTCCATCCCCAGGTTGTTATCATTGTTTTTAAGTCGGTGTTAGTCACAAAGGAGGAAAGCCATGGTCACACAGTCACGCTTCTTAATGGCAGGTGGTGGTGTCAGACATACCAAAGAGGACGCTGACAAGCGCTCTGGACGGCCTGCTTCTCTCTCCCCAGGAGTCAGCACCTGTGAACTGGCTCTCTTTTCCTGTCCTCTTCTTGTTTTGGCTTTTAAGCAAGCCTGTCATCTAGTTGCATCCCCTTTCCAATACAAGGGCATCCACTCTACCCATCAGTGCTAAGGTAAGCTCGCTCCTTGCACGGAGCCCTCCTCTGTGGGTAATATGGTGCTCCCAGTACAGCAGCTGGGCTAGAAGGGGGCTCTTAAATTCTTAGTGTTTTGATCTTTTCAGTGCACCCATCTTTCTGACCTTGGTGGCTAGGGTTTCATTCTCAAGTGAAGACAGTATACAGTAAGAGTGAGTCTATGTCCAGCACATTATTTATATCTGAGCTCATCTAGAGTGGGCGAACAGTAGACTTGAAAATGTGTCATGGCACCAACACAGTAGAAGCTTATTTGTTGCTTGTAAATGTCCTGTGCTGTCATCTAGGAGCCCCAGTGGATGGAGGATTTCCCGTCTTCAATGTGGGGCTTCTTCGTTTGCTCTGGGGTCATCTTCCTTCCACCTTCCCTAGAGGACAAATGAGCATGTCAAAGGAGGGTGTCTGGGCTGTTCTTAGAGGCTACATCCAGAAGACAGGCACGTTCATCACTTTCACGTGCAGTCTGGGGCTCGGAGTGAGTCATGTGGTTTACCTAGCCGGTAGAGAGATGGGGACAGAGCCTGCCCTGTGGCCAGACAGAGCAGGAGGGTATGGTCCTGCCGAGTGCTGGCGGTCTCTACCACACTGTTTCCCAGGTTTGTGATGAAGAGTAACTGAGTCAACAGTTGCAACACTTGGAAACACGCTGGTAGAAGTGGTAACACTTAGAAACACTTAGGAACACTCTGGTCAAGGTATGGACTCTGTAAACGTCAGCTCTCACTCTGTTAGTAGGATAGTAGTATGCCCAGTGTTTGAAGATAAAAATTTTCTTCTGGCAGATGAGGAAACAGGCTCTGAGAGATCGAAGCCCTGATTTCAGGCGACTGGTAAGGGATGGACTGGACCCATGATCTTTTTCACGAAGCATGACTACTTCGGAGTTGACGTTTCAGTAGTGCTTGCTGGGACGTTACTCCTTTCAGAGCCTAGAGGACCACAAAGAAGAAAAAAAATCAAACTGCTAACTGCTGTGAAAAGTAAATCTCCTCGGAATATTTTTATTTACTTTCCAGTAAAAAGGGGGGAATATTCATTTATGTGAACACCAAAGGAGGCTTAGAAACCTATTGTCTCTCTCAGAGTTTGAGGGGAATAGCCATGTTTTAACATCCCAGCGCATCTGGGGCCCCCGTGAGCACTCTGCGACCATTTGGCCTCCACTCCTGTCTCTGTAATGTGGGCTGTGCCAACACTGAGCATCTCAACAAAAATACATGGAACATTTGGCCCAAAGACAGCGACTATTTCTCTGATCTTGGGCACACACCCCTGCTTTCCTCACACTTTAGGGTGAACTCAGTGTTCACGTGCACGTGCCCTGGGGCCGTGCTCCTCAGGACCCTGTGCCGGGCTCCTCCGGGGGCCAGTGGGAGCGCACACAGTCCACGATGTGTGAGATTGGCTCCTCCCCGTCAGTCCCTCAGATAGACTCCTCTGAATATTCTGTTTTCTTCCTAACCCTTTTTATAGGAGCAACTGTCTTTATTGCATCTTAGATATGTATTATCATATCAAGTTCTCGGGGTGTACGCTTGTTGACGAGGAGATATGTGTTACTTGATTACAGCTGACAATGGTGGGAAAGCCCGCTTTTCTTTGTCTTTTAGGCACATCATGTTTTGAATGCTCTCCGCTTTGCAGACTGCTTGCTTCCTGTCAGGCAAACATCGTCCGTGAAGCTGTTGATTTTGAGGTACGTCGGTGTAACCAGGTCTATTGTGGCCGAGGGTCCCGGCTGCCCAGTGAGCTGAGGGGAGTTCACCGGCCGCCCATTCATGGGACACCGGGGCTCCCCAACACGGGTCAGGAGCTCTGTGTCGCGTCTTCATCTGTAGCGTTTCACCCTGGACCTTGAGGGGGAGCTCGGTGACCTAGATGTGACCCCTGCTGAGACTGGGGGTCATGGATTGATGGCGTCCCTCACGTTGCTCTGTGAGAGCAGAGGCTGGGCTTGTTTGGGGAAATTATTTATATCAGGGATGAGTGAATACGGACCCTCCCAGAAAGCATTGTTTTCTTTCCTAGAATTAATTTTAAAGAAATATAACTAACTCTTGCTCAGGTCAGCGTGAACGGGGTGGGTTTGGCTTCTGCCAAAGTGGTGGCAACCAGCTTAGATGAGGTCCCTGGGGTAGTGAGGGACCCTGTTGGCCATTCGTTCTGCTAACCCGCAAGAGTGTGCAGGCTTGTCACAGAGAGGTGGTGGCCAGTCTTCCACGGAGAGGGGAGCAAACACACAACGTGGTGTTCACGGCAAAGCGTCTCGTCCCCCGTGTGCAGGTCAACCACGTGTACGTTCTTATCTGACACGCAAACCTTCCACCTGGGCAAGGCAGGTCTCCATCGCAACACACGAGGTCAGAAGAGGTCAAGGGCTGAGCATGGTGTCACTGGGCTGGCTTTCCTGCCTCTGGCTTCACCTTGGGGACTCCAATCAGACCAAGCTCCATGACCCTGACCGTGACCATGCTGCAGGGTGCTGGACCAAATGGGACTCTCAGATCGTGCTCCCTGCAGAGCCCTGGCAATAACTCAGCAAAGTTTGAAAGTGTCGTGAAAACTCTGTAGCCTTTCCCTGCATTTTTCAGTCCCATGGTTCATTATTTGAAGATATATTTATCAAGCATAGTTTATGTGATTCCCTGATGATACCCACAAATAGAGTATATTTGTAAGCAGCAAATAGAATCATAATCTGATAAATTTGATCAGAAAAAGAAGTTTACCCTTAAAGATACTTATGTAAAAAAAAGAGAGGCAGAAATTTAAAAAAAAAAAAAAAAAGAATTCCTTACTACAGGCCCGAAAACTAAGCTGCTTGTGGAGAAATTATACCCACTTTACAGATGAGAACTGAGGCTCAGTACAGTTTGCTGACCCGGTCATGACCACACAGGAAAGGAGCCGGACCCAAACACTTGTGCGTGTAACGCCCATGTGCGTCCCCGGTCCCCCTCCCCACCACACGCCCCTCTCGCTCCGGGACCCACGGTGATTCCCTGTTGCCACCACCACCCCCCCTCCCCCCCATGGAGCTGGGCCCTCAGCTTCTCAGGCTTGCTCTTTGGGAGCAAAGCAGGGACTGATTCAGCGGACTGTTTCGTTGGGAACGCGACTACACTCCGAGCGCTAAGCACAGGCTGGAGAGTTTAGTTGCCCAAAGGTGTGGATTTTTGGCCAGCGGGTATCATGAGACTTTTTGCCCTGTGGAGTGTCATACAGTAGGAGGCATGCACGGTGGGGTAATACACAATACATGGTGTTTACGAGGGCAGTCTTCTGATTTCAGGTTTTTTCCAACATAGTAACAATCACTGACTGCATTGTCCCCACACCTAAGTCCACCTGTGGGTGTACATGTGTCCATTCACCGTCCATCTTCCTGTCTCTTTCTCCTTTCTGCCTCCCTCTCTACCTGTGTGTCTGTCTGTCTGCCTGCCCGTCTGTCTAATCTTCTATCGAGCTATCATCATCTACCTATTGTCTGTCTGTCCTTCGTGTGTCTGTCATCTTTCTGCGGCTTAAGCCTCCCAAGGGCAGTATTGTCAAGAGAGACGGGATGAGCCTATTGTCACTGCCACGGCCTTGCCCCCTTCACTCAGGCTCCTGGCTTGTAACCAGCCCCGACATTATGTGAACTGAATTTGCCATTGATTGGACCGTAAGTGCTTAAAGACCGGGGTTTCACTCAACATTAAATTGCTTGGATCCCAGGGCGCCTGGGTGACTCTGTGGGTGAAATGTCTGCCTTCAGCTCAGGTCATGATCTCAGGGTCTTGGGATGGAGCCCTGCCCTGGGTTCCCTGCTCCGTGGGGGGCCTGCTTCTGCTTCTCTCTTTGCACCCCCCCCACTTGTGCTCTCTCATATAAATAGATAAAGAAACAAAATCTTAAAGAAAAAAAACAAAACTTGGGTGCTTCCTCCACATCCACATGGACAAGAGTGAAGGAAATGGAAAGTGTATTTTTAAACAGATCGCTGGGCTTTGAAATTGCTCACTTGAGGAGCTGCTCCCGTAAGTCTGGGTCTCTGACGATTAGGAAAGGAGGCCCAAGTGCGTCCCAGTTCCAGGTGAGCCCGACCTCGCGCACTGAGGCCACACTCTTCCTATTGGTTTTCAAGGCCTCGAGTGTCACGGCCTCAAGCTTCCAGTCCAGCTGGATTTCGCAGCCCCCGAGTTCATTCAGCTCCCAGAACCTCCCTTAAGAGCCTCCCCCAGCGAGACAGCGCAGGTGCCCAGAGCCTCGCCTCCTCGACCAGACGTCCACGCAGGCACCTGGTCTCTGGTTTAAGCATGGGCCGTCAGATGTCCACACTCAGACACCCAGGGGCCCCCCAGCCCCAGGAGGACGCCCCGGTGGAGAGTCAGAGCCGGAGACAGGCAATCGTGCTCTGCGACAAGCCTCAGCAGACGGCTGCACAGTCTCGGAAGACGACGGAAAACAGCCCCTGACGCCGGGCTGGGCAGTCAGCCTCTCAAGGAAGATCGCTTGAGAGTCGGGTCCTGGAGGACGGAGGAGTGTGTGAGACGCTGGGACGGCGGGCTGCGGGCTGAGGAGGTAGGAGTCTGCGCTTACGAGGTCCTGCAGCTCTGAGGCCGGGGTGCGGGCGGTGGAGGGGTGTGAGACGGGCAAGCGTGGGGCGCCAGACCAAGGGGCCCAGCTGGGGTCTCCCCCAGGATGAAGGAGTTGGGAGTTTTCTGTGTGATGGGGAATCTAGAAGTGTCAGGAAGCAATGTGATAAAATGTATTTTGAAAGACATCTTGGGTGTTAGTCTGAGCATGAATTAAGAAACTAAACGTTGTGGGTGGTTTGGATGGGGAGAAAGAGGTGAGACGATGAAGCGGTGATGAGCACAGAGCAGAGATGACCAGGGGACATCCCCGAAGGACAGAGACTGGGCTGATGCTCGGGCGTGGGACGTGGCCCAGAAGCAGTGCTGGTCTTCCTCGAGGGGCGCCGGTGGGAGGCAATTGCTCTTGGGCTTTGAGTACGGGGTTCGGAGAAGGCCGTTTGGGAGGACATGGAGAGGTAGTCTCGTGTGGACGTGTTGAGCTTGAGGGACCAGCAGGCCCTTCCCATGATGATGCCCTGAGCACTTGGGTGTACATGATGGGAGCCCGGGAGAGGCTCAGCTGCCCGCTGAGAGACAGGATTGTCCGTGTAAGACAGCAGACACGCCTCCATATGGATGTCGCAGCTGCCCTGCTCTGCCCCCCTGTTCACACCCCTGCCTCCCTTGGACCCTGGCCTCACCTCCCTTGCTCTGGCTGCCCCGTCCCACCTTGCCTGGTCAGGGTGCCTCTGCCTGCATCTGTGTGAGGCTTCCTCAGGTCTCCACACCCAGGGTACCTTCCCAGACTCCAGCCCATCCCAAGGACTCCCTTATCTTCCTTACTGACAATGCTATTGTGCACTATCGTGATGGTGCCTACATTCTCTCTTGAAAGCCTAGGGATTTAGGCTCAAACCCCAGAGTCAAAGCCTGGGTTTCTTCTCTTCTGTGTTACGGTTCCTCACGGCTGCTCCCTTCGCCTCTTCTACCTGTAGCTTGCTCGTCACCCAAGTGGAGAAAGTCGTCTCCCTACTCTTCTCAGGGTTGTTATGGGAACCAAGGGGAGCAACGGTCACATGCGCTGCCCAAAGTCAAGTACACGGGAAGCCCGTATGTAATATTAGCTTGCATTTTTATTTTCCCCAATACTTAGATGTTCGTATTCTCGAGGATTAAAAAGAACATAGTCCAGATGATAACTGAAAGTTTCATGGTGCCTTTTATGTTGAGATGTTTTCTTCGTAGAGATAAGCATTTCCCGAGTTCTTTCTGTGCACTCCGGTCTCAACCGGGGTCTAAGGACATGTCATCCCATCGAGTATTTCCCTGAAAAGTTGACTGTCTTTGGGGATTGAGGGTATGGAAATGCCAAACGGCAACGGTATAACGACCAGTGATTAAAATACCTTTAGCTGCGATGGGAGGATGGCTTGTCCTCGTGACTGTGTCCTGAATTATTTATCCTCCTGGGGGAGGAAGGGCGATGCTACTGTGCCGTGTGGTCGATTACAGCGGGCGCGACCCAGGGTCAGCCGTGGTACCTGTCCAGCCCACTCTTACTTCCGGCTGTAGGCGAGTGGCCGGGTGCATGAGGAACTATGGGGACCTCCCCGATTTCACCGACAAAGGTCAAGCTGAGGCGCCTTCTTTGCATTCACAACGGCAAGTCTCATCTTGCAGATAAATAAGGCTTCTTGTTGCTTTAGGAAGGCTCTGGGAGACACGTGTGGTCTCTTGCTTGGAGCTCAGCACCCATCCGGCGAGGCCAGGCACAGAGGGATGGTCAGTCAGAGTCAACGATGGGGCACAGGGAGCCAGGATGACAGGAGTCCACACGCAGCAGCTGCTGCTGTGTTCATGGGTTATTAAAACCCTAATAGCATGCAGCATGGTCCATTTTATTTGGAGGAGGCTGTACTTTTATCCAGCCACATTAATGCAATTATGCTTTTACAAAAGGGCTGTTGGCTTAGGAGCTGTAGCAGCCCATGTTGCAAAGAAGGGGACTTATTCTGACACGCAGGCATGGTGTTATCTTGAACCGAATAAAAAAAAAATCAATGCAATTTGTGCTTAGGCTAGCCGATCTCTCCCGTTGTCATGGCTACACCTTAAGGTATTGATTGATTCTGAGAGATCCTCGGCTCTAAAGGGGCCTGGAAAAGGTGGGAATATTTTGTTCAGCAGAAAATAAACAGTCCCCAGGATGCAGCTGACTCTAAGAACAGAGTAAATTTTATGAACCCACGGTCCCCTGCCCAACGCTACTGCACCCTTCCTGAGAGAGGTTCAGGGACGACTTGGAACAGGTGTGAGACCACCCTCAGGCCCAGGGGAGCCTGCGACAGGCTTCGTCGTGTGACAGCAGAGTGAGCTGATAGGCTTGGGGAACACCCTAGAAAGGAATCAGAGACAAATACATAAATGGAATCGTGTTCCCTGTGAGTCAGGAAGGTAATGGGCAACCGTCACGTCTTACCTCAACAGGGGAAGCCAGCAGCTCAGAAGATGAACTGACAAAAGGGAAACGTTCTTAGAGTTTTTAAAAATGCACGTGTAGACAGAGTGGTAACTGCGGGATCTGCGAATTCTGATTTGTTTTTAATGTATGTGTCCTCAAAGTGATGCTTCTTGCTGGGATGTTTTTCAGCTGGTTGAATGCCGTGTAACATTTTGATCAGCAAAGGCCCTGCCAGTCCGACTGCCCAGATTTTATGATGCCACCGACACTGGTTGTTTCCCGTCTGTTGTTAGCACGGATTCAGACGAGGGTGCAGACTGGAGACCGAGGGAAAATGCACGTAACTTCAGGGGAAACTGATCCTGACTGATAGGAGCTGGAACGATGGGGAATCTCGTGAAAGGCAGAAAACCTGTTTCCGACCTTGGCTCCGCAGCACGGGTCTGACCCCTCCCCAAGTCCCACGGCTCCTGGAGCATTCTGTGCCCTTTAGAACGCAGCTTCTGCCCTGAGGTTTGAAAAACGCCATCGATATCTTTAAAAGAAGAAAAATGAGTGAAATTTCAAGGGAACAACAGACAAGACAGAAGACAGACCCCCACCCTCATTTAAAATAAAGAGTAGGGCTCATTCTGAGTCTTTAACAGATCTTACCTATCGTCAATATAGGCAAGTTAACACAAACTTGGGTTAGCCTTTTTGCTGGGTTCAGCTGCCTGCAGTGAGAAGTTTAAGTTTTCAATAAGAAATATTTGTGCAAAAGTCGTTTCAGACTCAACACTGGACGCCAGTAGAAATTGCAGGAGCCGGGGTCTTCCCGTCTTCTGCTTAGTGCCCTGTGCCCAGTTTTCACCATGTGAGGTCGAAGGGGTTTTGTGTCCATTTTACAGATGTGATGCTAGGGACTGTTTCTCCCCAAAATCCATGTGTTGAAACTCTAACAAATGGGATGATATTAGGACGTGGGGCCTGTGGAGTTGGTTGGGTTTACGTGGGGTCGTGAGGGTGCAGCCCCGAGGTGGGTTAGTGCCCTTGTAAGACGCTATGGGACAGATGGCTTTCTCTGTGGTATGCAAGGGCACAGTGAGAAGGCGGCTGTCTCTTCACCAAGAGCCAAATCGGTCAGCACCTTGATCTTGGAGTTCCAGCTTCCAGACTGTGAGAAAGAAGTGTCTGCACATCTAGCCCTTCTCGTAAGCTGCTGAGAGACCCAAGTCCCGGAGAGCTACTATGACTCTGCCCTTCACGGGCCCCCAGCTGGCTACCTTGGCTCCCATTAAATTCCGAGTCCATATTATTTCACAATGATTACAAAACCCCTTGCAGATCTAGGGGACCACCCCAATTATTAATTGTGCAGCAAATACTGTTTCACACCAATCACGTAGATACACACGTCATGACTAGAAGGTCACATTTGTATTTCTGTGGTTCTGGAGAACCTGCAGAGTCCTAAGCCCAGGTACGTTGCCCTGTGGCTGAGTGTGCTGTGGTCACCGAGGAAAGCTGGCGGTTGGGGTTCAGCTGGTTGCAGAGATCCCGAGAGGAGGGCACTACTGGTGTCTCCAAGGCCACGTGTTCCACAGGAGAAAGTGTAGTCTGTAGTTCAAGCTCCCTTTTAGGGAAATATAAGTGGGGTCTAAAACTTTAATGTAGCTGGTATGACCGAGGAGTTGCTAGTTGATGGGCAAAACAGAGACAGCCACTCTTTGTTTTTACTCATGAATATAAATAAAAATCACTCTTGAAACCAGGTGGCTCACACAGTCTGGTTCCTAAAAGCAGACTGTTTTCTCCAGTGGCTCCAACAGTCTACGTCCTGGGAGTAAATATTTTATATTTGGTTTCGTTTTTTTTTTAATGTTTTTTAAAGGCTGCCTCAGCATTTACAGGTAACTTCTTTAAAATCCAGACAGCAAGCAAACACAGCTAAGAAGCCCATCTCGGAATGCTGTCCGTGTCCTGGGCACGGCACAGGCGGGCGGCACCTGCTCCTGGGCACCGGTGGTTACAGGACACGTGAGTCAAGATGCTGCACGTTAGTCGGGAAGCCCCAGGAGGGGTCCAAGCGCCAGCGTAGGAGCACACGCCACATCTTCGTTACCTGCCGGGAGTCCGTCTGACGTCGCATGCGTTCTCTTCTCTGTGCCGTTGATCGTTTCCTCGTCTCTAGACTCCTGCAGGGAAGTTACGCTGCTCTTGGTCTGGGAGGCCCTGGCAGGCTCCCCTGGCTCTCAGGCAGCCCAGTCATCACCATTCTTACCTTATAACAGCACCAGCCTTATAACAGCACCAGTTTTCCAAGATTTGTCCCATTCACGAACTCACCGGGGTTTCATTCTTTCAAGAGGGGCCAGAGTGAGTGCAACGGTCATTGTTTTAGTGAACAAGCAGCTGGAGCACAGAAGGTACACGCGGACTCACCCGGGTTAACCTGGGCTCGTGCGGGGCCGGTCGAGGACTGGAATCCAGGCGCTCTGCCTGGTGCAGCATGTTTTTGCTGCCGTGTCACTGCCGCTGCTGCCAAGAACGGAGATCTCACTTTGTGGCCTAGTTTCTGTTGGGTCCGTAGAACCTTCCCTGGTTGTGGGTGGGGCTTGCCTAGAGGGGTCTTCGTACTGGCTGAGAAATAGAAGATTTGGAGTTGGTTATGTCAGGTTGAAACTGGACGTCTACGTGATTCTTTTCTTGGGGGAAATGCTCAAATTTCTTTGCGCTTTATTTCATAATCTATAAGATGTGAATACGTCCTCGTGTGCTTATACCGAGGACCCTAAATGAGGGAAATCCTGCAAAATACTCATCCTTGTGCTTGGGACGTAGTTAAAGGTCAATGCATTGTCCAATGCTCCTTTGAGCCTCAACCTGGGTCCGGAGGCTTCCTGAGTGTGACCTGACCCTTTCCCAGGACACGGAGCAGGTAGAGAGTCCCAGGTCCCCTGAATCAGTTCAACACGTGCAAAGAAAATAATTAACATGTTTTTATTTACCTCAAATAGAAATCTCTGGTGTGGTTCCGTGTGGCTAACTCTTCATCTCTCTGTCCTAAATGTTGCCTTAATTAAGCTCGCTGCAGAACTTCTGCACTTTTCCATGAAATTAGAATGAACGAATAAAGTGCAGATTCTAATTAGCACTTCCTGCAAATTAAAGAGATCCCTCTTCCCTTTGCTGAAGGAAAGGTTGCTGGGAAAAAAAATAAGGATCTTTGAAATGTAGTTTTTCTTTTCAGAGAGGAGTGATATTCTTGGCAAGCGTGCTGCCGCAGACGACAGACACAGCCATAGGCCAACGTGTCCTGCAACCGTCGGCGTGATCGAGGGACCCCTCGGAGGAGTAGCTATAGTCACTGAAAGGAAAGAAAAAATTCTTGCAATAAACATTTTTTATGGGAAGTTACGCATGGATGCATTTGTTAAGTTGTTTTAAATAACTCCAGCACTTCATAAAAATGGGATTTGAGGGAACACTGACGTTTCATTTCAGGGGATGGTAACATCTGCATTCGTTGAATGATTTATGTCTGTGACATTAACTGCGCATTATCGAGAAAACGCTGTTTGACCTCAGGCAAGCTGGCGTGAGACATGGGCTTGTTCCAGGTTGAAATTTCTCTCTTAAATTTTTCATGAAATTCTCCCGGCAGGGTCACTGTGGGGTTCTGAAATATCCTCGGCCTCAGAAGGGCTCCCACTCAGCCCTCAGAAAAGTGCTTTTTTTTATTAACACCCCCTCCCCTACACTCTCACGCCTTGGAATAATATAGAATGGGGTTAGGTCCATCCATTGTAGAATTGTCATTTTTCCAACAAAGCATCATTATATGAAACACTTAATTATTCATCACTAATGCCTGTCCTGGTGTAATATTGGCTTCACTCATTTTGAAAGCAGCGACCCAGCTTTTCCTCCTTGGAGGCTGATGGCCGGTTTCGTGAGATTTCCTACGTGCAACACAGCTCACGCGTCCTTGCGCGCCATCCCCCTACATTCTTCGGCGAGTAAAATCCACGCTGTGCACGATGGGCTCTCGTGTGGCCAGGCTCTGTGAGGATAAGAAACCCTTCCAGTGGCTGTGGGAGGGAAGGCAGACTTCGGGAAGGAACAGGTTTTTGAAAGACCGTCAACTCGGTGATGCTGCAAGCCATGTATTTTTAAATGGGACACACGTCTTGATTATAAATAGATTATGTACTTGTGTACGCACCTGTTTACAGACTTGGAATGATGGCAGTGGCCTGCAGCAAGGGTCGCCCGCCTGCAGGGGGCACAGCACTCTGGAGGCCAGCCCTGCCGTCCCCAGTATTTACAGTCCAGGGCTCCCAGTGGGAGCACGGAGCCTCCCTGGCACACTCTCGGCATCGCCTTCTGAACGCGACACTGGCTCTCACTCTGCTCACAGAGGGGCCTTACACACCGTCTTACGAGCTTGGGAGCCCCCATGGAACGGATCAGGTGTCTGGAGAACGGCTTTCCTACCCCAGCCGAGGCCACGCTCCGATCTGGGGGGCAGAACCGCTGGAGGGAGTGTGTGGATCCACTTGGGGAGAAATCAATAACCTCCATTTCCACGAGCTCCGTAATTCAGGGAGGTGGCCGTCCCGGGCGGACCCACGGCGCCCCTTCAGGATGACTCCCATCCTGGCCTCCCCGCTGTCCTGGCTGTGCCCAAGCCCACCTCTGTCGGCTTCCAGGGCGGAAGCAAGTGTCCCCACAGCCCTCACACCCGCTTCTGCGGAGCTCATTACCAGGGTCAGAAGGATCCACGTGGGTTTTGGAAAATTCCTGTGGCTCCCCAGATTACCAGAAAACAAAACAGAAAAGGTCCTACGAGGGAAAAATGTATGTGTTTGGGTTCATTTTAAAGGAATGTTTCCCCAATTTCTGTTTAACTTGGGTTGTTTTCTTTTAAGCCACGCATCGTAGTGATTTGGGTGGATTTAGTTGGATGATTTCCAAGTCCTCCTTTTCTGGATTCTGACTGGATTATGATTTACGTGCTCTGTGTTTTGGGTTGACTTGCGTTGCTCCCAAACTCATACATTGAAGTTATAACCTGCGGACCCTCAGCATGTGACTATATTGGAGAATAGGGTCTGTAAAGAGGCGATTAAGACCAGATGAGGTCATCGGGAGATCCTGGCGTCCTCGGGGGAGAGGAGCTGAGCACACACACGCACAGCGGGACGACCCTGTGAGGACGCTGGGAGAAGGCGGCCGTCTCCACACGGAGGAGGGAGGCCTCGGCAGACACCAGCCCCGTGGACACCTTGATCTCGGACATCCAGACCCCAGAACTGAGAGAAGATAAGCCCCTGCTGTCCAAGTCCCCTGTCTGTGGCGTTCGTGACGGTAGCCATACTTTGTTACCGAACATCTTCTGTTCTTTTCCTTTTTATTATAAAAAGTCAAATGTATGCTTTGATGAGTTCTGACAAATACCCACCCGCATATCCACGTAATCAGATACAACTACGGAATACTCGCTACCTCAGGACGTTGCCTCGCGCCCCTTCCAGTCTGTTCCCACCCCTCAGCCGACCGTGGGATCACAGACCAGCCTCGTCGTCTTGAGCTTCGTAGGACGGAGAAGTGTGAGAATCAGCTGGGATGCCGATCGCCCTCCTGTCAGCTTGGGTAGGTCCGCTTCAGGCGCTTTGTGGCTCTGTTGTCAGGGACAGTCACCTTTGGGAACATTTGTCTTCCTTGAGAATTAACCTTTTATTCATTGTGATTTTTCTCTCCTTACCTCTGTCTCTTTGCCTTGAGGCTCTTCTGACGGACAGTGACGCACGTCCCCGAGATTTCTCTGGACACGATTTGCTCGTCCACGTTCCCTCCTTTCACTTTCAGCCTGTCTATTCCTTTGCATTTACGGTGTGTCACTTAGAGCTGCCCGTTGTTGGTTCTTGCTTTTTGAGCGTGTGAAGGTTGATGCCTTTTCACTGGAATTAGTATATTTACATTTTAGATAATAATCTATATAGTTTGCGTAAGTCTACCGGTTTGCTATTTGTTATGTATTTTCTCCACCTCTTCTTTCGTGTATATTTTATTTTGCTTCTCTATTCCTTTTGTCTCCCTTCTCTTGGGTTATACACTTATTTTTGATATCCCGTGGTAAGTCAGCTACTGCTCTCAGACTATAATTCCTTGTGCCGTATTTTTAGTGTTGCTCTAAGAAATTTAATATTCATCATTTAAAAAAATATTTTATTTATTTATTTAGAGAGAATGCAAGTGGAGGAAGGGGTACAGAGAGAAAAGGAGAGAGAGAGGATCTCAAGCCGACTGCACCGAGGGCCCGGAGCTTGATGCGGGGCTCGATCCCACGACCCTGAGATCATGACCTGAGCCAAAATTAACAGTCGGATGTTTAACCAACTGAGCCCTCCGGGCGCCCCCAGTATTTATCTCTAAGTTCTTATGTCTGTTTAGCTTCTATATTACATTACAAGGTGGGAGGACTGACACTACCCAACTTCAAGACTTAATGACGAAGCTACAGTCGTCAGGACATGTCATGTCGCTGAGAGAGGAGACAACAGATCTGTGCGGCAGCGTACAGAGCCCAAAACACACTCATTTCTTGAGGCAACTGGTCTCTGAGAGAGGAGCGAAGACAGTGTTTTCAACGAAGAGTGCCGGATCAACTGGATGTCCACCTGGAGGAAAACACACTTAAACACAGACCTTACAGCCTCCAAGGGCTTTAACGCAGCATAGAGCACAGACCCAAATGTCAATGCAAAACATCAAAGCTCTTAGAAGACAACATACAGAAATCCTAGACGATTTGGGGTGTGGCGACAACTTTTCAGATATAACACCAAAGGCACGATCCATGAAAGAAATACTGGTGAGCTGTTCTTCATAAAAATCAAAATATTCTGCTCTGCAAAAGCGAGGTCAAGTGAGGAAGCAGACAGGCCACGGATTGGGAGGAAGTACGAGCAGAAGACACACCTGAGGAAGGACTGCTCTCTAAAACATGCAAAGAACACCCAACTCTTGACAGTGAGAAGACAAACTCCTTTAAAGAGACCTGAATAGACACCTCACCACAGAAGATAGACAGATGGCAAGTGAGCACAGGAAAAATTCTCGTCAAAGGTCATTGGGGAGATGGGAATTAAAACGTTAATGACATATCACTCTATCTATTGGAATGACCCAAACCCAAAACACAGCAGATGTTGGCAAGGATGTGGAGCCACAGGAAACTTCACCCACGGCTGCGGGAGCACAACACTGGCAGCCACAGTGGAAGATAGTTTGACGACCTTTTGGAAAACCAAATAGACTCTTATCCCATGTCCCAGCCATCATGCTCCTCGGTGTTTGCCAAAAGGAGGAGAAAACTTACGTCTGTACAAAAACCTGCACACGAACATGTACGGCAGCTTCACTCACAATTGCCGAAGCTCAGAAGCAACCATGATGTCCTGTGGTGGGTGGTGGATGAACAAACCTGGTCCATCTGACAGTGGACTGTTACACGGGACTGAAAAGGCATGCGCGATAAGCCATGGGAAGATGCAGAGAAATCTTGAATGCACATTGCTAAGTGAGGGAGGCCAATCTGAAAAGGCTACAAAATGTACGATTCCAACCCTACGACGTTCTGAAAAAGGAGACTGTGGAGTTCATAGGGGGGATGGGGTGGGGGATGGGTCGGGGGAATGGGTGGAGTCATGAACCCGTTGCGTGTGATGTCATCATGGTGGACACACATCATGTTCATGTGCCCAACCCCAGAATGGGCAGTGCTGGAAATGACCGCTATTGTCAGCTGTGGAGTCTGGATGATTATGGTGCCTCAAGCTAGGTTCATGATGTAACAATGTCCCGCTCTGGGGGGTGCTGCTGATGGGGCGGAGGCTGGGACACATGGGGGCAGAGGGCATATGGGAACTCTCTGGACCTTCCTCTCAATTTTGCTGTGACCCTAAAACTGTCCTAAAAATATAGCATCTTTAAAAAATAAAAGTGTGTGGTCTTCTGCGAAGTTTGACCTACTGTAGGAAATGAGGCTCCCTTGTCATATGCCCTTTTCCTCTCCTGCCTCTGATGTTATCCTTTATGCACTTGACCTGGATCTCAACTTTTGTCCATCCCCCTCTCCGCTGAGTGTGTGTGTGTGTGTGTGTGTGTGTGTGTGTGTGTATACTCTGCCGACAACAAAACCTTCTTTGCTCCAAGCTCCTATCCTGCCGAGAAGAGCACTCATGTTTCTCACGTTCCTACTGTAGACCAGGCACTTAGTAATCTTCACAATAATCTTATAAGGTGGGCGCATGAGTGAATTGGGACTCGGAGGACCTCAGTCTTCCTGCAGGGTGCGCGGCAGGAGGCTGGTAGGCTGTGAATTAGAGCCCAGTCCTGCATCACGCAGGGACATGCTGTCTCTAGTACCCAAGGCTCTGCTCCCCAGAGAGGGGGCAGGACTGGCTTGGAGGAAACACAATACCTCTCATAATTCACCATTTGTACCAGAAATTATTTTCATTAGTGCTCCGAGTTGGTGAGCGGCATTCGTACGTAATAAATACTGATCCTGCCAGGAAAAGTCAGTCAGGACACAGGTGGTTGCCATCCCTTGGTTGAGCATTGGGCCCTTAGTGGCGTCTTTCAGGGGCTCCCA
Source organism: Martes martes (assembly GCF_963455335.1). Lineage (NCBI taxonomy): Eukaryota > Metazoa > Chordata > Mammalia > Carnivora > Mustelidae > Martes > Martes martes. The sequence goes on along the minus strand of NC_137896.1, from coordinate 136,894,927 downwards.
GGAAAGCACCAGCAGGCTGAGTGGGTTGGGCAAGGGCCTGTCCCTCCCCTGGCAGGCCAGAGGAGCTCTCCGGTGGTGGGGAGGAGCATACCTCCTCCTTCAACAGGACCATCCCGTTCACGCCAGGGAACCTAAGGGTGCTCATCGGTACTGTTCCGAGCACCTTCAGGGACTGAGGCATTTTATGCAGATTCTCTCATTTTTGTGTCATCCTTATGACCCATCCATGAAGTGACGGAGTCATCGAGTTACCTGGTAGAGGAAGACAGGGAGGTTGTGAGGGTCAGAGCCTAGACCCAAGCCCATCTAGATGCGATGCCCAGCGCTGGACCACGGTGCTGTCATCCACAGGAGTGGGCTGCCTGTCCCCGGCATTTTGTCCCGAACAACTGTGCCCTGAGGTTCCTGTAGAAGGGGTTCCTGTAACTGAACAGCCCCGGGGGTTCCTGTAACTGAACAGCCCCGACTGTGACACCGTGGGAAGCTCTGGGATGACTTCTGCCACGTCCTGCCATGATTTAACAATCCGCTATTGGAGACACGTCCACGGCAGGGAAATACGTGTCGTCCAAACTGCACGGGGTGTGCAGGGCTGTCCTAGGAATGCGGGGACCAGGACAGAGGAAGGACAACCCCCGCCTCCAGGTCAGGCCTCTGTGACTTAACTGGTATGTCACACAGTCTGAAGAGAGAGGGACGCCCTTGCTTTGCAGGGGGAGCCCCCGGGTTCAGAGCAACACCGGCCTCCCGCCCCGGCCTTCAAGCCTCCTTCAGCAGGAATGAAATGTGAGTCCTGGCTGCGTGCCCAGACTTCCTGGCAGGACGTCTCCGTCTGCCCCTCCCCATCCGCACGGGCTTGCTGCACTCTCTGGGGCACGTCAGGATCGTCTGATCGTACCCGTTTCCCTGTCTACGAGCCACCGAGAAAGCTGTGGGCACCGGGGTCATCTTTCATCCCGTGACCCGGGACCTCTGGGACGAGGAACGGGGCTGGCTCGTGGGCGTGTGACCTGCGTGGTCCTCGTGTAGGGCTGTGCACACACAACTCTATTCAGTTTGATGCCCCAAGGTTGTCCTCTTGAGCTCCTTAATGGCTCCTGGTCAGGAGTGGGCGTCGTCATTCTGTGCCAGAATCCAGGTAGCCCGTCCTTTGCAGACCCTCCCCTCAACTCTGAACCATGTCTTGCCCCCAACTTCCCACATCTCTCCGACACGCCCTCTGGCACCCATAACTGTCCGCAGAATCTCTTATAGCGTCACCCTTTCTCTGAATGTTTTCTCCGCTTTCTCCCCGTAGCCCAGCCTTCTCCTCGAAGACCCTGCTTCCCTCCTTCTTGGCTGATTTCTCTTCCAGGCTCTTCTCATGTTTACTTGGAAAAATAGTCCCTCCCTGCCTACACTTGCCTGTCCCCAGGCAACACGGAACGCCGTGCCCAACAGGGCACGTGGCTCCTGGAAAGCAAACCACCGTGCTGATGACGTGTGCTGCAAATCCAAGGCCACTAGCTTCGGTGGGCCCTCCGTGCCGCCTGGCAACGCACTCCGTTGTTCCCTTGGGTGCTTGCTTCTCCTCTGTGCGGGCCTCCTGGTCAGCCCTTTCTCTTCCCTGCTCCAGCCGGCTCGCTCTCAGCTGGTGACCGTGCTTTCCACTGCGATGACCGCACAGCGAATGGAGGGGACTCCCTCAGTCTTAACCGCTAGAGCTGCACGCCCACCAGCACCGATGTCCACGCTCCCTGCCTTCCCACAGTGGACGCCTCTGCTCTCAGTGATGACCCCTCCTCTCCCTGGGCACCTCGCCTCCGTCCTCTCGTCCAGTCCAGGACTCCACTGCAGCGTGTTCTCCATCCTTTGCCTCGTGGGTGCCTCCCTCTGCACGGTCTCCCCTCGGCGTGCCAACGTGGCGTCATTTCTCCCATCCCTGAAGAGCTGTCTCTGCCCCCGCTCTCCTCTCCTGCCCTCCTCGTCTCCTCCTTCCTTCCACAACACCACACATGGACACTCCCGTCCGTGCTCTCCTTGTCTGTCTCCATCTCCGAAGCCCTGCGTCTGGACCAACAATGCCCTTCATGCTGCTGATCGTCGGGTCAGCCCCGAGCCCTGACTTGGGTGGTTCTTCTTCCTTCCTTGAAACTCTCTCTTCACCTGCTGTCAGGCTACCCCCTGCGGGCTCTCCTTCAACGTCACTGCCACTGCCTCTCAGACGCCGCTGGCTGTCGTCTCCCAGAAGTCCCAGGGCAGGAGCCCTCGGGACCCCACCAGGTGGTCTCTGTCCTGCCTGTTTCCCAGGGCTTTGGCTTTCCGTGCTGTTTGTGGGCCCCGCACAGCAGACCAGGCGGCAGAGGGGTGTGACCCTGAGTGCGTCGGGAGGTGGAGTCTGGAGCGCTGCGGACATGTCGAGTGTGGGAGCAGAGAGAAAGGGGGACAGAGCACAGGAGTTTGTCACGGTCACTGACAGCACTAAGTGGTCATTCGCTGACATGCAGGGCCCGACCACACCCCTCCTCTGGGCCGCTGTCTAGACGCCCGCTCCTCCATCAGGCGGCCTGAGGGGCCCTTTCAAGCCATGTCCCTCCTCTGTGCACAACTCTGAGAACGCCCCATGTCCTCCGCGTGAACGCTGGTGGTTGGCATTGCCTGCGGGACCCCGAGCAGCCCCCGCCCTCATGGCCTCCTCCTCTGTGTGCTGGGGCTCCCGGTCTGCACACCAAGGGGCTCCCCACTCTCCTCAAACAGGGGGTCCCCAGGGCCGGGCCAGGTGTGTCTGCACGCAGGTGTCTGCTGGCTCACCCTCCCTCCATTGCCGCGGCTCTCGGTCCTGCTGACACAATGCCGGAGGCTCGTGACAGTCCCTGCTTCTTGTCAGTGGTTTGTCTCCTCTGCTGCCCTTGCCACCATCTGAGACTCTGCATTTTGTTAATTCGTGTTGTCCGTCCCCACACTAGAACGTGAGCTGCTCCTAAAGGGAGGGGTCTTCATCCCTACGGTCTACAACAGGGCCTGGTCTACCCATATTTACTTAAAAAAATGGGAAAAAAGCACAAAGGCTCTTGGGTATGCACAATCAGTGCCAAATCCATGTGCTAAAATGTATGTGCTTAACTCCTAGGGAAGCTGCTTTTGGCCTCTGCTCTAATTTAAAGACTTTTGAATCTTGAACGAACTTAATGGTTTGATTTCCTGGCTTTGGACAGCCCGAAGCTCACCGGATGAGGCGGGGGCCGAGTGGGCCTCGGTGCACTGGCGGATGGCTCCCCTCCCCCACCCATGGCCCGGTGTGGAGGCGCCAAGTGCTCCAAGAGCCATTCCCGGCAGTGTCGCTGGCCGAGCTGTGGCCGTGCACCGGCAGCCCGTGCGGCCCGCCGGCAGGTGCGGGGTGAGGGCCCTGAGCCTGTGGCGGCTCTGAGAAGGGCAGCTGGAGTCCGCAGAAGAGGAACACACAGATCCCAAGTGTTCCCTCGGAGGAGGCCATCCCACGCGGAAAACGTGCAGAGAGATTTCCGTCATGGTTAATTAAAAAAATATTTTATTCATTTATTTGAGCGCAAGAGTGGGGAGGAGCAGTGGGAGAGGGAGAAGCAGGCTCCCCTCTGAGCAGGGATCCCGAGGTGGGACTTGACCCCAGGACCCCAAGATTGTTACCTGAGCTGAAGGCAGACACTCCATGGACTGAGCCCCCCAGGTGCCCCCAGAAGGGGATTTTATAACTCCCTTTGCTTTTGTCACGTGTGAGTTGCATGTGAGTAAGTGAGCTAATGGCTGGCGGTGATGCAGCCCTCACCAGCCTCAGCGCATCCCGGGAGCCCCGCGGGCTGCCCGCCCCGTGGGTTCACACAGGCGCCCCTCTCAGGCTTCCTCCCGGAGCCTGAGCCCCCTGCCCTCCTCCTCCTCCCTCGCCGGCTGCTGGTGCAGCTGTTGGAAATGGGTCCGTCTCGATCCCAGCGCAGCTTTGCTCCCAGACATCACGGCCGTAGCTTCTTCTGTCCGTCTGTTCCAGCCACTCCCTTTCTCCTGCACGCGGGGCCGAGCCCGGGGAGCTTCCAGACTCCACGTCAGGGAGAGCTGTGGTCAGCGCGAACCCTCCCTTCCCACTGCCTGTTTCAGCAGCGCAGACCCTGGGAAGGGACACCACGCAGGGCAAGCGGGGAGCCCCTCACTTGGGGCCGGTGCTCCACACAGCGGACTCCTTCAGAAACGCCGACCTGAGGGCGGATGCCGGGGTCGAAGCTTCACGAGTGGGCACGTGGGGCCGGGTCTTCATGAGTGGGTAGGAGTGAGCCAGGCAGGGAGGCCGGCCGTGATACTTCCCGGGGAAGAAAGAGGCATGTGGGGCTCTGGGTGAGGAAGGCTGGGACCTGCTTGGAAGGAGGCGACACAGAACACAGCTTGGGGATTACTCCCGTCCGTGGAATCTGGGGCACTTGTCCCCTTGAGGTGCAGCATCAGCTTTTCCTCCTTTCGCACGGGGACGGGTTTGTCACTGGCCAGCACGTATTAGGATGTGGTGGGGATGATCCCGCCTCACTCCCAAGGGGGCATCAGCAGGCGGCGAAGTTCCTGTTTTGTTTTCTGGAGCACTCCCTTGCATTGGGAGCCCTGAACCACCATGTCAAAAGCTCAGGCCCCCTAAAGTTGCCATGCTGTGAGGGAGCTCAGGTCCAGTAGAGGGGTCACACGCAGGGGCTCTGGTCCACCGCCCGGCTGAGGTCCTTGCCCACAGCAGCATTCATGGCTTCTGGGCTATCCCGGCTCCCAGGTGTGGACATCCCTCCAGGCCTGAGTATCTGTAGCTGAGGCCCCACGCATCACGGAGCAGACAGCGGCCCCCCTCCTGTGGCCTCCTGTAACCCTTGACCGAAGCACCCACGAGTAGCAGACAGGGGTTGTCGTAGTTCTGACACCCGGGGGGATGCCCTTGTACAGGGTAGTAACTTGGTCACATGGCTCTGATGGGGGAGGAGGTAAAGGATGAAGCTGGAGAAGTGTGCTGACGTCACTTAGGAGGTCTCTTGGGTGCCAAGACCAGGAATTTGGATTTTACTCTGTGGACCAGCGGTTGGCAAACTGTTTCTGTGAAGGGCCATACGGTAAATATTTTAAGCTTTGTGGGCCATATCCAGCCTCTGTTCCATTTTCTTCTTATTATTTTTATTTATTTTTTTACAATCCTACAAAAATGTAAAACCATTTTTAGCTCAGGATCATACAAACACAGGCAGCTGGCCAGATCTGGGCTTCAGACTGTAGTGTGCCAGCCCTCCATGGGCAATAAGCAGCCAAAGGGGGTTTCAAATGAAGGAGTAAATGAATCTGACTTTAAACATAACATCAACCACCGTGGACGCACTCATTCCAGATGCTATAAGAGGAATATACGGATGGTCGTGTGTGTTTGCAGACGCGAGAGCTGGATACAAGCCGATCTCTGCTGCGCTCAGATCCGAGGCTCAGATGCATCCCATGAAGCAGGGGAAAGATCCCGGACGCGAGTAGCGATTTCTTGCGGCGAGAGGACCCTGGGACACATGTTGGGAAGATTCTGAAATCTTACTGTCTGAATAATTGATGTGTTTATAATGATTTCTCAAACAGCCTTTATCAGAAGTTTTATGTGAGATGAAGAATCTTGGATGCCGTTATTCTCTTTCTGCTCTAGGACATTCTGAAAATGGAGATGTGTTGTCTCTCTGTTTTTTCAACTGAAATATTTTGAAATAAATAATGGTCCCAGCAGTTTTATATCATGCCATCTGCGCACGATAAAACTTTGTTAGGAACTGCGAGCTACACAGGGCAGCGGTTTTGGGACCCTTTGTCATGTCCTGCAGTGGAAGGAAGGAAGCCGAGTGCACTTCCGGAATTCAACAACACGACGCATGCTACGTTTCTTTTCAGGAAGCACAAAGGGTACATTAACTACTTGCTTGTCCATGCAAGGTGCGTGTCAAGGCTTCCAAAATGCACCCAACAAAACCATCCTTTGTGAACTCATTTTTATTCTGGAAAGGAATTTTTGCATCGTACATGTTCATTCCACTTAATTTTACCTCCACCCACTTGAGACACACAGCACTCAAATGTGAGGTAGGAATTTCAGGTCACATGGTCGCTCCACGGAGATACAACGAAAGACAGATTGAAAAATACATATGGCAGCTTCGGCAAGTCGTTCGCGTGGCTAAGCCTTAGAGGCTCTGTCTGTAATCCGGGAACCGGTACATGCACAGTTAGTGGGTAGCAGATAAATCCATGTTCGGCTCCTCTATTAGCATCGCTCTTTCCTGGTTCCAGGAGTTTTGTGACACAGGATACTACTTACATGCTGTCGGAGACCCCGTGGGATCTCGGCTTTTGTGAACTACAAAAAAAGGTAAAGCAGGTAGGAACAACATAGTGAGAGACACCAAGAGAAATATCCTTTACAACTGTATGAAAAGTATTCACTTCACAGCTCATGAGAAGGGGTTAATTTCTCACAGACGTTAAGTTTCTTTTGGCCAAGTTGATTAAAATAATACTTTTCTTGGTAGAAATTTCTGGTTATAATTAAAAGTTTCCTCAAGTACCTTCTTCTGAATTGAGCCAAAGCCAAGCAGATCCGAGTCTCATAAGAAGACATTTTACTTGGTTTTATAGAACCGTATTATTTATGGGTGGGAGGACTTGGGATGCTCGTTTTCAGCCTTAGGAGCTGAAGCCACTGTGGTTCGTTTTGTCGACCTCTGTGCCTTGTGTTCTTTCCCTGTCTGTCCCAGCTTCTCTCCAATGATAGACTCTCCCGCCGCCTCCGGGCAGCACAGAGATTTTCGCCTCACGCCTGGTTTTCTCCAGGGCCGTTGGTCCTTTCATAAGACCAGAGGATCTGCGATTGAGCCAACAGATGGAATCAGGCTCATCTCTTAAATTATTTATAATTCCGATTAGTTCTCCGTCTCTCTCTCTAGAATGAGTGATAGAGTTAAAAGACTTAGTCGGAGGGCGCCTGGGTGGCTCAGTGGGTTAAAGCTGCTGCCTTCGGCTCAGGTCATGATCCCAGCGTCCTGGGATCGAGCCCTGCATCAGGCTCTCTGCTCAGCAGGGAGCCTGCTTCCTCCCTTCTCTCTGCCTGCCTCTGCCTACTTGTGATCTGTCTGTCAAATAAATAAATAAAATCTTAAAAAAAAAAAAAAAAAAAGACTTAGTCGGATGGCCCAGATCAAAAGGCACCAGCGTGTGGAGGTCAACACGCCAACCTCCGTTCTGGGTTGCCTGGCTTTCCCGCGCGCCCTACCAATCATTAGTTGCGTGTGAGGTGAGTTGCTCAACCTCTCCGTGGTTCTGTTTCCTTGCGGGTAACACAGGGATGTTGACAGTCGTCCATAATCCCATAGCACTGCATCCGGAGTCAAATGGAGGAAAATGCCACTGCCTCAGAGCCATACCCGACACGTGAAAGACACTTGCCAAGTTTACCACAATCCTACAAAGGATTCTAGTAAGTGGCATTCAGTACATTATGAGCCTCAGTGGACAATATTTCTAGATCCATCAGAGGAGAGACAGCATGAAAATGTCCATTATAAATTTTTAAAATTGCAGAACATTCTCATAGCTATTTTCCTTTGCTTCAAATTAGAAACGTATAAACCTGTAATGAGTGGAAATCTGGTATGTATTTGGATTGTAAATCTAGATATTTGCATTGATCTGCTAGACAGTTAAAGAGAGTAATCCGTATGAGTTAGGAACACAAAGTGATTAGAACTGTTGTGCATTCTTCACAGTAACGTGGCCCAGTGACTGACTTTCCAAGACAGTGGTAGAATCCTCGGTACCTATTTCATTTTGCCCAGTCTTCACCACACTGTGTTTTCTTTAATAAGAATTATGTTTCTCACTGTAAACTGCGTGTTGAGAAAGTTAGAAAGTATTAAGCGTCTGGTCTCAGCAGCCTGCTTGTGAGGTTCTAGTGCAATGCTAGGATAGCCTGCACAGCTTTGGGTTAAGAAGTACCACTCTCAAGGGGCGCCTGGGTGGCTCCGTGGGTTAGCCTCTGCCTTCGGCTCAGGTCATGATCCTGGGGTCCTGGGATCGAGCCCTGCATCGGGCTCCCTGCCCAGCGGGAAGCCTGCTTCTCTCTCTCCCACTCCCCCAGCTCGTGTTCCTTCTCTTGCTGTGTGTCTCTCTGTCAAATAAATAAATAAAATCTTAAAAAAAAAATGAAGTACCACTCTCGAGCTGGTACAGTTGTAGAGAATGGTTACACACAGTTTTCCGAAAAGTCCATGTTTGTGTCTAGATTGTGTGTGTGTGTGTGTGTGTGTGTGTGTGTACGCAGGGATCAGTAAAAAGATGAAAAAGTGCTAGAAAATAGGGAAGATCCAGAACAGAGAAAGAGACGTCTTTTAATTGCAGACCCTGATCCAACCATGGAGGAGTCAGCAGATAAGAGGTCCGTCCATCTGTCACCGTCTGCCAGAGTGATCCAGGCAGCTCAGGCCACAGAGAGGGGAAGGCTGATCGTATGGAGTACGAGGTGTTTAGAGCAGCCAGGACAACAGCAGCACAGTGAGAAAGAAGGAGCCCTCTGAGGGGTAGATGAAGAGGGGCCGGCATTTTGTGAGCATCACCGAAGAGAAGCAAACCTTCCTTGGTCATTCCATTGGCGTAGACTCAGCACACACAATGAGACTTATTTTCTGGAAATAAAAGTCAGTCCAGACACAGGAAAGGGTGCCAGAAAAGGCTGGGGTGGTGGCGATGGCCACGCAGAGCTGGAGTAGCCCAGAGAGAAAGGAAGTCAGGGGGGACCCGAGCAGAGACTGTTATCGCACCTGAGTGTTTTTTTTAAAAACAATTCCCTATCGGGGATGGAATGGAAAGTTAATTTTGAAACCCAGCTGAGTACCGTTTGTCATGTGTGCGTGCTGTTGTGCTGAACTCAGCTGAGTATATTTGTTACGAAGGTTCAGTCATTTTCCACCCTCCCGTCTTCCTGAAACCCCCGTTTACATCGTGACTCACGGAACCTGAGTTAGGGAAGCTGACGGTTATCTGCCGCCGCGTCCCAAAGCACCCCCCGGGCAGGGGCTGGGAACACATTTGTCTCAGTGTCTGTGGGCCTCTTGCTGGACCCTCTCCCACAAGGCTGCCTGGCCAGGGACCCGCCGCGACGCTGGGTCAGGGAAGGATCCGCACGAGCTCATTCCTCACCTCACCCATGGCCGTGGGACCGGGGCCGCCGCTCCTCTCCCCGCTGGCCGTGCTTCTTGTCATGGGCACCTCCCAGCACGGCAGGTGCCTCGTGAAAGCCGGTGTGGGGGAGGGGAGAGGGGTCTGTGGCCAAGGCAGAAGTCACCGTCTTCTGTGACCTTGGCAGGGGACCACGGAGCCTCCACGCGGCTGCTTCTCTCGGTGGCGATGGCGGTGTGAGGGTGAATCCCAGGCGGTGGGCATTACGGGGCCATCCCAGGGCCCGCTGAGACGCACCATTTTTTAACCTTGACAGCCAGTGTCGCGAGAGAAAGACCGGGGAGGTGACACCTTCCCAGAGCGTCACTGTGAAGGTGAAGCCCCTGCCGGAGGGAGGACGTTCCCCGCACGCCTGCGTGGGCTCCGGGACGCGGGAGGCCGGGGGACTTGGTGCGGAGAGTGACCGCGTCTCAGCAGCGCTCCCGGAACCACGGGCTCTTGGACTTTTGTGATGGCAGCGGCCGCCCCCGAACAAAGCGCCGCCGTCAGCAGGGCTCGAAGTCCGCCGAGGCCCGCGCTCGCCCTCTGCCCCGGACTCCTGAGACGCTCCCTCGGGGCGGCCCCCTGGACAGTCCTCGGGTCCTCGGGTGTGTCCTGCGGTCCTTCCTCTGCCCCCGACGCGGCGCTCGCCCGGCAAACCCCACTCACCTCCCAGGCGTCGGCTCCAAGGCGGCCGCTGCGAGCTCCTGCCCCGCCGCAGTCCGGGGCCTGCGCGTCCCCTCCGGCCCCCCCGGCCCCCCCGGCCCCCCCGGCCCCTCCGGCCCCCCCGCCCCCTCCGGCCCCCCGGCCCCCCCGCCCCCTCCGGCCCCCCGGCCCCCCCGGCCCCCCCGGCCCCCCCGGCCCCCCCGCCCCCCCGGCCCCCCCGGCCCCCCCGGCCCCTCCGTCCCCTCCGTCCCCTCCGGCCCCCCCGGCCCCTCCGTCCCCTCCGTCCCCTCCGTCCCCTCCGGCCCCTCCGCCCCCTCCGGCCCCTCCGGCCCCCCCGGCCCCTCCGGCCCTTCCGTCCCCTCCGGCCCCTCCGTCCCCTCGGCCCCTCCGGCCCCTCCGTCCCCTCCGTCCCCTCCGTCCCCTCCGGCCCCTCCGGCCCCTCCGCGCCCTCCGACCGCCGCGGAGCCGTCGCTGCTGCCGCTCCTCTCAACCCTGCGGCTGCCGCCCCGCCACGACTGACCCCGGAGCCGGGCCTCCCCAGCCCCGAGAGCGCGGCCCGAGGCCCCTGGGAAGCTCGAGGAGAAGAGGACAAAGATGCGGGGGCCTCGCGGACTCGTGCGGCCGCACCCGGCAGGTCCCGCGCGCAGCCGCTCTGCAGGCGGCCGCTAGAGGGCAGTGCCGGCCCGCACACTGCGGCTGCGCGGCTCCCCTGCGGCTGCTGCGGCTCCTCCCCCTCCGCCTCCTCCGCCTCCTCGTCCTCCTCTTCCTCTTCCTCCTCCTCCTCCTCCCCCTCCCCTCCCCCTCCTCCCCTCTCCCTCCCCCCCCTCCTGCTGATCCTCCTCCTCCTCCTCCTCCTCCTCCTATCCCCCTGCTGTTACTCCCGTATTACCACTGCTCCTGCTGGTACTACTGCTGGTACTGGGCACAGCTCCTCCCCCTGCTCCTCCCCCTCCTCCCCCTCCCCCTCCTCCCCCTCCTCCCCCTCCACCCCCTCCTCCCCCTCCCCCTCCTCCCCCTCCTCCTCCTCCTCCTCCCCCTCCCCCTCCCCCTCCTCCTCCTCCTCCTCCTATCCCCCTGCTGTTACTCCCGTATTACCACTGCTCCTGCTGGTACTACTGCTGGTACTGGGCACAGCTCCTCCCCCTGCTCCTCCCCCTCCTCCCCCTCCTCCCCCTCCCCCTCCTCCCCCTCCTCCCCCTCCACCCCCTCCTCCCCCTCCCCCTCCTCCCCCTCCTCCTCCTCCTCCTCCCCCTCCCCCTCCCCCTCCTCCTCCTCCTCCTCCTATCCCCCTGCTGTTACTCCCGTATTACCACTGCTCCTGCTGGTACTACTGCTGGTACTGGGCACAGCTCCTCCCCCTGCTCCTCCCCCTCCTCCCCCTCCTCCCCCTCCTCCCCCTCCCCCTCCTCCCCCTCCTCCCCCTCCACCCCCTCCTCCCCCTCCCCCTCCTCCTCCTCCCCCTCCCCCTCCTCCTCCTCCTCCTCCTCCTCCTATCCCCCTGCTGTTACTCCCGTATTACCACTGCTCCTGCTGGTACTACTGCTGGTACTGGGCACAGCTCCTCCCCCTGCTCCTCCCCCTCCTCCCCCTCCTCCCCCTCCTCCCCCTCCCCCTCCTCCCCCTCCTCCCCCTCCTCCCCCTCCTCCCCCTCCTCCCCCTCCCCCTCCTCCTCCTCCCCCTCCCCCTCCTCCTCCTCCTCCTCCTCCTCCTATCCCCCTGCTGTTACTCCCGTATTACCACTGCTCCTGCTGGTACTACTGCTGGTACTGGGCACAGCTCCTCCCCCTGCTCCTCCCCCTCCTCCCCCTCCTCCCCCTCCTCCCCCTCCCCCTCCTCCCCCTCCTCCCCCTCCACCCCCTCCTCCCCCTCCCCCTCCTCCCCCTCCCCCTCCTCCTCCTCCCCCTCCCCCTCCCCCTCCTCCTCCTCCTCCTCCTATCCCCCTGCTGTTACTCCCGTATTACCACTGCTCCTGCTGGTACTACTGCTGGTACTGGGCACAGCTCCTCCCCCTGCTCCTCCCCCTCCTCCCCCTCCTCCCCCTCCTCCCCCTCCTCCCCCTCCACCCCCTCCTCCCCCTCCCCCCCCTCCCCCTCCCCCTCCTCCTCCTCCCCCTCCCCCTCCCCCTCCTCCTCCTCCTCCTCCTATCCCCCTGCTGTTACTCCCGTATTACCACTGCTCCTGCTGGTACTACTGCTGGTACTGGGCACAGCTCCTCCCCCTGCTCCTCCCCCTCCTCCCCCTCCTCCCCCTCCTCCCCCTCCCCCTCCTCCCCCTCCTCCCCCTCCACCCCCTCCTCCCCCTCCCCCTCCTCCCCCTCCCCCTCCTCCTCCTCCTATCCCCCTGCTGTTACTCCCGTATTACCACTGCTCCTGCTGGTACTACTGCTGGTACTGGGCGGCTACTACTGTCACCACCGCCACAACGCCTATTACGGAGCTGCTCTTGCTGTCACGACTGCTGCTCGACTAGCGTGTCCTCTGCCGGCGCTAGTACTCCTGTTGCTACAACTGCTGCTACTATTGCTCTTGCCACGACTACTATTTCCACTGCTGCTGCTACTATGGCTACTGGTTCTTCCTATGACCGCTGTTGCCCCCACTATTACTATTACTACTACTCCCATTACCACAGCTGCCACTGCTATTATTACTACCACTCCTATGACCTCTGCGGCTGCTACTATCACTATGACTACGCCTCCTATTTACTACTGCTGGTACTACTGTTGCTATTACTACTATTCTTATTGCTACTGCAGCTGCTACTATCACTATTACTACCACTCCTATGACCTCTGCGGCTGCTACTATCGCTACGACTCCTCCTCCTCCTATTACCACTGACACCACTCCCATTACTGGTACTCCTCTCCTGTTTCCACGGCTGCTGCCGCTAGTATCCCTCCTGCTACTGCTCTTGTTACCGCTGCTGCTACTACTATTCCTTTGACCATCGTTACTCCTACTATGTCTACTACTGCTGTCACGATTACTTTGCAGCTGCTACGGCTACTGCTTTGGCCACGGGTACTGCTCACGACCCTCCCCACTATTACCACTATCTTCTAGTATTTACTGAACATCAAAGGAAGGTGCCTGGTTGGTACTTTACATATTGGCTTACTTAACCTTCTTTCAAATTTCAAAGGCAGTTATTAATATTTAAAAACATTTTTTTCCTTTCCAGAGAGGAAGAAAAGAGGCACAGAGACACTGAAAAGTGGTTTGTGTCCTGGAGCCAGTGTTTGTTTACCTTCTATGTTCTCTTCTGTGTTGGAAGTTCCAGGAGTTCAAGCCCCTTGTTTGTTTGTCTGGGTAGATCTCGAATCGAACGCAGTGCTCGACATAGACACGGTGATTATCGTTGAACAAATCAGAGGGAAAAATTAGAGTCCCTTGTGCACAAGTCCTCATCACTTGGTGGCTCAGTGTCTGGTTTCCTAAAGACAATAACTCCATCCATGCCTGGTGCGTGACCTGTGAATCGAGTGGCATCCGGAGGACTCCTGATGCACAACACATGCTCAGTCAGGGCTGCCATCTTTATTCTGTGAACCGGATTGTGCGGTTTTGAGAGGCATGCCCTCCAGATGCTCCCGAGCACAGCAACCCCGGTGACCACAGGGAAATGGAGGTGGAAGGTCTCGGACACCTCGTGAGTGCGGCACTCAGCAACGTAGGACTGCTCCTTACCTGCAGTCTGACAGAGGACCCCTTGTCTTGTTGCGTGCAAGTCTGGGTGAAGCTCGCTGTGCTGGTGGGAGGGAGAAAGGAGACGGTAGGAGTAGGGGGTGGTAGAAACCTGGAGAGCCCTCTTGTGGAAGACGCAGTGGTGTTCAGGACTTGGGGGCAGAATGGATCTTCCAGGCTCTTTACTGGCCGGAGTACGCAGACTTCCCTGGGCAGTTACCAGCACCTGGAGAACCAGGCTTTCCTTTGAATGCAGAAGGACTTGGTGCTTGTTGGTTGCCTTCTGTCTGTATTCAGTGATCTTTACCTTGAACAAGTGATGGTGGGCCACCAGGAAGTGTTTCTGGCTCTCACCTATGTTTCTGGCTTTATAATAAACCAGAAAAGTACCTGCTCCTGCCACGACTGTGTTCCCCCAAATTCAAGTTACGGGGACTTGAAGCATGTTTCCTGTGGTTACCCGTTAGACCCCGAAACTCGTCATTTGTCTGATCGCGTACTGCTCACCTTGGAGTCGGGGAAGTAGGGCATTGTCGAGTGCTGCTTGGAAAGGCAGTGTTTTCATTCTTTGCAACAATAGTGGCTTCAAAGGCTCCTCCAGGCTCTCTCAGCATGACCCTCCTGCCCCACTGCCTGAATCCAAATTTGCTTTATAAGGGTTCCCCCACCACCTCCTGTCACAGACGTCCCCAGGTTCTCTGCCATCTATTGTTGAACTTGCTGGCTGGAGGCCCTTGGTTGGTGACTTTGCCCTTTTACAAATAATGGAGCCATGTTTTCAGCTCTTCAGTCCCACATGAGTCTACTGAACTTTTCAAAATGTCAGAGAGAAAGAGAGGGAGGGAGAGAGGCAGTCACTGGCTAACTTTTCCCCTTCTTTAACATTCTGATGCTCATTATCAGCACTGAAAGTTTGTCTTCTCCAAACTGACTACTCTTTACGATGCTGGTGTACACTTGTCTCAGGGTGTATCTGCCGTTTTCCAGGTCTTCTTTCTCCTGCCCAAGATGGGTAACAATCTTTCTGACTTAATGGGAGGTCAGCAACCCTGGGAGGGTGCAGGGTGGGCCCCTGTCCCTGTGATTACACTGACCCCATGCTCCCGAGGTTGACTTAGTGCGGGATTTAGGATTGCGAGTGAAGTGGGAGAGTGCAGACCTTTCCTATGCTGTGTTGTCAGTAAGCAATGGACTGGACCCCCAATGAGCACCCCAGATTCCAAATGTTTGTCTGGAATTTGCAAGTTACTGTGTTATTTATGCTTTTTAATAAAACTGTCTTTGCCATGTTGATGCTACACAAAATAATTTCGGCACATGAAATTCTGTGTTGACTTCATTTTTAGTGTGGGTTAATTGGGGGCCCCAATTTAATCATAAACTTTGTTTCATTCACTTCTATCCTCCTTTGATTTCATTTGCGGTGTTGTACACGTCTGCGTGTAGTGTGATCATTGATACGGTTTGATTCGTTCCATCCTGTTATCACTTGTTTTTTTATTTTGAGGGGGGAGTTTTCATCTGATTTTCATCTCACTGCTAGCTTTTTCGTACTACCTTTTGGGCTAATCAAATGTATTTTGCATTCCATATAAAATTCATTTAAATTTGTGTGTTTTTTTGCATTATTTTAGTGTTTGCTTTATGGATTGCAATATATATATTCAGCACTGTCTCCTTAGATTTAATATTAAATTACTTGATTTAAATTTAGAAAACTAGCTCATTTTTGTCAAATTTATATTTAAGAATTTTATTGTTTTAAGTCTACTGTAAATGATTTTTTCACATTTTATTTTCCCCTTTTTGTTGAGAGAATGAAAAATAATATTTCTTTTTGCAGAGTAACTTCATACCTGTGGTCTTACTCGTTCTTGTAGCTGTTCTGGACATTCTTTGTCCACACAGATGATTGCAGCAGCTATGAATAAAGATTGTGAGTTCTCTCTTTCCATGGGTTACTTTTTCTTGTCTTATTTCACTGTCCAGGAATCCTCAATACAACTTTGGTGTTAGTGTTAGAATGGAGGACAAGGGGAGATGGAGAGGAGAAGGGAGTTGAGGGAAATTGGAAGGGGAGGTGAACCATGAGAGACAATGGACTCTGAAAAACAACCTGAGGGTTTTGAAGGGGCGGGGGGTGGGAGGTCGGGGAACCAGGCGGTGGGTATTAGGGAGGGCATGGATTGCATGGAGCACTGGGTGTGGTGGAAAAACAATGAATACTGTTACGCTGAAAAGAAATAAAAAATTAAATAAAAAACACTGATTTCATGAGGGGAAAAAAAAAAGAATACATAGTGTGGCTACAAGCATTATTACCCTCAAAACACTGTTTTAATTTTTGCCTTTAGCAGTAATATGCCTTATAAATAAATTATGAGAAAAGAAAACATATTTACAGTTTTTTGTATGTGTTGAAATATCTGCCGGTTCTGGTTGGAACTCTTTATTCCTTCGTGTAGGTTCATCCGACCGTCGATCTGGCATTATTTCCTTTAGGCTTGATGAACTTCCCTTTAGCATTTTTATAGTTTAGGTCTGTTGGTGCAAAATCTCACTTTTCTTTTTTATCTGATATGTCTTTTTACAATTCTCATTTTTAAAAAAATCTCATTTTTTAAGGATATTTTCTACTGGGTATAGATTTCTCAGTTGCTTTTTTCCTTTTAGCACCCAAAATATACAGTTTTTATTGACTCCCTGGCTTCTTTCATTTCTGATGAGATGGCAGCTGTCATCTCTCTCATCCCCCACCCCCAACCCCGTGTGTGATGGGTTGTTTTCAGCTAAGTCCATCTGAGATTTTCTCTTTAACTTCAGGTTTTTGCAAGTTTATGGTTTAGCAGGATTTATGATAGGCTTAATTGTGGTTTTCTTCTTGTTTATCTTGCTTGGGTTTCATTGAGTTTCTTGGATCTGTGATTGATCCTTATCACCATATTTGGAAATTCTTTAAATACTTTATTTTCTGCCCCCCTCTCTTTTCTTCTCATTCTTGGACTGCAATTACACATATATTTACTACTGGGCATTCTCTCACACGTTACTAAGACTGCACTAATTTGATATTAGCCATGTTTCTCTCTCTTGTGTTCAGATTGTATTCTTCCTGCTGGCCTTTTTCCTGCTGCCTCCAACCTGCTCATTAACATCTCATTTCAGATATTCTGTTCTTCACTTTAGAGTTTCAGTTTCATTTCCACATTCATTCATTCCTTATGAGCATATTTTCCTTTAAGTCCTTCAGTGTATTTATAAGAGCAGCTCTGGAGTTCCTCTCTGCTCTTTTCAACATCTGGGGCATCTTTTGTGTAGTTTCTGTTCACTTTTTTTGGTCTTGATTTTTGGGTCTAATTTTTCTGTTTTTTTTTTTTTTTTTCCTTTTCAAACAAGAGCAAGCGATTTTGTTCATTGCAACCTGAGTGTTAAGAAAGACACGAGGTAGATACTCTGTATTTATATTCCATGGAAGCATTATGAATTTGTCCCAGGAGGCAGTGACCATGTCTGAATCTGAGCTAACTTGTGTCTCCTCTGTAGTTGAGTTTCATACTCAGTTCCTTCGGCTTGTAGCCACTATGTCTTCTGTGGGGGGCCTTGAGGGACATTCTCCTTCATGTGTGAATCTAGCAGTCCACTGACAATTTGGGCAGAATTTATATGCAGATTTTGGTCTTCACCCTCCATGGCTCCCTCTCTTCCAGGAGTCACTTAGACTTTCCGGATGCTCTGCCCTGGCCACATGTAGATGAGAGAGTGCCTTTTAGAAAAAAGCTGCAAATTCATGAATGTCACCATTGTTTTCCTGGTTTCAGGAATAGACCTCCTGTGGTCTCTGCCTCCTTCTGAAGTATTTTGTCTAGGTTTTATGGTTGTTCTCTGTGGGTTAGTCCAATGAATCTACTCTTCTCTGCCATTGGAAGCTGAGATGCTTCAAAGATTAAGTTCTTTGTATTACATTATTCATATTACACTGTTCCAAAGGTATAATTACAACCATTGACATCATCATCATCATTAACTTTATTATTTAATTAAACTTGGAAAGGATTGTTTGATGCCTCTATATTTAACACATCAATGAGCTGTAGCAATACTAGTGTCACTTACTTGACACATTGTGATCAGCTGAATGTGGCCCTCCAGAGATGTCCATGTCAAAAGCCCCAGAACTTATGAATATATCACCTTACATGATGGAAAACACTTCCCAGCTGTGATTAAGTTAAGGGTCATGAGATGAGGACGTTTTCTTGGACTATCCTGCTGCACCCAGTGTGGTTACAAGTGTCCTTATAAGAGAGGCAGGAGGGTCAGAGTGGGGAGGAGGCCATGTGACAATTAACTCAAGGGAAACAGGATTGGAAACAGAACATGCTCTTTCTGGTTCTGAAGATGGAGGAAGGAGCTGTGAGCCAAGGAAAGCAAGCAGCTTTTAGAAGCTAGAAAATGCAAGGAAGCAGATCCCTCCTGGACCCTCCAGAAGGAACACAGCCTTGCAGACACACTGATTTTAGCCAAGTGAGGCCCATTTTTAACTTCTGACTTCCCAAACCATAAGATAACAAGTTTGTGTTGTTTTAAGCCACGAAATATGTCTTAATTTGTTATAACAGCTCTAGCAAACTAGAGATGTGAGATCGAACCCTGCCTCAGGTTCTGCACTGGGTATGGAATCTGCTTGAGATTCTCCCTCTCCCCGTCTCTCTCTGCCCCTCCCCACCACCCATGTGCGTGTCCTCTCTCAATCGCCCTCTCTATACCCCCTTCCCTAAAGTAAAATAAAACAAAACAAAAACAAACAAACAACTTTCAGAACTAGGGACTGCTGTAGTAATCTGGTTCAAACTCCTCTTACAGAAGACCATGGAAAGTAAATAGCAGCAAATAAATTTTTAATCTTGCACACTAGTTAATTCTTAATGGGGAGAGGAGGCATTTGGTAAGGTTTGGAGGTGTTTTTGGTGGTCACTTTGGAGGAGGCTCAGCTGATGTCTGGTGGGCGGAGGCCGGGGACGCTGCTGAATGTGCTACCATGCCAAGACAGCCTCCGTGTGAAAGAGCGATCCAGCCCAGGTGTCACTGGTGTTGAGGCTGCTCTAAGGGCTGTCCATCCGCTAAGCAGCAGGGGCAGGATTTGAATCTGTAGTAACACCGCTGCCTAGTGTCTTTCTAAGGAGGTTAATTACCATGGCCAGGGAACTTGGGTTCAGAGTTTCAAGTGACTACAATGGAAGCCCAAGCTATACGTAATGGAATCATCTAACACTTCCATCTTTGCTAGGCTGTGAGCCCTGGGAGTGTGCAGTCAAAGCCAGATGGTGCTGGGTTTCCAACACCTGGCATCCAGCACAGCACATAGTAGGTCCTTCCCTGACTATTTATTGAGTTAATACGGGAGTCATTAAGTGATTTTTCTGTCCCCCTAAAGTTGGTACTAAGCACAACCCCTGGTCTAATAACCAGAGGAAACTACTTGGTCAAGCACACAGCTTCTCCCTGGATGACCAAATGTGCACCCTCCCCTGTCCTCTGAGGGTCCAGGGCCATGAGATTATTGCACTGCTTGGTTCTTTGCAGAGCAGGCCCTGTGTGCCCTTCAGCTAGGAGGGCTGTTTTCTCCCGAGCTGTACACTTAACAGTGGCCGCCTCACGTCTTCTGAGTCTTGTAATTCCTGGCAGCTGTTTCAAAGAAGAGCCACCGTGCCAGGGGCCGTTTCTCTGTGTACTAGGCTTTTTTGATGACCTTCCCTGGTGCTCCGCAGCGGGGTCTGCGCTGTCATTGTCTTATCTCCATTTGGTAAAGAATCTCTTGTGCAGAGGTGTTTCCTTAATTGGCATTTTTGCACGGGGGGCTTGGGAAGTGGGTGCCCTCCACCGCCTTGTTCACTATTGTTCCGTCCTGACCCCTGGCTGCCCGTCCGAGGCTCCTCTCTTCACTCCTCTGCTGTTGGCGTTCGTCTGCAATTCAGAGCCCTTGGAGCTCACAGTTCTCTGAGAAACAATTTTCACCACCCGGGAGCCCACGTATTATCCGAGCTGTAGCTAAGGCATTTTAGCCCATTAGACAAATAAATGCTTTTGTGGAAAAGGAAGAGAATGACATCATACATGAGGGCTCCCATCCCCCCAGGGATGCTCTCTGATTAGGAAAAAAAGCCCTCAGGAGTGTGGAGTGCCACACTGGCCTGGCAGAGCTGTCCACGACGTTGGACAGAAAGTGATTTTCTTGCTGGACTCTGGGTTCATTCACCCGTCGACACCCATTGCTGTGTGGACCGTGATGAGAACCGGCATCATGGACCTGGTTAAGGGAAGGGATTCGTAAAGTGCCGTGGTTTCTTCTGGTGGAAACCTGGTTGTGTTTAGATCCTGTTGTTTCCTCAAGAGCTGCTGTCTATACCACAGAAACTCCCACCCTGTAGCCCAGGTCCCGTGTTACAAGTGGATCCCACATCTCCCCAGGGGCAGCAGGAAGCGTCCCTTCACCTCCCTCGCCCAGCCTGGTGCAGTTTAGACTCCGGTACGTGTGGAATCCCCGTGAAGGGAGCAGGGTGAGGTGTGCACTTGTTTTGGAAGGAACCAAATGCAGTAGAAAAGTTTCCAGTGGGCAAGCTCTTTGCTTTTGGTACGGGATCCAGCACCACTGTTCTGTCTCCCCCCGATCCCACACCCCTGGACTGGCTCTGCACCCCTTCCTGTGGGGAGCACTGAAGCACGGGGAGCTTGCTGCCCTGCACCCCGTCTGAGCCCTCCCCATCTGGGCTCCTGCTCTGCTGGAGTGTGGGCTGCTCCTTGCTTCAGCAAGATCAGAGTTGCAACCTCTGAGCCCACCCGTTTTGGGGGCACTGAGTTAAGATTTAACGTAAAAACTATAGATGTAAATGCAGATATCCATTCCGGCTGCGTAAGTGTCTTTATCTCTTGGAAAGCAGTGAGGAGAATAGGATGCGAGACCCTTTAAGGGGACAAATACGGGGACTCCACAAACACAGCGGTCGTCAGGCACGTGCGGGGACCTGACCTGCACATGGCTCACTCGGGAATGATCCGCTGCTGAACATTTCCAAGTGGGAGTTCCCATGCCTACTCCTGGCGTGGGGGAGGTGGGTAGGATTCCCAGCGGCCCATGCGGCAGTGCTGACGGGAAGACTGTGGGTATGTGGAGCAGGTGCCAGTGGAGGAGAGATGCACTGGCAGGACAACGCAGTTGGGGAGAAGGGTGACCCCGTGGGGCCGGTCAGAGATGCTTCGTGAGCTTTATGTCTTGGTAATGAAGATAACTTGGAATGTTTGGCAGAACTCATGGCATAGCCTAGGCATCAGTGCTATTTGCTGAACCAGGAATGGGAAATACCTGGTTTGTGCATTGCCGCTTCTATTTCTTGGTACTTTTGTTTTTGAGTTTCTTTCTTTTAAACAACTTAACTCATTGTCTATACACTCTTTTGTGGGTGTTCATCTCCTGGGTCATTTGTTGTCCAGTGACAGGAGGTCTCATCTTCCCAGAGGAATATTAGAAGCTCTTCTCTCCCGGAATGGCCATGCAATGGATTTTGGAAGCAAAAATCATGGACAGACTGCAGGCCATGACTCTAGTTTTGATACACTTACACCGGGAATATTACTGAGACCGTCACCAAGCTCTGAGAGTGACTGTCCAGGCAGACAGTCTGAAGTTAGATCCATCATTGGTTTATTAATTTTTGTGGAGACCTAAGCCACCTCAGGCAGTCTATAAAAAAGAGGAAGATTCTTCTGGATAAAAGGAGCTTTGAAGAGACTGTAGGAGAAAAGGATTTTTCCCCCAAAGGAAATGCTGGATGTAGGAAAGGAGAAGTCAGTGCCCGCCGGAAAATGTAAAAAAAAAAAAAAAAAAAGGCATATAACAAAATTAAAGCAATGCGTGAGGATGAGCAGAATAGAAAATGCAAAAGAAATTGTTTGAGGTGATGTAGGATGGAAGTCTTGGGCTCTGTTCTCATAGGAAGCGTGGAAATACCATGCATGACCCCGTAAGCATCTCTGTCTACAGAGACGCCAAAGGGACACACCTGTTTGGGAAGCATATTCTCCAGGAGACAGAAATCATCATCCTCTCTTCCATTCCCTCCTTCGTTCGAGTGCCCTGTGAGCCTGCTCTCATTTTCACCCATAGAGCTCTTCACTTCTTCTTTTTCTCTTAGATTTATTTATTTATATTTGGGGGGCAGGGACAGAGGGAGAGAATCTCAGGCAGACTCCCCTCTGAGCTCAGCCCAGTGCAGGGCTGCATTCCATAGCCCTGAGATCATGACCGGAGCAGAGACCAAGTGCCTGATGCTCCATCAATGAGCTACCAGGCGCCCCTGGGCTTTTCACAACTAAGATGACTTAGGACCCATTTACTGTGGCTGCTGTCAGGCTGGCCCCAAGCAGAGACAAGAGGACAGTCCCCCCTCCTGTCTTATTAGTGAGTACACCTGCCTCTTCTAGGACAGAAACACTGAGTGAATGCATGAGCACCCCTTCTGTGCCTCACATTCAGGAAAGAACTAGAAACACAGGTATGGATCTCTGACCCGGAGCTTCTCTGCTTTAGGGGCATCCAGTAAACGCGCAACCTGAACAACACTGGGGGTATCCTCCAAGGGTTACAGACTGAAGCGCCGGGGTCAGACGGGTGCAGTTTCACGTCTAACCCCAGCTGCATCCCTTATGAGCTGGGTGAACTTGGTCGAGTGCACAGGCTCCTTCAAGCTCAGGCACAGGCGGGGCGGGGGGTGGGGAGGGTAGAGCAATGCAAGACTAACAGTGTAAAAAAGTGACAATAGGACTGGCAGACAGCAACACCGCCCCGGTGAGTCGAGCTATGACCTGGCTGATAAAGGGACCCGTGAACACGCACCGACCGCGGGTGGCTGCACCCGCATCCTTGCGACACTCCGAGAGCGTCTCCAAATGGTTTCGTTCAGAGGAAGCCCCATTTCGCAGACTGATTATAAAGTGGGAGTGGAAATAGCATCTACTCTCACGCACGGGGTCCGTCTTATCTGGTGCGTGCGGACCCTTGAGCAAACTTCTCTGTGGCACCTAGAACAAGCCACGTGCCCTGATGGCAGAGCTATGATTTGTTTTCTTTCAGTGATATATTACCTCTTCGGCTGCTAGCACGCTGCCAGGCTGGCTGACGTTGTCTGGGACAGAGAAGGCAGCTCTGCTGTCGGCAGAGCGCCGGTCTGCAGACACTAGCTGGGCTCCCACCGCCCGCCGACAAGGGCCGTGCCGGTCCCCGATGAGGGAGCCGGGGTCAGGGCTGTTCTATCTCCAGCAGCAGGCGGGTCTCTCAACAAGTTGGATGTGAGGGTGGAGGACCTGAGCTTTGGGAAGCGTGGGGTTCTGCTGCTGGTTTGGTTTCTAACTGCGCTTTCTTGTGTTTCCACCCAGAAGCTGCCGTGATAGACACATTTTCTTTTTTGAAATTCAAAATAAAACCAAAATGTGTTCTACCCAAGACATGTTTTGTTTCTTAGAATGCATATGCATTTTAGGAGAAATCACATCCGTTTTAGATTCCCTAAAATCACGACTGTTTTTTGAGAGTTCCCCTGAGAGCCTCAAGAGTAGTGAGTTCATTACCCTCCCCCTTTCCTTTCTGTAAACACAGCACCACCGTTTCCCAGCGAACCCCACCTGGGAGTTGGGGGAGTCAGAGGGAACTTAGGGCCGTGCATTCTGACCAGAGACACATTGGGTCGACCCGGAGAGCCACCCCAAGACACTGTGCCCCAGCTCGGCCGCTTCCCGCGCACGCCGCTCCAGCCGCCTTGCTGTCCCCACGGCGCAGACCCCAGGGCCATCGACTCCGCTCGTGGGACACGTTCACAGCTTCTCCTTCAGACCCTTAGTCCCAGATGCGCTTAGCTGTCCTCCTGCTGGAGGGGACTCCGAGCTCTCTTCTGTCGCTTCATTCCCTTCCCTTTCTCTTGGTCCCTCTCTCTATCCACCCCGCCCCCCCCCCCCAAAGCTGCTCCGGCTCTGGTCCTCCAGGTCTGATGGGGGATCTGTAAAGGCCACTAGGAGCCTCCGGGGGGAGGGGCCACGGCCCGTGATAGCGACTGTGCGCAGGAGGGATGGGGACCACGTGTTCCACACTTAAACTAAAACATCAGCGGAGGTCTGCAGGGCAGACCCTCGCTGTTCACCTTTTATGAACGTGCCTCTTTCATGTCTGCAGGGTGACGACGTACAAACAGAAACCCCTTGCATAAATGGGCACTTTCACACTTTCCTAATTAGAGTGTAACTTGGTTATTGCTGTGAAGCCATTTAGTGATGTGTTTTAAGAGCAGTAATTTGACTTTTGGGAACGTACCCTGAGGGAATCATTTAAATTCCTCCAGTTCACTAGCTGTCTAAGCCCAGGACTGGTCAGGACCCACTCTCCAAGGCCAGCCTTCGTTCAAGTCGCAAGGGCGAGGTGTGCAACCCTGGAAAGTCCCTTAGTGAACTCCTGCCTCCGTTTCCTCCTCCGTAGAACGGGCACAGCAGTGATGGTGATCGTGTCCTGGAGCAGGTGAGAGCACGCAAGCACGTAGCGCAGGGATGGCACGTAGAGGTGCTCAGGGACTGTGGGCTGCTCCACTCGGTCATCTGTCTTTGCTTCAGTTTCCATATCTGGAGAATAGGAGTCGTAACAGTTTTTCCCCAGCAAGACTGCTGTGGAGATTCAGTCAGACGCTGAGTGGAAATCATGGTGTGTGGCACGGAGCAAACACGGTCCGTGTGGTTAGCGCTTACATCCGGCAAAACCTTTGATGGACAAAGCACTTATCACTGTACTGATAGTGTACTCCTTTTTTTTTTTTTAAAAGATTTTATTTATTTATTTGAGAGAGAGAGAGCATGAGAGAGGAGAGGATCAGAGGGAGAAGCAGGCTCCCCACTGAGCAGGGAGCCTGATGTGGGACTCGATCCCGAGACTCTGGGATCATGACCTGAGCTGAAGGCAGTTGCTTAACCCACTGAGCCACCCAGGTGCCCGGATAATGTACTTCTGAAGGCAAAAACGAAACAAAAAACATGTCATGAAATCTGACCATTTTACTTGTTTGTTATTTAGAAGGCAAAATGCTGTTTGTAATGAATTTTTGATTGGGAAAAGGTATTTTGAATTTCAAGGGGTGCCTGGGTGGCTTCGTCTGTCAAGCCTCTGAATCTTGATCTTGCCTCAGGTCACGAGTGGGATCGAGGCTGTGTCTAGCTTGATGCTCAGCACAAGGTCTGTTTGTGATTCTCTCCCTCCCTTTGCTTGCCCCTGCTTTCTCTCTTCCTAAAAGAAAAAAAAAAAAGGACAAGTCTTAAGTCATCATCTGAAAAAAGTCTATCCGCAAGGGCCCCAGGTCTGGAAAAATACAGCAATGTGTTTATGAGAGCTTGCCTTCGTGTGGTGGGATTGAGCGTCTAATTTTTATTTTTTATATTTTAATATTTTTAAATAAAATTTTTATAATGAGAAAATATCAGTTTTGGAAACCACAGATGGGGTAATTCCTTGACAAAAGATCTTTAAAAATTTGTTAAGCCTAGGTTTTTAAAAAAATATTTCCCTTCTGTAGAGGTCATTTGACAGCAGTGCGGTAGTGGGAAGAACTAGGGGATAGTGATTTTATGACGAATGCCTGGTATCAAGTTCGGTAGCACGGGAGGGTGTTGTCGACCCCCTGGGCGCAGCACACTTGCCCACGTGCACACGATGGAAATTTGATAATTTATTAAGCACAAAGACTGGCACGCACACGGGCAATAAATATTTATTAAATAAGTGAATAATTGTGTTAAAAATGAGATTTGTCATTGAAATGAAGTTTAAGCCCCATAAGGTTACCCAAGACCATAAGAGAAAGGATGCCCACAAATCCGCTGTTGAAGCACAGAGTGTCGGTCAGAGCCCAGGCATCCTGGGTTCTGTGACTCGTGGAAACGAGGCTTCTCTACATCGAGTCGCACGTGTATGTTGAGTTACCCGCGGGGAATATTTTAGTGTGTCCTCTCTCTCTCGGATTCTAAGCAATATACATAAACGACAGTGACGATTCGCAGGAGCTGAAGGTGGGTGTGCAGGTAGTTAAGACTTTTTTGGGGAAAGGCTTCTTTATTTATTTTTATTTGAGAGAGAGACGGAGAGAGAGAGAGTGCAAGCGGAGAGAGGGGCAGACCGAGAGAGAATCACAAGCAGCCTCCGTGGGAGCCCAGAGCCCGACGCTGGGCTCTGCTTCCCAAGCCTGAGATCTTGACCTGAGCAGAAATCAAGTCGGGCACTTCACTGACTGAGCCCCCAGAGCCCCTAGTTAGTACGTCCGACGTGGAGGGAGTCTCTTTTTCCCCTGTTGTGGCCAGAATGAAGATGGGAACCCTCTACAGGACCCGAGCGGCAGACAGCCCTGCTGCCCTCTCCGTCTTCGCCCCTCCCGCCCCTCAGCCCCTCTCACGCCCGCCGCTGTGTGTACTGGCCTATAACAGTTTCAGACAGCGTCCTGCCCTCTCCTGCCGAACCTGCGGGCACATCCAGGTGCCTCTGCGTGACTCCCCTCTCCCTACACCCAGTCCTGTCCCTGCTCCTTTGATGGCCACGCCTACACTCAGAACTCAGCTCAGGTGTTACCTTCTTGGGGTCCAGGCCCCATGGCCTGGTCTGGGCCTGCTTCTCATCTCATGTGCTCTTGGAGAACTGGGTGTTCTTCCTTTCGGGATGTTCATCTCCCTTTGTAATGAAGAGTCCATGAGACTGATTCATGATGAATGCTGTTGTTTCCCTCTGTGGTCTGTTTCCTCCATGGGAGCACACGGAATCATTTATTTTTGGTGCTTTGAACATTGTGGATGCTCACTGTGTATTTGTTGAATAAATGAAGAGCTGCGGAAGAAATCGATTCAGGAGTCAACAAGCATTCACCGACAGAAGAAGAGAATATGGTGTCTGTGTAACACTTAAAGTTTTCCTGTCACTGAGATTCCACACTCTGGGATAAATAAGGAGAGCAGTGATGATGAATTTGAGGTTTGATGACCAAGGCAGGACAAGGTAGGGAAGGTGAATAACTTTCCCAAGTGCTCTTCAGTGTTGGAGCTCACCGGAGAACCTAGAGCTGTGGTCCTGGAGAGGAGGGGACGTGTCTGAGAGAGCAGGTCTAAGCCCTGGGTGGGCCTGGCACACAAGAGGTCATGCTGTTTAGGGGGTCCTCGTTTATTTTCTTTCTCCCCACGTAGCTCAAGCAGTGAACTCTCTGGCACTGTCTTACTTCTGGTCTCTTCCCACGAGAAGATCAGCCAAAAGCTGGAGTAAGAGGAAGGACTTGGCCTTCAGAGAGAGAAGCCCCAGGCGCCCATCAGTCCATAGGCTCCTGTCCAGCAAACCAGAACTCAACATGGGGTCTTCGTCAAAGACCCCATATGATCATAAAATAGTATTTTGCTTTCCATCGTCACTGTCTTTTGTGGGTGTTTCTTTCCTTTGGAGTCTTAGGTAGAGACTGTTGTCCTGTTAGGCAAGATTTGGGTGTTCCTGTGTCTGGAGGCAACTGTCATCTCCAGGCTGTTGTAATAGTGCCTGGGCTATGGTTCTTTCCAACAGGAGCTCTTCACAGTAATGGTCTCTTCTGTATGTACGGGACTTTCCAGTTCCTCAGGACTTTTCCTCAGGCTTCCCAGTTGTATCTCTAGCTCCTTGCAGAGTGACGGATATACGTAGTGGGTGTTTGCTGGATGGACTAACTCAATGAAGGGACGAACAAGCCTTTGCAGTAAGTCCTGTGGCTGCTACGTCTGATGGACAGGCAGCTGGGGAAACAGAAGTTTCAAAATATCAAACGATGTTCTCGAAGTTACGTTCTAGGTAATGGAAAGACTTCTGGTTCCTGGTTCAATGTTATTTCCGTAAGTGTATTATTATGAGAGTCATACCTGAGTAGCTTTTTTGGTAACAATGACTTACGTTATTTTTTAAACAGCTTCGAGGTATAATTTACATGTGCAGTCTTACCAGTTGTAAGTGTACAATTCAATGATTTTGTGTGAATTTATAGAGATGTGCAACCACCATCATCACCACCCGGTTTTGGAACAGTTCTGTGGCACTGTGAAGGTGCCTGCCGTCCTGCTGCCACTAAACCCCCGACTCCCAGTCCAGGCAATCCTTCACCCTCTGTCTCTAGAGATTTGCTTTTCAAAAAAAAACACCATACACATGGAACTGTGCAATATGCAGTACTCTGTGTCTAGCCTCTTTTTAGGATCATCCATATCATTGCTTATTACTCTTTATTGCTGAGTACTTTTCATTGACGTGCTGCATTGTGTTCATTATTCATGAATTGCTGGGTGTTTGGTTGGATTCCAGTTTTTGGCTGTATGGACAAACTACTGTGAATATTTGCATATTTGTCATTTTGTGGATGTGTGTTTTCATGTCTCTTGGTTAAGTACCTAGGAGCGAATTGCTGTGTTGTGATAAATTTATGTTTATTTTGTTAAGAAATTAATGCACTGTTTTTCAAAGTTGCTTTACCACTTTGTGCTCTCAACAATGATTAAAGCCATACTGGTGATTGTGTTGTGGTACTTACTGTGTGTGTGTGTGTCTGTGTGTGTGTGTGTGTGTACGCTTTTTTTTGTGGTCTTTTGCTTTTTTGGAAGAAGACAGAACAATTATTTAAATCTTATTTATTTATGTATTTATTACATACTTGTTCACTTATTTTCTTTGCTTACTATCATTCACAATTTTATAGACAGTAATAAATTTATACTATGTTGGATTTAACTACAGTTAAATCTGTTAAGTTCTCTGAAAAGTTATTTTACAGATTTTCAGGAAATTAAATCTTAGGCTTTTGAAAACAAGTCTGGTTTAATATACTCCATTTTCATGAGTAGTTTTTTTTTTTAAATGGGAGTATAATTAATATACAGTGTTATATTAGTTTCAGGTCTACAATATAATGAGTCAGCGTTTCTGTACATTTCTCAGTGCTCATGATGATAAGGGTACTCTTAGTCCCCTTTATTTATTTCTTCCATACCCTCTGGCAATCGCCAGTTTGTTCTCTGTATTTAAGAGCTGATTTCTGTTTGTCTTTCTTTTCTTTGTTTGTTTTGTTTCTTAAATTCCACATTCAAGCGAAATCATATGGTATTTTTCTTTCTCTGAATGACTTACTTCACTGTGCATTTACACACTTACTCCATCCACGTCATTGAAAATGGCCAGATCTCATTCTTTCTTATAGCTGAGTAATATTCCATTACATATTTTTATACATAGATATATACTTCTAAGCATTTGTGATATAGATTTCAAGCATTTGGGATATATACCTATCACGTCTTCTTTATCCATTCATTTATCAATGGACACTTGAACTGCTTCCATAATTTCGCTTTTGTAAATAATGCTCAGTAAACATAGGGGTACATATATCATTTTGGATTAGTGTTTTCATTTCCTTGGCAAAAGTATCCAGTAGTGCAATTGTTGTATCACATGGTGGTTCTGTATTTGGTTTTTGAGGACCCTCCATACTGTCTTCCATGGTGGCTGCACCAGTCTACATTCCCACCAACCCTGCATGAGTCTTCCTTTTTCTCTACATTCTTGTCAATACTTGTTAATTGTCTTGTTGATTCTAGTCATTCTGACAGGTATAAGATAATATCTTATTGTGCTTTTGATTTGCATTTCCCTCATGATTAATGATGTTGAGCATCTTTGCTGTGAATATCTGTTGGCCGTTTGTGGATCTTCACTATGGTTTTAATGTCTTTCCCTCATGACTAATGATGTTGATGCTCTTTTTTTTGTACTTATTCACCAGTCTTTGATTGTCTTTGTTGAAATGTTTACCCAAATATTTTGACTTTTTTTATTGGGTTGTTTTATTATTTTTTTTATTTTTATTTTTTGGATTGTTTTTATTATTGACTTAAAGTGTTCTTTATATATTCTGAGTCCAAATATTTTTTTAAAGATTTTATTTTTTTAGAGAGGAGTCAAGATGGCGGAGAAGTAGCAGGCTGAGACTACATCAGGTAGCAGGAGATCAGCTAGATATCTTACCAAACCATTGCAAATAACTACAAGTCCAACAGGAGATCAAAGAGAAGAAGAACAGCAATTCTAGAAACAGAAAATCGACCACTTTCTGAAAGGTAGGACTGGCGGAGAAGTGAATCCAAAGCGATGGGAAGATAGACCACAGGGGGAGGGGCTGGCTTCCGGCAAGCGGTGGAGCAACGGAGCACTAAATCAGGACTTTTAAAAGTCTGCTCCACTGAGGGACATCACTCCAGAGGCTAAACTGGGGGGAAGCCCACGCAGGGTCAGCATGGCCCCAGGTCCCGCAGGGTCACAGAAGGATCGGGGGTGATCGAGTGTCACAGAGCTCACAGGTATTAGACAGGGGAAGCTGGCTACAGAGACAGAGCTGAGGAGTGAGCTCTCAGCTCGGGGTTACCTTGAACTGGTTGCAGGCTGGGTGAGCTCGGAGTGCAGCCAGAGGCCAGGGAGACGGGAGTGCCTGGGCTCTTTTCTCTGAGGGTGCACTGAGAAGTGGGGTCCCGAGCTCTCTGCTCCTCCAGGCAGGAGACTGGGCAGCCGCCATTTTCATTCCCGTCCTCCGGAGCTCTACAGAAAGCGTTCAGGGGACAAAAGCTCCTGAAAGTGAACCCGAGCAGATTACTTAGCCAGGCCCATGGTAAGGGTGGTGCAATTCCGACTCAGGCAAAGACACTTGAGAATCACTACAACAGGACCCTCCCCTGGAAGATCAACAAGAAATCCAGCCAAGACCAAGTTCACCTATCAAGGACAGCAGCAGAATTCCAGAGAAAGAGAAAGCAAAGCATGGAACTCATGGCTTTCTCTGCATGATTCTTTAGTCTTGCAGTTAATTTAATTTTTTTTTTTAGTTTTACTTTTTTTTCTTCTGCTAAATTTATTTTTAACTTTTACCCTTTTCTTTTTTAACGTTTTTAAACTAGTTTATCTAATATATATATATATATATGTATTTATTTTTTTATTTTTTCTTTATTTGTTTACTTTTTTAATTTTTTTTTCCCTGAACTTCTTTTTATCCCCTTTCTCCCCCCCATGATTTGGGGTCTCTTCTGACTTGGGTAAGTGTATTTTCCTGGGGTCTTTGCCACCCTTTCAATATTTTATTTGCTCCTTCATATACTCTTATCTGGACAAAATGACAAGGTGGAAAAACTCACCACAAAAAAAAGAACAAGAGGCAGCACTGAAGGCTATGGACCTAATCAATACAGACATTGGTAATATGTCAGATCTAGAGATCAGAATGACAATTCTCAAGGTTCTAGCCAGGCTCGAAAAGGGCATGGAAGATATTAGAGAAACCCTCTCTGGAGAGATAAAAGCCCTTTCTGGAGAAATAAAAGAACTAAAATCTAACCAAGTTGAAATCAAAAAAGCTATTAATGAGGTGCAATCAAAAATGGAAGGTCTCACTACTAGGATAAATGAGGCAGAAGAAAGAATTAGTGACATAGAAGACCAAATGACAGAGAATAAAGAAGCTGAACAAAAGAGAGACAAACAAATACTGGACCACGAGGGGAGAATTCGAGAGATAAGCAACACCATAAGACGACACAACATTAGAATAATTGGGATTCCAGAAGAAGAAGAAAGAGAGAGGGGAGCAGAAGGTATATTGGAGACAATTATTGGAGAGAAATTCCCTAATATGGCAAAGGGAACAAACATCAAAATCCAGGAGGTGCAGAGAAACGCCCTCAAAATCAATAAGAATAGGTCCACACCCCGTCACCTAATAGTAAAATTTACAAGACTTAGCGACAAAGAGAAAAACCTGAAAGCAGCCCAGGAAAAGAAGTCTGTAAGATACAAGGGTAAAAACATTAGATTGGCAGTGAACTTATCCACAGAGACCTGGCAGGCCAGAAAGAACTGGCATGATATATTCAGAGCACTAGATGAGAAAAACATGCAGCCAAGAATACTATATCCAGCTAGGCTATCATTGAAAATAGAAGGAGAGATAAAAAGCTTCCAGGACAAACAAAAACTGAAAGAATTTGTAAACACCAAACCAGCTCTACAGGAAATATTGAAAGGGGTCCTCTAAGCAAAAAGAGAGGCTAAAAGTAGTAGATCAGAAAGAAACAGAGATAATATACAGTAACAGTCACCTTACAGGCAATACAATGGCATAAATTCATATCTCTCAATAGTTACCCTGAATGCAAATGGGCTAAATTCCCCAATCAAAAGACACAGGGTATCAGAATAGATAAATAAACAAAACCCATCAATATGTTGCCTATAAGAAACTCATTTTAGACCTGAAAACACCTCCAGATTTAAAGTGGGGAAGTGGAAAACAATCTACCATGCTAGCGGACATCAGAAGACAGCTGGGGTGGCAATCCTTATATCAGATCAATTAGATTTTAAGCCAAAGACTATAATAAGAGATGAGGAAGGACACTATATCATACTCAAAGGGTCTGTCCAACAAGAAGGTCTAACAATTTTAAATATCTATGGCCCTAACATGGGAGCAGCCAACTATATAAACCAATTCATAACAAAATCAAAGAAACACATCAACAATAATACAATAATAGTAGGGGACTTTAACACTCCCCTCACTGAAATGGACAGATCATCCAAGCAAAAGATCAACAAGGAAATAAAGGCCTTAAATGACACACTGGACCAGATGGACATCACAGTTATATTCAGAACATTTCATACCAATGCAACAGAATACACATTCTTCTTTAGTGCACATGAAACATTCTCCAGAATAGACCACATCCTGGGTCATAAATCCGGTCTCAACCGGTATCAAAAGATTGGAATCATTCCCTGCATATTTTCAGACCACAATGCTCTGAAGCTAAAACTCAATCACAAGAGGAAATGTGGAAAGAACACAAATACATGGAGACTAAACAGCATCCTTCTAAAGAATGAATGGGTCAACCAGGAAATCAAAGAAGAATTTAAAAAATTCATGGAAACAAATGATAATGAAAACACAATGGTTCAAAATCTGTGGGACACAGCAAAGGCAGTCCTGAGAGGAAAACATATAGCAGTACAAGCCTTTCTCAAGAAACAAGAAAGGTCTCAAATACACAACCTAACCCTACACCTAAAGGAGGTGGAGAAAGAACAACAAAGAAAGCCAAAACCCAGCAGGAGAAGAGAAATCATAAAGATCAGAGCAGAAATCAATGAAATAGTAACCAAAAAAAAAAAAAAAAAAAAAAAAAAAAAGAAAAGAACAAGTCAACGAAACTAGGAGCTGGTTCTTTGAAAGAATTAATAAGATTGATAAACCCCAGGCCAGACTTATCAAAAAGAAAAGAGAAAGGATGGAAATAAATAAAATCATGAATGAAAGAGGAGAGATCACAACTAACACCAAAGGAATACAAACAATTATAAGAACATACTACGAGCAACTCTATGGCAACAAATTTGACAATCTGGAAGAAATGGATGCATTCCTAGAGACATATAAACTACCACAACTGAACCAGGAAGAAATAGAGAGCCTGAATAGACCCATAACCAGTAAGGAGATTGAAACGGTCATCAAAAATCTCCAAACAAACAAAAGCCCAGGGCCAGATGGCTTCACAGGGGAATTCTACCAAACATTTAAAGAAGAACTAATTCCTATTCTCCTGAAACTGTTCCAAAACATAGAAAGGAAGGAAAACTTCCAAACTCATTCTATGAGGCCAGCATCCCCTTGACCCCAAAACCAGACAAGGATCCCATGAAAAAAGAAAAGTACAGGCCAATATCCTTGATGAACACAGATGAGGAAATTCTCACCAAAATACTGGCCAATAGGATCCAACAGGACATTAAAAGGATTATTCACGACCAAGTGGGATTTATTCCAGGGCTGCAAGGTTGGTTCAACATCCACAAATCCATCAATGTGATACAATAAATTAAAAAAAGAAAGAGTAAGAACCACATGATACTCTCAATAGATGCTGAAAAAGCATTTGACAAAGTGCAGCATCCCTTCCTGATCAAAACTCTTCAAAGTGTAGGGATAGAGGGCACATACCTCAATATTATCAAAGCCATCTATGGAAAACCCACCGCAACTATCATTCTCAATGGAGAAAAACTGAAAGTTTTTCTGCTAAGGTCAGGAACATGACAGGGATGTCCATTATCACCACTGCTGTTCAACATAGTACTAGAAGTCCTAGCCTCAGCAATCAGACAACAAAAAGAAATTAAAGGCATCCAAATTGGCAAAGAAGAAGTCAAACTATCACTCTTTGCAGGTGATATGATACTATATGTGGAAAACCCAAAAGGCTCCACTCCAAAACTGCTAGAACTTGTACAGGAATTTAGTAAAGTGTCAGGATTTAAAATCAATGCACAGAAATCAGTTGCATTTCTCTACACCAACAACAAGACAGAAGAAAGAGAGATTAAGGAGTCAATCCCATTTATAATTGCACCCCAAACCATAAGATACCTAGGAATAAACCTAACCAAAGAGGCAAAGAATCTATACTCAGAAAACTATAAAGTACTCATGAAAGAAATTGAGGAAGACACAAAGAAATGGAAAAATGTTCCATGCTCCTGGATTGGAAGAACAAATATTGTGAAAATGTCTATGCTACCTAAAGCAATCTACACTTTTAATGCAATCCCTATCAAAATCCCACCCATTTTTTTCAAAGAAATGGAACAAATAATCCTAAAATTTATATGGAACCAGAAAAGACCTCGAATAGCCAAAGGAATAATGAAAAAGAAACCCAAAGTTGGTGGCATTACAATTCCGGACTTCAAGCTCTATTACAAAGCTGTCATCATCAAGACAGCATGGTACTGGTGCAAAAACAGACACATAGATCAATGGAACAGAATAGAGAGCCCAGAAATAGACCCTCAACTCTATGGTCAACTAATCTTCGACAAGACAGGAAAGAATGTCCAATGGAAAAAAGACAGTTTCTTCAATAAATGACACTGGGAAAATTGGACGGCCACATGCAGAAAAATGAACTTGGACAATTTTCTTACAGCACACACGAAAATAGACTCAAAATGGATGAAGGAACTCAATGTGAGAAAGGAATCAATCAAAATCCTTGAGGAGAACACAGGCAGCAACCTCTTCAACCTCAGTTGCAGCAACGTCTTCCTAGGAACATCGCCAAAGGCAAGGGAAGCAAGGGCAGAAATGAACTATTGGGATTTCATCAATATCAAAAGGTTTTGCACAGCAAAGGAAACAGGTAACAAAACCAAAAGACAACTGACAGAATGGGAGAAGATATTTGCAAACGACATATCAGATAAAGGGCTAGTGTCCAAAATCTATAAAGAACTTAGCAAACTCAACACCCAAAGAACAAATAATCCAATCAAGAAATGGGCAGAGGACATGAACAGAGATTTCTGCAAAGAAGACATCCAGATGGCCAACAGACACATGAAAAAGTGCTCCACATCACTCGGCATCAGGGAAATACAAATCAAAACCACAATGAGATACCACCTCACACCAGTCAGAATGGCTAAAATTAACAAGTCAGGAAATGACAGATGCTGGCGTGGATGTGGAGAGAGGGGAACCCTCCTACACTGTTTGTGGGAATGCAGGCTGGTGGGGCCACTCTGGAAAACAGCATGGAGGTTCCTCAAGAAGTTGAAAATAGAACTACCCTATGACCCAGCAATTGCACTACTGGGTATTTACCCTAAAGATAAAAACGTAGTGATCCAAAGGGGCACGTGCACCCGAATGTTTATAGAAGCAATGTCTACAATAGCCAAACTATGGAAAGAACCTAGATGTCCATCAACAGATGAATGGATAAAGAAGATGTGGTATATATACACAATGGAATACTATGCAGCCATCAAAAGAAAAGAAATCTTGCCATTTGCGACGACGTGAATGGAACTAGAGGGTATCATGCTTAGTGAAATAAGTCAATCAGAGAAAGCCAATTATCATATGATCTCCCTGATATGAGGAAGTGGAGATGTAACGTGGGGGGCTTGGGGGGTAGGAGAAGAATAAATGAAACAAGATAGGATCAGGAGGGAGACAAACCATAAGAGACTCTTAATCTCACAAAACAA
This sequence comes from Martes martes, assembly GCF_963455335.1. Classification (NCBI taxonomy): domain Eukaryota; kingdom Metazoa; phylum Chordata; class Mammalia; order Carnivora; family Mustelidae; genus Martes; species Martes martes. Next base: position 136,859,188 of record NC_137896.1, on the reverse strand, counting down.
ACTGAGGGTTGCTGGGGGGAGGCGGTAGGGAGAGGGTGGTTGGGTTATGGACATTGGGGAGGGTATGCGCTATGGTGAGTGCAGTGAAGTGTGTAAACCTGGTGATTCACAGACCTGTACCCCTGGGGATAAAAATACATTATATGTTTATAAAAAAATAAAGAAATTTAAAAAAAAGATTTTATTTTTTATTTGAGAGAGTGTGAGGGAGCAAGAGCATGAGCAGTGGGGAGGGGCAGAGGTAGAGGGAGAAGCAGACTCCCTACTGAGCAGGAAGACCAATGTGGGAATCGATCCCAGTACCTCAGGACCATGTCCTGAGCCAAAGTCAGACACTTAACTGACTGAGCCACCCAGGTGTTCTTGGGTACAAATCTTTTATCAGATATATGATTTGCAGCCATTTTCTCCCAGGTTTGTTTCACCTTTAATTTTTAAAATTGTGTCTTCAAAAGTGGTTAGTCCAGCTAGAGATTTACATATTTTAATATTTGCTAAAAGCCAATTTGTTCAACTTATTTTTTAAATTGTTTTCTTTTTTTTTCTTTTTAAAAGATTTTATTTATTTATTTGACACACAGAGAGAGAGAGATCACAAGTGGGCAGAGAGGCAGGGTGGGTGGGGAGCAGGCTCCCCATGGAGCAGAGAGCCCGATGTGGGGCTCGATCCCAGGACCCTGAGATCATGACCTCAGCTGAAGGCAGAAGCTTAACCTACTGAGCCACCCAGGTGCACCAGTTTTCTTCTTTTTAACTGCATAATTTTCACTTTGATATTTTTAATTTATCTTTTGCTTGATTTGGGTTTAATTTTCTATTATTTTGTTTGTTTCTCAAGGTTGAAGCTTAGACTATTGATTTGAGACCTTGTTTTCTAAATAGGTATTTAAAGACATGAATCTCCCTTTAATTACTGCTTTAAAATTATCTTGTAGATTTTGATACATTGTGTTTTTGCTTTCATCAATTGAACATCTTTTTTAAGTTTCCTTTTTTAATTTCTTTTTAAATGCATGTTGCTTAATTTCTAAGCATTTGGAATGCCCCAAATTTCTTTCTTTTGTAGATTTCTAATTTAACTGCTGTGGTCTGGGAACACAAATTGAATAATTTTAGTTCTTTTAAATTTACTGAAAATTTTAATTAAATTAGTATACAATTTGTCCTGGAGAACATTGCATGTGCTCTTGCAAAGTATGTGTATTCTGTTGTTCTTGGGTAGAGTGTTTTCTAAATTTCAGTTTAATGGAGTTGGTTGATAGTGTAAGTCACCCTCTGTCTCCTTGCTGATTTTCTGTATAGTTCTTCTTTCAGTTATTTAGGAAGAGGTATAAACTCCAAGTATAATTGTTGAGTTGTTCAATTCTTCATTCAGTTCTGCCAATTTTGGTTTAATGTATTTTGATGTTGTATTGTTAGGTGCGTAGACATGGATAATTTTTATGTCTTTTAATATACTGATTCTATCATTAAGAACTTTCCTTTTTTTTCTAGTGATATTTCTTGTCTTAAATTCTGTCTGATACTATCTCTTATGATTAAGGTTTCCATGAAACATATATTTTTCCCTCTTTTTACTTTCAACCTCTTTGTGTCTTTGAAACCAACATTTGCCTCTTATAGTTTATGTATAGTTACATTTTGTTTTTTAAACGAGTCTGCCAATCTCTGCCTTTTGGTTGAAGTGTTTAGTCCATTCACATTTTTTGTAACTATTGATAGGATTATATTTATATCTGCCGTTTGCTATTTCTTTTCAGTATATATTTTTTTGGTGCCTCTGATCCTCATTTACTGCCATCTTATTTTGTGTTAAGCACATACTTTTTAGTTTACCATTTTGATTCATTTCTTTGTTATGTTTTAAAGTTGTATTTCTAACAATTGCTTTAGGAATATCATATACATCATATATTAGAAAAATTCAGATTAATGGGACCTTAAATATAGGACTCTGCTTTTATGTATCTGCATTCTTTGTCCCTCCTTTGTGCTATTATTGTCATATATATATTATCTGAATATATTATATAACTAATACCACACTGTTATAATTATATGACCAATCTTATGTCTTTAAAAGAAGTTAAGAGAAGATAGGTATTTATAGAGTCTTTTATATGAAACCTCTTAGTTATCATTTCTAATTCTTTTAATTTTTTTCCAGTGGATTCAAGTTACCATCTTATGTCATTTCTTTTCAGCCTGGAAGACTGTCTTTAATGTTTCTTACAAGGCATGCCGGCTGTCACATATTCTCTGTCTTTAATTGGGAAAGTCTTTATTTCACTTTCACTTTTGAAGGATAGTTTCACACAATATAGAATTATTGGTTAATATTTGTCTTTAAGCACTTTGAAGATGTACCCCCATTATGTTCTGCCTTCCCTTGTCTCAGTCGAGCAATTAGTCATTCATTGTATCAGTATTTCTGTGGCTGTGATGAAGCATTTTTCCCTGTATGCTTTTGAAATTTTTCTTTTTGTTTTGGCTCTCCATGGTTAGTGATGTGTCTAGATGTGGATGTCTTTGTGTTTTGCTACATGGAATTCAACAGAATTCTCAGATCTGCCTATTAGTGTTTTCCACCAAATATGGGACGATTCCAGCCCTATTTCATTATTTTTCTTCTTTTTCCCACCGTTGACTCCTACTGGATCTCTCTGTTATATTTGCTGGTGGGCTTGGTGTTGCCCCACAGGCATCTTTCTTCATTTTCTTCAAACCTTTACCTTTACTCTATTGTTCAGATTGGATTCTTTCTATTGATCCTTCTTCACTTCATGGATTTTTTCTTTTCCAACTCGTGTCCACTTGTTGAGCTACTACCAAAGTTTCTATTTCAGTTATTGTATTTTATGATTTCAGAACTTCCATTGGTTATTTTTTATTGTTCCTCTGTCTTTATTGAGATTCCCATTTGTGGAAACCATTTTTGTCATATTTTTATTTAAGTCTTCAAACACAGTTTCCATCATTCTTTGGGTATTTTTAGCCACTTTGAGTTTTTGTCTGCTAAATTCAACATCTGGGCCCACTCACAGTTTCTATTGACTCCTTACCCCTGTCCTCCTGAATATAGGTCATGCTTCCTTGTTTTTGCAAGTCTTGTAATTTTTTATTGAAAAATGCACATTTTAGATGATAAATTGTTGCAACTCTAAATTTGTTCCCCAAGGGTTATTTTTGTTGTTGCTCTTTTTGCTTTTGATTGATTTATATTAACTTGCCTCCACTCAATCTCCCGTATCTCTCTTCCCTATCATGGGGAGCTGGTGAGAACTTTGCTTATTTTGTTTTCAATTCTGATTTTTATTTTTGGTCTGGCTTACCAGAAATCACTCCTGAATCTCCATAGTTTATATTTCAGCTGGTAATTTCTTCAAGTTTGTGCTCAAACTCTTTGTGTGCCAGTGAAGTTTCTTCCCTCTGTGTGCTGTGCATAGTCTGAAGAGCACATATAATGCTTAGGTGAGCTTTTTCCTTCTGAGATCTCCTGGGGTCCACTGAGCTAGTAGGTGGGGTGAACGCAGCCTCAGGTAGGCAAAACAGGCTCCTGTGGCTGTAGTCCAAAATTCAATCATTTTTTTTTTTTGTGAGTAAACAATTTGCCATATGTTACTTGTTTTTGGTCAGTATTCAGAGATCTCAAAATGGTTGGTTTTGATATTTTTGTCCAGTTTAATATTTGTTTTACTGGGAAGAGGATTTGGTGATCTTTTCACTTTGACAGAAGTTCAAGTCCATTCCTAAATTTTATCTATTTTTATAAAGTATATTAGTATGGATGTTGTAGACAGAAAAAAAGTCAAAATTAATAAGTTACTCTAGAGAAAAGAATGATATGAGAATGCTATAATATATTTTATCTAGTGTCTTCTAATTGTCTTTAGCTTCACTCTATGTCATTTTTCTTTTTATGGGGGGACACTCCAGTGCAGATGCTTCTTTCCTTAGGAATGCTCTGAGTCCTAGAACATATATGACAAGAAAAGAGCTGAAGTAATGTGCTAATATGCTGTGGGAGCTCCTTACATTCCATCAGCATAAACCAATCTTAACTTCCTTTAGGTGTGAACAAGAAATCAACAGGAATTTGACACAAAAGAAACCTTATTATACTTTCTGCTTCAGTGTCATCGGAGCTCTGATGGCAAAGCTAAAGCCGTGAGTATCTTTTCCTTTAGTTTTAATCCTAATTTACACAGCTATGTGAGAGGTTTATGAGCAAATCGTCTTGAAGTGCTTGAAAAGTGTGCAGGGCTGAACATTCTAAGACACAGGTTTTTCTTGTTCTGTTCCCCCTTCCCCTTCCCCGTCTCAGCTCATGATAGGTGTTCAACTGGTAAACCACTGGGAGAAGTGTGTGGGTGTGGGACCACAGACACATGTACACAAAATGAATGGTGTTTCACAAAAGAGGGGGTCTCATTAAATAGTCATCTTTGCAACATTCACTTTCTATGGTAATCTAATTTTCTGATGAAAGAGGGATCATTTAAATTGACCTGATCTGCCTTTCAACTCCTTGTCAGAATCCATCCTGGGGACCCAATTTCCTGGTTCAGCAGGGAGCATTTGTGCATGGCCAATGCCGCAGCAGCCCTGGACAAAGGACAGCAACAAGAGACTCGCAGGTGGTTATAATAGCTTCAATTATAGCAAACAGAGGCAGCTGGGCAGTTCACAAGCACACATCAGCTCAGCCAAGTTCTGGCCCATGGCTCTCAGTTTCTTTTACTTGACAGTAAGAATGTTGAGAGCTCATGTAGGGGCCCTATAGGCAAAGGGAAGTTTATGCCCACTGCTGAGGTTTTTAACATCTGAACTGTGCTGGCATTCACTCCTCAGAGAAACCAGAGGGTCTGAATGCATGTTCTAATCAAATAAACATTTGCTCTTTCTCACTCCCTCTACCACTCTCCCTTCCCATCTTTCTCATTTCTTTTTTCCTTCTTCCTTCCTTCCTTCCTTCCTTCCTTCCTTCCTTCCTTCCTTCCTTCCTTCCTTCCTTCCTTCCTTCCTATTTGAATATGCTTTTCATTACAAACAGTTAGCTTTTGATGATTGCAAATGCAGACTGTCTTTTGTCAGTGACTCATTCTTGCCATTGGGTGACATTTTTATTCCCTTGTTGAGAAAACCTGGGGAAAAAGCAATTCCTTTCTGCTATACAAATCTTTGTAGCATAGTGTATTAAAAATAAAAAGAGACCAGAAAGGAACTGTGGTGAGCAGGAAGCTAGGATTCTGTCTAATCCGCAAGAATTGCAGCAGCCATTTGCCAATTAAAGTCAAATGTAAGTTTCAGATATATAAAATGTTGAGCAATGGGCAAAAAGAGCATTTTATTTCAAACGACTTTTATTCCTTTCTTAATGTTTTTTCCACATTTAAACTGTCTTAAAAAAAACTTGTAGGGAAACCATTTATTTCAGCATGTTTAATAAGGAAGAAAAGAGCTTGAGAATGAAGCATTCATTCATGGAGGTTTAGTTAATTAAGCGGAGCAGAGCAGTCACAGTTGGTGGGGGAAAAAGGACTTAATGGGTGAACTAGCAGTGCATGAGCAAGAGCATTTTGCCCAAAGTCAGAGATGTAGGTGCTGTTACACAAACCTCACGCTAGGAAGTGCATCTTGAGTGTGAGTACATGTGAACAGGTAAGCTGGGTTTGTAGCAGGCACTGTATAAATTGAGTCTTGTTAATCTTAGCAATACTCAGGGGGAGGCAGGTAGTTGGTAAACACCCTCATCCCTCCTCCTGATGGTGGGAGTACCACATGCAGGGAGGGGTCAAGAGATTTGCCCAAGGTCACACAGGAAGTTAATTAGCAAGCTCAAAATAGTACCTGTGTCCCAGTCCAGCTTTCTTTCCAGCAGACCTTGTTGTTCCGTCTCTCCTCTTGGGTGTCTCAGCTTTTAACCGTGTTCCAGTGCTTTCTGCTAATTAGTAATTTCAGGAGCCTCTTCTCTACAGGAGGCTTAGAAACTGAGTAGGCATGGGAGCCAGTTAGGGTTTTTATTACCTCGGAAGCCTCCTAGCCTCTGAACAAGTATGTAGAAAGGTATTTGGAAGCTTGATGAAGATATATTGGTTTGCATTGTTTTTCAGAGATGTTTTTGAAGCAAATGCTTCCCCCCAAGCAAGGGGGTAGTGGGGGGGGGGTTGGTAAAGGACGTGCAGGTGCAGAAGGATCAACAATCACCATGTTTTAAAGAGAGGGCTGCAGACTCACGGATTATTTCTGGGTATCCTGGGGACCAACCCAGGATTTATTCATTCCCATGCACCTGGGATTCTTTTACCTGTGGTTGTGGGTGCCAGAGCCCTTTCAGATGATGAGGTGCAAGGGAGGTAAATATGTCTGTGCAAAACCCAACACACAGCCTTTGCAAACCATGACCTAATTTTAATTTCTGTGAATGGCACCAGATTTCTTTCAACCCCCCAGGCCTAAAACCCCAGGAACCAGATGTTCTGCCTCTACAAAGTGTTGCAGAGTCTTTCCTGATCTCCTTGGCTGCCCCTGCAGAGGCCAGGCTATTGTGGTCTCCTGTCTGGGCTGCTGCTGGCTCTTTTCCTCCAGCTGTCCTGCTGGGCCCTGACCCACCATGTCCTGGAAGCCCAGTGTGCTTATGCCTCAGCCCCGCTCAGATGCTGTGCATGCTGCCCTTTGATGACTAACTCCAGAACAATGCATTCCACTGACTGTCAAAACCTTGAACGTGCCTCCACCTGTTTTTCTGTTTCTGTACCTTAATTATAGGACACTTGGTCCCCAAACATCATTGTCATCACCAGCATCCTTGTAACAGCTATTTTTTTTAAAAGCTATTCATTTGTGCAAATCACTGTTTTTAGCTCTAAAGTATATAATCTTATTTAATCTTTGCAATGGGTGCCATCTGAGACTCCACTTCCTTGATCAGACTTTGTGCTGTAACTAGCCATTAGTAATCTTGCCTCTTTCATGCCATCATGGCACTTTTTGGTAATTCTAATGAGGCAATTATAATCTCTGTTGTAACTTTTTGTGTTCTTTTTAAAAAAGAAATTAAAGATTTTATTTATATTTGACAGGGAGAGTGAAAGCACAAGCAGGGGGAGCAGGAAAGGGAGATGCAGGCTTATTGTTGAGCAGGGAGCCAGATGCAGGGCTCGATCCCAGGACCCTGAGATCATGTCCTGAGCTGAAGTCAGATGCTTAACCTACTGAGCCCAGGCATCTCCAACTTCTTGTATTCTTATCTATTTCATGCTTATGAGCTGTGAGCACCCTCATTCACCAAGAAATAAAATATTGCAAAGTAGAGGGTAGCATGGATACAGTTGGGAATGCAGATGCTGCACAAAAAGTTGTTCTTTTACCACATTTTCAGTGTTTTGATTTTTTTTTTTTAATGAACAACTCAGCTAAAGGCTTTGCTAAAGTCAAAGAGATTATATTTGTTGATTTTTCTGTGTTAATCCAACTGTTTTTACGTAGAAGATTAAAATAGTATCAGGAGTCTTGCTAAACAACTTAATTTTGTTGAATTAGAGAGTTTCTGAGTTTTCAGAGGCAGACTTTAAAATATTATATTCTCTTTTTTTTTTGACACTGAATATGTTTTTATTGAGCCTTTTAGTTTACAACATGAGGTAAAGGAAAGTCATTTCTCCTTAACCAGTATTTTACATAGCTGTAGTAAAATATTTCAATCTTTAGGGAATTATAATGGATTACATATATTAAAAGTTGGGGACTGGGTAAACAATATCTGAACTCTTGAATTTTCCAGTTGACTCTTCCCTTATAATAGTAACCAGCTCTAATTAGTTACATAAGTTTCTTCAAGGCACTGTTTTATTGTTGCTGATCTCTTTATATCTGAAGCATTGCTGCTATTTCAGTCAATATCCACTAATTCTACTTCAAAAATGAGTTTTGCATTTGGTGGAATTTTGGCATCAGGCTGTCCTTTCTTTCCATAAGCCCATTCTGGTTCAATCTCTAGTCGAGCCTTTTCTCCTTGACTCATAGTTAAGAGTGCTTCATCCCATCCTCTGTTAACTTTGCCTATTCCAACCTTAAAACTTAAAGGCTTGGCATTTTTCTTCTTCTTTGAACTCGTTTGAATATTAGCATCAAAACCAGTCCCATCCTGTAGTGTTCCTGTATACCAGCAGTGAACAACATCACCCTTTTTGGGAAAGTTGGTTTTATCTCCTGTTTGAAGAACAGATTTTATATATTTTGGTGGACCCTCATCCAGAGTCTCCTCAGACTTGGTTTCTTTGGGTTTATCTTCATTAAGCTTCACATTTTTCACCTGTTAAGACACTTTAACTTTACTTATAGTTTCCGTACCCTAGAAATGCTTACTTTCAAAAAGATGGTTGTAGGCTGTAACCAAATGGTACTTGTTAGCTGTCTTGGCCACATTTTTAATGTTTCCTAATAACTTACGTTCTGCAAGAAACGAATCTGAACCGTGGTCCTGTAGAAATCTGATAATGTCCTTCTTGGGTAGCTGCTCTCTGCACATCCACAGTCCAGGCCCACTGTGGCAGGGCTGCCGCCATCTTCCCCCGCTGCCTCTGCTTTACTCTAAAATATTATATTCTTAATATCCATGACATGGCATTTTAAAAAAAATTTATTTTAATAAACATATAATGTATTTTTATCCCCAGGGGTACAGGTCTGTGAATCACTAAGTTAACACATTTCACAGCACTCATCATAACACATACCCTCCCCAATGTCCATAACCCAACCACCCTCTCCTGGCCCCCCGCCCCCCGGCAACCCTCAGTCTGTTTTTTGAGATTGAGTCTTTTATGGTTTGTCTCCCTCCCAATCCCATCTTTTCATTTTTTCTTTTCCTACATCCCCCCAACCCCCCCACATTACATCTCCACTTCTTCATATCAAAGAGGTCATATGATAGTTGTCTTTCTCCGATTGACTTATTTCGCTAAGCATGATACCCTCTAGTTCCATCCACGTCGTCGCAAAAGGCAAGATTTCATGTCTTTTGATGGCTGCATAGTATTCCATTGTGTATATATACCACATCTTCTTTATCCATTCATCTGTTGATGGACATCTAGGTTCTTTCCATAGTTTGGCTATTGCGGACATTGCTGCTATAAACATTCGGGTGCACGTGCCACGTCAGAGCACCACGTTTGTATCTTTAGGATATATACCCAGTAGTGCAATTGTTGGGTCTTAGGGTAGCTCTATTTTCAGCTTTTTGAGGAACCTCAACACTGTTTTCCAGAGTGGTTGCACCAGCCTGCATTCCCACCAACAGTGTAGGAGGGTTCCCCTCTCTCTGCATCCACGCCAGCATCTGTCATTTTCTGACTTGTTAATTTTAGCCATTCTGACTGGTGTGAGGTGGTATCTCATTGTGGTTTTGATTTGTATTTCCCTGATGCCGATGTATTTTGTACATGTATTTGATGTATTTGATGTATTTGATGTATTTCCCTGATGTGGAGCATTTTTTCATGTGTCTGTTGGCCATCTGGATGTCTTCTTTGCAGAAATCTCTGTTCATGTCCTCTGCCCATTTCTTGATTGGATTATTTGTTCTTTGGGTGTTGAGTTTGCTAAGCTCTTTATAGATTTTGGATACTAGCCCTTTATCTGATATGTTGTTTGCAAATATCTTCGCCCCTTCTGTCAGTTGTCTTTTGGTTTTGTTAACTGTTTCCTTTGCTGTGCAAAAGCTTTTGATCTTGATGAAATCCCAATAGTTCATTTTGCCCTTGATTCTGTTGCCTTTGGCGATGTTCCTAGGAAGAATTTGCTGCAGTTGAGGTCAAAGAGGTTGCTCCCTGTGTTCTCCTCAAGGATTTTGATTGATTCCTTTCTCACATTGAGTTCCTTCATCCATTTTGAGTCTATTTTCATGTGTGGTGTAAGGAAATAGTCCAATTTCATTTTTCTGCATGTGGCTGTCCAATTTTCCCAGCACCATTTGTTGAAGAGGCTGTCTTTTTTCCATTGGATATTCTTTCCTGCTTTGTTGAAGATTAGTTGACCATAGAGTAGAGGGTCTATTTCTGGGCTCTCTATTCTTTTCCATTGATCTATATGTCTGTTTTTGTGCCAGTACCATACTGTCTTGATGATGACAGCTTTGTAATAGAGCTTGAAGTCTGGAATTGTGATGCCACCGACTTTGGCTTTGTTTTTCAATATTCCTTTGGCTATTCAAGGTCTTTTCTGGTTCCATATAAATTTTAGGATTATTTGTTCTATTTCTCAAAAAAAATGGATGGGATTTTGATAGGGATTGCATTTAGAGTATAGATTGCTTTAGGTAGCATAGACATTTTCACAATATTTGTTCTTCCAATCCATGAGCATGGAACATTTTTCCATTTCTTTGTGTCTTCTTCAATTTCTTTCATGAGTACTTTATAGGTTTCTGAGTATAGATTCTTTGCCTCTTTGGTTAGGTTTATTCCTAGGTATCTGATGGTTTTGGGTGCCATTGTAAATGGGACTGACTCCTCAATTTCTCTTTCTTCTGTCTTGGTGTTAGTGTAAAGAAATGCAACCGTTTTCTGTGCATTGACTTTATATCCTGACACTTTACTGAATTCCTGTACAAGTTCTAGCAGTTTTGGAGTGGAGCCTTTTGGGTTTTCCACATATAGTATCATATCACCTGCGAAGAGTGATAGTTTGACTTCTTCTTTGCTAATTTGGATGCCTTTAATTTCTTTTTGTTGTCTGATTGCTGAGGCTAGGACTTCTAGTACTATGTTGAACAGCAGTGGTGATAACGGACATCCTTGCTGTGTTCCTGACTTTAGTGGAAAAACTTTCAGTTTTTCTCCATTGAGAATGATATTTGCGGTGGGTTTTTCATAGATGGCTTTGATAATATTGAGGTATGTGCCTTCTATCCCTACACTTTGAAGAGTTTTAATCAGGAAGGGATGCTACGCTTTGTCAAATGCTTTTACAGCATCTATTGAGAGTATCATGTGGTTCTTACTCTTTCTTTTTTTAATGTATTGTATCACATTGATGGATTTGCGGATGTTGAACCAACCTTGCAGCCCTGGAATAAATCCCACTTGGTCGTGGTGAATAATCCTTTTAATGTCCTGTTGGATCCTATTGGCCAGTATTTTGGTGAGAATTTTTGCATTTGTGTTCATCAAGGATATTGGTCTGTAATTCTCTTTTTTGGTGGGATCCTTGTCTGGTTTTGGGGTCAAGGGGATGCTGGCCTCATAGAATGAGTTTGGAAGTTTTCCTTCCATTTATATTTTTTGGAACAATTTCAGGAGAATAGGAATTAATTCTTCTTTAAATGTTTGGTAGAATTCTCCTGGGAAGCCGTCTGGCCCTGGGCTTTTGTTTGTTTGGAGATTTTTGATGACCGTTTCAATCTTCTTACTGGTTATGGGTCTGTTCAGGTTCTCTATTTCTTCCTGGTTCAGTTGTGGTAGTTTATATGTCTCTAGAAATGTATCCATTTCTTCCAGATTGTCAAATTTGTTGGTGTAGAGTTGCTCGTGGTATGTTCTTATAATTGTTTGTATTCCTTTGGTGTTGGTTGTGATCTCTCCTCTTTCATTCATGATTTTATTTATTTGCATCTTTTCTCTTTTCTTTTTGATAAGTCTGGCCTGGGATTTGTCAATCTTATTAATTCTTTCAAAGAACCAGCTCCTAGTTTCGTTGATTTGTTCTATTGTTCTTTTAGTTTCTATTTCATTGATTTCTGCTCTGATCTTTATGATTTCTCTTCTCCTGCTGGGTTTAGGCTTTCTTTGTTGTTCTCTCTCCAGCTCCTTTAGGTGTAGGGTTAGGTTGTGTATTTGAGACCTTTCTTGTTTCTTGAGAAAGGCTATATATTTTCCTCTCAGGACTGCCTTTGTTGTGTACCACAGATTTTGAACCGTTGTGTTTTCATTATCATTTGTTTCCATGAATTTTTAAAATTCTTCTTTGATTTCCTGGTTGACCCATTCATTCTTTAGAAGGATGCTGTTTAGTCTCCATGTATTTGTGTTCTTTCCACATTTCCTCTTGTGATTGAGTTCTAGCTTCAGAGCATTGTGGTCTGAAAATATGCAGGGAATGATCCCAATCTTTTGATACCGGTTGAGACCTGATTTATGACCCAGGATGTGGTCTATTCTGGAGAATGTTCCATGTGCACTAGAGAAGAATGTATATTCTGTTGCTTTGGGATGGAATGTTCTGAATGTATCTGTGATGTCCATCTGGTCCAGTGTGTCATTTAAGGCCTTTATTTCCTTGTTGATCTTTTGCTTGGATGATCTGTCCATTTCAGTGAGGGGAGTGTTAAAGTCCCCTACTATTATTGTATTATTGTTGATGTATTTCTTTGATTTTGTTATTAATTGATTTATATAGTTGTCTGCTCCCATGTTAGGGGCATAGATACTTAAAATTGTTAGGTCTTCTTGTTGCATGGACCCTTTGAGTATGATATAGTGTCCTTCCTCATCTCTTATTGTAGTCTTTGGCTTAAAATCTAATTGATCTGATATAAGGATTGCCACCCCAGCTTTCTTCTGATGTCCGTTAGCATGGTGCCTTGTTTTCCACCCCCTCACTTTAAATCTGGAGGTGTCTTTGGGTCTAAAATGAGTTTTTTTAGGCAGCATATCGATGGGTTTTTTTTATTTATCCATTCTGATACCCTGTGTCTTTTGATTGGGGTGTTTAGCCCATTAACATTCAGGGTAACTATTGAGAGATATGAATTTATTGCCATTTTATTTCCTGTAAGGTGACTGTTACAGTATATTGTCTCTGTTTCTTTCTGATCTACTACTTTTAGGGTCTCTCTTCGCTTAGAAGACCCCTTTCAATATTTCCTGTAGAGCTGGTTTGGTGTTTGCAAATTCTTTCAGCTTTTGTTTGTCCTGGAAGCTTTTTATCTCTCCTTCTATTTTCAATGATAGCCTAGCCAGATATAGTATTCTTGGCTGCATGTTTTTCTCGTTTAGTGCTCTGAAAATATCATGCCAGTTCTTTCTGGCCTGCCAGGCCTCTGTGTATAGTTCTGTTGCCAATCTAATGTTTTTACCCTTGTATGTTACAGACTTCTTTTCCCGGGCTGCTTTCAGGATTTTCTCTTTGTCGCTAAGAGTTGTAAATTTAACTATCAGGTGATGAGGTGTGGACCTATTTTTATTGATTTTGAGGGACTTTCTTAGCATCTCCTGGATTTTGATGTTTGTTCCCTTTGCCATATTAGGGAAATTCTCTCCAATAATTGTCTCCAATATACCTTCTGCTCCCCTCTCTCTTTCTTCTTCTTCTGGAATCCCAATTATTCTAATGTTGTGTCGTCTTATGGTGTTGCTTATCTCTCGAATTCTCCCCTCGTGGTCCAGTATTTGTTTGTCTCTCTTTTGTTCAGCTTCTTTATTCTCTGTCATTTGGTCTTCTATGTCACTAATTCTTTCTTCTGCCTCATTCATCCTAGCAGTAAGAGCTTCCATTTTTTTATTACACCTCATTAATAGCTTTTTTTGATTTCAACTTGGTTATATTTTAGTTCTTTTATTTCTCCAGAAAGGACTTTTATCTCTCTGGAGAGGGTTTCTCTAATATCTTCTATGCCTTTTTTGAGCCCAGCTAGAACCTTGAGAATTGTCATTCTGAACTCTAGATCTGTCATATTACCAATGTCCATATTGATTAGGTCTCCAGCCTTTGGTGCTGCCTCTTGTTCTTTTATTTGCGGTGAGTTTTTCCACCTTGTCATTTTGTCCAGAGAAGATTTGCTTTCTCCTCCTCTAGAATGCTGCTGTTCTTGGTCAGTGAAGTTGGTCTTGGCTGGGTTTCTTGTTGATCTTCTGGGAGAGGGGCCTGTTGTAGTGATTCTCAAGTGTCTTTGCCACAGGCAGAATGGCACCTCCCTTGCCAGGGGCCGGGCTAAGTAATCCGCTCCGGTTCACTTTCGGGAGCTTTCGTTCCCTGAGCGCTTTCCGTAGAGTTCCGGAGGACGGGAATGAAGATGGCGGCCGCCCAGTCTCCAGCCCAGAGGAGCCGAGAGCTTAGGGTCCCGCTCCTCAGTGCACCCTCAGAGAAAAGCGCCCAACCGCCCCGCCTCCCTGGCCTGTGGTCGCGCCTGGTGGAAAGCAGTCAATTGCTGGCACTTCGAGAAAAGCGCCCGGTTGCTTCCGTCTCCGTGGCTTCCGGCTGTGCTCCGAGCCCACCCAGCCTGCGACTGGCACAAGGTAACCCCGGGCTGAGAGCTCACTCTTCGGCTTTGTCGCTGTAGCCGGCTTTCCCTCTCTAATACCTGCGAGCTCTGTGGCACTCAGACACCTCCGGTCCTTCTGTGACCCCGCGGGACCTGGGGTTACGCTGACCCTGCCTGGGCTTCCCCCTGGTTTAGCCTCTGGAGTGATGTCCCTCCATGGAGCAGACTTTTAAAGGTCCGGATTTTGTGCTCCATTGCTCCACCACTTGCTGGGAGCCGGCCCCTCCCCCCGGGGTCTATCTTCCCGTCACTTTGGATTCACTTCTCCGCAGGTCCTACCTTTGAGAAAGTGATCTATTTTCTGTTTCTAGAATTGTTCCTCTTCTTCTCTTTGATTTCCTGTTGGATTTGTAGGTGTTCACAATGGTTAGATAAGCTGTCTAGCTGATCTCCTGCTACCTGATGTCGTCTCAGCTGCTACTTCACCATATTGACTCCATGATGGCATTTTTTTTTGCAATAGTAGTTGATGTTCCTTGTCATGATGTTGAAGTTTTGCAAGATTTTAAAATAGATGAAGTTATATGCGGTGGAGTTGAAGACACATTTTGCATTGTTTTTCTTTGATAAACATCTAAAATAACTTTTTTTTCCTAGAGAGAGAGATAGTGCAAGCAGGGAGGAGGGAGTGGGAGAGAATCCCAGGCAGACTCCGTGCTGAGCATGGAGCCTGAGGTGGGGCTTGATCTCACAACACTCAGATCATGTACTGAGCTGAAATCAAGAGTCAGTCACCTAATGGACTGAGACTCCCAGCTGGGCCCTAAAATAACTTTTGTGTGCCTTGGCCCTGCTAGTCTCCAGGATTATAGCATGGAATGACCAAAGATCCCGGACCTGCCCTCATGGAGCTGGTATTATATTCACCTACATTTACCACTACTCCAGAATAGGTGAGTAGAGAACATTGAGACTTTTCAGAGAATCCACCAAGACGGACTCGACCATGTCTTGTGCTTATAATTTTACCAGTCAGAATCCAACAGGTGAGCCCCAAGGTAACAAGTCCTTTCATCTACTGCTATCAACCTCATCCCCTGGTCCAAATGTAAAGGGCTCCCTAGTGCTAACCAGTCCCTCTACCACCTAGAAATGCTCCTCAATCAGCAAACTCCTTGTCATCTTCAACCTCTTTACCAATGCTCCTCCACCTCTTTGCCTTAAAACCTGGTCTCCCCTTAGGATTCCCTCTGTGCCTCCAAGATACTAGCTGTTGTTTCATACCTGCACACTTCAGGATGGGAAGTGGGGGTTAAATTGTCTTTGCTCCCATTATAGTATTTCTTGGTAGACCTGCTTTCCATTCTATGCAATGACTTTGTTGACAGTCCCTTCAAAAGCCCCATCCTCCTGGAAACCTATTCTTTCAACATGTAACTTGCAACGTCTCAGAGAAAATTCAGGCCATTAACTGCCAGCTCCTACAACTTACTGTCATATGCAACCTTTCTTTCTTCATTTTCCTGCTGATGTACTACTAAGGGAAGTAATTCTACTCTGAATATTCAGAGTTATTCCCTCCATCTCTACATTAGATCATGTTCCTTTTGGCTTCTGAAGAACATTACACTGGTGTCCTCTACCTTGGGAATAATCAGCATTCCCTGTCAAGGGTGTCTATTTGTTAATATTTGAGTATGCGCATGTTACCTTGACCTCCCATTCCTCAGACTCACTCTTTTCCTCTTACTGCCCCTTCTCTGCAGCTTACCTCTCCTACCACATTGCTAGGTCTAGTAGATATACATATATTTTATCCCCATGTTCTTTGATAACCTAGTGGCATTTGACAGTGCTTGGTTACTCCATCATTCTTTCCACCTGGTTCCCTGATTGTCCTCCCACCTTTATGCCATATTATTCCAGGGTCCTTTTCAGGGTCAGCCTACTCTATGAGGCCACTACAGGTGAAAATCCTCAAGGCTTGTCTTAAGCCCTTCCATCTTTGATTACTCAGTATCTTCTTTGGCAAATTCATGTATGCTAAAGCTACATTTATACTTTATATGTCTTTGACTCCCAATTTATGTCCTTCTGGATTTCTTTTTTGGGCTGCAGAGATGTGGCTATCCATTGGACCTCTCTGTCCAGATTTATCAAAGGCATCTCAAAGTGAAAATATGCAAGCCCATGCTCATTGTTTATTGCCCAGAAAGCAGAGTACTGTCTTCTGTCCATTCTTAGGAATGTTTACCCAGAGCCCTACAACAAAGGAGTATCATATAGCTTCTGCTTCCCCCCTCCAGTAGTTTACTCTCCACCCACCTTTACTCTCCTCTGTGCCCAGGGAGTGTGGCCCATATATTCTGCATTGTCATGCTTTCTTGCTACCTGCTGTCCAGTTATGTGAAGGTAACAGAACTCCAGATGGGAGGTCAGAGAGCAGAAGGTAAGTGAGGTAGGATAATGCACTCAACTGGGTCCACTTCTGCAGGCTGTCTCTACTCCTTTGAGGCTGCACCTTCATACAGCTGCCTTCTCCAGGGTCCCTCAGGCTTACAGACAGTCATCACTTTCTGCTGTTGTTAGCTGTCAGGCACTGTGGTCCTTCTTATCACAGGTGCTAACACTTACATTTACCTGTGAAATGGTCCTTTTATGAAACTCTCCTCAGATTAGTGAGTATGGCATGTATTTCACAGGCAGAACTTGATAGATGTAGAACTCTAAATATTTTTTAAACTAAATGAATAGTTCCTTTTCATGGTATAGTTGTCACATTATATTCTAAGAAACATATGGCCAATGTGACTTGAAAGCCTGTGACCCACTGTAAGAGTAACTAGTATGTAGAAAAGATTCAAAATAAGGTCACATGGAGGATGTTTGTGAAAACTGAACATATTGATTCTGTAATAGAGAAGACTTAGGAAAGGCTTACTGTCTTCCAATATCTGAAGGGATGTTACTGGGAATGGGGTTCAGTTGTATGGCTTTGGAGTGTGGAAGTAAGAGGATGGAGTGAAAGTTATAGGGAGTAAAACTGGCTCAATAGAAGAGATATTTTTGATCATCTAGAGTGGTCTAAAAATGGACTTCTAGGCCAGTCCATCAGAGAACTCCTTGTTTATGAAGATAGTCAAACAGATGTTCAAGAACTTCATGTGGAGATATTACAGGTGCAGGAGATGGGGTTTAACTTTGGCTAAGGTTATGGGTTAGAGGGAAGTAATTGTTTCTATTAAAAGGAAAGGTTTTGATGTCATGGAGCTTAGGTGTTCAGATATAGATACCAAGGACAAGTTATCTAATCTCTCTCATCTCCCCGTCTGTCTCTCCCATCTATCCATCCATCTGTATCTCTCTCTCTCTCTGTCACTCACCCATCTATTGATCTAGTCACCTGAGTATGAGACTTTAGTGGGCCTTCTGGTATACTGACATACATTTCCTGCCTCAGAGAGTTTAAATATGAACATTTAGAAGCACCATTTCAGTACCTTGATTGTGTCTTGGGAAGAGACTCATACCATTCTCCTTTGTGACCTGGTTCCAGTTCCAGGTCTGTCTGCTCAATCTCTTCCTCCAGCAACCCTCACCTGTAAATGAGGGAGAAAGTGGGGCTGGGGTTTTGGCTTGGATTTCTAAGGATCCCTTCTAGCTCAAAATAGGTTTGCTCCTGAGATGTGCGTGCGTGTGTGTGTGTATGTGTGTGTGTATGAAGAGCATTTCATTTTTATGTTTGAAATTCTATATACATTAATTCAGCTGCACAAGGATTATAATAATTATCTCAAAATGGAGTTCTTTCTTGCCATTTTATGATTTATTCACTACACAAGAAGCAGAGTGATCCTTTAAAACATGAGATATGTCACATCATTGCTTGCAACCCTGCACTGGCTTCGTGTCTCATTCTGAAAGTAACCCAAAGCCCTCTGTGTGGTCTACAAAGTCCTCTATAGTTATGTACCCCAGTTTCCACCTTCACCCTTTGCTGACTGTCTTCTTCACCCATGTAGCTCTAACCACATGGGTCTTCTGTTCCTCAAGGATGCCAAACACGGATGACCTCACACCTTCCCTCAGCCTGTGATTCTCTTTCCTAAGGATTCTTTAGTGTCGTGCTATTGTCCCCATAACTCAGAGGGCTTTCCCAGACAAGAAGGGAAGGAAGAAAAAGGCAGTTACAAGAGTCTAGCGTTTTCATGGAAATTTCCAAGAGTGTCACTCAATGGCCTCTGCTTCCACTTAATTGTCCAGCTTCAGTTGTAAGAATGGCATGGAAGTGTCATCTTTTTGCTGGGCAGGTTATACCCCAAGTACAATCCGTGCTCTTTGAAATGGAGAAGAGAGAATGTGGATGGGCAGCCAACATTATCTGCAATGGGTACGCTTTAGGGGGTCAGTGAATTCTCATACATTGCTTGTAAAATATTTCCAATATGTGCAGAGATGTTCATTTTTTCTGGTTAGCAACTGTATTTTCCATGAGATGCTCAAGCTGGTCCACAACACCAAACATGCTACTGAACAGCGTACTAGTGTTATTTGTGCTGCCCACCAAGGTTTTCTGGATCTGATTTGCTATCTAGGTCACTGCAGCAGAAGGAGGTCAGGTGGTCCTGTTTCAGGATCGTTATCTCTTCTTTGGTTTTCCAATGTCAACTGGACTAGGGTGATGCCCATTGTATCATAGGGCATGTATCAGGGCCCAAATGCACATGAGCCATGCACAATTGCCGGAAGGAACAAAATGAAATTCATGCTCTCATGGAGGTTTTGTGGTCTCCCAGACAGTCTTTCCTTCATTGGCCATGTTGCTCTTAGACCATGGAAGACTGGGCTCTGGGGAGTAAACTGTTTTCAGTTTATGGAATTTCATTGCTAGCTGTCATGCAGGCTCCTGGCATCAAGCAGAGCAGCATTGGGAACTCACTAATGGACTCAAGGTCTTCAAATCTTTCAAAAGAAAAAGGAGGAAACTTGGAGCATTATATTTCTCAGATCATGAAATGTTAGGTACCCAGGACAGTACTGTCTATTAAAACTCAATGAATGTCAATTTCTTTCCTGATTTTCTTTTTGTGTGTGTGCATATTTCTGCCTTCCTTAAAACCTACATTTTTTTCTTCATTTTTTCTACAGAAGCTCAATTCTTTCATCTTTCATCAGTAGATTTTGAGATGTGTGTAGACATAATGTGTTTCATTCAATTCCATTTATTATAGAAAAAAAGCAAGTAAATTTACTAGCTTCATTTGAAAGTATGCATATGGTAAGGTCACTTATCTTATTAGTAATGGTCTTCCTTCTCTAGTTTTTTTTTTTTTTAATGCTGCTTGTTTGCAAAGTTGAGTAACATGTTGAAGCTAGAATAGTGCTAAGTAATGTAGCAAGTGGTTTAACACATGACAATGATCATAATTCTAGTTGTTAATAATTTTCTTGTAGAGTGCTTTGTGCCTGTGAAATGCTTTCTTTTCCCTCTCCTTAATCATTTTTCATATACTCCTGACAGATAGAAATGGTTGATTTAATAATTTCCTTACAATGATGAGAAATCAAAGAATCCGTGTTTATGGAATGGCCCCAGGTCACATGGCTAATTTGTCACAGAGTGTTAGAGAAGCACATTTTACTGTCACCAAATACTTTTCCCTTTGAAAAAAAAAAAAAAGGAATGGCAGTATGCTTAGCATGGAATTTGACATGTAAGATACGCTTAGTAATTAAATTTTCCTCCCTCAGTGGATAGAGGTTTTTATTCATGAATGTCATGGATTTTTTAAAATTATTTATATTCAATCTGAAAAAAAAATGCCCCTACTATTCTTACTAATAATATGGTGTTATCAATCCTGGCTGAATATGAGAATCACCTAAGGAGTTTAGTAAACCATCTGGTCTGCCAAGTGTTCTGGGCATGGGTGAATTTTAAATGCTCTGTGTATAGTTCTCATGCGTAGCTCAAGATGAGCATCTTAGTGTAAAAAGAACAACCGAAATTAAATCTTTAGGTCTTTTCCCTTTCAAATATCCTCCACTTCAGAAAGTCCATTTAAGGTGTCTGTGGTTCTAGGGCATGGTGTGTGCTGCATATGTGCACGTGCATGTGTGTATGTATGTGTGCATGTAGGTATGTGTACGTGTGTGTACGCACATGTGTTTCCCAAGTAAAGAAGTTTTTTCAGGGGGAAGGCTGTGCTGTATGTTGTCATCATCGAGAAGCTGGTGTTTATTAGGTATTTTGAATTTGCTTCTCCACCTAAAGTAACCCTAAATTTTTTGGATAAAATGCTCTGATTATCAATTCCTTCATCTGGTGAATACTAGTACTTATCTTTAAGATTGATCTGAGGATTAAAAGTCATTTGTTATGAGCTGAATTTTGTCTCGCATAAAAGGTCGAAGTCCTAACCCTCCATAACCTCAAAAATGTGACCTTCTTTGGAGATATGTAATCAAGTTAAGATGAGGTCATTGGGGTGGGTCTTAATCTAATATGATTTATATAAAATTTATATAATTCAATGTGTCCTTATAAAAAGGGGGGAGTTTGGACACAGAGACAGCCATGCATGTGGGAAGATGATGTGAGGAAAGGGAGAAGATAGTCATCTTCACTCCAAGGACAGAGGTGAGAACAAATTCTTCCTCACAGCTTCAGAAAGACCCAAGCCTGAGACATTGATCTTGGGCATCCAGTCTCCAGAGCTGTGAGAATAAAATTTTGTTATTTCAGCCACCTGGGTTTGGTGCTTTGTTATGACAATCTTAGCAAACTAATAGGACACTATACAGCAGGCTTACACATGGTGCCCAGTACATAGTATAAGCTCAAAAAAATAAAAGCCTACAGTAAAGGAAATAAAAAGCAGAACATATGACCAATGCTATTAAAAACAAATAGTAGATTATTTGAGATGGCCATAAATCATGATTTCCATGGGAATTCATAAAATTCATATGAACAATAAATCTGTTGAACATTTTATTCCATTTTAAATCCTATAAATTATATCATTAGCTAATTCCTTGATATAGCGCCAAAGCCACATTTTAAAAACATGGGTCTAGTTGACCATTTTGGCTCCTTTTCCCCCTCTAACCACACTCATATATGTTGTTTGTGATATCCAGTGATTTTTCCTTTAAAGCGGAATAAGAAATTACACGGATTTTGGGGGAAAAATCTGAGTTTTCCCTTTGGATGTCCCAATTTACAGTGAATTATTTTTCCCTTTGCTTTTCCAAATTGAGGCTTTAGGAAACAGTCACTTATTTTTCAAGTAAATAACTCTTTGTGGTTCTAGTTCTTTGGGTTGTTGCAGTTTTATGAATTACATAATTAGAATAAGAAATACAATGGACATAAACAGGTGGAGAATAGAAACAGCTGACCACATAGACTGAAGCTAAGTTGGTGAGAGTTGGAGGCAGGACAGGGGGCAGGGTAGATGGATGGTAAATCTTTATTTTATTTGACATTAGTTCATTACAGAGTTTTATTGTTACTTTGTCTTTTGTGCAGAAATACCTGTTTCCTTTGTTAACTTCCACCATTTTCAGTGGATCTGAAACTGAGGAATGTCCCTGTTCTCTAATTTGTTGGGTATATAAGTTATGCTTTCTAGAATGCTTGCAATTATCCTCATGCTAGTTTTGGATGATGTAGTCAACATACGTATGAATTATTCACATGCGCACAACACATGCCTATGTGTACATGTATATATATGTGTGTACACATTAGAATTAGAAATAATATTGTAGACAGTAAATCATATTCTTCATTGAATTTAGTGTCACATTAGTTGGACCAAAAAGGTTATAGCTATCTTTGTTATAATTCATTTTCAACATTAAAAAATATAAAATTTTTCACTCATCACTCTATGTTTTAGAATTATTATTGTTAATTCCCTCTAAAACAACAGATAATGAAATAAAAACTTTTGTGGGAAGCTCATTAGTAATATTTTACATATGTCATTTAATTTGGAAAAATGCATATGATTTTATAGAAGCTATTGTAACTCTCAATATTCATCATCTTACTATGAATCTACTAATTTGGTTATGTAGTTTTATATGAGCTCACACACTTTTAATTAAGGTTATTCCTAAACCTTCATGTGTGTGTGTGTATGTGTGGGTATATATATATATGTATATTCAGATATGTCCATATATATTTACATGTATGTTTATATGTAAATGTCCATTATGACTTTTTAGTCTAATATACATGTGTGTATATATATATATCTATACAAATACTTCTCATATACATACAGGTTTGTGCAAATACATATATTGATAAATAGCACAAATGGCAGCAATTCAAGTATTTTCCATTCAGTTATAGCTGAAACAAAGAAAAAAGTGTGTATATGTTTCATAACTGACTATTTTATCAAACTTTATGCTTCTATAGATTTTTAAATTTTTTTTTATTTTTTTATTAACATATAACATATTATTAGCCCCAGGGGTACAGGTCTGTGAATCTCCAGGTTTATACACTTCACAGGACTCACCATAGCACATACCTTCCCCAATGTCCATAACCCCAAAACCCTCTCCCTACCTCGCCCCCCCTCCCCCGGCAACCCTCAGTTTGTTTTGTGAGATTAAGAGTTTCTTATGGTTTGTCTCCCTCCCGATCACATCTTGTTTCATTTTTTCCTTCCCTACCCCCCCAAATTCCCCACTTTGCCTCTGAACTTCCTCATATCAGGGAGAGAATATGATAATTGTCTTTCTCTGATTGACTTATTTTGATGAGCATAATACCCTCTAGTTCCATCCATGTTGTTGCAAATGACAAGATTTCATTTCTTTTGATGGCTGCATAGTATTCCATTGTGTATATATACCACATCTTCTTTATCCAGTCATCTGTTGTTGGACATCTAGGTTCTTTCTATAGTTGGGCTATTGTGGACATTACTGCTATAAACACTCGGGTGCACATGCCCCTTCGGATCACTACATTTGTATCTTTAGGATAAATACCCAATAGTGCGATTCCTGGGCCATAGGGTACCTCTATTTTCAACTTTTTGAGGAACCTCCATGCTGTTTTCCAGAGTGGCCCCACCAGCCTGCATTCCCACAAACAGTGTAGGAGGGTTCCCCTTTCTCCACATCCTTGCCAGCATCTGTCATTTCCTGACTTGTTAATTTTAGCCATTCTGACTGGTGTGAGGTGGTATCTCATTGTGGTTTTGATTTGTATTTCCCTGATGCCGAGTGATGTGGAGCACTTTTTCATGTGTCTGTTGGCCATCTGGATGTCTTCTTTGCAGAAATGTCTGTTCATGTCCTCTGCCCATTTCTTGATTGGATTATTTGTTTTTTTGGGTGTTGAGTTTGATAAGTTCTATAGAGTTTGCATACTAGCCTTTTATCTGATATGTCGTTTGTAAATATCTTCTCCCATTCTGTCATTTTCTTTGGTTTTGTTGACTGTTTCCTTTGCTGTGCAAAAGATTTTGATCTTGATGAAGTCCCAACAGTTCATTTTTTCCCTTGCTTCGCTTGCCTTTGGTGATGTTTCTAGGAAGAAGTTGTTGTGGCTGAGGTCGAAGAGGTTTCTGCCTGTGTTCTCCTCAAGGATTTTGATGGATTCCTTTCTCACATTGAGGTCCTTTATCCATTTTGAGTCTATTTTTGTGTGTGGTATAAGGAACTTGTCCAGTTTCATATTTCTGCATGTGGTTGTCCAATTTTCCAACACCATTTGTTCAAGAGGCTGTCTTGTTTCCATTGGATATGCTTTCCTGCTTTGTTGAAGATTAGTTGACCATAGAGTTGAGGGTCTATTTCTGGGCTCTCTATTCTGTTCCATTGATCTATATGTTTGTTTTTGTGCCAGTACCATACTGTCTTGATGATGACAGCTTTATAATAGAGGTTGAAGTCTGGAATTGAGAGTATCATATGGTTCTTGTTCTTTCTTTCTTTCTTTCCTTTTTTTTTTTTTTTTAGATTTTATTTATTTATTTGACAGAGAAATCGTAAATGGGCAGAGAGGCAGGCAGGGGGCAGGGAAGCAGGCTCTCCACTGAGCAGAGAGCCTGACATGGGGCTCAATCCCAGGACCCTGGGATATTGACCTGAGCCGAAGGCAGAGGCCTAACCAACTGAGCCACTCAGCACCCCTCTTGTTCTTTCTTTTATTATTGTATTGTATCACATTGATTGATTTGTGGATGTTGAACCAACTTTGCTCTGGAATAAATCCCACCATGCCATGGTGAATAATCCTTTTAATGTACTGTTGGATCTCATTGGCTAGTATTTTGGTGAGCATTTTCGCATCTGTGTTCATCAAAGATATTGGTCTGTAATTCCCTCTTTTAATGGGGTCTCTGGTTTTGGGATCAAGGTAATGCTGACCTCATAAAATGAGTTTGGAAGTTTTCCTTCCATTTCTATTTTTTTGGAATAGTTTCAGAATAGGAATTAATTATTCTTTAAATGTTTGAGGGAATTCCCTTGGGAAGCTGTCTGTCCCTGGGCTTTTGTTTGTTGGGAGATTTTTGATGACAGCTTCAATCTCCTTACTGGTTATGAGTCTGTTCCAGTTTTCTGTTTCTTCCTGGTACAGTTGTGGTAGTTTACATGTCTCTAGGAATGCATCCATTTCTTCCAGATTGTCAAATTTGCTGGCATATAGTTGCTCATAATATGTTTTTATAATTGTTTGTATTTCTTTGGGGTTGTTTATAATCTCTCCTCTTTCATTCATGATTTTATTTATTTGGGTCCTTTCTCTTTTCTTTTTGATAAGTCTGGCCAGAGGTTTATCAATCGTATTAATCCTTTCAAAGAACCAGCTTCTAGTTTTGTTTATTTGTTCTATTGTTTTTTTTTTTTTTTTGTTCCTATTTCATTGATTTCTGCTCTGATCTTTATGATTTCTCTTCTCCTGCTGGGTTTAGGCTTTCTTTGTTGTTCTTTCTCCAGCTCCTTTAGGTGTAGGGTTAGGTTGTGTACTTGACACCTTTCTTGTTTCTTGAGAAAGTCTTGTATCACTGTATATTTTCCTCTCAGGACTGCCTTTGCTATGTCCCAAAGATTTTGAACCATTGTGTTTTCATTATCATTTGTTTCCATGAATTTTTTCAATTCATTAATTTCCTGGTTGACACATTCATTCTTTAGTAAGATGCTCTTTTATTTTTTTAAAGATTTTATTTATTTATTTGACAGACAGAGATCACAAGTAGGCAGAGAGGCAGGCAGAGAGAGAGAGAGGAGGAAGCAGGCTCCCTGTGAAGCAGAGAGCCTTATATGGGGCTCGATCCCAGGACCTTGGGATCATGACCTGAGCTGAAGACAGAGGCTTTAACCCACTGAGCCACCCAGGCACCCCTAGTAGGATGCTCTTTAGCCTCCATGTATTTGGGTTCTTTCCAAATTTCCTCTTGTGATTGAGTTCTAGCTTCAGAGCATTGTGGTCTGAAAATATGTGGGGAATGATCCCAATCTTTTGGTACTGGTTGAGACCTGATTTTGTCTATATAGACCTGATTTTGTCTAATAGATGTTGTCTATTTTGGAGAATGTTCCATGTGCACTAGAGAAGAATGTGTATTCTGTTGCTTTGGGTTGGAATGTTCTGAATATATCTCTGATGTTCATCTGGTCCATTGAGTCATTTAAGGCCTTTATTTCCTTGATCATTAGCTTGGATGATCTGTCCATTCAGTGAGAGGGGTGTTAAAGTCCCCTACTCCTATTGTATTATTGGTGATGTGTTTCTTTGATTTTGTTATTAATTGGTTTATGTAGTTGGCTGCTCCCAAGTTAGGGGCATAGTTATTTAAAATTGTTAGACCTTTTTACTGGACAGACCCTTTGAGTATGATATAGTGTCCTCCCTCATCTCTTATTAGAGTCTTTGGATTAAATCTAACTGATGTGATATAAGGATTGCCACCCCAGCTTTCTTTTGATGTCCATTAGCATGGTAAATTGTTTACCACCCCCTCACTTTAAATCTGGAGGTGTCTTTGGGCCTAAAATGAGTTTTTTGTAGACAGCATATTGATGGGTTTTGTTTTTTTATCCAATCTGATACCCTGTGTCTTTTGATTGGGGCACTGAGCCCATTTACATTCAGGGTAACTATTGAGAGATATGAATTTAATGCCATTGTATTGCCTGTAAGGTGACTATTACTGTATATTGTCTCTGTTCCTTTCTGGTCTCCTACCTTTAGGCTTTCTCTTTGTTTAGAGGACCCCTTTCAATATTTCCTGTATAGCTGGTTTGGTGTTTGCAAATTCTTTTAGTTTTTGTTTGTCCTGGAAGCTTTTTATCTCTCCTTCTATTTTCAATGATAACCTAGCTGGATATAGTATTCTTGGCTGCAAGTTTTTCTCATTTACTGCTCTGAATATATCATGCCAGTTCTTTCTGACCTTCCAGGTCTCTGTGGATAGGTCTGCTGCCAATAATATTTTTACCATTGTATGTTACAGACTTCTTGTCCCAGGCTGCTTTCAGGATTTTCTCTTTGTTACTGAGACTTGTAAGTTTTACTATTAGATGACAGAGTGTGGATCCATTCTTATTGATTTTGGGGGGTTCTCTGTGCCTCCTGGATTTTGATGTTTGTTCCCTTTGCCATATTAGGAAAATTCTCTACAATAATTCACTCCAATATACCTCCTGCTCCCCTCTCTCTTTCTTCTTCTTCTGGAATCCCAATTATTCTAATATTATTTCATCTTATGGCATCACTTATCTCTCAAATTCTCCCCTGGTGGTCCAGTAGTTGTTTGTCTTTCTTTTGCTCAGCCTCTTTATTCTCCATCATTTCATCTTCTATATCACTAATTCTCTCTGCTGTCTCATTTATCCTAGCAATAAGAGCCTCCATTTTCGATTGCACCTCACTAATAGCTTTTTTGATTTCAGCTTGCTTAGATTTTAGTTCTTTTATTTCTCCAGAACGGGCTTTTATCTCTCTGGAGAGGGTTTCTCTAATATCTTCCATGCCTTTTTCTAGCCCGGCTAGAACCTTGAGAATCATCATTCTGAACTCTAGATCTGACATATTACCAATGTCTGTATTGATTAGGTCCCTAGCCTTCTGTACTGCTTCTTGTTTTTTCTTTTCTTCTTCTTTTTTTTTTTTTCGTGGTCAGTTTTTCTGCCTTGTCATTTTAACCAGATAAGAATATATGAAGGAGAAAAAAAAAAAAGAATATATGAAGGAGAGAAAATACTGAAAGGGTGGGAAAGACCCCAGAAAATGTGCATTAACCAAATCAGAACAGACCCCAAATCTTGGGGGGGGGGGGAGGGGGTAAAAGCAAGTTCAAAAAAATTAAAAAAAGAAAAGAAAAAAGAAAAAATATATATTAGGCTGGTGAATAGAACAGAGCCACTCACCTTATTTTGGGAGTATTTTGGTCTCTTAGCGGAAACTATCTTCCAAAATTTTAAAGAAAGAAAAACATATATATATATAAATATATATATATATGTAATGTATATACATTGTATGTGTATATGTGTGTGTGTGTATATATATATACACACACACAAATAAGGGTAAACATGATGAAGGGATGGAATATTACTATAAAGATGAAAATTTAAAAAAAATATCTAAAAAAGGAGTTGATAAGTTGGTTGGGATAAGAAAGAAAAAGAAAGTGGAGAGAATTTGCTCAGGCTGGAGACTAGAACAAACCCTGTGCTAGATTTAGGGTATATTTTGATCTATTAGAAGAATTTTTTTTAGAAAATTTTTAGAAGAAAAAACCCTTTCAGAAAGTGGTGGATTTTCTGTTTCTAAAATTGTTGCTCTACTTCTCTTCAATCTCCTGTTGGATTTGCAGGTGTTCGGAATGGTTTGATAACTATCTTGCTGAACCCCTGCTACCTGATGTCATCTCAGCCTGCTACTCCTCTACCATCTTGACTCCTCCTCCCACTTTTTTTTTTTAAGAGAGAGAGAGAGAGGCAGAGGGAGAGACAGAAGCAGACTCCCTGCTGAATAGGAAGCCTGATGAAGGGACTATATCCCAGGACTCAGGGATCATGACCTGAGCCGAAGGCAGATGCTCAACAGAATGAGCCACCCAGGTTCCCCCTATGATTATTTAGCTTTTAGTGACTTTGTTTTTTAAATGTTGAGCTTATAACTTCAAAATTACATTCTATTATTTATTTTCCTTACTTCTTCTCACACTAGGGGGAATATACACAAGAAGTTTGGGAAGTGTGCCATTATAAAAAATATTTACTTTAGAGAACATCATGAGGGGCGCCTGGGGGGCTCAGTTGGTTGAACATCTGCCTTCCACTCAGGTCATGATCTCAGGGTCCTGGGATCGAGTTCCACTTTGGGTTCCCTGGTCAGTGGGGCCTCGGCTTCTCCCTCTCCCTCTGCTTTTCCCCCCTACTCATGCTCTCTCTCTCAAATGAATAAATAAAAAAAATCTTTAAAAAAAGGAAAAGAAGGAACAGAGTTTGTGTATATCTTTTTAAAAAAACCCAGTATCAATTTATTTACTTTTTAAATAGTATTTCATTAGTTTTTGATGTAGAGTTCATGATTCATTATTTGCATATAACACCCAGTGCTCATTGAAATATGTGCCCTCCTTAATAATCATGAGAGATTATGGACTCCAGGAAACAAACTGAGGGTTTCCGAGGGGAAGGGGTTAGGAGGATGGGTTAGCGCAATGATGGCTATTAAGGAGGGCGTACATCTTTGATTTAAACTCAGGTTTGCATTTATATTAAGACTACAGGATGAAAGAACAATTTATATTCATGTAAATTCTCAGTTTGGGAATCACCACAAAATGCCATGATTGTTATTATTATTTTACCCATTTGAGTCTTACCCCCTATTTGTTTTGGTTTAGATCAATATTTTATAACATTTTGTTCTACTTTTAAATGGCCTCTTCTAGAGATGAATATAATTCTATATAATTAGTGTTCTCTATTAAGCAAAAAGTTGTCCATAAGTTGGATGTATAACTGTATTTTTAAAACATTTTTTCTATTAATCTGTATTTAGTTCTATTCGAAATGCTCAGTGTTTTTCCCCACATCATTTGAAATGCGTCTTTCACAATCCCAAGATGTAAGTTTACCCTTTGAAAATTGACTTCTTTTTCTTTTTATAGTTTTACTTTTTGAGTAAGTTAATCCTCAGTGGCACTTGAGTTTAAAATCTAATTATATAATTAAGTATCTGTATTACTAAGTGATTCAAAATTACATACAAAGAGCATCTTTAAGTGTAATGGATTCTACATTGAGTATCAGAATTTTCAGCTATTGTGTAAGTAAGGGGAAGAGTTTCTTGATTTTCACTCTTCATTTTGACTGAATTTCTTTTACAGAATTTTTTTTTTTAAAGATTTTTAATTTATTTGTCAGAGAGAGAGAGAGAGTACAAGCAGGTAGAGCAGCAGTCAGCAAGAGAGGGAGAAGCAGTCTCCCCACTAGCAGAGAGCCCCATGTGGGACTTGATCCCAGGACCCTGGGATCATGACCTGACCAGAAGGCGGACATTTAACCCACTGAGTCACCCAGGTGCCCCTCTTTTGCAGAAATTTCTTAGTTTTGTTTTCTACCACAATCTTATAAAGTCTAATAGAAATTATCTTTCTATTCAAACATTATGGAGATGTTAGCCATAAAGCATATCGAAATAGTCTTATATTTTAGGGCTTGCCTCATCACAGCATTAGACTAAGATTTATCCTAGTGGATGTACTGTATATGCATGCATATCACAGAAAACACACATGCTAATACTTGGCTTAATACTAAGCCAAACATTGCCCGAGAAACAATGGGTGTGGGGCCCAGTGTGAGGCCTGAACTTACACCCTTAGGATCAAGACCTGAGCTGAGATCAAGAGTCAGATGCTTTACTTACTGAGCCACCCAGGTGTCCCAGGACTTTTGAATTTTTAATTAAGTGTGGGTTATTTATCCAGAGCCCAAGTTGGGGAATGTTCAAAGGAGAGAAGGACATGATATAAAGAGCCTTGGTGGCCAAGACGTGTTCCCAGTTAGAAGGTCCCAGAGCTCAATAGAAAATTACCTGAAAGCCAAGAGTTTCAAGGAAGATAAACCAATGCCTGGGTCCAGATGTGTGCGGACCTATGGCTGGGAGGGAAGGGTGTTTTTAATTCATCACATATTGTTGGATTTTAGAAAATTCATTCATTTCTTTATCTTAGAAGGATATTAGGGATAATTCATGGCCTCAAGTTGCCATCAAAATTACAATCTTGTGGCTCCTGGGTGACTCAGTTGGTTGGGCAACTGCCTTCAGCTTGGGTCATGATCCCAGGCTCCTGGGATCAAGTCCCCTGTGGATCTCCCTGCTAGGCCAGAAGTCTGCTTCTCCCTCTGCCTGCCCTTCCCCCCTCTTCTGTGTGTGTGCTCTCTGTCTCTCTCTCTCAAATAAATAAATAAAATCTTAAAAAATAAGAAATTACAGTCTTTTGTGATCCGATTAACAATTTTCCCTTTATATCTTTCAGAAAGTGAATTAATCCCATTTACATTATTTACACTGATATATTCACTACATTTGTTTTATTTCTGTCATATTATGTTGGATATGTGCAAAACATATTTTTATTCATATATTTGGCCACAATAGGCTCCGCTTGTACCTTTTATTCTATCCCTTTTCTGTATGCATTTACTGTTTAGATATATTTGCATTTTTCCCAAATATTATCTTTACAGTAATACCATTATGTACTACTCTAGGTCCCTCTTATTTGTCTATTTTTTTATTTGCTTCCGTCTGTGAATGATAATGCAATCACCTCCTCATTTCTTCTCCCTCTTTGCTTGTATCCACCATCCACCATGCCCTGACATCCCCCTTTCTTCCCTAACTTCCATTTTGCCACCTGTCCTCTGCCACCCAGTTAACTCACACAACAATTTCTGTGACAGAAGTCAATGTTTATTTATTTATTTTTTTTCTCTTTCAGTTTTGGATAGTTGTGCTGCATCCTTCTTGTCAGAGAGTAAAACCCTTAAATGCTCTCCCAGGTAATGTATGACCATCATTTAATCTCCGTACAACAGCTGCACAGTCACTGCTCGCTGTGAGTCCTCCCACAGTCACTGCTGTTCCCTTGTGTCGCTTCCAGCCCGTCCTCTAGATTACGGGAAGCTCATTCATGGCCATAGTAGTCTGGACTTTGTGTGTGAGTTCATGACAGTTTTTCTACCTCTTGCCTGTGAAGTCCAATTGTCAGGATATAAACTCTGGCTCTTACATTCTTTTCTTGGGTTTGTTGACTGTCTTACTCCATTGCTTTCTGTCATTAAAGGTTTCTGTTGAAAAGTTTGATTACAATTTTGTTTTTCCTCTTACAGATGACTTGGTCCATTCCTTAGATGTCCTGAGGATTTCCCTCTCATTAAAACACAACAGCTTTACTGGAATATTGTTCTGCAATATCCCTGATGACTTGTTTTCCCAGGTCCATGAAGGTGCCCTTGTAATATGTAGTTTTGTCCTAAAAAACCCTTTAGGAACACTTGGTCTTGTTTCTTCTGTCTGTTGCTGTGGTTTCCCTCACTGACTTTCACGGCAAGCATGTGGTAGCTTCTTTGCTTCTTCTATAGTTGGCACTTCCTGTGAACTTAAAAAAATAATTTTAACTTCTTTAGACCATACATTTTTCTCTCATCTTCCAAATTATAATGCATATCAGATATGTTTATTTATTCTTGTGTTATTTCTATTTTATCCTATTTCTGAAAAAATCCCATTTTACTCTTTCCTCAGTTCTCTACTTTTCTTCTCAAACCCTTTTGCCCCAATCATCTCATTTTTGTTTTTTCTAAATATCATTTATGAAATTTTTATAGATTCTGTTTAAAAAATGTCTTTCAGGACAATTATCATATGATCTCTCTGATATGGGGAATTTGAGAGGGAGGGCAGAGGGTCGTGGGGGCTAGGGAGGGAAAAAAGTGAAACAAGTTGGGATCGGGAGGGAGACAAACCATAAGAGACTCTTAATCTCAGGAAACAGCTGAGGGTTGCCGGGGGCGAGGGGTCTTGAGAGGGTGGCTGGGTGATGAACATTGGGGAGGGTGTGTGCTATGGTCAGTGCTTTGTGAATTGTGTAAGCCTGTTGATTCACAGACCTGTACCCCTGAGACAAATAATACATTATATGTTAGTTTAAAAAAATAAAAAAGCTTGCAGGAGTAAAGGAAAAATAATGTCTTTTAGTTCAGTTAGAAACATGAAGTTAGTATTTTCATCTATTTTGTGGACGTGCCTTTACAGTGTATTGTAGGGACTTTTTTCTACTCCTTTTTCTATGTTTTTATATCACTAAGCTGCTAGAAGTGAAATATGTCATTTTTAAGAGGGAGAGGTTGGTAAAAGATGCCTTGTCTAGCTTCATAGTGCTGGAGATCACTCTTCTTTTGCTTTTGTGAAGTGACAAAAGTATGTCACCATTTTGGGTGGCTTCCATTTTTTAGTTGTCGGGAATAATGCTGTTATGAACATGGATGTACAAATATCTATTTAAGATCCTGCTTGCAATTCTTTTGGGTATCCACCCAGAAATGGAATTGCTAGGGCTTATGATTTGGTTGAATGGGTAAACAAAATATGGCATATATATACAAAGCCTTATTATTTAGCCTTAAAAAAGGAAGGAAATTCTGACCCCTGATAACCTATGAACGGACCTTGAGGACATCAGGCTACTTGAAAGAAGTCAGTCACAGAAGAAGACATGCTGTATGTTTTCACCCTTACCCTTATGAGTTTTGTAAAGCAGTGAAGTTCATAGACAGAGAAAGCATAACGGTGGGTGTCAGGGGCGTGGGGAGGGAGGGACATGAGTTAGTATTTAATGGGGACAGAGTCAGTTTTGCAAGATGAAAAATGTTCTGTGGTTGGATGTGGTGATGGTTTTACACTAGTGTGAAAGTACTTACTGCTACTGAACTACATTTTTTAAAAATGGCAAAAATGGTAAACTTTGGGTATATTTTACAACAACTTAAAAAATAAATGTATAAAGTACAGTGGCATACATTCCGAGATTGGCCCCCTCTGACTTCAACTCTCCTTCACTTGACTTGCTCCTTTGCATCATCTTTGTTTGGCTCCGTTTGGAGTCCATGCTCAGGAACGCCTTCACCGAGCAGGCTTTTTCCCCCATAAAACAGAGTCTGCAAAGCCCACTCTCGGTCCCCTCTGCTACTCTGGACGGACGGCCGACTTTGCCCTCCTCTGCCTCCGGCTGTGGCCACGCAGGTGAGGGGGCTGTTCCGACTTGCCCCACCTGCTGCTACTTACGGTTTCACAGGGGTGCCTTGTTACCCAGTTTTAGTGTGCATGCTGTCTCGGATTTTATTATCCCAGTACTTGTCTGCATTTATGTGATGATTTGGGGAGATTGAGAAATATTCCACGACTCTCATCTTCCAAGAATTCTTAACTAAGCTGTCAGTTTCTTCTGTCCTCCTTTTCTTTTCCTTTCACTTTCTTCCATTCTATTCTCTTTCTTAAAACAAACAGAACAGATACAACACTTCCAAATCAGAGAAACAAATCCTAAAGTAATGTATTGGTAACACAGATTTCTTTCAAAGCTCTCCTTATAGGGTGTGCCCTAGATGTGTTTAATCTAACACTTTCTGTATTCTAGAATAAAAACAGTTGATGTTAGAGATGATGATCTTCACTTATCAGATATAAATGAGTTTTTAAAATTGTATTTGGTTAGGAAAACTGATCAATGCACATCTTTTCCTTCCCTAGTATGAGTTAAAACGATACTTTAAGATCTCTTTCTAAATAAAGAGAAAATTGGAAAAAATTGCTTAAATGTTCCAGTGAGATTTTTACTGTATATTTATCTGATGATAGTGAACAGCTATTCTATACCGTGAATGCACAATTACATTTAAAACTCCATTTCTCTGTCATTTATAGGCTTGCCTCCTTCACTGGACTCTGCTCAGCTCCCATCGGTGCTTAGAACTGCCCCCTCCCCCACCCCGCCCAGGTTGCCTGCCTCAGCCACCGGCTCCCATAGGTGCAGAAGACAGTTTTGTTTTGTTTTCGAAATGAAATCACTTTTTATTTTCCAGTGCTTTTTCTAATAAATGGATGGGGACACTGGCCTGATAAAATGTCAGTTCTCTTACAGAAGAAATTCTAATGATGAAAACCACATTTAACAATTATGAGAGGTTTTTGTCTTTTCAGTGTTTCCAGCTGGTTCAACTTTATTCACTGTGAAATCATAATGTAAATTAAAATGTCTGTTCCTCTTTGTTTTAGTGGACTAATGCTATTCACAATTGTCTTCAGATATTCAGAAATAATAGCACTTTTGCACATCATTTATGGAAGCATTTAATGCAAAGTAACGTAGCTATTATCAGTAGCTGTAGGCTAGTGAATTCCGTGGATCTTTAAAAAAAAAGAACTGGCAAATCTCTCTTATTAATGTAGAAGGACTTAGAGCAAAGTGACAGACATTAAGATTCATAGGATTCCTGCCCCTATTTCACTGAACCTAGTCCACATCCCATCCAAAAATTAAATTATTTAGACACATGTTAAAGAACAGGCTCTAGGAACAAAGGGACAACAAAATGATGGCATTAGCCTAATTGCACTATAGTCTGGAGACAGCTCAAAATTGCTGTGAATACAGCCAAGAATATTCAGAAGGACCTTTTCAAAGAATATTCTCTTGCTTTTGATTTTCTCCACCCGGGAACACACACACACACACACACACACACACACACACACACACACACACACACACATTCTCTTTCTCTCTCACACACACACACACACACACGCATTCTCTTTCTCACACACACACACACACATTCTCTTTCTCTCTCTCTCTCACACACACACACACACATGCAAACCTCTCCTTCCCACTGCATTTCAAAATGTTCTAGATGATACTTTTGAGTGTCTTCTGTTCTAAAAACAGCTGATTTTTGAGGGAGAGTAATGAAGAGGAAAAGAAAAGGGAAGGTATATGTAGTGCAAAAGTTTACCAGACAGATCTTATGAAACCAAATTTTGCCCGTTTCTTTTCGACATGTTAAAATATCTTTAGTTTCACGGCAAAAAGTCATATAATCAAGATCTATAGTTTTTCTACCAACAAATCAATGCCGAATTATCCTGATTATGGTCTTTGGGGTGCTGTTGCCTGAGAAAACCTGCTGTATTTTATTCGTTTTTATTTTTCCTTTTTTGGCACCAGGATTTACACCATAAATCCAGGAATAGTTCTGGTGATTGACGAAGAAGACATTGTTTATACTGGTTTCCTTTTTTTTTTTTTTTAAACCTGTAGTGAATATCATGATGTTTACTATTTAGAGTTCCCTCTCATCTATAAAAATCAAGAAATCCATGGGAAATAGCTTATTTTTCTCTATGTTTCACCAAATAAATAAATATTTTACATGTTTCTTTCTAAACCGTATTTGTAGGGGGTAGACTTTTAATTTCACCTAGGAAATGCCTGTTCCTGGTCACCAATAATTTCCTTGATCTTGTAGGCAGTCAGGAGCAAATGCGGCATCGGTGTCCCTCTATCCATGCTTGCACCCATTCCCACAAACACTGAACTTCGGAAGAGGGAAGAAATACCCTATTAAAGACTGCGATTATCTGTGTGTGGAAGAAGCCAGTGTCCGCCATGGTAACTAAAGGAGCCTACTCAAACCGTGTCTCTGTCAGCCTCCCGAAGTGGCTGGACTTCCCAATATGTATCATTCTTTTTGGTTCAGATATAATATTAGTCCATTATGGGGGCAAATAAACACTGCATACATAGATTTATCTGCAGCACGTTTCCCAAATATAGGAGATGGCTAGCCTTGCCCTTATAGGGCAGACGCTGCGAACAAAACGTCCAGGGACTTGAGGAAAGAAACGCCACCGACTCCACTCATATGCCTCAGTCCCCGATCTCTCTCCAATGGTGTGGACTTGGAGTCCCTCTGGGCTGTCTGTGGGTAGTGAGGTCCTACGAGAATCTCACAGCTCTGTGCCTGCAGTGGACATTGTCTCTAGGGGGACAGAGTCTTCTCCTTTCTTTAGATGCATACAGGTATTGTTATAATTAAAAAAATATAAAGCCATACAGCATTATTACACTTTATGATCTTAGACTTTATCATCTATTTCTCAGTCAGTAAGTGTCAATAATGTAGGTATTACATAGAAACTGTGAAAATTTTTGATGCTTCAATGGTGCCCTCATGTTGAGAAAGTCTAGGAATTTAGGTCAAAGATAGGAGCATTGAGAGCTTGCTGGGAGCCTGGTGTCCCTTTGGGCTCCAAGGTCTCCATCGCCTTCTGACTGGCTCTTGTTGGGTTACTGGAAGGAAGGAGGAGGAGGGGGCTCATTCAGGCTCACTGAGCACAGCCAGTGGTACGTGCCCAGGTGTGATTTGCTTTTTCCTGGCTAGCAAGAGCGCTTAGGGAGCGATTTCTAAAACAAGTGTTCT
Source organism: Martes martes (assembly GCF_963455335.1). Taxonomy (NCBI): domain Eukaryota; kingdom Metazoa; phylum Chordata; class Mammalia; order Carnivora; family Mustelidae; genus Martes; species Martes martes. The sequence goes on along the minus strand of NC_137896.1, from coordinate 136,822,431 downwards.
TGTTGGTGAGCTTGGAATTTTGTATTGCTGGGAGCAAGTTAATGATCCGGGGCATTTGGAGATTTGTATAAATCCCCTTTTCTTGCTTGAAAGAGATGAAAATGTCCTCTTACCTCCAGCTGAAATTAGTGAATATTAACTTATCACAATTTCCTGTTAGAAGATAGTTTAATGTCTGTACATAACAACTGACGGTACTATTTCCTGTGTGGAAATGAATGATATCTTTACAATGGCTTGACTCGCACACACCTGAACTTACAATGCCCTAATTAAATACGGACTTTTACCCTAATTAAATACGGGCTATACAAATCCATACTGGGTATTTCAGCTGTTTTTCATAAATTAGCTCTTTCAAATAATAACAAAACTTCCTCTCTTTTTAATAGAAAAAATGTGGATGCTTTCAGGGAGCTCTGGGAAGTGCCTCCGGCCTGAGCACGTTTTGTATTTCCTATCCTTGCAGTGGGGTCCGCAGAAGACGATTGACGCAGATGCCACACTGTCTTTCAACTACATGACGGGGAGCACTTCTATTTTTAAACAATGCAGTCTACAGAAAGCCGACACATTGATCTAGAAATGGGAGAACTACCTATGTTTGTTTGTCTTCCATTAAACGGTATGGCGCTCTTTGTTTTGGCCCGTTTGGGAGGCCACTTTCTTCTTCTTCTTCCAATTTTTTTCTTAAAGCCATAAACAGGTAGTTCTGTGGTGCTGTGATCCCAGTGTCTCCACATCTGGCCCGTTGCCTGTTGGCCATAAACCCGCTAATCCATGCAGGAAGCCCTGGGCCGGTTGATCTGCGTGGCCGGGACCAGGCACTCGCGGGCGCTGTTCCAAGCCCAGCCCTGTGTTCCCCCCTTATATCAACTCAGCGACTTCGTTCAGTGAGTGCTTATCGATGCTAGGACACAGATGCTTTGTTATTTGTTTTTTGATGAAATTAAAAAGAAAGGAGTCAGAGGACGCCTGAATTCCTCTCTCCTGCAAATTTCTGCTCTGTTGCTCTCCCTCGGAGTGCTGGGCCGGGGTAGGAAGCGCTTTCTGAGCTCAGCAGGGGCACAGGCCCTGTTGGGACTTCTTTTCTGTTTCGTGACGGGGTAGCCATGTGTTTTTGGGGGCAACATATCTTACTCTCTGGGTTCAGCTTTTGTGTCCTACAAAATGTATACTCCGACGGTACCTTTCCCATTAGGTTGCCTATGAATTCAGGGGGTAATTTATGCAAAGTACTTTTATTTCTTTACCCAGCAAATAGTTATTATGCACCTGCTGTATGCGGATGCAGTTCTAGGCACTTGGAACACATCAGTGAAGCAAATGTGTATTTTCTGTGGAGAAAGGGGATGGGAAGGAAAATAAAATGAACAATATAGATAAGTATATGAATACGCAGCTTTTCTGGGAAGTCATGAGCATTGGGGGAAAAAAAGGAAAGCACAGCGGAGTAGATGGGTTGGGAATACTGGGGGGAGCCAAGAGCGATTTTCAGTGGGGTGCCTGTGAGTCCCCGTCAGGAAGCTGATATCTGAGCACAGACCAGAGGGGGGTGAGAATGTTGGCTCGTGGACACCTGAGGGACACCACTGTTCCCGAGGGTCTCAGGAGCAGAGAAAGGCCAGTGTGGCTGGAGGGGGAGAGAAGCCATCAAAGAGACCCAAAAGCCATGGGTGTGGGGTTCGGTCAGGACCGTGGCACTTGGTGGCTGCCGTGGGAGCCCCCGCAGGGTCGGAGCCCGCGAGTGAGGTGACCTGGCTCCTGCTCGCAGGGCTGGCTCTGGGGGCGGTTTGGAGAACGGACATTCCAGGGTCAAGGGCAGAAACGGGACTGTCCCAGGGATGCAGGCGAGAGGGCCAGGCATTAGCGGGCCGTGAGAGGGCCTTAGCTGCCTTTGGGAGGGACTGTGGGGCTGACCGGGTGAGAGTTCATGACCGAATGGAGGGAGGAAGGGCCGTGTAGTGCGGAGGAAATGAGGGCCACTCGCGTGTTTGGCCTGGGCCCCCGGAAAGGACGGCATGGCCCCCCTGGGCCCCTGGCCACGCTGGAGGCCACGGGTAGGGCAGGCTTGGGGGCGCACGGAGCCGCCGCGCTTCGGGAACGTGCGGGCGGACCTCACGGAGCCGGATATTGGACCGGAATTCAAAGCATAGCGTAAAATCAATAGTTCGTCTCTATTATGTCGTGGTCGGTGCGGACGCTGCTGGTGCTGGGCAGCGGGGCCGGGGCGGGGTGCGGCAGGTGCCGGCCTCTGTCTCCACAAACCAGCGGGGCCGCGTCCGGGGCTCCCAGCCTGTCTGCGTCCGCGGCCTCCGGCCTGCTCGGCGCCGCCGGACCCGCCCGGGAGGCGCGCGGCGCTTACGCTCCCGCCGCGCTGGCGCGGTGACCGGCCGGGCTCGGCCCTCGGGCCCGCGGAAGCCGCCAGAGTCCGGTCGTCTGGAGGCACCGGGGTTGGGGCCGTCGGTCCTGCGGCGGCAGACCCCGCCGAAGCCGCCCCCGGGCCTCTCCGCCTCCCGCTCCTCCTCTGGGTCCCCAGGCCCGGGTCCACCCCGCTCCGCGCCGGCGCCCCGCACCCCGGGAGTCACGGGGCTCTGCGTCCTTTGCCGCATTTCCCGGTTTTCTCCCCGCTTCGGCCGCACCAGCCCGCCGCCTTCTCAGCCCGTTCACGGCACTTACAGAGCATCCTGGCTAACTTTCCGTTCCCGGGGTTTCCTTCTAGACGGCCTGACCCGCTGTCCCCGGGCAGTGGCATCTCCCCACGCCCGTGTCCCAGCCGGTCCTGGGTCTGCGTCTCCCGGGGGTGCTCCCTCCCGCCCAGTCCCCTCCTCTCCCTTGGGCTTTGGCTTCTCTGCGGCCCTTCTTTTGTCCCATCTGGCACCGTCTGGTCTGGTCATCCTCGGACACAACTGTGTTTTTTAAAATTTTTATTTTTCCAGTAAGTTCCTGATGTTCTGAGTACTTGGTGCTTTTTTGTCATGAAAACCCCCCTTTTTCTTCTTGACATTCTGAGCACCTGCCCCAGCGGGGGTCGCACACCTGTTCATCCTCCACGTCTCCAAAGTGCTTTACCTGAGGCAGGTGCCAGGAAGTGCTGGAGGCCTGATCTGGTTTTCTTCACTGTAGTCGTAAAATATGTTATTTTATGAAATAAAATAGGAAATTTTAATTGAATAAATTCATTGTTTCAAATGAAATACAAGTACCTTGTACAGTTTTGAGGAAATGTCAATCATCAACAGCCCTTCTGAGCCCTTGGGGGGCAGGCGCCAGTGTGTGCATGCACAGAACTGTGTGGATTTCTCCGGGAAATGGCTGTGTGTTTTTCCTTTTAAATTTCACACAGACCAACAACATCATGTTAAGCGTATATCTGAAATGTGCATGCATTTCCTGACACAAGTATTTCTGGTTTCATATAGTCAAATACTGCTTTAGATACATATTTTTTAAACCAAACCTCTTATTGAAAGAACTAGAAATTAGAAATGTTCAGGATTAAGGGTACCCCAGAGGTCATCAATTTTAGTGAAAGGCTAAAAAATTGTACCTATAAAGAAAACTTACAGAATTTTACATTTATTTTAGAAATTCCAGAATGATTGGACATTACAGATTTGCTTATATGTTCATTATTTTCAAAAGACAATCTTAACAAGTTCTTAATAAAATGTAATGTGTCCAACAGATCATGTTTATTCATTTTTCTTAAAGCCTATACGAAGCTTCATAATTAATGAGGGCAGTTTAGATCCATCCAGTTAAAGTCAGAAATAACACAAGAATGTCCATTGTCAACCACTGTGTCTACTAAAGTTTAAGGAAAAGAAAAAAAAAGAATTATAAAAATCAGAGGTGGAGAGATTACGATGACTTTGTTTGTAGGTGATAAGATTGCTACAGACTAATCCAAAATAATTGTAACAAAGATCCCATTCACAATTTCAACACTATTTCTAGAGTTCTGGTAATAAACCCACTAAATATGTGTAAAATCTTTACAGGGAACATTATGAAGCAGTACCGCATATTTGGATGAATGGAGATCCATCTCGCTTTCATGCTAGAAAACCCTTTATCTTAAATATATGGATACTTCCTAAATCAGTCTTTTAATTTCACCAAACTCCAGTCAAAATCTAAGGTGGGTTTTTCACAGATCTGCATTAACTTATCCTGAAATTCATACGGAAGAGCAGAAGACCAGGGATAGCTAGAAAAAGACCAAAGAATTACAAGGTTGTGGAATTTGCCCTTCCAAATATCATAATTTATTACAAATCCATAGGAATTAAGGAAGTGTTATAGTGTTACAGAAAGAGAGGCATAAAGCAGTGAGTAGAATGAGAGCCAGAATCAGACTGTATTGGTTTCCCAAGACTGTTGTGACAAAGCACCGCAGAGTAGGAGCCTGAACCAAGAAATGCTTTCTCTCCTCGTCCTGGCATCCAGAGGTCCACAACCAAAGTGTGTGTAGGACCGTGCTTTCTCTCAAGCCTCCTTGGATTGGGTTCCACCCTAATCCAGTATGATTTCATCTGAATGTGATGATACCCACGAGGACCCTATTTCCAAATAAGTCATACGCACAGCTTCTGGGGATTAGGACTGGAACCTATTTTGGGGGGAACACAACTCAGCCTACAACAGAGGCAAACACACACACGGAATATTGACACTACAAAGGTCGCCATATTCAGTAAAATAAATGCTGCTGGGAAAGCTGGCTGTTTATGTGCCTCGGGAAAGTGAAGATCCGTTACCTGAAAAACAAGTCCTTGTAAATACCAAGTAGAATGACTCAGGGCATCTGCGGTCATCCATTAGCGGCTTGGTTCTGAGGGTATCATCCATGCTTCTGGAACTCGGGTTTTCCTATGTTTCAGATGAGGACCAGAGCACTGGCACCACTGAGTTACTGGGAGAAAGATGTCTGACGCAGCAGAGAAGCAGTGTGTGTGGTGCTTACGGCCGCCAAGGCCCACAACCCCGATGAGTTTTCCGTCCTGCTCTTTCAGTGTCTGTGTTTCCAGCTGCCAAGGTGATCCCGGCCGGAGACCATAACTTACAGAGTGGTTTTTGTTCACACAGGTAGATTTTAAAAACTTCTTTTCTTTTTTTTTTTTTTTCTAAAGATTTTATTTATTTATTTGACAGAGAGATCACAAGTCGGCAGAGAGGCAGGCAGAGAAAGAGGGGGAAGCAGGCTCCCTGCTGAGCAGAGAGCCAGATGCAGGGCTCGATCCCAGGACCCTGGGATCATGACCTGAGCTGAAGGCAGAGGCTTAACCCACGGAGCCACTCAGGCACTCCTAAAATCTTCTCTTATTAAAAAAAGTTTCCTGTGTTGTGTGAGAGGACAGAAAGTGAGCCGTCCCCCTGACAAGGATGGAAGGCTGTTGGGCGTGACGACACTCACGGGGGCCCCTGAGATCACCTTTTGCTTGTGAGACAGCGTGTGGGGACAGCCGGGCGCTTAGCCGGCGGTGGGCTCTAGCCGACTGCCCAGAGAAACGATACTGCTCCGTCCTACCCCAGAAACTAATGTAACAGCGTGTGTCAACCACACCTCCAAAAAAGTCTCCTTCCCATGTGTGTGTCAGTTGGGCGAATCCCAAACGTACAGGGACATCGCTTCCTGAAGGTCTCAGGACTCCCGTCGTGCTCAGTTACCAGCAAACTTCGACCTGCAACATTTCAAGAGACCGTCCTCCTAGACTTTGTTGTGCCCTGTATTTGGATTTTAGTATTGGAAAATTTGCCTGCCGTATTCCTTTTTGCCTTCAAATGGGAACTGGCCACCCAATAAATTAAACCATACACGGCAGAAACCAAATCAACCAAACCGAACAAAGAACCCAAAAAGGATCATTCCTAATATAGAAGAGAATATTGCGTTCAAACTGGCAGAGCTGGATTTATGGTTCCAGACGATAAATTTGGGTCAATTTCGACTTTCTAGACCTAGTTGGATGACTCTCCATTACCAGCTGTCTCTTGTAAAAGCTTCAGATAAATGTTTATTGATGAATATGTTTGAGTTATGTTAGCATGCAAATCCCTTTCCATATAGTTTGTAAAAGTTCTGTATCACAGATAAAGCCAAGAAAAAATATTTTTTCTTCCTATCTTAAAGTAGGAAAATGAACTATTACCTTGGAATGGCTTTTACTTAGAGATAAATAATATACATTTTTTCCCTTTAGCTGGAATTTATAAATAAAGTTAGTAATCACCACATGCAGAATTCTGGTTTAGTTATCACAAGATTGTTTTCAGTTTATGTTGCTAGATAAGATAATAGTAAAAGAGTGTAATTGGTTTCCAAAAAAAAAAGAGAGAGAGAGAGAGAGAGAGAGGTCTTTACTGCATTCTTTATTGCAATTAGGTATTTTTTAAAGCCTGTAAAACCGTGAGGCTGTGTGAAATTGTTTGCTCCTTGCAGACGTGTGATGTGCGTGTGGATAATTTCTGACTTTGACTGATGGAGAATCACACGTAATGACCATCAATCCCAACGCCTTGGGACTAGGTTTTCATTAGACTGGTCTTTGCATGAGTTTTTTTTCCACCAGGGAATAAGTGCCCTCTAGCATGATTGTAACTGACTACTCTTCAGACTTTATTAGTCTTTTCCTTTATAAAACTAGGTCCAAAAATGTAGCTGTAAGCAGCCATCAATGCTAAGCACGTCTAGCCTGACTGAAATGCTGAGCTCATAGTCAAAACCTATGTGGAAATAAAATTTTAGAAGCCCCTGTGCAGACCTTGCCAGATAATGTCTTTGGTCATAAGCAGACACCATATAAAGCATTAACTAATATTTAACACATGCTTCGTATGGTGTCTGTAAATCTTTATGCAATGCTTCTTGAAATTATCCATCTAAAAATTATTTTAGTGCTCTTTCTACTTTTCCACCTTCTGTTATGCATTTATACAAAAGTTAGTAGTGTCATCCCTGGACCAGGAGATTAATACATCCTATTTCATTTTCATCCAAGCTCTGTAAGATAGGGGTGTCATCATCGCTGCCATGGTCATTGTTGTTGGTATGTTGTGTTTTACAAGTGAGAAAACTAAAGATTGAAAGGAGTTAAATAATGGGTTTGGGATCCCCAAAATAGTAAGTGTTGAGTGAACAGAGTGTAAGACAAATGAAAAAAACCTCTTGGAAAAAAATTTGTGGGGTTTTCTTAATGATTCAGAAAATGTGATTTATTAAAACAGTGAAAGAAAAAAAAAAAGAAAGAAAGAGGAAGAAGGAGAAAAGAAAAAGAAAGAAAGAGAGAGAGAGAGGGAGGGAGGGAGGGAGGAAAGAGGGAGAACTTTGGAAGCTGTTGGTAGGTAGGGGTAATGCTACACAGATCAAATCCAGTCATCCTATCGCGTTACAAAGTTGAGGCCTGATCAGGAATTCTGATTGGAGAGAGACATCACTTTCGTTTCCCTTCCTTCCTAAGTGACATAACCGATGCAGTACTTACTGCCTTATTTTCTCAAATTGGAACATTTTCATTCTCTTTTCCTTCTTTTCTCTTTTGCTTTGTTCACTTGTCACAGAGAAATTTTCACTGAAATACTATAATTTTCCTAATAGTCAGTGATGATTTTCTTAGAGCACCAGAGACCGTGGAGAGTATCAGGCTGAGCCATCTGGGTGGGGGTTGGGGGGCTCACCTTGGCTCCTCTCAGCAGCCTCTCCTCAGAGACCAGCTGGGGCGGAAGAGACACTGGACGATACTGAAGCGGAACCTTCCGGATTGTTCCATTTTCTCGGCGCCCTCCCACCCTCCGTCCCTCCTTTCCTCTCACTCTCTCTCTTCCTTCTTCCCCCCTCCTTTCTCCCTCCCTGCCCCCCCCTCTTTCTGTCTCCCTCCCTCTCTCTCCCTCTCCCTCTCTCCTCCCTTTCTTTCTCTCCCTCCCTCCCTCCCTCTCTTTCTATGACTGCACTTGGGAAACAAGTTTCCACAGTGAAAAGAGATACAGGCTTTGGAGTCAGAATTTCATGCAGGATCTGCCAAAAGCATTCAGGCTTGGGCAAAGCACTTTCCATTTTGAACTTTTGTCTCCCATATGTAGAAAGGAGATAATACCATATACCGTCAATTTTCTAATAAAAACTATATGATACAACATAGGCACAGCCCTGTTACAGTGTTTGGGGTGTAAACTAGACACTAAATGCTACTTCCATTTCTTTCTCAATATAATTTTATTACTTGTCCCTGACAAAGCATTTTGTTGGACATATACACACCAGTTTTAAAATATGAGCCCATAAGCACAGTCTGAAGTAAAAGTGTGAATGATTTTCAATGAAATTAAGTTCATTAAATAAAAATGCTTGTTATTTTTAAGGTGCCATATTTGGCACGACAGAGAATGAGGTTGAGTGAAGCCTGGTCTCTATTTCTAAGGTATTACCTTCTACTTGAATCTTAAGGAGAAAAGTTAAAAAATTACAAGGTTAGTTGGTAGGTTGGATCTTACATTAATGATGGGTAATCTAGATTGTAAATAGTGGCTTAAATTATTAAAGCAATGATGAGAGACGTAAGGCTTCCATAGAAGGAAGTACTGTGGTTCTCAGGGTCATTAGGGACCTTCATAAGATACCAAATAGGGCAAAGAAACATCGATGAATTATTTAAAGATGAAACAAGATAAATGTAGACATCCCTCAATTTAATTATGGACTGGAATCTGGCAGCAAATTTTAAAGTGTATTCTTTTCAGAATGTGCCACTTAAAGGGTTATTGCTAGTGTTCCTAGTGTTTGTGGTTTTTCTGCGTTTATCACTATCAGACCTCTTACTGTTGCAATAATTTTATGTAGTCATCTCCCATCAATATATAAAATCTTTTCTTCACAGGAAGAGACTTTTCCTTTTGGGATCTCGAACGCTGTTCTTTTCATAGAATCGGCATTAATAATGTCGGGATCCTTCAAGAGCACAGTAGGACTCACGAAATGTACAACACGTGGTGGTCATTAAAAAGAAAAAAATGGAATCCAAGACTAAACCTGAGAAAGAATTAGTCTTAGAGTGTAATTAAATGCCAGCCAAGATTAGGTGTGCTAGAAAGAATATCGACAACAAAAATTTTGAAAAGCTGCAGACAACCAGAGAAGTAGGGAACTGGGAAACTTCGTACCTATTTCTCATCATTAACTTAGAAGCGTAGAAACACATCTTTTATAATTGGCATGACAAGAGAAATAATTTATTAACATGTAGAAGAGAGTCCGAGCTTCCAGAGAAGGGACGGTTAATTACAGCAGTAATCGAGTTGGAGTCATACGACTTTCCATTTTTTACTGAGCGGATCAGTTGCTTTCTTAAATGATTTCCTGTATCATTTGGAGGAGGAAATAATTTTCCTGACTTTAAGCCTGAACCACCTTTGCGACAGCATTCTTGTTTTAAGCTTATGATCCACTCCTTAAATGGGTGGTTCTTTTTTAAGCCACTGTTCTAAGGTGCCAGTATGGGGTAAGCAAAGCTGTGGTAAGCTGATTTACACGTGCTGCAAACATCGTTTTAGCACCTGGGTGCTTGCTGGTAAAAAGGGCTCTCTCCCTCTGAAGATTATTGTAATAACCTTAGCTATAAGCATAACTAGTGAATGTTCTCAATGTATCTTCCTTGAAATTCTCCACCATCAGCAGATTATCTCTGGATCCTGTCCTGCCTCCCCATGCAAGCAAAAAATACTTAAAGGTAGCACCAGACAGGAAGAGCTTCCTTAAGTGGCAAATGATTAAAATACCATAATCATCTCCAATTGTTTTTGTTACTTGAAGGTATTTTTCTGTGCATGACCACAGCTTTATGAAATACCGGTGAGAGTTTATAATAACTCCATTGCTCAGATGCCTGACTGGTAAGACAGAAAGAGGACTACGTTTCTCCAGATATTTAATTCATAACTGTAACTCTTGTTGAGAATTCACGATAAACATCACTATGTTGCTGCAACTGGAGAAGGAGGTCACGATTGTGACTGTGTCCCATGTTTCTGTTACAGCCTCTGCCTCTGCTTTCTTTGTCTCCTGCCACGTCATTGTGAGTCAGCTGGGGCGCTTGCTACTTACCTACCTTCTAGGTCACATTGTTTCTCTGACGGCATGTCCTATACTTTTACATCATTCATTGAGGTAAACTTCATGGCTTGTATATATCAGATCTAGATGATCATTTAGGCACTTTTTTATAGATTCTAATTATATGGTAACAATTTAGTGTCTGTTACATCTTTGGTTCATCTTTTGAAATATTTTCAAATACATTCCTTGCAGTTCTTCCTTTATATTATATTCCAGTATCTTGATCATGTTGGGGTCTGTTGTGTCTCTTTTCTCCTTCCTCCCTCTCCCCTTTCTCCCTCCCTTCCTCCCTCCCCCTTCCTTCCTTCCTTCAAAAAGGGCAGGATAGGGAGGGGTAGAGGGAGAGAGTCCCAAGCAGGCTCCATGCTCGTGCGAAGCCCAACTCAGGGGCTTGATCTCACGACCTTGAGATCATGACCTGAGCCAAAATCAAGAGTTGGACACTTAACCGATGGAGCTGCCCGGACATCCCTGGGGTCTGTTGTTTCTTTTTACTTTTCTTTCTCATTTTTATTTATCGTATAGTCTTGCCTCTTCGCCTGCTTGGTCATTTCTAGTTATATTCTGGACAATGTGTTGAAGACTTGCCGAGACTCTGGTGATGCTTGTCTTCAGACAGTTTCTAATTTGACATCTTGCCAGGAAGACACATCTATTTTCAAAGGAATTCAAAGGAATTTTTGCCCGCATTCTCCATCTTCCAGAAATGCCCTTTCCCGGCCCCGAAGCTGAGTCCGCATCGGCGGGACACCCACGTTCAGCAGGTGCCCCAGCTCTGTCTCTGCTGCTGATCTCCAGTGTTGATCCGCTCCCTCTAGACGTTTTACCTCATGCTCGATTTATTTTCAGGACTCTTCCTGGGATGTCACAGGGTCCTGGGCATCGTGAGAGAGCAGGAGATTTCCGGGTGTTTTAGAACCTCTCAACCAGCCTCAGGATTTTGCAACTGTCTTTAGTGAGACCTCGAGGCCCTCCAGTTCATCCTTCTAGACTTGTAGCTGTTCACTGGTTTCTCTTTCCGCCGGTGACACACACCGCTTTGGGCCCAACCCAAACCCACACTCAAAATTCGCAAGTATCTTCCAGAGGAAAGAGCTGGTTTTCATGAGCTCGTTTGTGAGTGGGTCTCCCTCCCTGGGAATTTTAAGCCACAAATTCCTCATTGTTTTCAGAGTCCTCTAAGTGACTTGAAAATGTTATTTTGTGAAATATAATTTATTACCTTTTTTTCCCCCTGTATTAGTGGGAAGATTTGCCTACTTCAGCTTCCCAATATCCAACAAGAAAGCATGCATTCCAGGTCATTATTTTTTAAGTGAGATACACAAAAATTGTTCAGGGAGAAATGACAAAGGGGTACAAGGGATTCATCGGAGAGAATGAAGAGCCGCCTGTCGGCAGCAGCGATACGGACCGTGAATACAGGTAATTCAGGGACTGCGGCCATCTGCTTGCGAGTAGTTGAGAGATTTTCCCGTGGAAGAGAGATTAGATGTTTTGTGCATGTAGTGCCTTAGATGATTGGAAGATGTTAAAAGGAGAGAGATTTGAGGTCTAAGAGGGAAGTACATTCTTTGAGATCTCCGGTCTCTGAGAAAACAAACCGTGGTGTCTCGGGAGAGGGAGCGTTTTCTCTTGTTGCAGTTGTGCAAGCAATTTGGGGAGTCTTTGGTGAGTGTGATGAGGATTGTAGGCAGCTGGCCCTTACGGGTCCTTCTGATCATGCGGTCCTACGAATGGCTTCTGTGCTGTCTCCCAGTCTCCCGGCTCACTCGTGCTTACGTGGTGGCAACGAGGATTATTACACACCTCACATGGGATATAGGATATATATATATATATATATATATATATATATATATATATATATGGGATATATTTTCTGGACTCTGTACCCTCAGCTTCTTGAAATTATTTATGTCAAAGCTCTGAGTTCTTCCTCTGGAAAATTACTTCTGTAGCTCTCTTTCTGTCTAGGTCTTGAATTAAAAGGAATTATGACTGCCTGGACATAGTTAGTAGCAATACATCATGTGAACATTCTTTTCTATGAAAACACACGTTTAGAACTAAAGTCCACTCTCCATAGTTAAGTACCTACTCAGAGGAAAGAAAAGTGGTGATATATTTTCCCACGAGTTAAAGTCCTTGATACGGCAATTATGCGGTTTCTGGTGTAGGCCGTGGGGTCTATCCTAATCACTGCGTGCAGATTCCATCATTGTTAGGATGTCATGCGCCCGGCCGAGCTGCTCACCTGTTGAATTCTAGAATAATACGCATGTGACCTCCGTGCCGATGTAAGAGCTGCTGTTTGCCCTGGACCTGATCGCCGTCTCCATGTACTATTGTGACATGCACTCATTTATTACAGACACAACGATGATAGCATTAATAGTGGTAACAACTCTACCTTTATAATGTTCAAAGGTTTTTTCTTGTGTAATATTAGGTCATTAGCAGATAAGTCTCTGTCTGCAGCAGACAGGGAAGTCACCAGAATTCCATGTTTATATATGAGGAACTGAGGTCCCCAATTGTTAGTGGGCTTGCTCGGTGTCACAGGGCTGGGGGGTGGTACCGGGACTCGGGTACTTCTGTCCCCTGCTCTCCATCTTTAACAGCAGGATGTCTCCCAGGAGCCCTGATGTGAAATCTTCAGAACTGAGCTGGCTTTTTGTAGATTGGCCCTTCTGCAGGGTGATGTCACCTCTGGGGCCCCACATTAGCATCCCGGGCCCTGTCTCAGACTCACTTGAAGAGGCAGAGGTCCTCTTGAAAGAGCTGCTCCTGCTGGTAAAGAAAGCGTGACCAGAGCAGGATAGCGGCGGCCTCGGCGGGGCGCCTCTGTGAGCTCACTTTCATGTGAAGTAGAAACATTTAGGGAGTTTCAATGACCACTGAAAGACACTTTTACTTCTTTTCTGGAAAATTTGGGCTTTTAAGAATGTTATGACCCAAATGTGAGAATTCTGTACACACAAAAGCTCTCCCTCCCTGTTTTAGGTCCGTCTACAGTCTCTCTAGGAATTTTGAACCTGGCGAGGGGCTAACAGTAGAGAAACTATTTGTAGAGTTGCTGTAAAAATGGCCTGATATCCCATTCTGGGGGGCATTCCATGACAGCACTGAAACAGGGAAGAAGTGAAACGCTCAGAAACATTCCTCTTTTGTCTCAGGAGCCCGCCCTATTCTGCCCTCCACAAGTGCTGTCTACACTCGGTGTGGCCCACGTTTCCACCTGTATTCAGCCTGACTGGTCTGACAGCATGGAGAAGACTGGGAAGTTATCTCAAAGATGGTGTTACCAAGTCCTTAAATTCTAAGATAATGAAGGGGTTCAAATCTCTTAGCAGAAATTTAGTCACACAAACAGTGACCAATTCTCAGATAAGGGTGAAATGTCCTTTTTTTTTTTTTTTTTTTTTTAAGCATCTAATAAATGAATCTTAAGTACACATTGGAGATGTTTTTCAAAAAAAGCAGATTTTATCTGTGGCATTTCCTACTTTATTGAGAGCTCTTCCCAGGGCTTAGAGACTGGTCTATAAGATCATTGGGTGTCTCTACTACCACCAGACAATCATGGGGGGAACTCAAACTTGGGTTAAGTGCAAAAGTTGAGTGGGAGAAAAATTAGGGAGTAGAGGGACAGTGAGCCCTAAGGCCAACGTAAATTCACCACGGAGAGAAGCCACAAGTAGGAGGAAGGTCAGTTAGAGGGAGAGGTCAAAGACACTCTGCCAATCACTTTATGTATCATTTCATGTTCATGTGAGGCATGCCTCGTTGTTTTCTCAGTTTGCAGACAGCAGCATTAGCTGTAAATAATTCGTACCTGCAGCACAACTCGTGACGTTGAGGAGTGTTAATCTGAACATAAGTACGTCTTCCAGACAGTCAAGTACTTCAACACACTGCGTTCCAAAGAGATTCCCCCACCAGGGACTACCAGTTAGTACCGACAGAAACAGCATCTTATCCAAACTCTAGGTCCGACAGCCCGCAGGACATCTGTGTCCGGAGACAAAGGACGGAATGCTTGCCAATCAGTTTACACTTACAAAATACACCCCTGCTAGGAGTAGCCTAGTACGGAACGTGGGGTCCGATAACCTCTTACCAGAGCAGTTTGCAAACGGCAATAACACGGAGCCAGGGCAAGTGTTGGCCTGACCGCCTTCCAGAGCTCCTTATGGATCATTCATGTTCCTTGGCTACTCTCAGGGATAGAGAATGAATGCTTTGTCTGGGAGGAGCAGCCACCGTGATAATATTTTAGGTATTTTGGTGGTGTAAAAGTACAAACCCCACTTCTTTTATTGTTACCTACTTGAAATTCTGCACGGGTTATTTTACTAATAGAAAACAGGTAGACATTTTAACGTGAATGGCTTAGATTTGAACGCAAGCTTGTCACTCACCATGACTGTGTGACCCGAGGCCAGGATGACGACTTCTCGAAGCCGGTTACCTCCTGTGTAAAATGAGATTAAAATTGGGGGTAAAAGAGACCTCTGACCTTGAAACACAATGAATATTAATACTCCTCCTAATAATGATAGTCTATGCGAAAGGATAGGATTGTGTTTCTAGAATTCAGTAAGTAGTTATAAGTGCAATTTCTCCATCGCCCCAGTACGGCCACAGCTGAAGGGATCTTGTAAACTGTGTGTGTTTGCAGACTGAACGAAAGAGCAGTGGTTAAGTCTGAGACCCTCGAGGGCTCTTGGTGCCGCGATCTCGGTTCCCAGCACGGAGAGGGATAATTCGGAACATGCTTCCCGTTTAGTCTCGTACGACGTGGGGAGACAGAGAACTATGCGTTGGTGTTAGCTCGGGCCTTGATGATGGACAAGCTAAAGGTCCGTCCTGTGGTTTAGGAGCTCTTTCTGGCAGACACCACTTAACAGTGAGCTGTGAGATCCCCTCAGTCTTGAGTATTACACTGGGCTGTGTTTCGATACCTCTCTTTGCTTGATAATGGCTGATTTTTTTTCCCTCCAGGCCTTTGAAAAATACGAGTCAGTTCTTCACTGACCAGAACAACGGGGCACATATTTGCAGAGTAATGAATATGCAGTCACATGTATTTCAAAGATATTTTATGACCACAATTTTGGATTCTTTTTTGTCCTCAGGGTTTTGTGGCTGAAAGTTTTTCTTGAAGTCAAAAACCGGCCTGTGGGTGACTCCTATGTCTTCTTGGTTCATTATGTGATCGTGTCCTGAGCAACGTTCCGCAGCACAGGGATTAACTAGTCCAGTCGGGCTGAGTTTGAACAAGTGCTTGTTTTAATTACAGAGTGTGAGATGTACCTGGCTCCTCGCAGAGAAAGAAGAGGGTCGTTTGCTGAGGATTTCAGAAAAAAACGGCATATTCTGTCATTGGACCTCCCCTGAACCTGTTTAGCTCTCCAAAAGTTTGAAATAATAATGCTAGATGTATTTATTTTTCTATATGTGAGATGAATTTATTTTTCTCTAATTTGTCTTTATTTTTCTATCTATGAGAAATATTCTACAGGCTTGCATAGTTGCTTATGAATTATTTTTACATCTTTATGGAATTTAGAATTTCTACTCCTGTCTGTTTTTTTTTTTTTCTTTGCATTTTAAACTGGAAATAACCAAAGGCATCATTTCTTTATACCTGGGCCTTGCAGAGTACAAACATCTAAAAAAATATCTGTTGATCTGAAAAAAGGTAAGCTTTCTGCCCTGACTTAGATAAGCTTTCTGCAGTGTCGATCGAGATAAAATGTTGGGCTGTTAAAAAAAAAAAAAAAAAAAAAGGTCTTTACAACATTGTGAATCTTGAGCTTCTGTTTTTTGAAGCAAGAAGAAATCTTTGAGATCCTGAAGAGTTTCCAACATCTTCTGCCGGCGTGGCCTCCTTGAGATGTCCACACCCCCGGAGAAAGGGGAGTGGTTCCGAATGCATATGACAGGGCACGGGGCAAGGGAGGGTGAAGCTCAGGGGTCACTGGGGGTGCAGACTCTGGAGTCCCCTGCCGGCGTCCTGCCCGCTCTCTTCCCAGGCAAGGATGCACTGGACGGCAGGGCTGGGAGGCATCCTCTATGAGCACCAGCCAGTCTCACAGGTACCGCGGGCCTTTTCACCCAGTTGTGCAAAGTGGTTCATAAGTACCCTGACCTGGACGAGCTCTTCCAGCCCAATTCCGAGCACTTTCCTCCAATCTGCTCGAGGGATCGCTGTCCTTCAGAGAAGGTTGGCTTGAACACTTACGGAAACAGAATTCAGGGGCTGGAATATGCTCTGGTGCTTCTGTGAATTCTACCGTTCTCCAGCGAATGTGATGCTGAGAAGGGTTTTGCAGAAAATAAAAGTAATTAGAAAAAAATGTCTTGCTTGACTTCTGGCATGATCATCAAATGCCGTGATTTTTTTTTCCTTTTTTTTCCCTTTGCTTTTGCTCTAAAGTCACTTAAGAACTCAGACACTTGGGGCACGTGGGTGACTCAGTGGGTTAAAGCTTCTGCCTTCAGCTCAGGTCGAGCCCCACATGGGGCTCTCTGCTCAGCGGGGAGCCTGCTCCCCCCCCCCCCCCACCTGCCTCTCTGCCTACTTGTGATCTCTGTCTGTCAAATAAATAAACATCCCGGAAGTAACAGAACCGGCATTATCGCATGGTCCTGGCTCTGGCATAGACATGTGGTTATATACATTATCTGATCTGGTATTTGCTGGGGTCATATGAAGTTAGTCTTTTCTTCTTCTTTTTTTAATAGATTTTATTTATTCATTTGAGAGGGAGACATAGGGAGAGAGAGAGAGAGAGCGAGCGAGCGGGGGGGACAGGCAGAGGGAGAGCGAGAAGCAGACTCTCCGCCGAGCCAGGAGCCTGACGTGGGGCTCGATCTCAGGACCCGGAGATCAGGATTGAGCGAAAGGCAGATGCTTAACCATCTAAGCCACCCAGGCGCCCCTTTTCTTCCCTTTCTAAAAATTTCACACCCTTAGATTTGCTCTCTACTGGGCTCATCCCTGTACCTTGTCCCAGAAAGGTGACCTCCGTGGAGTGCCTCATGTACGTCCCCTCAAGTGGCTGAGTCCTCACCCCTGTCCTTGCCCTGTCTGACTTTGCACTCTGGGTAGCCCGTGTGCCTAACTATACTTGTTCCTGAGCCTGTGCCATCGCTCAGTGCCTGGTCCCTCTATTAAAGACTTTCCTCCCGTCGTCTCCTCGTTATTGTGGAGACGCCTCTGTGGGAACCATCTGCTGTCTTCAGAATCCCGACCGATACAGCACGGCCATTTCAGTTTTACAGACGACGATCCGAGGATTTGCCATGAAAGCTAAGCTTCAGGACCCCTCATTTAATTGGAACCCTTCTAAGGCTCTCGTAAGGACCTTTTAAGGCTTTTTGCTGTCACACGTTCTCAGGAAATTTGCAAAGACACTACGCCTTTCACATGACTTGTCTCTGCACTCACATTCCCCGTGTCACCCTTCCCCTTGACTTGGCTGTGTTTGAATGGCTACGGACGTTTCTGAGATTTGGCTCAGGAGAGGTCGAGTTGGAGATACATTTCACAGGAGTTCAGTGAGACATGCTATGTGCTGGCCTTCACTGCCATGTGTAAGAATTGGGAATTAAGTTAATTCTCATTAGGGGTAATTATTAATTATAATTAAGTTGTTACTAGCCATCCCGGGATAGCAGTATCTTCCAGAAAGGCCCTTGCCACCTCGTTGCAACTCATACAGTGGTTTTCTTGAAATCGTATGTCCCAAGCCACATGGTCCCAGACCCAGGAGGCTGGTGGAGAGGAAACAGGGGTTGAAAGGAACAAAGTTGGAAGTGTGTCTGTGGGAACTTCTAAGAATCAGTTATGAAAATTGTAAGAAGCTTTGCTGCTTAACGGCTCCTAGATAAAATGGAAGTCCTTGGAAATGTCCTTTATAACACACCATATGCAACTCGAAATGCATATTGCTCTAATGAGAATTGTGTAAAACAGAATTTGTGAGAATTCTTATGCTTATAGGGCATAAGCATGTACTGGTGATACACATGGAAAGAATTTTGATATGTCTTCTAGATTGGACTGAAATCCTAAAACTTCACAGGCATTAAGAAAAATGAAATGTCAATCAGGAGAAAGAGTTACTAAACTATCAACCAAACATTCACCCCATCAACCCAGGTGACGACGTGTGCAGAATCGTCTCTTCATTCATTCTGTGTAACATTGCTATAGGAAATGTTATAAGCTTACTTCCATATGAAAAGGCACTCAAAAACTATCCAGCCAAAATATACAGGGGTAGAAATATTATAGAGGTGAGCCAGTACTTAATACAAAAAAATTATTTTTCTCTCTGCATTGCATTTGTATTGTCAACTTTTGGAAATTTGTAATTTGTTATGATTTCTTTTTTCATTCGAAATCAATATTCATATTTGTACCGAACTTAGCATTTTGAATATTTTCTTCAGTGACGATTTCTACAGCTCTATAAGGAGTACCTGTCTTGTGAGCCCGCCATGAGCGTGGACAACCCAGTCCCTGTCATTACTCATGGGTAGTAGCTGAGCCGGGTTGTGCAATTAGATCTCTATGCTGAAGGGGGTGATTTTGTTGTCTTGGGCTGGGTGCCTTCAGGAGTAGACTCTGATACGAGGGTTCCAGCACCCTGATGATTCGGGAGGTCACCCGAGGAAGCACTGGTTCTAGAGTAGGGAGGAAAGGAAAGACAGCAGGTCACTGTGGATGGCTCCATCCTGTTTGGGGCCTGCAGGACAGCGAGGAGAACGTCCGACAGCTCTCCCATCCAAGGACTGCCAGGGCTGCCATATTTGCCTCCAGCCACCTTAGTCAGTTGTCAACAGCAGCTGCTCCCAGAGGCACTGACTTCCAGCCTTTCCTACCTCTCCCTGACCGAGCAGGCTCCAGTGGCCAACACAGCCCTTGGCTTGCGTCTGAAGCAGCAGGAATGGGGTGAATGCAAGGGAGTATGGGCAAAGCACTGCTAACATTCACACACTTCCCACAGAGGACGCCTGTCCCTTTGTGTACTCTCATTTTACTTCTATAATGGACTATGATAATGCCTTCTGTTACATAGCAATTTCCACTTGACAAAGCATCGTCATCATGCCGTGTGGTATAACACAGAGAAGGGCCTTATTTCAGCCTCAAGACAATCTTTCCAAATCCTTTTTTTTTTTAATGCATTGGTTTTGTTGGTTTGTTACAGACAACCAAATTGAATTTAGCTGATGATCCCCATTCAAGGGCTCTGCTCCTGAATTCCATCACAATCTACAAAAGAATAAAAATATTGGACACAGGTAGGCCTGGAATGCAAATAATCAATATTTCCTTGCTGCAAAATGGAGAGAAAATTACATGGCCATGGCCTTCAGGGGCAGCCAGACTTTCACATTCTTCACACAACTTTGCTATTACCTCATTTTCATGACTTTGAACACATTGCTTTAGCCAATATCTCTGCCATTTGAGATAAATAGATATATTTTATCTGCAACATAAATTCCAATATGTCATGTTTGAGTTCTTTTGAGTCCATCAAGATAGCCATCATTTCTGTAATCAGCAATACATGATTATTTGATAACTTGTTACTTTAAGATAAATATTTTAACTGGCTATCTGAAAAGAAGCTCGAATATGCGCTGGGAATTGATTTTATTTTATTTTATTTTTTAACTCGGATTCAACAGAGACGGAGTGAGTCGTTCTCTTAAGTTGATAAGATAACCATCACTCCATCCACACGTGTTCACGGCAGGCTAGGTAACTATTAAAACAAATTTTAATGTATATCATCACTGCTTGAAATGCTTCCTTTTACCTTAAAAAAAAAAAGATATTCCCATGTTAATTACTAGGACCCATGCTTTGGAAAGCTGCCAAATGATACACTTTCTTCATTGAAAATTGCCTGGGTCCTCCCGGAGACCTTCTAGGTGTGTATACTTAAGGGGACTGGGCGTTCTCTTGTTCCTGGATTACCTGACTTGGATGGGAGAGGTGAGGGTCTTGTGACCTCAGGGGGGAAGAGTAAGTTGAGTGGCTTGATCCTGATTTTTCTTTTTTTAACTTCAAAATGGCTCAGAGGGGTGCCTGTGTGGCTCAGTGGGTTAAAGCCTCTGCCTTCAGCTCAGGTCATGATCCCAGGGTTCTGGGATCAAGCCCCGCATTGGGCTCTCTGCTCAGCGGGGAGCCTGCCCCCCCCACCTCTGCCTGCCTCTCTGCCTATTTGTGATCTCTGTCTGTCAAATAAATAAATAAAATCTTAAAAAAAAAAAAGTGTTGCCTTAAAAAAAAAATGGCCAATCAATGTCAATGATCCAAAATGCCTGCCAGACGCAGCCATGCTTTCACATTAATGAACTTGACTCACACTCCCTCATTTTGTCGAAGGGCAGGGCATGAATTAACACACAGACGGTGTGGGAGAGGAGTCCATGTTCACTCTTACTTCTGCATATTCAAAGAGAGAACAGCTTGCCATTATGTGTTTTTGTTGGGGTCTGTTATCAAAGGAATGAGACTGAGACAAAGTGAAAGTTATGCAAAGCCTTATTCTATGCCAAGCATTAGCAGTCAGACTGACCGGCCAGGGCCACCTCCGAAGAGAGCGACCCCCTCCCGATCTCACAGGCTGGTTTTATAGGGCATAACCGCAGACCCAAGGTACGTGGCTTCTATTGTTAAGGCGTTTACTCCCGGAATAGATACCCCGAACCATTCCAGGAACTACGGGGGCGTTTATTCCCAGAATGAAGTCCGTGGATGTAAACAACAATATGGCTACCTAGGCAATAAGGAGTTGCTCTGGCTAAGCAGACCCTAATAGTTAAACAGGTTTTAACATTAAATTGGCCCTAATATTTTCACTGCCCTTTTTTTTTTTTTTTTTTTTTTTGTAACTCCCTTACTTTGGACTGCGGACATTTGTCTGGGACTGTCTTTTCTTGTCCTTAAAAGGAGAATATTTTATCCTTTTCATACCCTTGGAATAGTGGTTGGCACCTAGGATGTCCTCTGAATTCTTGTTACATAAGTGAATAAGTTGTTATTAAAAATATAATGCAGTGTGGAAATCAGAAATGACCTCAAATTCTAAGAGATGGAAAACAGTGCAGTTTAATCATCATATAAAATCCTAATGGGCAAATGCAGTACCGACATACTATCGGATTTCTCCAGCCAAGGACACGCTGCTTCAGTCCCTGTGTGCAGTCTCTCCCGGCCAAAATTCTGGACCCACGTTTCTTACGTGGAATACAGCAGAGTCTCACAATCAAAACAAATGGTGTGAATCTCTGATACCTTCACTGAGACATT
Source organism: Martes martes (assembly GCF_963455335.1). Lineage (NCBI taxonomy): Eukaryota > Metazoa > Chordata > Mammalia > Carnivora > Mustelidae > Martes > Martes martes. The sequence continues at coordinate 136,800,976 of NC_137896.1, read as the reverse complement.
TGGTGCTTACCAGCAAGGGGTGGTTTTCTTGGAATTTAATTTGTTCTTAAAGAGTGAGAGGGAACCTGGTGGAGCAGCTCACTTGTCTCCGCTGCCGAGTGTAAACCACCTGGGAGCCGCGGTCTCGCTAAGACAATCGCTCTTACCGAGGTGTTCCTTCTGATTGACTGAAGCATCGGCTGGCAGAGTTCATGACCTGCCCTCCAGTGCGTTTTTGTTGGTGTCTCAGGTTAGAGCGTAGCTCACAACGAACCCGCTGGGAGTTACTCACGTTGTGCTTTCAAGAGCCAGACCCTCGGGGAGCGCCGCTCTGTAGCACGTGTTTATTATTTCTCATAAGAGAAGGACAGGCAGACACGCGCAGGGCCATTTCACAGATAAGTACATATCGAAAAGGCAACGTTTATATTGATATTTAGAAAAATGAGAGCCACATGCTCATCTAATAAAAGCCAACAGATATTTATTAAAAAATCGGTCTAATATTGCTATGCTACATTGCTTGTGTGTAAGCACGAGTGTGTGATCCCCCAGGGTGAATGGTTATACCGAGTCACGGGGCCTCTTTGTCCTTGTTTGGAGATCACGGTGAGTAAGAAATAGAAGGTAGGGACACATATGGGACCCAGGTGTCACCCCGACCCCAGGTGTTTGAATTATAATGTCTTAACCTCCTCATACCTTTATCCTCACTGTTGGCTCCCTGTCAACAAGGAGGCTTTCTCTAGTGAGACCACAAGAACAGAAAAAGGTCTGTCTCCTACCACATTCTTTCAATCCAAAGCAACACTGTCAGTGTAGAAGACAATTATACGTATTTAAAGGTTTAAACAGTCTGAGGTGTTTGTGAGAAGCTGAAACGCTGACTGTTTTATGTCCATGGACTCAATCTAACCCACAGTTCTTAGTAAAACTGCGTTCCGCTGTGAGAGCATGTATGAGGCCTGCCAATAAATCAAGTGAAGATTATATGGAATTAACGGGCTTCATGGATGCACAGAAACATGACCGACTCTTTCAGAAGTTTAAACCAAATGATAGCGTATGCTGTGCCTCTTCTGTATTCAAATAAATTAAATTTTGATTTGTATTTATTTTTCCCAATTACTGGAATCCGCTGGAATTGTCAAGAATTATGAAGGTCTGCCGGAGTTCAGGCTTGGAAGAGCTTATTTAAACTCTGGGAGTGTGCAGGAGCTCTTTACTCTACAAAAACTAGAGACAACTTCTCAGGGTTAATAGCACAATCTGGCTGCTTATTTTTATCCTAAGTTCCCTCTTTTCTCTCTTGGTATTATGTTTCAATGACTTCTTTCCTCTGTATAAAATATTTCAACTTTTATGTAGTAAATTGCAATTATCTTTGAACAAATACACTCATGTAGGCACAAGAGAGAAGTGAATGGAATAACTTTTTGTATAGAAATCTACAGTTGACCCTTGAACAACATGGGTTTGAACGGATTTGAACAGATTTTTTCCATAAATACAGTACAGTATTGTAAGTTTATTTTTCCTTCTATGACCTCTCCTAATATTTTCTTTTCTCCATGTTACTTTATTGTAAGAATACAGTTAATAATCTAACATTCAAAATATGTGTTAATCAACTCTTTATGGGGGTGCCTGGGTGGCTCGGTGGGTTAAGCCTCTGCCTTCGGGTCAGGTCATGGTCTCAGGGTCCTGGGATCAAGCCCCGCATCGGGCTCACTGCTCAGCAGGGAGTCTGCTTCCTCCTCTCTGTCTGCCTCTCTGCCTACTTGTGATCTTTCTCTCTCTGTCAAGTAAATAAATAAAATAAAAAAAAAATCAACTCTTTATGTTACCAGAAAGGTTTCCAGTCCCTGGTAGGCTATTAGCAGTTAACTGTTTGGGGAATCAAAGTTATATGTGGACTTTTGACTGACCCCTGACCTCTGCGTTCTTCAAGGGTCAACTCTACGTGGTACCGTCCGGACAAGAACATGCCTGAACTGGCATTTCAAGGAAGCAGGCTCTGTAGCGGGTGTGAAGAACTCATGAGGCGCTCTTCCTCACCTCTCCGTGTCCACCTCAAGAGCAGCGAGAAAGCATCCACAACGTGGGTGACATTTTGACCAACATTGTTCTTTGGCCTGAATCCTTACGGGGTATGAGCATCTGCTTCATCGCCCTTTCTACTCGTTCAAAATTACAGTTGTATCAGGGAGTCACGTGGCTATAAGGCCCCTAGGTTTTTTTTTTGTTTGTTTTTTGTTTTTTTGTGCCTCATAAATCCCAGACAACATGCGGGGAAAGTCAGCAACCCAGAAACACCAATGGGCTCCCACCAAAAAAATAAAACAAAATTAAAATGTCCCACAAAGCCCCTGCCCTCTACGGTCAAAGGATGAGAAAATGGGAGATGAGTAAGACAGAAAACTTTTAAACAATAAGCACCTATTCTAGACACAGGTCCCAGCACATGCTGCGGCCCCATCTGCACCCCCATAGCAAAGGCTGAGTGGGGATCCCGGACTCCAAGCTCCCCTGCCCTAATAATGTGTTTCCTCTGTCCCAGGGTCCTGTTGGAGAAGCCCAGGGGGAGCTGGACTTCCATCTGGACCAGGTGGTGGGTGCCCCCTCCATGATAGCAGTGGAGACCACGTGGGGAGCAGTAATGAGGTGTCCCTCTCCCCCAAGTGGCAACAGAGGCTGAGTGGGGAACCTGGAGCTCCCCAACCTGGCGGGGATTGAAGCAGCATCCCTCCTTCTGCCAGTGGTGTGTCCCAGGAAACCTGCCAAGACAGAGATTTAAACGAGGCCCAGAATTTCTTTACATAAAATATCTGAAATGTCCAGGATATAAGTGAATATCACTCATCAAACCACAAACCAGGAAACTCTCAACATGAATGAGAAAAGACAGTCAAGCATGTCAATAAGGAGATGACATGGATGTTGGAATTATCTGAAAAGGATTTAAAATCAGCCTTGAGGCACGCCTGGGTGGCTCAGTCATTCAGCATCTGCCTTTGGCTCAGGGCATGATCCCAGGGTGCTGGGATTGAGCCCCGCACGGGGCTCCCTGCTCAGCGGGAAGCCTGCTTCTCCCTCTGCCACTCCCCCGCTTGTGTTCCCTCTCCTGCTCTCTCTTTCTCTGTCAAATAAATAAATAAACTCTTTAAAAAATAAAATAAAATCATCCTGAGAAATTAAAAAGTGTCAGCAAAGAAATAGAAGATATGAAGGAAAGCCAAATGGAGAATTTGGAACTGAAAAGGGCAATTAATAAAAGAAGAGACTCACGGAATGTGGTCATTTTTCTTTTTCTTTTCTTTTCTCTTTTCTTTTTGCATGCTCCTTGCAAAGGTGTGTTTCTTCTAGTCTACCATGGCTTCAGTTAGGAAGTCTATGCATCGTCTCACGTTTGAGAGGAGTTAGGCCCCTTCAGCAGCCAATTGTAATATTTAATAATTTATTGTCTGTGATTTTGTTGTGTGCACATCCTGAACCTTCCACATATGTGACTCACACAGAGCCCTAAAGATCCCATCTCGCCTCCCACTTGTGCTGTGTTTATGCCCTGTTCCCGCTCCGTCCTGGTGGCCCTGCCTCTGAGAACCAGGTTTGCCAATCCATCAGCTGGTGGAGGGGTTTGGAGGGAACTCCCTCACCCTGGCTGTGGTACCTCTACCTTGGGATCTAAGAATGCCTGAACCCGGAAGGACACACCTTTGCAATGTCCTCCTGAGTGTATTCTTCTGTGACTCCATAGTTTTTATGTAAACATGAACAAAGCAATTATTACATAATAATTAGTAGAGGGCCCCCAAAATAAAAATGACAACCAAGAATGGAAACAAGCATGATGTGGATGTGTCAGAAGCAATGAATATATTTAAAGTAACTCTATTTACCTACTGGAAAATAAATGTCTGGGATATTTTCCCCATGTAAACTTGGGTTTTGATGAAACATTTGGGTGGGGACTAAGGTATACCATCTATGGCATGGTGACTGATACTCTGTCTTTATGAAATGATCAGGATGTATGCTAATTCTGATTCTATCAGATTTGAAGAGCTATATGAATTAGGCAGGAATGTGTCATGAAGATGCCTAGGTTTTAATTGTCATTCAAAGAGTTATTTGGCATAACAAGGAAGAGATTTGAGTGGTTGGCACACAGCAAACATAGTTTAATTGTGCATTTGCTTTGTTGTCCTCATGACACACAGAAACGTTCGTATATCCCTAGTATTAACTTAATCGAGAAAACCTCCATTAAGTAAAGTAAAGAGCTCACAGCCCCTTCAGATGATTTTTGATTGCCCTCCACTCTGAGGGGGTGATAAAAATTATTAAGAAAGCAATCTTTTCTTCAGGGACCCCTTTAAAAAAAAAAAAAAGAAAGAAAGAGATTAAGAAAAGACAACGCCAAGTTTTCTTTTGTTCAGTAAAAATCACCTGTTTGGTATCACCTTCTGAAAACTTTAGAATAAAAATGCAGAGGCAGGACTAGGTATTTTGCAGGAAGTCCAAGATTCAACCCTGTTCTCCACCCCTGGGAATGTGGAGAGTTTCACTTGAAAAAAAAATTAGTTTCACTAAAATAACAAGGAAGGTAGAAAAAATATTTTTGGCTCTTAAGTTAAGATTTTGTTAGCTTAGTTCTGTAAATAGGAGTCACCTTTCCCCCTTCTTTTACATTAAAATTTTACTGGTACCTTAGCGCACTGTGATTAGTTAGTTCAGCGGAATTATATGAGTCTTACCCTTCTTGGCAAAGCTGAACAGTAAAGAAGCGAGCAGGGCAAAACAATTTTGAAGGATACACATATATCATGTACGGAAAAGACAACCTGAGGGAGAGTTATCCCTGGTGCCCACTCTCTTGTAGGACGCCTCCACTGTGTCCTGCCGAGGAGTCCTCGAGAGGGTGTGAGCAGAGCTGGCTCCTGGCACGCGGAGGCTCGCGCCCCTGACGCCCCTGTACTGGGCAGGTGCGCTGCGCCCACCGTTCCCACAGCCTGGAGAGAGCAACTGTGGTGTGAACCCATCAGGGATGGGAGACGGGCTGAACCCGGCTCAGGGCTCTCTCCGGAAGCTTTTCCCGTTCTGGCGGGGGCAGACACGGCCGGCGTCGCGGTGCCCAGCACGAGCCCGCACGTCAGCTCCGTCTCTGGTGGCCTGGCCCTCCGGAGCGGCTGCCCCCTTCATGGGCCTCTCTCTGCCCTCCCTGGGGGCGCCTTCCGATGTCATCCCGGGACTCCCAGCCTGGACACCAGCATGTTCTAAGCCCGTTACTTGAGGCACCTTCATCTGTACATTAGAGAGTTGCAAGGACATCCGGGATTACTTGCATGTCCGCAATAATCCCAGTATATTCACAGTCTCATCGGTGAGAAGCCAGAGTTTCTGGACCATTTAAGACATTGTGTCAGCGCCGTGCGGAAAACAAAGCTGCCGCGAAGGAGAACCGCTGACTGACGGGGTTTGGGGGGACAACGCTTTGTCTTTTTCACTGACCAGTTTTGGCTACTTTACCTCTTTCTGTTTGTTCACATCAACCTTGTTATTTTTACTTTCCGAGAAAACAAACAGCCGCAAATCCTTGTGCAGATGAGTCGATGCGTTCGTTGCTTTCAGAGGCATTCAGGAGGACAGGGCCAGTGAGGCAGGGGTGGTGGGGGCGGGGGCAGGGGGCGGGGCAAAGGTTGGGGGCCGAGTTGGTGGAGCAGAGGTTGGGGTGTGGGGCAGGGGATGGGGGTGGGGCATGTGGGTCAAGGGTTGCTGGGAGGGGGCTGGTAGGGGGCAAGGGTTGCTGGGAGCAGAGGTGGTGGGGTAGGGGTTGGGGGGCGGTGGGAGGCGAGGGCTGCTGGGAAGGAGTGTGGTGGGACAGGGGTAGGTGGCCTGGCCCCTGAGCCAGCTTCCCCGATCTAGGCTCGACGGCCCAGGTTCAGCCACGCGGCCACCAAAGGCAGGAGCCCTCTACCGTAGCCAGGTCCGGTGCGGTGGGGACAGCAGCCGGAGACGTGCGGGGAGACTTAGCTTGGGGGAGTTGCCCCCGGGAGTCCACCACTGTGTCCTAGACAGCCCGGAGGGCGAACTGCCCCTTCGGGGAAGGCAGGAGCCCTGCCCCGGCCCCTCCTCCTCGCGGGTCTTCCTGGCGCCTGTGCTGGGCACTGAGGCGGATGGGAGGACACCGTCCTCCCTGCACACCTGTGATACGCCCGTCTCGCCCGTCTGCTCACGGACGCGCCCTTCCCCTCGGACAGGCGCCTGCCGTCATTCGGGGTCCGGGAGGCACCCGACGCCGCGGGCCCGACGCCCCAGCCCCGCAGTGCCGGCCGCGGCGAGCGCACGCAGGAGGGGCTCCGTCCGGTGCGCGGTGCGCGGTGCCCGGTGCCCGGCACGGCCTTTTCTCCGCGTCTGGCTGCCCCGGCCCCCGCGCTCGCCTGCAGTCCCGTTCTGCTCGCCCCTCTCCTCCTGTCTCTCTAGCTGCGGCCTCACTCCCAGCTGCCCCGTCCCTGAGCGCGCGCCCTCTGCCAGCTCAGGCCAGCCAGGCCCTCGCCGGTGGCGGAACAGGGGCGGGCCCCGCAACCCTGGCAGCGCCGTGTCCTCGGAGCACGTCCTGGGGCCCAGGGAGCGGTGCGCGGCCTCCCCGCTTGGCCCTTTCCCTCCAGCAGCTGCGGCGTGTGTGGCCAGCCAGGCCCCAGAGCGGCGCGCTTGGGAAGGCGGCTCAGTCACGGGGCTTTGCGGTGTAACAGGTCGGGAAGGCGCAACAGTGGCTTCCCTGTCGTGTAAACTCACCCCACCTCCCGGCGCCGTGTCACTGGAGGCGCCTCTCCGGGTGGGACTCCGTGTCTGCGCCCCGTGGCCGCGCCGGGAGCCTCGGGGGACGGCCGGGAGGGGCCCGTGGCGCGTCTGATCTCAGCCCCAAGAACCGGGCGGCTCTTGTCCAGATGGTTCGTTCTTCACCCCGCGGCGAGGGAGCCGCAGGGCTGCCGCAGGCCCCGATCGTGCAGTGCAGGCCGTAAGGGGACCCGCCTGCGCGCAGAATGGGGCGGCCCGGCGGCCCGGGCAGTGGCTAAGCTAGACGAGAAAGAAAGCGGCCACTTAGAAGCCGCGGAGGTCCTGGTGCCGGAGAACCTCCTGGGGGCTGCTGGAGCGGAGCCGCCGCCCGGTTCCGGATGAACGTCTCTGCCGCCCGCCGTGTGCGCCTCCTGTGCGCCTCCCGTGCGGGAGCGCGTGATTCAGCGCGTGTGCCCGGGAGGGAGGGAGATTTCCTGGGTGTTAGCAGGTGTGTGTTTAAATATTTTATAGAAATGACAAACTATTGCCTGAAATAGCTGCAACTAATTTAGAAGTGAGAGGTCGGTGATCAAAGGAGCAAGACTCATATAAAGCGAAGGTCAAGCAAAGCTTTATTTGGCGCCAAGCATCGAGAATCCAGCCCACCAGTCGGGATGTCTCTTACAGAGACCGGGACCCCTCCCAGCCTTACAGACTAACTTTTAAAGGACAAAGGCCAAGTGGCTGAGCCTGGCCACACACAGGTGGCCAACGAGACTGCAGCACACAAAGCTGCACAGTCATGCTGGTGACACACGGGCGGCCGATTGAATTACAATTCACCCTATAGTAGATACTTGAACTAGCCTATCACCTTGGTCAGAATTGGTGCCCAAAAGGTGCCCAAAAGGCAGGGCCCACACTTCTCGGTAGCTAGGGAGACAGTCTGTGCCCCCACTGATTGGCTGTCTCCACCTGGCCTGACCCGCCCATGTATTTGGGCTCTGTTACCTGGGACTGGTCGACCATATTTTACTAGTTTTCCGGACTTGCTTTTAAGTAAGTTCCCTGGGGGGGGGGGGGGGGGGCAGGGTCTGTTTAAGTTTTGCTGCACAAACAACAAAATGGCTGTTCAACGGAGATGAGCCGCTCTGGCTAAACAGGCCCTTGCAGAAGCCCATGAGCAGTGCAGGGGTCTGGTCGGTCTGCTTTCTGGCCCACATTTGTTCGTCTTTTTAGGTTTTATCTGCAGGTGTGGGTGTAAAGTGCTGAGTTACGGCATTGAGCAGGTTTCATGCGCCTTTTGGTTATTTAGTATTTGAATAGCCTGTTTTGTGAAGTGCCAGTTTACGTCATACGGAGGTTCTTATAACGGGTTGCCTCCTTTTCTGCTGACACAGAAGTCTTACTTCTTTGTTCCAGATACCATTTGTGTCAGTTATGTGAGGGGCAGGTATCTTCTCCCCCCACCGTTAACCAAACCGTCAGATGCAAGCCGACCTCCACTTGTGAGTCTCTTGATGTAAGGCGGTACGGAACGCAGAGCGCCACCAATGAACTGCGTGTGCGACACCGATAATCCAGAACATACAGAAGACCGGGTTGCACCTCAGCAGAAGGAAACACTCAGACCAATCAAGAATGTGCAACATTTTGCAAAATAACCCACCTTGGTTCTTCAGAAAACAATTAAAAAAAGTTTAGTGACTTATCTAGATTTAAATAAGCTATAGAATACCAAAAATTTTTTTTTCAAAATTATGGAAATGTATTGAACTCAGAGTTAAATTGGCCATTAAAATAAATGTTAGGGGCAATTTTAGTAAATTGAATATAAACCTAGTATTGATATTATTTCATTACTGTTAATTTTTTTAGATGGGAGGTGGAACTGTGGTTATTTAGTAAAGAATATTCCCTTTCAAGTATTTCGAGGGGGAGTATCTTGGTATATACCACTTACTTCTAAATGGTTCAGCATAAATGCGTGTGTGGTTGTGTCTAGTGTGTGTATTTGGCAAAATGCTAAGCATCGTCACAGGTAGACGGTGGGTTTGCTGGTGTACAGAGTAGTGTTCTTACATCTTATGTGTTTGACATTAAAAAAATGGGAGAAGAATACCTTTTCCCACTCTATGGTTTTTAATTTTGCTATTTGTTAATGAACAGTATCCACTTCTCAGGGTCAGTGTCATTGAACTTATTATGCATTTTATTTATAGGTAGTGCATTTTAAAATTCTTGTTTAAGATATCCTTCCTTTCTTTGGGGCACCTGGGTAGTTCAGTTGGTTAAGCATCTGCCTTTGGCTCAGGTCATAATTTCAGGGTCCTGGGATCGAGTTGGGCTCCCTACTGAGCAGGGAGTCTGCTTCTCCCTCTCCCCCGCCGTTCCCCCTACTGGTGCTCTCTCAGTCTCTCTCCAAATAAATAAAAATCTTAAAAAGGCATTCTTTCTTCCCTCAATTCATGAAATTATTCTTTTTAATCTTCTAAAATATTCACAGTTTTTTCCTTAATGTGTGTTTTAATTTTTGGACACTGCATTTGTGCGTGTGTCTGAAAAATTTTTCCAGTATCATGTGATTAAAATTGATTTCTTCATGGAGTGCCATGCTCACCGTCTCACCCGTGAAGTGCTCACAGATGTGCGGGACTCTCTCTGGCCCTCCGTGCGCCGGTAGTGGAGAGGCAGCAGCAGCACTGTTATTACAGCTTAAAGGTGAATCTGGAGCCCCGGCTCTCCATTTCCTCCCCCGCCCACTTTCACCGACCTGCGCCTGCTCTCTGGACGGTCCTGCTTCTGTGGCTCTGGGCACTGCACTGAACATTCCAGAGTCGCTGGGCGGAGGCCACACAAGTCTTTCACGTGCGGGACTCACAAGAAAAAGAGACATGGCTACAGTGGGTTTCTTTGCACTTCTCAAGATCTTTGAGCTCTTAATAAATAAACTTTTACAATATTCTCCATGGAGGTCATAAGTAACCCTCATTACATTTGTCCCGAGGCATTTTATTTCTGATTTTATTTCCTAAGGTAATTTTTTCAAATTTTTAATTGTGCCTCTTCCAGGTAAATAAGATGTCTGCATATCAATTTAATGTCAAGGAAAATAGATCTTTTTGCTGATTCGATCTTTTATAATTACTGGTGAGGCTTTTGCATTTTTTGTGCACGTTCTTATTTTTACAAATAATGAAAATTTTGTTCCTTTTTTTCCAATCCTCATATCTATACTTCCTTTCCTGATCGTGCCATGTGTTTTAGATATCTTTGGCAGTGGTGACTATATACACTGGCAGTGTTTGACTATTAAAAATATTTCTCAGAAATTATCTCTACCCAATCAAGGACATTGCCTTCTTCCCCCAGTTTTGCAAGAGTTTTTTTTTTTTAATTAAGATTTTATTTATTTATTAGAGACAGAGTGTGGGCATGAGCAAGGGTAAGGGTAGAGGGAGAAGCAGACCCCCTACTGAGCAGGGAGCCCGATGTGGAACTTGATCCCAGGACCCTGGGATCATGACCTGAGCCGAATGCAGACACTTAACTAACTAAGCCCCCTAAACGTTTCAACTTATTACTTATTTTTTTTTCAAAGATTTTATTTATTTATTTGATAGAGATCACAAGTAGGCAGAGAGGCAGGCAGAGAGGGAGGGAGGAAGCAGGCTCCCTGCTGAGCAGAGAGCCCGATGAGGGGCTGGATCCCAGGACCCTGGGATCATGACCAGAGCTGAAGGCAGAGGCTTTAACCCACTGAGCCACCCAGGCGCCCCTCACTTCTTTTTTTTTTTTTTATTAAATTTTTTATTTATTTTCAGCGTAACAGTATTCATTGTTTTTTCACCACACCCAGTGCTCCATGCAATCTGTGCCCTCCCTAATACCCACCACCTGGTTCCCCCACCCTCCCACCCCGCCCCTTCAAAACCCTCAGGTTGTTTTTCAGAGTCCATAGTCTCTCATGGTTCACCTCCCCTTCCAATTTCCCTCAACTCCCTTCTCCTCTCCATCTACCCTTGTCCTCTATATTATTTGTTATGCTCCACCAATAAGTGAAACCATATGATACTTGACTTTCTCTGTTTGACTTATTTCACTCAGCATAATCTCTTCCAGTCCTGTCCATGTTGCTACAAAAGTTGGGGATTCGTCCTTTCTGATGGAGGCATCATACTCCATAGTGTATATGGACCACATCTTCCTTATCCATTCATCCGTTGAAGGGCATCTTGGTTCTTTCCACAGTTTGGCGACCGTGGCCATTGCTGCTATAAACATTGGGGTACAGATGGCCCTTCTTTTCACTCCATCTGTATCTTTGGGGTAAATACCCAGCAGTGCAATTGCAGGGTCATAGGGAAGATCTATTTTTAATTTCCTGAGGAATCTCCACACTGTTCTCCAAAGTGGCTGCACCAGTTTGCATTCCCACCAACAGTGTAAGAGGGTTCCCCTTTCTCCACATCCTCTCCAACACACGTTGTTTCCTGTCTTGCTGATTTTGGCCATTCTAACTGGTGTAAGGTGGTATCTCAATGTGGTTTTGATTTGAATCTCCCTGATGGCTAGTGATGATGAACATTTTTTCATGTGTCTGGTAGCCATTTGTATGTCTTCATTGGAGAAGTGTCTGTTCATATCTTCTGCCCATTTTTTAATATGATTATCTGTTTTGTGTGTGTTGAGTTTGAGGAGTTCTTTATAGATCCTGGATATCAACCTTTTATCTGTACTGTCATTTGCAAATATCTTCTCCCATTCCGTGGGTTGCCTCTTTGTTTTGATGACTGTTTCTTTTGCTATGCAGAAGCTTTTTATCTTGATGAAGTCCCAGAAGTTCATCTTTGCCTTTGTTTCCTTTGCCTTTGGAGACATATCTTGAAAGAAGTTGCTGTGGCTGATATAGACAATATGTCAGAAAGAGAATTCAGGCTAACAATTATCCAGGCAATAGCTAGGTTGGAGAAAGCCATGGATGACCAAACGGAATTGATTAGGGCAGAATTGAAAGCGACCAGAGAGGAGGTTCATAATGTTAGGGCAGAGCTGAAGGCCACCAGGGATGAGGTTCACAACGCTCTCAATGAGTTCCAATCTAATCTAAATTCTCTAAAAGCTAGGGTAACTGAGACAGAAGATAGAATTAGTGATCTGGAGGACAAACAAATAGAGAGAAAGGATCAGGAGGAAGCCTGGAACAAACAGCTTAGAAGGCACGAAAACAGAATCAGGGAAATAAATGATGCCATGAAACGTTCCAACGTCAGAATTATTGGAATCCCTGAAGGGGAGGAGAAAGAAAGAAGTCTAGAAGATATAGTGGAACAAGTTTTTCATGAAAATTTTCCCAATCTTGCGAATGGAACAAGTGTTCATGTACTAGAAGTAGAAAGGTCCCCCCCCCAAGATTATAAATTCAAAAAAAACATCCAGGCACCTCATAGTAAAATTGAGGAATCATAATTGTAGATACAATCTCTTGAAAGCCGCTAGGACAAAGAAGCTCCTTACATACAGAGGAAAGCCCATCAGAATAACGTCAGACCTGTCCACAGAGACCTGGCAAGCCAGAAAGGGCTGGCAAGATATATTCAGGGCACTAAATGAGAAGAACATGCAGCCAAGAATACTTTATCCAGCAAGACTGACATTCAAAATGGATGGAGAGATAAAGAGTTTCCAAGACCGGCAAGGCTTGAAAGACTATGCAACCACCAAGCCGACACTGCAGGAAATATTAAGGGGGGTTCTATAAAAGAGGAAAAATCCTAAGAATAGCATTGAACAGAAATATAGAGACAATCGACAGAAAGAAAGACTTCAAAGATAACACAATGTCAATAAAAACGTATCTCTCAATAATCACTCTCAATGTGAATGGCCTAAATGCACCCATAAAACGACACAGGGTTGCAGATTGGATAAAACGACAGGACCCATCCATATGTTGTCTACAAGAGACCCATTTTGAACCTAAAGATACACCCAGACTGAAAGTGAAGGGATGGAGAAGCATCTTTCACGCCAATGGGCCTCAAAAGAAGGCCGGGGTAGCGATTCTCATAATCAGATAAATTAGATTTTAAACTAAAGACGGTAGTCAGAGATACAGAAGGACACTACATCATTCTTAAAGGGACTATCCACCAAGATGATCTAACAATTGTAAATATCTATGCCCCCAATATGGGAGCAGCCAATTACATAAGAAAACTATTAATCAAGATAAAGAGTCATATTGATATGAATACATTAATAGTAGGAGATCTTAACACGCCTCTCTCAGAAATAGACAGATCATCGAAGCAGAAAATCAATAAAGAAATAAGAGCATTGAATGACACATTGGACCAGATGGACCTCATAGATATATACAGAACATTCCACCCTAAAACAACAGGATACTCATTCTTCTCAAGTGCACATGGAACCTTCTCCAGAATAGACCACATACTGGGTCACAAGTCAGGGCTCAACCGATACCAAAAGACTGAGATTATTACTTATTTTTTTTAAGATTTTATTTATTTGCCAGAGAGAGAGAGAGAACACACAAGCAGGCAGAGAGGCAGGCAGAGGCAGTGAGAGAAGCAGGCTCCCCGCCAAGCAAGGAACCCGATGCGGGACTCGATCCCAGGATCCTGGGATCATGACCTGAGCCGAAGGCAGCGGCTCAACCAACTGAGCCACCCAGGCGTCCCCCAACTTATTTTTTAAATATATAATTAGCAGTTATTAGATACCTATAAGTTTGAAGCTATTTTATCTACTTAATGAATTTCCCCTCATTATTCTGAAGTTCCCCCTTGTTATCTTCAGTAACAATTTTCTCTTTAAAGTCTATTTTTGAGGCACCTGGGTGGCTCTGGCGTTGGGCACCTGCCTTCGTCTCAGGTCATGATCCTGGAGTCCTACGATCGAGCCCCACATCAGGCTCCCTGCTCAGCGGGAAGCCTGCTGAACCCTCTCCCACTCCCCCTGCTCGTGTTCCCTCTGTCTGTCTCTCTCTGTCAAATAAATAGATAAATAAATAAATCTTTAAAAAAATAAAGTCTTTTTTTAATGTGAAAATAGCCACATAAACCGTATTTGGTGTTTGCTTTGTATACTTATTTGCCAATCTTGTAATTTCAATTTTTCTACATTCTTATTTTTAGGTAATATTTTTGTTCATGGAATATGGCTAGATATGTATATTAATTCTGACAATCTTTTTTCATTTTAGTGTAGCATTTCATCTGCAGATACTTCATACTTTATCCTGCTTTAAACCAGCATTGGATTTGTGTTTCTCTTCAGCCTACTTGTTCTAGGTTTTGTCAATTTCCCTTCTGTTTTTTTCAACTGATAAAGAATTCGTCTTCTCATTTTCTCCCTTTCCTGGTTTGGACGTTTATATTCTGTTTCTCTCCTTCTGGTGAGTATTCTAAAGTTATAACACATTTACTCAACTTCCGAAAGCACGGGGTTATTCAGTCTTTTCCACACAGCCTTCCATGTGAGAACTCCGGAACATTTGGACAGCAGGGAATCCTTGCGTCCCTCCCGCACGTCGCACTCCCTGCTCCCTCTAGTCCCCGCCTGCCATCCCAGCCCCCCAGCAGGTGTCCTTCCGGGGAAGGGGCCATCTCCTCCAGGGAGCCCCAGCCGGGAGGAGCCCTTCCAGTTCCCGTTGGTCTGAAGATGTGTCATTGTGTCCTCGTTCTGCAAAGATGGTCTTCCTGGGCAGAGCTGCACGTGAGCATCCCTTTTCCCGTTCCGAAGACCTCATTTCACGGTCCGTGGCTTCTCATGTTGAAACCGAGAAGCCACTTGTCAACCGATTTCTCACCTTTTTGAAGGCAATTGTTTTCCTTTGGCTATTTTAGGATTTTCTCTTGTGGTTGCTAGTCTATACTCTGAAAAAAGTGAGTCTAGCTATATATACATATAGCTAGACTAATAGATATGTATATATATGTTTTCATTTGCTTAATATACATTTGCTTTTTAACACATGTATGCATTGTGTCTTTCAACATATCCCTTCAAGTACTATATCTGTCCATACACTTCCTCTCTCTTTCCGGGACGCTGAAGACACACGCTAACTTTCTCTCCTCCAAGTCTTTGACTGGTATCTCTCTCATCAGCTTAAAAGAAATCCTTCTGTCCAACAATCTGGACCATTTCTTTTGACCTTTCAAAAGCTTATCTGTATTCTTCACAGGTATTTCTTACTAGCTGTTAAAGACATTCATTGATTTATTCTGGTCATTGCTATATTAATTTCAAGAAGTTTTATTTGTTCTCTTATCAAATTTTCTGTAGTCCGTGAGTACCTGAAGGTATTTTCCATCTTCCATTTCCTTTAAACCAGTAAACATAATTGTTTTTGTTTATTTATTTTTTAAAGATGTAGATGTTATTTATTTATTTTAGAGAGAAGAAGAAAGAGAGAGAGAGTGAATTGTGGGGGAGGAGTAGAGAGAGAGGGAGAAGCAGACTCTGTGCTGAGTGCAGAGCCCAAGGAGGGATTCGATCTCACAACACGGAGATCACGATCTGAGCCCAAACCAAGAGCTTGATGCTCAACCGACTGCTGAACGCAGGTGCCCCAAACATAATTATTTTTAAATGTGTGCGTATTGATGCTTCCAAAATCTGAAGTTTTTTTTTTTTAAGTTTTTATTTATTTATTTGACAGAGAGAGATCACAAGTAGCAGAGAGGCAGGCAGAGAGAGAGAGAGGGAAGCAGGCTCCCTGCTGAGCAGAGAGCCCGACGTGGGACTCCATCCCAGGACCCCGAGATCATGACCTGAGCCAAAGGCAGTGGCTTAACCCACTGAGCCACCCAGGTGCCCCAAAATCTGAAGTTTCTGATGATACATTTCTGCATATTTACTTGTTATTTTTTGACTATTTTATAGCTTATGGTCTTTGAAAAAAGTATTTTTTAAAAGATTTTATTTATTTATTTGACACAGAGAGGTCACAAGTAGGCAGAGAGGCAAGCGGAGAGGGAGAGGGAGAAGCAAGCTCCTTGCTGAGCAGAGAGCCTGATGCAGGACTCAATCCTAGGACCCCGAGTCATGACCTGAGCTGAAGACAGAGGCTTAACCCATTGAGCCACACAGGTGCCCCTGAAAAAAGTATCTGTGAGTGTTCGTGGAGGCCTAGCATAAATATGCTTTTCCAGAGAAGATTTGCATCAATTTCTGCCAAGTGCCTTGGTTGCACCATCATCTCAGTACCTAAAACCCAGCAAGGTCTCAGCTTGAAATTCTCTAGACCACACAAACTGTGCAAAATTCCTTGGCAAATCCATGATAGTGGTCAGGGTCCCACTTTCCTTTTTTTTTTTTTTTTTCTCCTCTTTCCTTTTCTGCCCCAGTCGCCTTAATGTCAAGGCACCTTTCCAGGGGGTCTGCTGGGGAGAAAGGATTTACTTTGGGTTTTCACTTCACTTGGGAATTTCCTTCATGGTCGCACCATTGTGGAGCAGGGTCTCTCCTGCGGCCCTCCGCCCTGAGCAGGGCCTGTACCCTGACTCCTGCAGTCCCTGCCCGACAAGGATGTCAACACGAATGCCATGAATGCATCAGACGTGCAAATAATGTCGAGACAAGCATGCATTCTTGCACTGGTCTGCTTACCTGAGTCGGCCTTCCCCTCGGATTGGCTCTTACTGTCTCCCCAGCCGTTTTCTATTTTGAGGCCGTCTTGAAAGTATTTTGTGCAGCACGGTTATTTATTATGAGAAGGAGGGTTGGCTGGAATGACGGAGCCTCCTCCTCCACCTTCCAGAAAACCGAAAGCTTTCCCACACCACATGCAAACTTACTAGATACTCTCTCCACACAAGAACTGCCAAGGGGATGTTGGCATGTGGGACGTGACCTTCAGAAATTCATCGTTAAAGACAGATTTTCTGAAAGCAATTCCATCAGATCGAACATCCAACCCTAACCTATCCTCCCACAGGTAACGCGTGCGAGCCTGCCTCAGGTTTAGGGCTTGTTTCTCTCCTCTTGCCCACGGAACTCACCACACAGTGAATCACTTTGGGGTCCCAACTCTTGTTGTTTGGCAATATTATTTTCTAAGTTTTTTGTCCCTCTGAACAGTATCTATCTGTACATTCCTCAGAACCACTGATACTGTTTAATAAATGAATTATTGAAATAAAGGTCGGATTTGCTCTCTCTCACACACACACACACACACACTTATGCCTTCAACAGGCATATTGGTTTAAACTCTATGGAAGTCACGTTATGTTCATTTTTCCCTCTGGGACTGAGAGAGGCATCGCTTCCTAACCAGTGACACTCACACAGAGGGTGGCATTTCTTGCTCCGCGGATGGGAAGTCTCACCACTGACATGGCAGAGCGCACCTTTGTTGTTGGGAACCGAATCCCGTCACATGCTCCCTTCACCTTGTCACTGTGGCTTCCGTATGCCTAAATACGGGTGGGAGGCTCACAGGTTCTACCCTAATATTTGGGGTGCATTGTAGTCCAGGAAACACATGCTCGTCACCGTATGGACACATAGGGAATATCAAATTATAATGGTGATAATAAAAAGTATTTTTATTTAATTATACTTTCTGGCGAAGCCACCATTTTGATATCTAATGGAAACACTTTGTAAAAGCTGAGTCTGCCTTGTCGCCCTCATAATCACACTCACTTGAATATAATTGGATTTTTGTTTGAGAACTGAGGCTATGAGGGGCTCCAGGTCCCAACTAAATCATGTTCCGTCTGAGGTAGGTACTATGAGTGTGGCTGTTTTCTTAGGACATATGTTTTTTGTAAAGAGACAGGGTTTATGTTAATGTGAGGTCCTCTTCCCTCGGTTCTGCTTCCTTGAGATCGGGGGCCTCATCCCGCTGAGGCAGCACTTCCCACTGCTTCCCTCTCTAACATCTTGTGCTGCAGAGATCTTTTTCTTACTCTTTCCCTCCACTCCTTTTCTCGGTTGACTCAGTCATCGTTCATTGAAAAACTGTGCACACAAACGAACCCAGTAACACTTGTCTCGGGACAGAGTTTCTAAACGATGGGACCCGTTGTCACCAACGCCCTGAGATCTGTCAACACCTTTGATAGGCATAACCACTATATTTTAAACTCGAGTTTTCCTAATTTGAAATTTATTGAAAACATATTAAAAACTACAAATGGATGTTCTTTGGGGATATAATAATATATGCAGATGACTTTAGGAGACAAAATGTGGAACCCAGAAAATGCCCTTTCTGAAATCATCGCACTCTGACACTCCCATATGGTTAAGTCTGAGCTGCATTTCTAAATGTCACCTAAGGAGAAGCTTTCAAAAACACAAAGGTAATTTGCTTAACTGCTTGGAGCTTTAGAACTGGATACTTCTGGCAGACACAGGACTGTGAGTGTGGCTTGAAAGGGGATAGAAATGCATATGGCTGAGAGAAGATGCTACACGAATCTGGTGTTTCTGCCTGTCTTCTCAGTACTGAGAGTTGTGTTCGGGTGTTCGCACAACAGGCAGCATTAGAAAGATAAAAATAACGTCTGTCTCAAGAGAGGAGGAGAGACATCTCTGCCCAGAGACAGTCCAGGGCAATGAAGCTAGAGACTTCTCCACTCTTCCCGGGGAAGTCTTGGGAGTAAAGAAGATGCATCCCTCTGGAGGCGGGAGGGGCCGGTTTGTAGGCAGCACCCCCCCCCCCCCAAAGAGCAGGGTCTCCTCATCGCAAATTCCTTCAGCATCCGCTTGAACTGTCTCTGCTTCGCCCCTGCAGCCCCCGGGGTAGGGGTGGGGCGGGAAGGGGAATCTGTGTGAACATGAAGCTCTTTGTTTCCAGGTCCGCCACGTGAGTGAAGCTGTGATCAGCTTCTTAGGCATTGCTTGACCCCCGGGCTTGTGCCTGATTCATCTTAAGAGAAAGAGGTCATAAATATTTAAACAGAAATTCCTGCAATTTTCTTATTTAGCTATGGATTGAGATTTTTAGGTCTTATAAGAATCAGAAAACACCCAAAAATCCATAGAACATCTTGTATTTCAAGCACATCCTTTAAACCGTACTCTAAAATGCATTTTGAAAACCTGCCGGGTTTGGGCAGCTCCTGGACCGTCTTATTGTCTGAACAGAAGGAGCGGCATTGGGTGGGGGGTTTGACGGTGTTCGGAGGACGGAGGTGGCCGCCTGGCTGCGAATCACTGCTGCATCTGGCTGATATCGTCATGATGGGGAGCGGAGAGTTTACCCTCATCCGTTCTCTATACCCAAGAGCTTCACATTCAATGTCAATTTCAATTTACCAAACTTCGGTCCCAAGACATCCGCCCTCTTTGGGATCTCCACAATTTCTAAGCATCAGTGGGCTTAACGTGGAACCAGACAACAAGACTTTGGGGTTTGGTGTGTCTCTTTTTATTATACTTCAGTTGGGAATAGACTAGCTCTAATCACTACACGACTGGAGCTTTATGTACCTGGCCGTGGTCAGAGGTGTCAACAAATGGGGAGAATTGGGGGAGAGAAGTACAGGGTCTTGAGCCCCGAGCTTGTCTGAAAGCAGTTCTGTGCACCAGCAGACATCACACGAGGGAGCCCCAGTGGGCTGCCTTCACGGCGAACTATACTCGGGCAAACAGTCACTAGTTACCTTTTCCCCGAGAGCCCACAAGCAGGCAGCTGGTGCTGTGCCAGGGCTCTGCGTTCTGATGGGACAGTGTTGGTTTTGCCCGATGCCTCTGTATTGTATGGAGCCAAACGGTGGCATTTTAATAACTCAATTTCTGATATTCAGAGCTTCGACATGGGCTCCAATTTGCGTGTTTGTAGATCTGTTTCTGGCTTCGTGAATATTGGCCAATTCCTGAACATTCCACAATAATCGCAGGTGGTTTCCCCACTTCACTCTGCAGCATTCCCGTTTGCCTGTGCAATTAAGGGGACTGGAAATGATTTTCTGCTAAAGAAAGGTGCTATCAAAGGAGTTTTGCCATAAGCAATATATATATATATATTTTTTTTTTCTTTAAAGGTATTCTGAAACAGGTAATTGGATTGAAATTTTATTTTCTTTTTAAACAACAAAATATATTGATCTGTAAAAGGCTGTTTTATTTAAAACATGTTCTTTAAAATCAACCTGATTTGTGCTGTCTTACCGTAAAAGGTAATTGAGCTCTTGGGAATTGCAAAGCCAGAGACAGAGTCTATTAGGGGACACTTGTAAATTGTATAGTTTTCCTGGAAATGACAATATTTCTGAAAACAGGCAGGAGGATGGGGCCATCAGAAGTTCTGGGAGTGCCCGCAGCTGTCCTTCATCGTTCCTCCTGGTAGCAATCTCCGTGATGAGAGCGTTGGTAGAAATGTCTGGGGGTGGGGCAGGACGTGTGAAGAGAGAAAGGACGGGCTGAGTGTCCCCCAGCAGAGCCACCTCGTAGCTCAGAAGCTGAGGCGGTCAGGAGGCGCGCGGGTCTGTCTGGGGCCGCGGGGCGCTAGGTCCGGGCGCTGCCCGCCAACGCCCGCCTCTGCTCCTGGCTTGGGTGCGGTGATTTCTGGATGCAGGTTCAACCCGTCACTCCCAGGCCATTCTTTGCGTGTTTAGACTCAGTTGGATACATGACTGTTGGGTGATTTTCAAAGCTAAGAGTTCAGAACAAATGAGTAAGGATGAAACGAGTCGTGCTCCTTAGAAAGGAAGACAAAGTCGAACCACCTCTCACGTACCGAACTCTGAGCGCTCATTTTTGAGACCCAGAGAAGAGTGACGGGGTTCATCTCAGTTGGTCCGTGAGGCAGGGAAGGGGGAGGACTACCTGCCCGAGGACCGAAGCCCCTGCTCTCTCCCGGGCATGGACCCAGCGTGCTCACCTCCTGCGGGGAACCCTGCCTAGTGTGGGAGCCGGGCGGCCTGGGGGCATCGCTAAGGGCGCTCCGTCAGCCGCAGGGGCCACGGGGCCCTGGCCTCGGGCTGGTTCTGGAGGGGTTCCGAGTGTTTCCCCTCAAGTCTGCTCCCTGACGCTGGGCTGAGCCAGTGTTGAGCCCGATGGGGGCTCCGGCGGACAGTCTCAGGCGGGCAGATCTGTCCCTATGACAGCCTAAGTGCTTCCTTTCCTCTTTCTCTTGTGTGTGTGTGTTTCTTCTTTTTTAATTTAAATTTCCTCTTTCTTGCTCTTGTGTGTGTTTCTTCTTTTTCTTTTTAAATTTAGATGCAATTAGCCAGCATCCAGGACATCCTTAGTTTCACACCTAGAGGTCAGTTGCATATCACACCCAGTGCTCATCACATCGTGGCTCCTTAATGCCCATCCCCCAGTTACCCCATCCCCCCACACCTCTCCCCTCCAGCCACCCTCCGTTTGCTCCCTAGAGTTACACATTTGGTTTGTGTAAAATTGCCAAAAGGGTAAAAAATGACCCATCAGTAAAGAAGCTCGGTTATTTCTATTTTAACTGTGTCTCTCGTACATGTTCGGGCCGTGAGAGCTCGGCCGGGCGGAGCCGAGGCTCCAGGTCAAGGATTATGCTGCCGTGTCTTCTGACACCCCCACTGCAGTATCGACAATGTCGCATCGACTGAATTTTTCGGACTTACAGGGTTTTAAGGGATGCAACCTCTTCTCTCTGACCGTCCACACCTGTTGGGAGTGTGGCCTGCTGGTGGTCGCTGCCTCTGGGTTGCAGACCTATGGACAGAAGAGGCTTCTAGAGAGCATTCGTTCCTTTAAAACTGTTTACGGAGCCTCTCCTACGTGAAGGGCACGGAGCGCCGTTCTGGGCTCGGGGATGGGAGAGCAATGTTGCAAGAGTCGAATCCTTGCTTCCACCGCGCTTCTGTTCCAGAGGGAGAGAGGCAGCAGCCCGATGTCCAGCCTGCTCGCCTGCCGCCACCAGCCCCCCGCACTGGTGACACCAGGACGTTGTCCTGTCCTTGGAGGGCAGGCTGGGTGTGTATCCGAGGACTCCCGTCCTGCGGGCTTGCAGCAGCACATGGTATAAAGGGGGGGTCTCAAAGTCGTCGGCTCTCTTTTATAAAGACCTATGGGAGAGCTTCCCCGCTCATTGCAGAACCCAGCAAAGTGGTGCTTCCCAAGAACATGAAGTATATTCTTACATCACGGATTCTATGAATGTCCTTCTTGGGTCTGTGCTCCCCTTTGTTTTGGTTGTTGGAAGGTTTGGGCTGAATCTGTGTGGCCCATGTTTACCCACCACGGAGCACCATGTGCCATTGATTTCCACGGACCTATTACACCAGATCTGACACCTTTTCTGCTCTCCTTTCCCGGGTACTTTGCTCTGCTCATTTGTATCTTTATGTTACACTTATTACAACACACCACCCTCAGTCTTTCTCTCTTTTCCCAGTGGGAGGGGCTGTTGTTTCAGCTAGAGACTGGATTCGGGGGGAATGTCAGCAAACCCAAAAGCAACGGTTTCAAGAAGCTAATGTAATGGACCGCCTTCCTCGGACGGTCACCGGGGGGATGCCGGAGGTTGGTCCAGGGGTCCAAGAATGCCCTGGAAGAGTTTTCTGTGTTTCCCTTGGACTTTCCTCCTCGGGCATCTGTGGCTACAGCCACGGGGAGCATCGGACCTGCTTCCAGACATGAAGAAGGAGAGTGGACAGCACCAGAAGAGCTCACCTGTTGCATCATGAGTGGGAGGGTTTTTAATGGGGTTTCTCAGAAGCCCCAGCCAGTGGCTCACTCCCAAGTGCTTAGCGAGAACTGTTTCAGGACCATTTCGAGCTGACTTTGTCTGTGTGTGTGTTTGTGATAGACACGTAGCCACCCCCATAAAATGAGTCTTCTCTTAGTCAAGAAGGAGGGGAAACAGAGACAGAGCAGAGGAACAGCAGTCTCTGACCCAGGTGTGAATAAATAAACAACCCTCGTGCTCCTTGGGCCATCACAATGTTTCATAATAAAAAATTTAACATTTACATAGCACTTTAGGCCTTTTCAAGTGATTTTATGTCTGTTTCCATAGTTTTACATTAGTTTGCTATACTTCTCTACTGAATCACTGGAACTATTTGTCACTTCCTATAAGAACTGGGAATTTTCATTCAAATGATTAATGATATGGTTTTTATGTATTTCTCTTTGTTATTTATGTAAGTTCTTTAACCCAATTTCCTTCCAATAGTTTTTCTATTGCTAGACTAGATGTTAATTCGACAAAATTTGCTAAAACCTTTTTAAACGCCATAAATCCCATTAGGAATTCATTATTCAAGATACAAAATAGAATGCATTTTATGGAGCTCTTCACAGAGTCGGTGAGCCCGAGGTGACGGCTTTGAGATTTTGCTCCATATGAGGGGCAGGCCGCTCTTGCCTTGGCCCCCCACCACTCCGGGCAACTGCCAACACAGTTTATTGCCAAGGAGAAAAGTCACGGAGAAGGGGTACAAAGTGGAAAAGAGAGGAGGGCACCCCTCTCCTTCATTTCTTTAGAATGAAAACCTCAAGGCGGCTTCTGGGTGTGTTTTTCTCTCCTTCTCTCTGTCCTCTTGTGTCCCTCCTTTCTAACAAGCTGTCAGCATTTGACAAGCATAGGAGAAACCCAGGCACCGGTCTCAGACGCTTCCTCTGTGTGTCCACAGCCATCATCCTCATTGGGTGCCGGGTCGCGGCTGTACCTGCCTGCATGAGCTCCCCGCACTGACCCTCTGCCTCGTCTGGGTAGGTGCCGGCAAGCTCCCCAGTCTGGGTGCCATCCTTCTTCAGGGGACACGACCACATTGGCACTTCATCGATGCAGGACAGCCCTCACGATTTAAATCTAACGTTTGTCTCAATCCGAGGCTCTCTTTGCAAAGTCTTAATACTACTAGCTGCTATAATTTCATTGTATTTTTATAGCCTGTGTCTTTTACTGAAAACGAGGGGAATTTTTTATCCCTTACTTTCTCTGGGTTCTTGGGTTCTTGTTTCCCTCTGAATGCTGACTTAAAGATTATTTTTGTTTAAATAAGTTTTGTGTATTTATTAAAACACTTAATAAATTATTATGTGTATTTTGTGGGTGGTTTCACATTTTTAAAGATTTGATTTATTTATTTGTTGGAGAGAGAGGGGAGAGACAGAGAATGATCAGGGAAGAGGAGAAGAGGGAGAAGGAGAAACAGACTCCCCGCTGAGCAGGGAGCCCGATAACAGGCCTCCCATGCCAGGACCCCAAGATCATCACCCCAGCTGAAGGCAGACGCTTAACCAGCTGAGCTACACAGATGTCCCAGTTTCACTTTTAATATTGCATTTTACACATTAGGATATTGACTCCATTTTTATGACGAATTTCACATTAAAAAAAGAGGGCTGGGAGTGTGTCTACCCAGGCGGGGAAGCGGTTGGAGCTGTGCACCCAATCCGCTGCCTAACAGGACAACTGGCCTGTTTCTTGCCGTGCCTCAGAAGTGGGTCAAGAGAACGTCAGAAAACAAAACCTGAACCCAACCCAAACCCACACTGCACCAGTCCACTTTTTCACCTTCCGCCTCAGAAATAACACATACACAACTATCGAGTCTGTCTATGTCTAACTACTAGTCTGAATTCATTCACTTCCTTTCAGAAGGAAGCCCAGGCTAGGAGTCAAACCTTGAGCTGTAGAGACCAGTACGTCTTCCCATGGCAACGGAACCGTGAGTCCCAGAGTAAGGCTGGAGATTTTGTTGAGTTTTACCTTCCTTGCACTTAACTATGTATGACTTGGATTGGCTTCATGTGCGCGTCCAAACTCAAGCAGACACAAGAGGCATTTGGCAGATGAACTTGGTTCCCTCTGTTTCTGCCCACCAGGCTCAACAGACTTGTCCTCCTTGATCAGAGTGAACACAGAAGGAGATTAAGAAGTGGGTGCTGGGGGCGCCTGGGTGGCTCAGTGGGTTAAGCCTCTGCCTTCGGCTTAGGTCATGATCCCAGGGTCCTGGGATCGAGCCCCGCATTGTGCTCTCTGCTCAGCGGGGAGCCTGCTTCCCCCTCTCTCTCTGCCTGCCTCTCTGCCTACTTGTGATCTGTCAAGTAAATAAATAAAATCTTAAAAAAAAAAAAAAGAAGTGGGTGCTGGCAAGGACTGGGAGCTGAGGAGGAGCACCAGGGACCGCAGCTCACCAAGCCTCCGCCCCGGCAGGAATTCTCCCTCGTCTCCTTCACACCCCACACAGCCCTATTCGTCTTCTTCGCAACACGCCAGAAATTCATTCCATTTACCTGATTGTGTCTCGGTTTATTGTGTTGTAATGATTTTGGGGTCAGGAACTGTATTTTACTCTCTATGTCACTTGGGCATGGTACTTGGCCAACAATAATAGTAATTATTAACTCAACTAGGCAGCAGCAATTATTTGTTGAATTAATATGATATTCAAATGAGAACCAGAGGTTGTAAAATGTGACTCCACAAAGCACAGGTCACTTCCCTTTGTTCTGTGTTATTAGATTATGGACTTTGCTTGGTAACACATATATTTGTCCCTGAAGTCTTCTTTTTCTCCTCAAGTTATATTTGAGAGTAGGGTAGAACTGGAAATATAATTTTTTCTAAAAACGCTCTTCCAAACGTATGGGATTTGTGTGATCTCAATAAATCATGCCCTTTTTCCCTCTGTAGTGTGGAATGAATTTAAAGGCAGTTAAAAGGGTCAGGAAGCTAGAATTCAGCTGTGGCCTTCATGCCTGGGGTCTGTCTTGGAGCGTCCTTTGGAAGGGCAGTCGCATTGGGTAGACACGCCATGCCAGCATCGGTTTGCTGTCTACACAGGCGGCAGCAGGAGCCCAACGGAACACTCGTGTCTGGCAATATTCTGGGGCAATAGTCTCCGAGGGCATCCCGGCGAATTACCGATCAGATAATCTCCTGTCGGGTGGTCCTCAAAGTCTTCCAACTCGCACTAAAAACATTCATGTGCCCCACCAGACATTTTAAGTCAACACCTAAAATTTTTCATTGAAATTTTAAATAGCTATGATACATGTAATTTCTGTCGTCGTGGAGCGAACAATATTGTAATAAAATGGATACAGAACCCTTTAAAACACATCCGGGGATTCTGAATGTAGCAACTTTATGTTCACCATTATCCATTTAAAAGTACATGATCTGTCATGTGTCTAAGGGTACAGTTAAGTGTTAAGCATGTATGTTCATACTTGTGTAAGTATTCTTTTTTTGTGCAAGTATTCTTATATGTGTATATGTGAGTGTGTACATATATACACCAACAAATTCTGCTTTAACATTGGGAAATTTTTAAATCCTTTCTTTTTTTCCTTGATTTAACATTTCAATTCTACTTCTATAGAATTTAATCCTAAGTTATATTTATGTTTGAAAATGATCAATTACTACGACACACACATACGCTTCTCCATATAGAATTTGATAAGCGTGCAACAAAATACAAAGTGTTATTGGAAAACCATCTCTTAATGAGATAGATGGGACTTTCGTCAGTTCATTTTATATACCCATGGAATAAAATTACTCTCCGTTCCAATTAGTCAGGGTCCAAATAAAGTGTATTTGGTATTTTTTAACTTTCATAGATGCAAGACCTAAGATTCCTTGCTTCCGTAGCTGTCATGAATAAGAGGAGTTGTGAGGTGCTCATGATTGTGATGTCCTCTTTCCTCAGAACCTTTAAAGATTCCAACATGTTGTGTTATCATCAGAATTTATTGTGAATGATGCAAGTCAGGTGACAAAGGCATTCAATATCCTACTGATCTTACTGAAAGCAAAGAATGAAATCTGGCTGTGACTTAGTGAAAAGATGCATTACTCATTCATAAAACTTCCTTCCTTTTTCAAAATCTGAATGCTATAATACGAAAAAGTGTTTTTCCCAAGATTAATCAAACAACTTTTATTATTGTCATATAGTTAAAGGCACCTTACTTAATCTGAAGTTGTATAAGGGAGTTACAAACACCTAACTATGGGCCTGGTGGGCTATTGCCGTGATGGTGTCAATTCCTGCGTTGCTCTGGTATCCAAGTCCTGGGGTCACCACCTCCTGTATGCTGAGCCCGAGCTTGGCGAGTGGTTTGTCTTAGCCAACAGAACAATGGCAAACGTGACAAAAGAGAGACTTGGAATTTGCTTTCCAGGGGGACATGCTCTCCCCGGTGCTCTAGGAACCCCACTGCCATGGGACTGAAGGTTAGCCTCGCCCGCTGGGTGGCGAGATGCATGGCCCATTCACACCCACAGCAGAGAAATGGCCGTGGAAGGGAGTGTGGCTCACTGAGCCCAGCCAGCACAGCCAGCTGGACATGGGTACGTCAACATGCACGGATGGGACAGACCCATCCCGGCTCGAGTCCCAGGACCATCCAACGGCCAGTCAGCTGGTGAACGGCAATACACGGATATTGATCTAAGTCCCTGAAATTTGGGTTGGGTTGACACACACAACAACCCGTAACTGATGAAAGTGTTAGTTTCAATATGTTGTTGTCATTTTCTTCACATGTCCCCTTGTACTGTTCATATTAGCTACTGCGATCAGCTGTCCCCGTCTTCCACATAATCTTTTAGTAAAGTCTATCTTCATTTCCATATCAATCAGCAATGTCAGTGTTATCTTTTGTGAACAAAAGTCTGATACCCATCTTCCAACTTAAGAAAAGATGTTAGTACATATTATCAAAATATGTTAGATAAATTACAAAATAAACCAATATTTAAATTCTCTAGACTTAATGATTGATTTATGTTTAAATAAGTCTGAAAACTAAGAATACATTTATATGCAGTTATACTTTGCTTAATTTTTAATTTTAATTGAAATACACTATGCAGCTTTAATTTCAACAATAAAATGAAAGAATGATATAAGTGCATGATATTCTTTGATAAGTGTGTGTCTGTGTATGTGTTTCTGGAATAATGGTATTCAGATTTTAGGTATTCTTAAATGACCTTAAATTTTTAAAATTCATAAGTAACTCCAGGGATGTCATGAGACATCATGATAAACCTTTTCTTATATCTTCAGTATAAAAGGGAGAGGAGAATTGGAAAAACTTAATTGGTCCTTTACCTAGCATATGATTTTATTTTTTATTAGAAGGCAGAAAATTACACTTTTTATGGATGAAATAAGGTGAGGATTGACTGCATTAGATTATGTATTTCATGATCTGATTTACTGAAATAGATTTTAACTAACTTTTTTTGAATAAACATATGTATTCTGAAAGAAATTGTATAAAATTTTTATCCATGGAATTTTTTTTTGTATAATTGGAAAAGGAAAATCAAAGAAAATAAAAACCCAGGATAGTATTTCTGGTCTTTGAGAAGAATAGTCATTTTGCTGACCAATATTAATTGGCTATTTGATGGCGATCTTTTCCCCCTGAGGGTACGTATTGAGAACAGCTGGAAACAATTCTTTATGTTAAAGTAGAGGGGGAAAAAAAAAACTATTTAAGGGGCTCTCAAGAGTTTCAGTGGGAAATTTGAGCCTGTTTCCATGAACATAAGATCTTATATCCAATTTTAAGTTGAAGAGGCTATAGCCAGTTTTCTGATCAAGACTTCCAATGATCTCTTCATAGTTTTGGAAGTCACGTCCATGTGAAGCTTTCTTTGCTCACACAGGATGGTAAAGAAAACCTCTAACAACTGTTTGCAGCATTACAAATTTTATAATATTTTTAAACTAACAGACAAATGTTGAATTTTCTTAGGTCATTGCTCTGCAAACTCTTAAAATACTTCATACTGTTATCACTCACTGCATATCATCTTAGGTTCTAGCTTTGCTTTCAGTGTACGTCTCTCTTTCTAGAGGATCTGGGGAAGAGTCTTACTAACTTTGGGCTCTTAAAGTCTATCATGAAATACATATTCAGCAGATAATTACTGTGTATAGGTTAAATTGTTATAAAACCATAAGCTAGCAAGATGAAACCAGAGAGGGAGACAAACTGTAAGAGACTCTTAATCTCAGGAAACAACCTGAGGGTTTCTGGGGGAGGGATGGGGTGGTTGGGTGATGGACATTGGGGAGGGTATGTGCTATGGCGAGTGCTGTGAATTGTGTAAGACTGACGAATCACAGACCTGTACTCCTGAAACAAATTATACACTACATGTTAATTTAAAAAACCATAAGCTAGAAAAATTGAGTATTTTTTTAAAGATTTTATTTATTTATTTGACAGACAGAGATCACAAGTAGGCAGAGAGAGAGGAGGAAGCAGGCTCCCTGCTGAGCAGAGAGCCCGATGCTGGGCTTGATCCCAGGACCCTGAGATCATGACCTGAGCCGAAGGCAGAGGTCTTAACCCACTGAGCCACCCAGGCGCCCGAAAAATTGAGTATTTTAAAACACTTATTTTCAGTTCTACATGCCAATTTATATTCTATATTAAATGTTTTGAACCCATTGAGAAATAAGATACAATATGCTCATTGATATACCTGTACATTATGGTTATTGTACCTGTATCATGTTTTTATCTTTCCTTTTTTTCTTTTAAGGATTTTATTTATTTACTTGAGAGAGAAGGAGAGAAAGCACAGAGGGAGAAGCACGGCGAGCCCGATGCAGGATCTCGGGACTCTGGAACCATGACCTGAGCCGAAGGCAGATGCTTAACGGCTGAGCCACCCAGATGCCCCTGTACTATGTTGTTCTTCAGAAGCATCTATCAGGACTCAAGCTTTGATCTTGGTAATATATTAAGTGCCAGAGATGTCCTTGTACTTCATAATTATTCGCCATATTCTGTGGGCACCATTTTTAAAAAATCACATCCTCTCCAGTGAGAAAACGTCTCACAGTGTATACACAATTACAACCTAAAGGACACTATTCAGTGTAATGGGAGCAGAGCTGATATTGGCATGAAGGGTTCCAATCCTGCCTCTCCTGTTTACTGAGTGTCCAACCTTCTTGTGTGGTATGACCTCTCCGAGCGCTAGCTTCTTCACTCGCAATAACCAGTGATCACAATATAGACCCCGCAGGGTGCTGTTATTTTATTTAAAAATAGAGCTGGGGATTTTTGCATCAGGAATCATCAGGTATTTGTCAGAATTAAATAACAAAAAAGTGTGCTCTGTGTGTGTGGATTGTGTATGTGTGTGGGTGTGGATGGTGTGAGTAAGTGTGTGATGTGTGTGTGGTGTGAGCAGAAGCTCGTGTATGTGTGTGAGTGTGTGCTGTGTGTGTGCTGTGTGTTTGTGTATGTGCTGTATGCATGTGGTGTGTGTGTTATGTAGTATGTGTGTGAATGGTGTGTGTGCGTGTGTGTGTGGTTGTGTATGTGGTGTGCAGTGGTGTATATGGTGCATGTGTGTGCGAATGGTGTGCATGATGTGTGTGTGTGCATGTGTGGTATGCGTATGTGGTGTGTGGTTGTGTATGTGGTGCATGTGTGTGTGAATGGTGTGCGTGATGTTTGTGAGCATGTGTGCTGTGTGTATGTGGTGTGCGGTTGTGTATGTGGTGCATGTGTGTGTGTGTTGTGTCTGTTATGTGGTATGTGTGTGAATGGTGTGTGTGATGTGTGTGTGCATGTGTGCTGTGTGTATGTGGTGTGCAGCTGTGTATGTGGTGCTTGTGTATTTGAGAAAAAAAAAAAAAAACCAACCTGACACTGAACCTCCTTCTCAGGGTTGGTACAGTTTTTCTCTCCTCAGACTTGTTGGACTCTGGGAAGTGGCACTGTGGGCTCCAGGAGCCCTTGCTGGGTCGTGAGACTAGATCGCAAGTGCAGGCTTTGGTCGTATCCGTCGGGACCGCAGAACCAGCCGGGGCTAAGGAAGCCTCATGCTTTGTGGGAAGCAGAGATCCTAATGTCTGGGGACTGAGGGGCACCGGACAGGAGTGAGATGCTGCCCTGATAAAATGGTGATCTTGTACCTTGTCTGAGGGACCAGCGACGCACAGTTCCACACACAGACCGGTGCGTGAGGGAGCCGCTTTACGGGAGGGCTAGCTTGGCTTCGGGGCTGGAATACTACGGTCACTTCTACTGTATATGGGAAGGCCATCCCAGAGTACGGGAGATGCTGGAAAACCCTGGGCTGAGTCAGACCTTCCACCAAAGCTAGTGATTTACAGACAGGAAATCAGCCGCAGTAGCACTCGCACTTGACATGGGCTTACAGTTTCCGCAGGTCTTTGAGGATCCATTTCAAAATGCATCATGAATAAAATCTTCACAGGTTAGAAGGCTTACTGGTGGTCTCAGATCGACTTTAATTCGAGAGGGGCTATATCACAAAGTCTTTTTAGGGGAGATTATCTTTAACGCGTAGCCCTGTCCAGCTTTCTGCTACAAATACAGCTGGAGAGTGGATGAGATGGTGGGATTCTGCAGGGGCAGGAAGCGTGCCCCCGCCCTGGGCTCCCCACCGGTTGGACTGAGCAGTGGGATCCAGCATACAGAAGCCCATCCTGCTCATGGCTTCCGTTCGTGCTGCAGCAGCCCGGTTAGTCTGTGCCCCTCCGTGAGCTCACCCCGTTGCACGGCCACGCTCCCGATTCCTGCCCAGACCCGGTCCCAAGGAGCCCTCACCCCGTAGGCCGTGAAGGACCGCCTGTAACTGCCAATTCCTGCACATGCCTGGGAGCTTTCTCAAAGACATGGTGCAAGGAAATCGTAGTGCCCATGGTGGACGCATGTGGACGTGGATTCCAATCAGTGGCACTCAGTGGACCTCTCTCCGTGTCTTTCATCACATTCCATCTGTGTTTGGGCTCCCTCTCTTCTGTCATCCTACAACAAAGGCCATCTACAGCTTCTCCCTTCCTTTGTCTTTACCTCTCAGCACACTTTCTCCAACTTGAATTTGTCTCTTGGATTTTCTTCTTAATGTCTTTATTTCCATTTGGTTTCTTTTCCTTATCAACTAGATCTTCTCAGTCACATTATTGCTCAGTTATACGTATTGATACTTTGTACAAACTCGACACCATAAAATTTATCTGCTTATACGTAAGCCTGTCTGCAGCTCTTCCTAGGCAAATGTCTTGCATCTGTTGTTGTTTTTTTTAAGATTTTATTTATTTATTTGAGAGAGAGTGCATGGGGGAAAGGGCAGGGGGAGAAACAGACTCCCTGATGAGCAGGGAGCCCCCTGAGGTCTCCATCTCAGGACCATGGGATCATGACCTAAGCCAAAGGCAGACACTTAACTAACTGAATCACCCAGGCATTCTATGTTCTGCATCTTGGAATTTTAATGCTAGTGATTCTTGAAATAAACTAAGGAGCTCAATAAATGTTTGTTGAATGAATGCTAGATTATATATTACTTTTTTTGTTCTTTTTCATCTCAAATCTTAAGTAGGACAGTCTGGGACAAGACAGTTTCTTTGAAACTCTCTGCAAAGCTGTTCTTTATTATGCAATAAATGTAAACAACATTGTATGCATTAGTAGACAGAATGCCATGTCTATTCAGTGTAGATTTTGAAATTCTCTCGTTCATGATTCTGCACTGTGTCCCAACACACATTTTTCCTCGGTCATTAAATCATTAAATTACTTCCACTTTTAGCTTCTTCTAATACAAATAAGGCACTCATTTTTTATTCTAGTGGTTTATCGTTTCTTCACTGTGTGCAGGGCACGTCCAGCTCTGTGTGGCCCTCTGTTGTCCATCTTGAGGAGGACACTGCTAGAAATGCGCTGTCCGAACGACTTTCGGCAGTAAGGAACGTGGTGCATACCGGTGCTGTCCATTACAACGGCTACAGAGCACTTCACACGTGGCTAATTTGACTGGAAAACTGCACTTTAATTTTTACTTAATTGAAATAAAAATATAAATTCACATAGCCACGCACAGCTGGGGTTTATCCCATTGGACAGCACCATTCTAGAAGGCAGTAACTTCCCATCGCTCGTGTCCACTGCTTTGTATGTTTGTCTCACAGGTGCCTTTATTTATCCTCCAAAAACTAGGGCTTTCTGTAGAAATGGCTTTGCTATTTTTGATTAATGCAAAGGTCACTTCTTTCTAATTTCCGGCAATTTTTCAGGCTTTCTTGTATATTAATGACAAAGGAAGTGATGGAAGAAAAATCCAGAGCATAAAGACAAAATAATTTTATTTGAGTTTATTTAAATTAGAAATCAGACAGAAAATTAACTAGTTGATTTATATTTATGTTATTTTAAGTTATAGCTTGATTTCTTATCTGTTAATTTTCCACGTTTATTAACAAGAGCATCAGGAAGGGCTTTTAAACGGGCTCCAAAGTCTGTGTGGGTTTTGTTTTTTTTAATTGTTTTAGTTCTCTGGCCAATTTTTTTTTTTTTTTTTTTTTGCTAAAATAAAAACTTATTTAATTTTCCCGGACCCGACCTCTCTCCTGGCAACAATCTACATAGGAAGAAAAAGCAGAGAGGGAGGGCACAGTACGAAGCATGGTGTGTCTTTGTGCGCTGTCTCTTAGAAAAGCAGGAATAAATTACAGGACGGGCAACATGCTTTTATTATCATGTTAAAAACCCAAATGGATAATGCTGGGTTGCTATACAGTCAAGGATCACTATCTGTCTCATTTTTAACACAGACATTTTGCTTTTAATAATGTGTTAATGGGAGGAAACATGAACACCATTTGTGTAATTCTTTGTTCTTGCTGAGGAATAACTGATATTATCTAATGAATATGCAAATAACTCAAGGCTCCTTATTAATTGTGTCTAACCATCTGTTCCTGTAAAGAACACTTGAATATTTGCCACATCACACTATATGAATGTGTGCAGAGAACTGTAAAGGAAACTTGGAGCAGTCAATCTATATATTTTAACGAATCTGTGGTTTTATTACCATCAATAAATGAAGCAGCCTTCCTCAACTGAAATTAATTGTTCAAATGAGATTATTTGGGGCTGATATTTTAAAAGCAAAATGCTAAGAAGTATATTCGTATTTTAAATTGCTTACCCCATGAATTTTAGGGTCCTAAGACTCTGAAAAGAAACCAGTTTGTACGATCTGAATCTATCCAGTTCAGTTCCGAAATAGAACTGTGTTGCTCCTGTATATGCATGATTCATGTAACCTACTCACATTTATTCAGGAAATTTGCAAAATGAAATATCTTCTGTTGGTATCTTATAAGAGGTAAGCAATAGCTTTGATTTTTTTTAAAGGAAGGGTGAGAGAAAGAACAAACCCAATGCCGTGGTAGACCACTTCGATGCTGAAATTTCAGAACATGCAAGTGCGTTGGAAAAGCTTACTCCCAATTTTGACCTCCCTTCTCCTCAAACTGGAGATTCTTAACTCTATTTTGAATGGCGGTTGACTATTTTTCATAAATTGTGCTTTGTAATCTGAGTTGACTGCTGGCTACCATAATTAATTACAGTATTTTTATCTTTTGTCCATGGGGGGACATTAAGCCGAGAGCAAACTGTGTTTGACTTTGTTTATCTCTATGTAAGGACGTGTGTTTTCCATCTTTTTAGATTATAGTTCTTTATAAATCAAATGTAATTTTATTGTATATCTGGTGCTCATTTATGTTTAAACTAGTGAACACGTTAACGCCTTCTATCACAGGTAAAACTTCTTCTTTACGTAAGTGAACACATCACTGGACTAGTGCTTTGTGACTGATGACCTGGCTAACTCCATTTTTCCCTAGCCTCGTTGAAGTATAATTGACAAATAAATTACTTACTCCATTTGCAGCATCTTGGGATCAGGAACAATAAATAGCTTCAAAGATGACCCAATTTTCATTTTACATTTCTACTGCTACACTGGACTTTCTTACTTATATCAAAGTAAAATGTTCCTCTCCAGAAGTGTGTAAGATTATTCCCTTTAGGGTCATCTTTATTGGTCAGTTTTTGAGGTAGCCAGTCATGACAATATTTTCTTATTTTTCCAGGAATATCAAAGTCGGGCTGGATGTGATGCTAATGTCTGTGCTTCATGGTCCCCTTGCTTCATTTATGTCCCATTTTTGTTAGACTCTCAAAGTTTCCATATTGTTCAGTTAGTTAATGCAGAGACAAATTCGGTTCTTCATTATTTTCTTGTTAATGACTCCCATTATACCAATCCTTTGGCTTCTCAATTATATGATGAAATTACTTTTTTTGAAAGTTGTTTTAGATATTCACTGTATTTTCCATTATTGAATTTCTCCAAATAGTATTATAAATGTTGGCCATTACATCCTAACAAGTCCCTCCTGTGTTCTGCCTTTTTTTGTAATTGCACCGTCTCTGTTCCTGATTTCATTCCCTCTTGCCAGGAGTTCCACAATGCTTTGTTATTATATCTCTCTGCCCCGGGGCTATCATCTCTCCAGTCTCTCCTGAACGGCACACACCCTTCTCTGTAAATCGATATTTTTGTCTTTAAAAATCTTCCAGAAATTCCCATTGCATCCAGACTTTTTCAGCATAGTGTTTGTTGTCTTCTGTTCTATGACTCCCACCTGCCCAAGGGAGAAGAGAGAGACCCCTTGGCATTCTTTGATCCACAATCATCTTCTTTTCCTCTCCTCCTCTGTGCTTCTGGGTGTGGGTTTATATGGTGACCGCTCTCTCTCTGCAGTTTGAAGTAGTAACAAAGTGGCAGACTATTTATACATTTCAAAGTGTTTTTTTTTTTTTTTTTTTTCTGTATTTGAGTTTCTTGTTTCCCTTGTGTGATGGTGAGTCTCTGAAAGTGAGAAATGGTGTCTGGTCACCAGCTAACGCTACTCTTCATAGCACCTTCCCTGTTGTCTCCCACAAGGGATGTTCTAGGGAAACTTTTTAAATTGAAGTAATTGGTCACAGTTTTTATAACTAAAAGAAAGTGAAGGCATAACTAGTAGTTTTTCAGTCCTTTAACTGTGACTTCTGAACTTTACATATGGACTTTTTTTTTCTTTTTTTAGAAGGGGTGAGGGGCAGAGGAAGAAGGAGAGAGAATCCCAAGCAGGCTCCATGCCCAGCACGGAGCCCCACGCAGGCTTGATCTCATGACGTTGAGATTGTGACCTGAGCTGAAACCAAGAGTGAGATGCTTAACTGGCTCGGCCACCCAGGTGTCCCTTCCACTTGCACATTTTCAATTCAGAGGCATAAATAAAAATATCAGCATCCTTAAGAAATTAAAAATAGATCTTCCCTATGACCCTGCAATTACACTACTGGGTATTTACCCCAAAGATATAGATGTAATGAAAAGAAGGGCCATCTGTACCCCAATGTTTATAGCAGCAATGGCCACGGTCACCAAACTGTGGAAAGAACCAAGATGCCCTTCAATGGATGAATGGATAAGGAAGATGTGGTCCATATACACTATGGAGTATGATGCCTCCATCAGAAAGGACGAATACCCAACTTTTGTAGCAACATGGATGGGACTGGAAGAGATTATGCTGAGTGAAATAAGTCAAGCAGAGACAGTCAAGTATCATATGGTTTCACTTATTTGTGGAGCATAACAAATAACACGGAGGACAAGGGTAGATGGAGAGGAGAAGGGAGTTAAGGGAAATTGGAAGGGGAGGAGAATCATGAGAGACTATGGACTCTGAAAAACAACCTGAGGGTTTTGAAGGGGTGGGGGGTGGGAGGTTGGGGGAACCAGGTGGTGGGTATTAGGGAGGGCATGGATTGCATGGAGCACTGGGTGTGGTGCAAAAACAATGAACACTGTTACACTGAAAAGAAATAAAAAATTAAAAAAAAATCAGCATCATCTTTCAGTATAGTAGGTCATCTCTTCAAGAAAAAAAAATACAGCGCAGCCTACTGAAATGCCTTCAAATGTGCATGGGAAGCAGGTCACCCTGTGTATGTAATACTGGAATACCAGTGGTCATCAAGTTGATTCAAGCATCGAGGGCCTCACTAAGGTCTCTTCATCATTAGGTGTGGTCCTTGTAGCTACCACACAAGGCAGGCTCTGTTTTCACAAGCAAGGGTTTGGGGGCTCATGAAAGTTGAGTGAATTCCAAAAAGCTATAGGAACAAAAATGGATGTTGTTTGTGTTCTTGTGCTTCTTTCTTGGCTCTTGGATGCTGTCTTCTGGGAAGACATCCAAGTACTGACTGTCTCCTGGTGCATGTTTGTAGGATCCTCACAGATCTCTGGTAGGACCACCCCGCTCAATCTTCCTCCAGTTTAAGTGATGTCTGTTCTGGCTGACCTCTTGCAAACTCCCATCAGCTCCTGCCCCTGGCACTATATCCCTCTCTGGAATCCCCTTACCTTGGAAGGCCTCCTTCTGGAAATGTCTCCTCTAATGCTACTAACACTGCACTCTTCTCCACGAGATAATCTCAAGTCTTAGAAAGCTGATGCATCCTTGTCCTCTGAGAACTATGAATTGTTCTCGCTGCTCCGTTCCTCACTCTGATGCTGTGGGATGCTCTTGAAAGTCGCCTATTGTACTCCCAAACTTCAGGGGACAGAGGTCAAGATCTCCTAAGAATTCCATTCTATAGCACCAGCTGCAATTATAAATTTTTACAACTCTGCCAAGGGTTTATGTTACTAGAAGACATCACTGAACATCTATGAGTCTCAATTTACCCAGCTTTAAAATGGGGAAAATAATAAAATACACTTCATAAAGTTGTGAAGATTGAAGCAGTTCATGTAAAACACTTAGAACATCGAGAACATGACAAACGTTTAAAATTGACGATGACGATGACGATGACGGGTGTGGTGTTTCTTCAGTTTTCCTCATTTGGATCAAAGGAGCAACCTCTTCCTTCCCTTCCCCCTACAACATAGCATCCTCTATCCCTGTAAGTTCCTTGCAAGCAAATCTCTTCACTATAATACCAGAATTCATGATACAATGCAAACTCCAGAGAACTATGTTTCCTGTTCATTCTGGCTACCTTACAACATATCTTCTAGGATTTTAAAGGTTCCTCTCCTTAAAAGAAAAGGCACCCATGACCCATTGTTCTCAGCTCTGAGGTCTCAGCTAAAATTCCAAAACATTGAGAAACAGTTCTTTCACATTGTTTTATAAGGGAAAACACAGCTTCTCCTGGAACTTAGCCAGAGTGGTGCTGTTGGGGACTGAACAAGCTCTGGCATCTGGGGAGAATTTCTGGTTAAATCCAACTAGAGAAAAATGCCCAACTTCTTCTGTTTGGGATTATTACGTTGCTCATACTCATTCAAATCTGTACATGTGTGGAAATAGGATGAATTATGCCACTTTCTAAATAACTGATACTAGGTTCTCAAGGACAATGAGATGTTTGAAAATTTTCTATCTGCCAACAAAAAGAATATTCAATCAAGGTATGGAAGGGAGGTGTTCACTAATCAGAAGAGAATTGTTAAATAATTTTAAGTGTGTTCTATTATTGAATAATATTAGAAATACTGCAGAGAGTTTAGTAGAATAATGGAACACCACAGATACCCACATCCCAATCCCTGAAAACTGTGAGTATGTGAGCCTATATGGTAAAATGAACTTGGGGGGTATGATTAGGATTATGACCTTGAGATGGGGACATTGTCCTGGATTATCCAAATGAGTCTAGTCTAATTACATGAGCTCTTTACTAGCTGAGGTTGGGGTCAGAAGGCGATGTGACCTGGAAGAATGACAAGAGAAACACATATTGTTAGCTTTACAGACAGAAGGAAAATGTGTAAGCCCAGGATCATGGTGGGAAGAGGATAGAAGGAGCAGGTGGATGGATTGTCCTCTAGAGCTTCTAGAAAGTAACACAGCCCTGTTGACACTTTGATTTTAGCCCAGTGAGACTTATGTGGGACTGCTAAGCTACAGAATTGTAAGAAAATAAATCTTTGTTTCATTAAGCCAACACATCTGTGGTAATTTGTTACAAAAGCAGTAAAAAAAAAAATCCAATTTTTGATACCTGTAGGTGGGGTGCTTCTGTAACAGATGCCAAAAAATGGGGAAGCATCTCTGTGATTGGCTGGTCAACATTGGTTGGGAGAATTTTGAGGAGAATGTTAGAAAAAGCCTAGATTGCCTAGAACAGATTGTTAGTAGAAACACGGCCTTTAAAGATTCTTGGTGGAGATGATGGAGAAGGA
This sequence comes from Martes martes, assembly GCF_963455335.1. Classification (NCBI taxonomy): domain Eukaryota; kingdom Metazoa; phylum Chordata; class Mammalia; order Carnivora; family Mustelidae; genus Martes; species Martes martes. Next base: position 136,762,176 of record NC_137896.1, on the reverse strand, counting down.
GGTGAGGAGCATGGCGAGAAGCCCCTCCTCATTGTAGGAGCACCTCTATTATGGTAGACAGATGATGGGTCATAATAAGGATGGGAAGGACAATGCTCATGAAGGCTGACTTCTTATATCCTAACCTTTGGCTACTGGTCACATAAACATTTATAATTTTTATACCTTCCTGATGATATGACTCCTTTTTACTAGGAAGCAATATCTTTAGTTGTATTCTGCTCTGACACCTACTGCATTGGGTACTAATGCAGCTCCTGCAGCATCTTTCCCACAGTGTTTTATGGTGTATCTCCTCTCATCCCAGCAGAGAGCGGGGGCAAGCCTACGGCTCACCATGTGCTGTCCCTTCTCTCTGTGACTGCTGTGCTCACTGTCTGATGGCTCCGATCTTCAAGACAATTAATTCATACACTGTGTCTGAATTTTTAATTGTTCCAGGCATAAGAGTAAATTGAACCCTTATCATGACCTTCTAACCAGAAGCTGGTGTTTTATAGCCTTTTTAGGTAAGAGTTTTGACAGCTAATCCTATAAAGATAAATATATAGTTATCAAATGACTCATCACTCCCACTTCTAGATGTTTGGGGGAAATAAAAACCTATGTTCACAGACAGACTGATACGCAAATGTTTATAACAGCTTCATTTGTTAACTTCAATATTTGGAAATGACCTAATTTTCTTCATCAGGAAACCAATAGTAAACACATAATACAATGCACATTCCAGAGTCATAGTGGGGAAACCCGGTGAGCCCTACACAAGTTCTACTGAGTAAAAGGAGTCAGAGTCATGCAAAACTCTGCAGTCTATATGATTTCATTCATGCCACATTCTGGAAAAGGAAAAGCTAGAAATGGAAAGCATATCAGGGGTCTGGGGGTAAGGAGAGAGGTTCAGTGTAGAAGTGCATGGGGTAATTTTTTGGTGCTCTGGAACTGATGGGTATCTTGATTATGACGGTCACATTATTATATTCATTTGTCAAAATTCACAGAAAAATATGCTAAACATCATGCCATGATTTTAAGCAGTGGAAAAAGAGCATTCTAACAAATACATAACAAAATAGAACATACATAGAGAAATTCTAGGTAAGACAAAATTAAAAATCCAATCTGCTTTGTATTAGAGGCCAAGAAGTAAGTGAGCCCAAAAAAGAAATAGCAGTATTATCAGACATATATGATGATCAGTCTTCACACACTCTACCTCCTGCCCCCAGAGAAATTTATCCACATTTATTGGTAATTTATTTTACCAATAATTTACCAATTTATTTATTTGAATAGTTATTCAAATGGTGTTTTTGATGTTATAGGATAACAACTAACATGTGTGTATCATTAAATGGTGTATTACAAGTATCCCATGCTCTGTCTTGTGCTTTACATTTGGTCTACACAGCAATTCTTTTGTGTAGGGATTCAGAAGTTATGATTACAAACATCTTACAGATGAAGAGAAGGTAAGCTACAGTACCTTAGCTAGGTTACATGTCTAATAAGTGGGTAGGGAAAAAATGGAAAATAAGTCCACTTACTCCAGAAAGAAAACATAGTTCTGAGAGCAAGTAAGAAAAAAAACATGGCACAAAAAGGAAATAATGGACAAATTGCACTTATGAATAAAAGACATTATCGAATACAATTCAAGAGGACACTCACAGAGAAAGTAACTAAGGACATCAAGAAGTCAATTAAGAAAAGTCAAAAGCTCATTTCTATACATATTGAAAAGCGCTTCCAAAAGTTTGAAAACTCATTGTTTATTGTGTTAGAAAAAGAAAATATCCTCTTTACTATAATAAAACACACCTATCTCAAACTGAGAGTCTCCATTATACCCAACTGCAGTGCAACCTAGACATGGCTGGCAAGAATTAACAAAAAGTCAGGGTCCATATTACCATCATTTTTATTCCATGTTGATTTGGAAATGCTGCCCAATTTGTCAAAAAACGTTAAAAATGGCCTTAAGTGGCTAAAATGGCTAAATGGCTAAAAATGATTCAGTCATTATGTTTCCACAAGGAACTTTATTCCAAGGAAATGATCTCAAATTTAGAAACAAGCTTTGGCTCTGATCCCAGGTCTTTGGCACTTTGTATCCAAATGATTCATTTGAATATTTGTCTCCCTGGGACAGCAAGCTCGGTGAGGGTAACTATATGTCTACTTCCACTGGTGAGTGGTCACATATCACATCCTCTAGCCACTTGTATTGAGTAAAATTATAAATGCTAAACAATGCAATATTACTTACAATTATGAAAAACTGGACATTGACCAATTATCCAAATACTGGAAATGCAGTATAAACTATGATGCATCTCCTTGAAAATTGAAGGCCATTAAAATTACATTTAAGACAAATGCCCATTGATAAAATATTGTACTAAATGGGCAGGCCAAACAGACACATGAAAAAGTGCTCAACATCACTCGGCATCAGGGAAATACAAATCAAAACCACAATGAGATACTACCTCACACCAGTCAGAAAGGCTAAAATTAACAAGTCAGGAAATGACAGATGCTGGTGAGGATGCGGAGAACGGGGAACCCTCCTACACTTGGTGGGAATGTGAGCTGGTGCAACCACTCTGGAAAACAGTATGGAGATTCTTCAAAAAGCTGAAAATAGAGCTACCCTATGACCTAGTAATTATACTACTTGGTATTTACCCCAAAGATACAAATGTAGTGATCCAAAGGGGCACACGCACCCCAATGTTTATAACAGCAATGCCCACCATAGCCAATCTATGGAAAAAGCCCAGATGTCCATCAACAGAGGAATAGATAAAGAAGATATGATATATATATGGATATTATGCAATCATCAAAAAATGAAACAAAACAAAGAGGCAACCCACGGAATGGGAGAAGATATTTGCAAATGACGGTACAGATAAAAGGTTGATATCCAGGATCTATAAAGAACTCCTCAAACTCAACACACACAAAACAGATGATCATATTAAAAAATGGGCAGAAGATATGAACAGACACTTCTCCAATGAAGACATACAAATGGCTACCAGACACATGAAAAAATGTTCATCATCATTAGCCATCAGGGAGATTCAAATCAAAACCACATTGAGATACCACCTTACACCAGTTAGAATGGCCAAAATCAGCAAGACAGGAAACAACGTGTGTTGGAGAGGATGTGGAGAAAGGGGAACCCTCTTACACTGTTGGTGGGAATGCAAACTGGTGCAGCCACTTTGGAGAACAGTGTGGAGATTCCTCAGGAAATTAAAAATAGAGCTTCCCTATGACCCTGCAATTACACTACTGGGTATTTACCCCAAATATACAGATGGAGTGAAAAGAAGGGCCATCTGTACCCCAATGTTTATAGCAGCAATGGCCACGGTCGCCAAACTGTGGAAAGAACCAAGATGCCCTTCGATGGATGAAAGGATAAGGAAGATGTGGTCCATATACACTATGGAGTATGATGCCTCCATCAGAAAGGACGAATACCCAACTTTTGTAGCAACATGGACAGGACTGGAAGAGATTATGCTGAGTGAAATAAGTCAAACAGAGACAGTCAAGTATCATATGGTTTCACTTATTTGTGGAGCATAACAAATAATATAGAGGACAAGGGTAGATGGAGAGGAGAAGGGAGTTGAGGGAAATTGGAGGGGGAGGTGAACCATGAGAGACTATGGACTCTGAATAACAACCTGAGGGTTTTGAAGGGGTGGGGGGTGGGAGGGTGGGGGAACCAGGTGGTGGGTATTGGGGAGGGCACAGATTGCATGGAGCACTGGGTGTGGTGAAAATACAATGAATACTGTTATGCTGAAAATAAATAAAAAATTTAATTTAATAAAAAAAAATGAAACCTTGCCATTTGCAATGACATAGATGGAACTAGAGGGTATTATGCTAAGTGCAAAAAGTCAGTCAGAGAAAGACAATTATCATATGATCTTACTGATATGAGGGATTTGAGAAACAAGACAGAGGATCAAAGGGGAAGGGAGGGGAAAATTAAGTAAGATGAAACCAGAGAGAGAAACAAACCATAAGAGACTCTTAATCTCAGGAAACAAACTGTTGCTGAAGGGGAGGGGGGTCGGAGGGATGGGGTGGCTGGGTGATGGACATTGGGGAGGGTATGTGCTATGGTGAGTGCTGTGAATTGTGTAAGACTGATGACTCACAGACCTGTAACCCTGGAACAAATAATACATTATATGTTAATAAAAAAATAAATAAATGGGCAGGCCATGTGTTTATAACTGTAAAGCTGGAAGAATATGCATTGAAATGTTCAGTGGTCATACTTGTTTGCTGTGATAAAGGTAACTTCTTTTTTCTGACTCTCTATGCTTTCCAACTATACTTTGATGAAAAAGTTTGCATTGTTTAGATAGGGGAAGAATAAGTGTTTATAAATAAAAATAGCAATTCATGGCTTTTTCCTATTTACTCTGTAAATACTGCATAGCACAAACAGATTAAAGAAATGGAGAACATAGGCAGTAACCTCTTTGATATCAGCCACAGCAACTTCTTTCAAGATATGTCTCCAAAGGCAAAGGAAACAAAGGCAAAGATGAACTTTTGGGACTTCATCAAGATCAAAAGCATCTACACAGCAAAAGAAACAGTCAACAAAACAAAGAGGCAACCCACGGAATGGGAGAAGATATTTGCAAATGACGGTACAGACAAAAGGTTGATATCCAGGATCTATAAAGAACTCCTCAAACTCAACACACACAAAACAGACAATCATATTAAAAAATGGGCAGAAGATATGAACAGACACTTCTCCAATGAAGACATACAAATGGCTACCAGACACATGAAAAAATGTTCATCATCATTAGCCATCAGGGAGATTCAAATTAAAACCACATTGAGATACCACCTTACACCAGTTAGAATGGCCAAAATCAGCAAGACAGGAAACAACGTGTGTTGGAGAGGATGTGGAGAAAGGAGAACCCTCTTACACTGTTGGTGGGAATGCAAGTTGGTGCAGCCACTTTGGCGAACAGTGTGGAGATTCCTCAAGAAATTAAAAATAGAGTTTCTCTATGACCCTACAATTGCATTAATGGGTATTTACCCCAAAGATACAGATGGAGTGAAAAGAAGGGCCATCTGTACCCCAATGTTTATAGCAGCAATGGCCATGGTCGCCAAACTGTGGAAAGAACCAAGATGCCCTTCAACGGATGAATGGGTAAGGAAGATGTGGTCCATATACACTATGGAGTATGATGCCTCCATCAGAAAGGATGTAGCAACATGGACGGGACTGGAAGAGATGATGCTGAGTGAAATAAGTCAAGCAGAGAGAGTCAATTATCATATGGTTTCACTTATTTGTGGAGCATAACAAATAACATGGAGGACAAGGGGAGATGGAGAGGAGAAGGGAGTTGAGGGAAATTGGAAGGGGAGGAGAACCATGAGAGACTATGGACTCTGAAAAACAACCTGAGGGTTTTGAAGGGGCGGGGCTGGGAGGTTGGGGGAACCAGGTGGTGGGTATTAGGGAGGGCACGGATTGCATGGAGCACTGGGTGTGGTGAAAAAACAATGAATACTGTTACGCTGAAAAAAAAAAAAAAAGAAATGGTCTCTATAATTAAAATGCAACATTGTTACTATATGTGAATGTTTAAGACACAAATGGGTAATTTGCTACATTAACTAAGAAGAATTTAACTTATGGTGTAATTTTGTGGATGTTACAAAAATAAAATGTGAAATTTTTGTTCGTTGTAATGAAGGGACTGATTATATACATATAAGAAAACAATGGCCACACAAATACTAATTTACAAAATGAATGTGAGATATTCATGTGAAGCTTTAAGAATGGAATATATAGGTGGGTTAACAGCAGACTGAGGTCTATGCTGTAGTTTTATTTCAATATAATCTTGATCTCTCATTGAATCCAGGGAAAATCCAGAGGATTTATTTATAACTTACATTTTTAAGATACAGGACATGTACATTTTATGGAATATTTTTCTGCAGAGTTTCTGTAAAGCAGATTTCTATTTTTGAACTTCCGAGGTCACATGTGACTTTTGTAAGAATGTAAAATGTGCTCCACTAGAAAGAATTTTGACCCTAAGACATTATGATATTTTAAAATCAACTTCCAAAACGATCTTCTTGGAAGAAAATAAAATAGGATTTTCTTCTAGTTACCAGCTCAAAATACTATTGCAAAATGCAAAGTTCTTTAATATTTAATATAGTAACTTTTGAGAATTGAAAGCCCCCAAATCTGATGATTTAAGTAGATCTCATCTTATGAAATGAAAAAAAAAAAAAACTAGTTTGTATTAGTCTCCCTTTCCTTCATGGACTTCTCTGAAAACTAGTTTTTGCAATGGGGATGCATTTTTACAAATTGAAGGGGAAGTTGCAATATTTTCTGAAAAAAAAAAAAGCTAGGGCAATCATTCAAAATATGAAAATTAATGATGTACCTGGTATCAACATACAGTTACCTGTCTTGTATGGCTTCTCCCCATCTAGGAAATAAATCCCTAGAATAATGCATCAACTCTGCCCCATTTTGGAGCACCTGCAGCTATGAGAGCTAATTTTCAGTATGGCAGAGCAGAAGGACCAAAGAAAGCTGGTCCCTGCGGGGCGTGGGACTGCATATTGGCCTTGGGTCCGGGACACACATACTGCTTTTATGTGAGAGGGAAATAACACTCATGTATTTAGTCAGTAATGAAGAATTTGGTAGTAGGAAATACGTTGAACCTAAAATGTGGCAATTTGCATAGGGGAGGAGGGAGGGTTTTGTTACTCATTACGTAATTGACTGGAAGCAAATGAATTGGAAGCTTACCAAATTTTGTGAAAAATCTGCTACCACATAAAATCTAAGTCTGATCTTTAATAGCCTGTGAAACCTGTTGTCCCCGGAGTCTGTGGGCTAAAGGACATGGGCTGCAAACCTGCACAGCCCCACGAAGGGCCACTTGCTCTGAGCCCCGCTCCAAAGGGCCTCCTGGAGGCGAGGTTGTGATTACTAGCCCAGGAGGAGAACCTCGGGCTTTGGGAGGAGCTCATCCTGAGTGTTGGGCCATCTCTTGGGCAAAATTTGATCATTTCTGGGGACCGGTGATGCCAGGTGTGTTCCCTACCCAAAATGCCAGTTTTCTTGCCCTTCTCCTGCTCCTTCTCCGCTGTGGTGCCTTGGATGCATGGAGGGAAGATGACTTGTCTTTGGGTTTGTTTATCACACAGCTGCAAGGAGAGACATCTGAACTTAACCCTCCACCATATGGTGAGTATTCAAACGATCATCTTCCCACTAAACACAGCACAGCAGAAACGTCCTAGCAGCTCTTCAAAGTGCTTTTTCAGGAAATGAACAGTAAGGTTCACTTTACTTTTGAAGTGAAATATTTAACTACCTTTTTGGAAAAGATGTATATAATAGTAGTTAAATACCCAGGCTTGTTCCTTGGAGTGCTAATTAAGTCATCTTAGCATCAGCTGTAGCATGGTAGGGGCAGCAAGAGCCATATGCTGAGAGTCAGCCTTGTACCTGGGACTTTAAGCATCACTTAAGTAGGTCCCATAGATGTCCTCACCCCCACTGGAGATAAGATAGGAAGTGAGCTACCCTGTCCAAGATATTTCTGCTATTATGGGACTTAAGGGAAATCCAGCTTCTATCTCCTTGGCTCAGAACCCTCTTCCATACTGTGCACATAACTACAATATCTTTTCCCTTCCTAAATATAGCAACATGAGAGACATCAATCTTAGCTGATCTAAACGTGCTTCGAAATGTCTAGAATAGGGAAAAATGTTTCATTTTCCCTAGCTATAATGGCACCAAATCTCCACCATATCTTGTTGATTGTTAAATCTTGGCTGGACCGGAATCACCTTATTTTGTCTGATTATTCACCGTGTTAGACATTTTACAGAGTACAGAGTGCAAAAGGCTGTGCCTTTTTATGAGCTTATATTGTTTTGGAAAGAGCACAAACATAGCTCATTAACTCCTAATGGCTGCTTTAAAACACAGCTCTCCCCCTAATTGTCCAGCAATAGGTAGTTTGTTACATGAATTATGTATATTTTACAGTATGTAGCCATTAAAAAGTACATTTCATGAGAATACTCAGTAGCATTAAAATTCACTTATGATCATCTGGAAGATGAAACATTGAAGTCATTATAAATAGGTGTACAATTTTCCTCTTTTTATTTAAAAGCATGTAGGTGGATAAGCGACAGAAAGAGGTGACTCTCTCAGGATGGTAGAATTTATGTGATTTCTAATTTTTCTCCCTTTGGCTTGATTTATTTTCTAAAATTTCTACTAAGAATGTATATTTCCAAGGAGAAAATGCTATGTATTTATTATGATTGTTTTTTGTTTTGGAAAAGTAATATGTGCTCTTTGAAAAATGTAAAATGATAAGGAAAATATTAAGAAAGAAAAAAAATCTAAAATCACAAGATCACCTGGAGAAAAACTTAGTCACATTTTGATGACCAAATCTAGATTCCCAAAGAATATTCTCACTAACCTCTTATAAGTGGGGTTGTGTCATGATTGTTCCTCCTTAGCTCTTTTCATCTAACAACAAACTGAGGAACTCTGCATTTGTCAATAAAATAATGACATCACCAACTTTATTAGAACGTAGGGCATATTATAGGAATGCATCTCAGTTTTCTTCACTAATTCTTTATTAATGGAGATTTATTTATTCTCACTTATAAGCAATACTTACCAAATGTTTTGTCTATACATTTAAAAATTATATTGCATACCTTACATTTAGAATTATAAAATTGTATGAAAAAAGAGGTGTGTGTTATATTTTAACACAAAGTTGTGAAAATCCCCACTTCCCTACAGTCTGTGGCCATTGATGTTGCTAGGTGGAGACACCATCAGTTTGGTATACTAAGATTGTGTCTCTTTTATCTTAAATACATATTTATATATTGAATTCATATATATTTTATATATTTTACATATCATAATATATATATATCTAGATGTATATGTATGTAGATGTGTGTGTGTGTGTATTAGAGGGGGAGAGAGCGGATTGGGGAGAGGGGCAGAGGGAGTGGGCGAGAAAGAGAGAATCTTTTTCTTTAAAGATTTATTTGAGAGAGAGAGAGCATGGGGGGAGGGGCAGAGGGAGAGGAAGAAGCAGAGTCTACACTGAGCACAGAGCACAGAGTACCACGGCCATGCAGCTTGATGCCATGACCCAGAGATTGTGACCTGAGCCCAAGTCAGGAATCAGATGCTTAACTGACTGAGCCACCCAGGCACCCCATTCATATATACAGTCTCAAATTTTTAGAAAATTTTTAGAAAACTTTCTTACGTGTCCCTGAGTTGCTTGTCCACTACTTGGCTGAGGAAAGTGGGGTCTCTCAGTTGAAAGCCATACCAAGAGCCATGTGAGAGGGATGGTAATTTCATGGAAAGAAAGCACAGTGTTGCCATCGAAAGAAAGAAGAATGAGTGTTGAATGAACAAAGATACACATTTTCACTTAAGTTTCTCCAGTTCAAAGGAGGAATATGTCGTATGTGGGGGGAAATGGGCACTGCAACATAGACTCTGCTCTGAGACCAAGTCCCCAGGGGCCCTGTGCACTCAGGTGGTGAGAAGAGCTTCTCTGAAGATGTATCAGGCCATCTGACTCCAAAGCCATGGGCATGTGGCATATGGCCATGGCCGGTGGGCAGTGTGAGCCACCATCTGCACAAGCATTCACTGGTCCCATGTGTGCCCTCCTCCCTCTCCCATGCTATTCATGCTGAGCTTCCCCGAGGGGGACTTCCACTCAGACCCTCTCTAACTGCCTTGGGCTGACCAAAACAAAACCCTCACTCCTAGTCTGAACTTGTCCACAGGTAAGGGCAGTTATCAGGGTGTGGAGGGCCCTGCGGCCTGCCCACGTCCCATCGTGGAGGCCTCCCTGAGGCCACAGTGGGAATTCCTATTCCACAGCTGCCTGGCTGGCTATGTAGGACAAGCTCCGTCTAAGGGGTGGTTTGGCTCTGGAACCGCAGACTTGCCTTGACCACCTGTGCATGCCCGTCGCACCTTCACATCCGGCTCTCCATTCTTAGAGTGGAGAGCCAAGTGGGTATCTAATTCGCATGTTTTCTCTCCTTTAACAGAGGCCATGTTGTGGCTCTGAGCCCCCGAGATGTTTTACTTAAACGTGCATGTGAGATTTAAAACGACAGCTTTCCCCCAAACAAGCCTCAGAGATGCTCAAAAGCTCTTCTCCCTGCAAAGCCCACCCTTCTACCTGTGTGTGGAAACAGGGACGCCAGGTAAGAACAGACTGAAAACCCAAGGCCTCTGACTTGTGGGCTGTGTCATGGGTCTGGGCTGCCATAGAAATGAAATGGAATTCTTACATGAATATCTGCTTTTACCTAACTTGTTTGAATAAATAAGGTGAAATTTTGAGGTAAGCTTTCTACCCATCCCTTGGTGTCCCAGTTGGTCTGTTCTTGTGGTTTAATGTACATCACGTTCTAGAGCACTTTAAGGTTCACAGCAAAATTTAGTGGCAGGTACAGTGATTTCCCCTAATTTTTCTTACTTTGGATTTAATTTGATTTTCTTTTCCTAATTTCATAAGGTAGAGACTGAGATTATTGATTTTAGATTTTTCTTCTTTTCAAACACATACATTCGATGCTATAAATTTCCCTCAACCCACTGCTTTTGCTGCATCCAAGAAATCTTGATATTGTCTTTTTTGTTTTATTTGGTTCCAAGTATTTGTATCTTCTCTTGAGATTTCCTTCTTGACCCATGTGTTATTTAGAATTCTGTTGCTTCGCATCCACATATTTTGGGCTTTTCTAGCTATCTTCCTGTCAGTGACTTCTAGTCTGATTTCATTGTGGTCTGAGAGCAGATGGAATATGATTTGTACTCTATTAAATTTACTAAGGTGTGCTTTATGGCCTGGAATGTGGTCTGTCTTGTCGAATGTTCTGTGTAGTTTGGGCAATGTGTTTACCCTACTGCTGTTGGATGCAGGAGTCTAGAGATATCCGTTGTCACCAGCTGATTGACGGTGTTGCTGCCTGCCTCCTTCCCAACTTTTTGCTGGCTGGTCTGTCCATTTCACAGAGAGGTGACCAAGTGTAAAAGCACACAGTGGTGGCTACGAGCTTTCCTCCTTGCAATTTCCTCAGTTTTCCTTGAGTGGTTTGATGCTCTGTTGTCAAGTGCATTTAAGCGTTGTTATGCCTTCTTAAAGAACTGACACTACATTACATATCCTCCCTTTTTTTAAAATTTAATTTTATTTTTTCAGTGTTCCAAGGTTCATTATTTATGCACTACACCCAATGCTCCATGCAAGACGTGCCCTCCTTAATACCCACCACCAGGAATGTCCTCCCTTATCCCTGATAACTCTCCCTACTTTGAAGTCAGCTTGGTCTGAAATTCATACAGCTAGTAACTGCTTTCCTTTGACTAGTGCTAGCATGGCATAGCTTTCCCCATTCAATTACTTTTGATCTATATGTGTCTTTATATTTAAAGTAGACTTCTTGCAGACAACAGACAGCTATATCTTGTTTCTCATCCACTCTGACAATCTAGACCATTGGCATTCAAGGCAATTAATTAATATCTACCGTATTTATTACTGTTTTCTATTTGTTTTCTTTGTTCTTTGTTCCTATTTTTGTCTTCTACTTTTTTACTATCTTTCATGGTTTTAACTTAGGATTTTATATGATTCTATTTCTTTCTTTTTTAACATACAATTAACTTTTTTTTTTTTTTTTTTTTTTTTTTTTTTTTTTTTACTGGTTGCTCTAGAATTTGTAGTATATATTCATTATCTAATCCAAAGTCATTTTTAAATAGCTTGAACAACTTCATGGGTAATGTGAATATCCCATAATGACAAAATAATCTTGGTCCTTCTTTCCTGCGCTATGTCATTGCTGCCATTCATTTCACATACACATAAGCATACATGAGCACATATATGTACTTATCACACACATAAGATATGAAAGCATTTGTAATCAAATACATTGTAGCTTTTATTGTTTTGAACAACTCGTTACTTGCTAGATCAAGTAAGAATAAAAAATTAAAGTTTTATTCACTTTACATTCACTTATTCCTTTTTTGATGCCCTTCCTTTATGTAGATCTGAATTTCAGACCTAAATTCTTTTCCTTCTCTCTAGAGAACTTCTCTTAACATTTTTTTGCAAGGCAGAGCTACTGGCAACAAATTCCCTTGGGTTTGTCTGAGAAAGCATTTATTTCTCTTTCACTTCTGAAGGATAATTTTGTATGGAAAAGAATCCTAGGTTGGTGATTTTTTTTCTCTCAATACTTGAAATAGTTCAGTCCATTGTCTTCTCGCTTGTGTGGTTTCTGAGGAGAAGTTGAGTATAATTCTTACCTTTGTTCCTCTATAGGTAAAGTTTTTTTTTTCCCCCTTCCAGCTTCTTTCAGGATTTCACTTTTTTTCTGTACTTTGAAAATGATGTACTTAGGTGTAGTTTTGTTTTGTTTGCATTTAACCTGCTTGACATTCTCTTTGCATTCTGGATCTGTGGTTCGTGTCTGACATTAATTTGGAGGAAGCTCTAAATCACCTCTGTTCCAATTATTTCTTCTGTTGCTTTCTCTCTCCATTTCCATTACACACATGTCTACCTTGTGTAGTTGTCTCACAAACCTTGGAAATATTTTTCTGTTTTAGTTGGCTTTTGTTCTCTTTGCTTGTCAATAATGGAAGTTTCTAATGAGATATGCTCTAGCTCAGAGATGCTTTCCCGAGTGCTGTCCAGTCTACTGATTATGCCATCAAAGGCATTCTTCATTTCTGTTACTGTGTGTTTGGTCTTTAGCATTTCTTTTTGTTCTTTCCTAGAACTTCCATCTCTCTGCTCACATTGCGTTTCTGCTTGTTCCCACTGTCTACTTCATCTATCACAGCTCTGAGCATATGTTCATCAAGGTTGTTCTAAATTCCTGGTCTGATGATTCCAATATCCTTTCCATGTCTGCTTCTGATGTCCTGTCTCTTCAAGTTGTATTTTTTGTTAGTATATATATATATTTTTTGTAGCCAAATATAATGTTCTGGTAAAGATTCTGCTCTAAACAGGCCTTTAATAATGTGGTGACAAAATATGAAGATGGGTTCTACAGTCCTGTGATCAGGTCTCAGTCTCCCAGAGAGACTGTGCCTCTGGACTGTGAGATTTACAAGTGCTTCTCAGTGTTTTCTTTCCAAGCAGGTGAAACAAGGCTAGAAGGGGCTGGAATGGATTATTTCACTTCCTCAGGTCAGTCAGGCCTTTTTTTTTTTTTAAGATTTTATTTTTTTATTTGACAGATGAGATCACAAGTAGGCAGAGGGGTAGGCAGAGAGAGAGGAGGAAGCAGACTCCTTGCTGAGCAGAGAGCCCGATGCGGGGCTCAATCCCAGGACCCTGAGATCATGACCTGAACTGAAGGCAGAGGCTTAACCCACTGAACCACCCAGGCAACCCTCAGTTAGGCTTTGATCAGACTCTGTCACTTTAGGTTCTGGTTAGCTGGTACCCCCTGAGGGCAGGCTTTTTATTTTTATTTTTTTAAGATTTTATTTATTTATTTGACAGACAGAGATCACCAGTAGGCAGAGAGGCAGGCAGAGAGAGGAGGAAGCATGCCCCCTGCCGAGCAGAGAGCCAGATGCGGGGCTTGATCCCAGGACCCTGGGATCATGACCCCAGCCAAAGGCAGGGGCTTTAACCCACTGAGCCACCCAGGTGCCCCGAGGGCAAGCTTTTTAAAGAAGAACAGAGTGCTGTGGGGTATTTTAGAATGGTTCTTTCCCCCTTCTCCTGCCAGAAGCACAAGAGGTTTTCCTTCAGTATTTCCTGTGAACACCTGGGTGAACTCCTATGGGTAAATTTTACAAAATTATTGGGCTTACCATGATTGTGTCCTCTTGGAGTTTTTAATTCTCAGAATTGTCCACACTGACATTCTAGCAATTTTGCTATTTTACTTTTCCACCCTGGTACTGTTCCTGTGGTTGTTCCTGCTGGTGGTCAGCTCTGGGAAGCCACGAGTCTCCATATTCGTGTCCATCTCTCCAGTCTTAAGGGCAGCAATTTGCTGTGTGTCCACCCTTCTTTTATGGGTCTGAGAGGAGTTGTTGATTTCTGGTCTCTTCAAACATTTTACTTGTTGTTAGGATGGAGTGGTGACTCCTAAGATCTTCACATATAGAAACAGACATATTGTAAAAAATTAAGCAAAAGATAGATGCAATGATTGTTGGACTGCATCATGATTAGCAGAGCAGAGACTGTTGTGTGGAGACTGAATGAAATTGCTCTTGTGTTGATGTGGTTATGGAGATGCGGGGTGAATGCACAGCACCGCTTCGTAAAATTGATCTAGCACAGAGGTGGACCTCATGTGGTGCGATTAGAGGTCAATCAAAATTTGTTAGTTTAGGGGCACCTGGGTGGCTCAGTCAGTTAAGCATCTGTCTTCTGCTCAGATCATGAACTCAGAGTCCTGGGATCAAGCCCCACATTGGGATCCCTGCTTGGTGGAGAGCCTGCTTCTCCCTCTCCTTCTGCTGCTTCCCCTGCTTGTGTTCTCCCTCTCTCTCTCTCTCTGTCAAATGAATAAATAAAATCTTAAAAAAAATGTTAGTTTAATTTGTCCCTTTTAACTGATTGAGAAGAAAAAGTTCTCCACATTAGAGTTTACGTTTTAAGTTTGTGATAATTGAGGCAGAGTATTGTAATTTGCTAATATCACACAGCTAGTAAAGACCACATTTTCTGACTTTTAACTGTATTACACTATTTTTTAAATTTTTTAATTTATTTTCAGTGTAACAGTATTCATTGTTTTTTCACCACACCCAGTGCTCCATGCAATCCGTGCCCTCCCTAATACCCACCACCTGGTTCCCCCAACCTCCCAGCCCAACCCCTTCAAAACCCTCAGGTTGTTTTTCAGAGTCCATAGTCTCTCATGGTTCACCTCCCCTTCCAATTTCCCTCAACTCCCTTCTCCTCTCCATCTCCCCTTGTCCTCCATGTTATTCGTTATGCTCCACAAATAAGTGAAACCATATGATAATTGACTCTCTCTGCTTGACTTATTTCACTCAGCATAATCTCTTCCAATCCCGTCCATGTTGCTACAAAAGTTGGGTATTCATCCTTTCTGATGGAGGCATAATACTCCATAGTGTATATGGACCACATCTTCTTTATCCATTCATCCATTGGAGGTCATCTTGGTTCTTTCCACAGTTTGGCGACCATGGCCATTGCTGCTGTAAACATTGGGGTACAGAAAGATGAAACTCGACCATTCTCTTACACCATACACAAAGATAAACTCGAAATGGATAAAAGACCGCAACGTGAGACAGGAATCCATCAGAATCCTCGAGGAGAACATAGGCAGTAACCTCTTTGATATCAGCCACAGCAACTTCTTTCAAGATATGTCTCCAAAGGCGAAGGAAACAAAAGTGAAAATGAACTTTTGGGACTTCATCAAGATCAAAAGCTTCTGCACAGCAAAGGAAACAGTCAACAAAACAAAGAGGCAACCCACGGAATGGGAGAAGATATTTGCAAATGACAGTACAGACAAAAGGCTGATATCCAGGATCTATAAAGAACTCCTCAAACTCAACACACACAAAACAGACAATCATATGAAAAAATGGGCAGAAGATATGAACAGACACTTCTCCAATGAAGACATACAAATGGCTACCAGACACATGAAAAAATGTTCATCATCACTAGCCATCAGGGAGATTCAAATTAAAACCACATTAAGATACCACCTTACACTGGTTAGAATGGCCAAAATCAGCAAGACAGGAAACAACGTGTGTTGGAGAGGATGTGGAGAAAGGGGAACCCTCTTACACTGTTGGTGGGAATGCAAACTGGTGCAGCCACTTTGGAGAACAGTGTGGAGATTCCTCAAGAAATTAAAAATAGAGCTTCCCTATGACCCTGCAATTGCAATACTGGGTATTTACCCCAATGATACACAATTTTTAAGTCTCATCGTATCTTTGATTTTAAGGACTGTGATGGCATAGATAATGTTTTTATGTATTTTTTCTTTGTGTCTTCCTTGTCACTTAACACAGTCCAGAATATATTGAGTGTATTTGGTAATATGCTTGCTGGATTAATGAATAAATAAGAATTAAATTTCCTTCAGTTTGGGAACCCCAAACAACAAGCTTTATAGTAGGGATAACTAAAAGGAGTTTAAGTGTGATTAATGAGGATTTCTCATCTCAGCGGGTAAATTTTATATGTGAAAAAGCTTTCATATGAAGTTTGAAAATATTTTGGAATGCATTAAGGAAATGGTAGGGGTGTGAATTAACCTGAACTACTCTGAATGATCCTATTTTGTGTGTACAATTCTATGTTTGCCTTGATACTGAAGAATGATGCCAAAGGTAGCATAATTCTGAAAAAAGTGGTCACTGATTATGAGACAAAGCCAGAGTTCATGCTATTAATTCCAAAAATTGCATATGGCTTCAAATGTACTTTCCTCAGTAAAAAGATTGTGGTCTACTTCATTTCACTGAAGAAAAGGATAAAAACAGATAGATCATAAATTTCTGGAGACAAAATGATTTTGCAGACTAAGGGGAATTGGCATTTCATGGCAGAAGATGGAGTATGTGTTGATGGTCTCAGGTGGTTCCTCACTCACATTGGCTTAACAAGCACAATTCCTTTCCCTCATTTAGTAGAATTTTGTCTCCCTTTGTCTGGCTCATGAATCTGAGACCATGCACTTGTGAATGTGCATGAAAATGCCTTTGCATAGTATTTCATGTACCTGTTTCCTTGTCTTGGGCTCTGTATTCATGGGGTGAAGTCCAATTTCTCAAGAGTGCCATATACGGACACTTGAACATCTGTTCTTGCCACCAACCTCATGCCTTGTCTGATGTTCCCTATCACCCCTTTGTAAAGGGTCCTGCAGAAACTGCAAACAGAAAGAGCAGGGATTGAGAAACTGTAATGGTGGCCATCTAGGCATCTTCCCTGTGGTTGGCTCTTGCTCTTTTCTGGTCACGCCCAGGTCTGAGACCATGAGGTGTTCTAAAAATGTGGCCTCCGTTCTGAGAATTACTATATGCTTAGCTGCTATAACAAGAATATCATGGACTGACAGCTTAAATTGCAAACATTAATTTCTCACAGTTTCTGGTGGCTAGAAGTCTGAGATGGGGATGCCATTGTGGTTGGGTCCTTCTGAAAGCCCTTTTCCTGCTTTCTCAGATGGCAGAAATTGGAGAGAGAGAGGAAGCAAGCTCTCTCTCATCTCTCATAATAAGAGCCCTAAACCCATCCGGAAGGCTCCCCCCTCAGGACCTAATCTCCTCCCAAAGACCCCAGTTCCAAGTGTCATCACACTGGATGTTGGGGGTTCAATGTGTGCATTTGAGGGTGTACAAACATTGTCTATAGCACTTGCCTTCTTTAATCCCCTTTAAGCCAACCCATCAAAACAATAACCACAAACACTGACTGAGTGTCTTGTATGTTTCAGGCACTATGCAGTAAGTGACTTACATACATTATTTTTTAAAAAGATTTTTTGCTTATTTATTTATTTGACACAGAGAGAGAGAGAGATCACAAGTAGACAGAGAGGCAGGCAGAGAGAGAGGGGGAAGCAGGCTCCCTGCCAAGCAGAGAGCCCGATGTGGGGCTCGATCCCAGGACCCTGAGATCATGACCTGAGCCGAAGGCAGAGGCTTCACCCACTGAGCCACCCAGGTGCCCCAACATACATTATTTAGTCATGGAAACAGCTCTATAAATCAGTTTTTGCCATCATATAAGAGAAAAGGAAAGTGAATTTTTACAAAGGAAACAGATTTGGCTTTAAGCTTATTACTGTGGACAAAACACCTAATGAAGTCTACATAGACTGTATCTGTGGTACCTACGTGCTTTTTGTGGACTGGGGACCAGAGACGTAAGCAAATGTTTGAGATTTACTCTTCAGAAACTGAGCTGATTCTCACTCTAGGACTTTGACGTGTAAGTCCACAGAGGAGCCTCCAGGACAGAGTTAAACCAAAGCCTTCTCAAGGAATAAAGCTGATTGTAGGTCTGGTACCACATCCTCAGTTTGATTAAAAAATGTCCACATATCACTGTAATTTCTCACAAAGGCACCTGTATATGTTTCTCCTGAGCTGGAATGTGCCTGAGAAAATTGTCTCACCATTGGGTAGGGGAGGAGGAACTGCTCCTTATTGCTAACCGTCTTAGTCATTACCAGGCAGTGCAGTGGTAGCCTCACCTTCAGGAAGGCAGCAAAGGAACCCTGGCTTTTCTGTCTTTAAGAATAAGGGTATGGCCTCACATTTGCTTTCATGTTTTCTTGAAGAAAACACAGAACTACAATGACTGTTTTTACCTGAAATTAATGACCACAAACATCAAGTCAGCCTTTAATGTCACTTAGAAATACTACGAGGTTCCCGAGTCCATTCAGTTCATCACCCTTCTGATCCAGAGGCTGTTTCCACCTTTCTGTCTTTTCCTAAAACCTCTTACACCTCTTCTTCCATATTCAGTCTCAGCAGAGGATTTGCTCCCTAACTTACTGAGAAAATGGAAACACCAAGGAGAAAATGTGCATGTTTTCCACCTTTGCTATTTATCAGCTACATCTAGCTGCCTCCCAGCACCCATCTTCCTTCCAACTGCTGAGCCAGCCCTCCTCCCACCTGGCCCAGCTCCTCCCTTCATGTGGTGGAGTCTGTCTTTCCTAGCCTACTCAAGAATGGCACTTCTTCAACAGAGTCTGTCCTCTACTGACTCTTCTTCTCTCTTTTTCTTGCATGACTGCTATTATGATCAACATGGCTGTAATTTTCCAGTTTGAACAAAACAGAAACCATAATAGACAAAGCGAAATCCTCCTCCCATCCCCTTCTGGTGATGGCCCCATTTCTCTGCTCTCCTTTACAGCAATCTATTGGGAGAACCATCTCCATAAGTAACTTCTCCATTGCTAAATTCAGTGGTCGATTCCCCTTATTCCACTTGATCGATCAGCAGCATTGGGCACAATTGACACTGTCTTGCCCTTGTAGTTTTCACTCTGATTCCCGGACACACCAGACCCCTGGGTTTCCAGTCACCTCACTAGCAACTTCGGTGACTGATTTACTGCTCCTGCTCAGCGTCTAGTTCTTGCTTATCCTCAACAGTGACACATGGTTCAATGCTTCATCCTCTTCTCCCCAACACTCATTTTCTTAGGGATTTACTTCTCATTTCCTTAAATGCCCTCTATTTGCTGATTATTCTTACATTTGATCTCCAGGTTATCCCTCTCCGCTGAGCTAAGATTTACATCCAGCTCTTGCACAGCTATGCTTTTTTGATCACAGGCATCTCCAGACCAGTATATTCAAAACATTTCATCATTATTATTATTTTTTTACCCCAGTGTCTTGTTTCTCAATAGCATTCCTATGTCAGTAAAAATAACAACAAACAAACAAATAAAACCCAAAATTCATTGCTTCTGGCTGTTTAAACCATACATCTTTTTGTGGAACTTAACTGTGTTCTTTCTTCACACCAGACCTCAATACATCAGCTCATCTAGTTGGCTCTTCTTTTAACGTAATACATATCCAGACCCTGACCATCTCCTCGTCCCCTTCATGGCCGCCACCCCAATGGAAGTCACTACACCTGTGCCTGATCCCCTGCCCCCCACTACCCCTCCACTCTCCACTCTGTAGAGAACTCAGAAACTTTGGTTACAGTTGACATCAGGACAGGTCAACCTTCTGCTCCAAACCCAGCAATAGTTTATATTGCCACTTAGAGTAAAGGTGATGATATGGGAATGGTTTTAAAAGTTCCTCCATGATCTATTTCAAATAAAGGCCTGCCCCCCACCTTCATCTGTGGCCTCCTCACTCTCTCCTTTAAAGAGTGTTCCGTGGAAGATGGCAGAAAAGTAGCCGGCTGAGACGACATCAGGTAGCAGGAGATCAGCTAGATAGCTTATCTAACCATTGCGAACACCTAGAAATCCAATGGGAAATCGAAGTGAAGAAGAGCAACAATTCTAGAAACAGAAAATCAATCACATTCTGAAAGGTAGGACTGGTGGAGAACTGAATCCAAAGTGATGGGAAGATAGACCACGTGGGGAGGGGCCGGCTCCCGGCAAGCAGCGGAGCAACAGATCACAAAATCAGGACTTTTAAAAGTCTGCTCCACTGAGGGACATCGCTCCAGAGGCTAAACCAGGGGGAAGCCCACGGGGGGTCAGTGTAACCCCAGGTCCCACAGGATCACAGAAGGACTGGGGGTGTCTGAGTGTTGCAGAGCTCACAGGTATTAGAGCGGGGAAGCCAGCTAAAGAGACAGAGACGAGGAGTGAGCTCTCAGCTCGGGGTTACCTCGAACTGGTCACAGGCTGGATGAGCTCGGAGGATGGCCAGAGGCCAGGGAGATGGAAGCGACCGAGCACTTTTCTCCAAGCGCGACCAGAGGCCAGGGAGATGGGAGCGGTTGGGCACTTTTCTCTGAGGGTGCACTGAGGAGTGGGACCCCAAGCTCTCGGCTCCACCAGGCCAGAGTTTGGGAGGCCACCATCTTCATTCCAATCCTCCGGAACTCTACAGAAAGCGCTCAGGGATCAAAAGCTTCCAAAAGCGAACCTGAGCAGATTACTTAGCCCGGCCCCTGTTAAGGGTGGTGCAATTCCGCCTGGGGCAAAGACACTTGAGGATCACTACAACAGGCCCCTCCGCCAGAAGATCAACAAGAAACCCAGCCAAGACCAACTTCACTCACCAAGGAGAACAGCAGAGTTCCAGAGGAGGAGAAAGCAAATCTTTTCTGGGCAAAATGACAAGGAGGAAAAACTCACCACAAAAAAAAGAACAAGAGGCAGTACCGAAGGCTGGGGGACATAATCAATATGGACATTGGTAATATGACAGACCTAGAGTTCAGAATGACGATTCTCAAGGTTCTAGTCGGGCTCAAAAAAGGCATAGAAGATATTAGAGAAACACTCTCTGGAGAGATAATAGCCCTTTCTGGAGAAATAAAAGAACTAAAATATAACCAAGTTGAAATAAAAAAAAAAAAAGCTATTAATGAGGTGCAATAAAAAAATGGAAGCTCTTACTGCTAGAATAAATGAGGCAGAAGAAAGAGTTAGTGGCATAGAAGACCAAATGACAGAGAATAAAAAAGCTGAACAAAAGAGAGACAAACAAATACTGGACCACGAGGAGAGAATTTGAGAGATAAGTGACACCATAAGATGACACAACATTAGAATAATTGGGATTCCAGAAGAAGAAGAAAGAGAGAGGGGAGCAGAAGATATATTGGAAAGAATTTTTGTAGAAAATTTCCCTAATATGGCAAAGGGAACAAACATCAAAATCCAGGAGATGCAAAGAACACCCCTCAAAATCACTAAAAATAGGTCCACACCTCATCACCTGATAGTTAAATTTACAAGTCATAGCGACAAAGAGAAAATCCTGAAAGCAGCCGGGAAAAGAAGTCTGTAACATACAAGGGTAAAAACATTAGATTGACAGCAGACCTATCCACAGAGACCTGGCAGGCCACAAAGAACTGGCATGATATATTCAGAGCACTAAACGACAAAAACATGCAGCCAAGAATACTATATCCAGCTAGGCTATCATTGAAAATAGAAGGAGAGATAAAAAGCTTCCAAGACAAACAAAAACTGAAAGAATTTGTAAACACCAAACCAGCTCTACAGGAAATATTGAAAGGGGTCCTCTAAGCAAAGAGAGACCCTAAAAGTAGTAGATCAGAAAGAAACAGAGACAATATACAGTAACAGTCACCTTACAGGCAATACAATGGCATAAATGCATATCTCTCAATAATTACCCTGAATGTTAATGGGCTAAATGCCCCAATCAAAAGACACAACATATCAGAATGGATTAAAAAAAAAAATCAATATGCTGCCTACAAGAAACTCATTTTAGACCCGAAGACACCTCCAGATTTAAAGTGAGGGGGTGGAAAACAATCTACCATGATAATGGACATCAGAAGACAGCTGGGGTGGCAATCCTTATATCAGATCAATTAGATTTTAAGCCAAAGACTATAATAAGAGATGAGGAAGGACACTATATCATACTCAAAGGGTCTGTCCAATAAGAAGACCTAACAATTTTAAATATCTATGCCCCTAACATGGGAGCAGCCAACTATATAAACCAATTAATAACAAAATCAAAGAAATACATCAACAATAATACAATAATAGTAGGGGGCTTTAACACTCCCCTCACTGAAATGGACAGATCATCTAAGCAAAAGGTCAACAAGGAAATAAAGGCCTTAAATGACACACTGGAGTAGATGGACATCACAGATATATTCAGAACATTCCATCCCAAAATAGCAGAATACATATTCTTCTCTAGTGCACATGGAACATTCTCCAGAATAGATCACATCCTGGGTCATAAATCAGGTCTCAACCAGTATCAAAAGATTGGGATCATTCCCTGCATATTTTCAGACCACAATGCTCTGAAGCTAGAACTCAATCACAAGAGGAAATTTGGAAAGAACCCAAATATATGGAGACTAAACAGCATCCTTCTAAAGAATGAATGGGTCAACCAGGAAATTAAAGAAGAATTGAAAAAAATTCATGGAAACAAATGATACTGAAAACACAATGGTTCAAAATCTGTGGGACACAACAAAGGCAATCCTGAGAGGAAAATATATAGTGGTACAAGCCTTTCTCCAGAAACAAGAAAGGTCTCAAATACACAACCTAACCCTACACCTTAAGGAGCTGGAGAAAGAACAACAAAGAAAGCCTAAACCCAGCAGGAGAAGAGAAATAATAAATATCAGAGCAGAAATCAATGAAATAGAAACCCACAAAACAATAGAACAAATCAACGAAACTAGGAGCTGATTCTTTGAAGGAATTAATAAGATTGATAAACCCCAGGCCAGATTTATCAAAAAGAAAAAAAGAAAGGACCCAAATAAATAAAATCATGAATGAAAGAGGAGAGATCACAACTAACACCAAAGAAATACAAGCCATTATAAGAACATACTATGAGCAACTCTACGCCAACCAATTCGACAGTCTGGAAGAAATGGGTACATTTCTAGAGACATATAAACTACCACAACTGAACCAGGAAGAATAGAAAACCTGAACAGACCCATAACCAGTAAGAAGATTGAAATGGTCATCAAAAATCTCCAAACAAACAAAAGTCCAGGGCCAGATGGCTTCCCAGGGAAATTCTACCGAACATTTAAAGAAGAATTAATTCCTATTCTCCTGAAACTGTCCCAAAAAATAAAATGGAAGGAAAACTTCCAAACTCATTTTATGAGGTCAGCATCACCTTGATCCCAATACCAGACAAGGATCAGATCAAAAAAGAGAATTACAGACCAATATCCTTGATGAACACAGATGCGAAAATTCTCACCAAAATACTGGCCAATAGGATCCAACAGTACATTGAAAGGATTATTCACCACGACCAAGTGGGATTTATCCCAGGGCTGCAAGGTTGGTTCAACATCCGCAAATCCATCAATGTGATACAACACATTAATAAAAGAAAGAACAAGAACCATATGATACTCTCAATAGATGCTGAAAAAGCATTTGACAAAGTGCAGCATCCCTTCCTGATTAAAACTCTTCAAAGTGTAGGGATAGAAGGCACATACCTCAATATTATCAAAGCCATCTATGAAAAACCCACCACAAATATCATTCTCAATGGAGAAAAACAAAGCTTTTATAGCTAAGGTCAGGAACACAGCAGGGATGTCCGTTATCACCACTGCTATTCAACATGGTGCTAGAAGTCCTAGCCTCAGCAATCAGACAACAAAAAGAAATTAAGGGCATCCAAATTGGCAAAGAAGAAATCACACTCTCACTCTTTGCAGATGATATGATATGATACTATATGTGGAAAACCCAAAAGACTCCACTCCAAAACTGTTAGAACTTGTACAGGAATTCAGTAAAGAGTCAGGATATAATTTCAATGCACAGAAATCAGTTGCATTTCTTTACACTAACAACAAGACAGAAGAAAGAGAAATTAAGGAGTCAATCCCATTTACAATTGCACCCAAAACCATAAGATACCTAGGAATAAACCTAACCAAAGAGAAAAGAATCTATACTCAGAAAGCTATAAAGTACTCATGAAAGAAATTGAGGAAGACACAAAGAAATGGAAAAATGTTCCATGCTCCTGGATTGGAAAAACAAATATTGTGAAAATGTCTACGCTACCTAAAGCAATCTACACATTTAATGCAATCCCTATCAAAATCCCACCCATTTTTTTCAAAGAAATAGAACAAATAATCCTATAATTTATATGGAACCAGAAAAGACCTCAAATAGCCAAAGGAATATTGAAAAAGAAAGCCAAAGTCGGTGGCATCACAATTCCAGACTTCAAGCTCTATTACAAAGCTGTCATCATCAAGACAGTATGGTACTGGCACAAAAACAGACACATAGATCCATGGAACAGAATAGAGAGCCCAGAAATAGACCCTTAACTCTATGGTCAACCAATCTTGGACAAAGCAGGAAGGAATGTCCAATGGAAAAAAGACAGCCTCTTCAACAAATGGTGCTGGGAAAATTGGACAGCCACATGCAGAAAAATGAAATTGGACTTACACCACACATGAAAATAGACTCAAAATGGATGAAAGACCTCAATGTGAGAAAGGAATCCATTAAAATCCTTGAGGATAATGCAGGCAGGAACCTCTTTGACCTCAGCCACAGCAACTTCTTCCTAGGAACATCAGCAAAGGCAAGGGAAGCAAGGGCAAAAATGAACTACTGGGATTTCATCAAGATCAAAAGCTTTTGCACAGCAAAGGAAACGGTTAACAAAACCAAAAGACAACTGACAGAAGGGGAGAAGATATTTGCAAACAACATATCAGATAAAGGGCTAGTATCCAAACTCTATAAAGAGCTTATCAAACTCAACACACAAAGAACAAATAATCCAATCAAGAAATGGGCAGAGGACATGAACAGACATTTCTGCAAAGAAGACATCCAAATGGCCAACAAACACTTGAAAAAGTGCTCCACATCACTCGGCATCAGGGAAATACAAATCAAAACCACAATGAGATACCACCTCACACCAGTCAGAATGGCTAAAATTAACAAGTCAAGAAATGACAGATGCTGGCGAGGATGCGGAGAGAGGGGAACCCTCCTACACTGCTGGTGGGAATGCAAGCTGGTGCAACCACTCTGGAAAACAGTGTGGAGGTTCCTCAAAAAACTGAAAATAGAGCTACCCTATGACCCAGCAATTGCACTACTGGGTATATATCCTAAAGATACAAACGTGGTGCTCCAAAGGGGCATGTGCACCCGAATGTTTAGAGCAGCAATGTCCACAATAGCCAAACTATGGAAAGAACCTAGATGTCCATGAACAGATGAATGGATAAAGAAGCGGTGAGATTATATATATATATATATATATATATATATATATATATATACACATACATACAATGGAATACTATGCAGCCATCAAAAGAGATGAAATCTTGCCATTTGCGATGACGTGGATGGAACTAGAGGGTATTAGGCTTAGCGAAATAAGTCAATTGGAGAAAGACAACTATCATATGATCTCCCTGATATGAGGTAGTAGAGATGCAATGTGGGGGGTTTTGGGGATAGGGAAAGAAAAAAATGAAAGAAGATGGGATCGGGAGGGAGACAAACCATAAAAGACTCAATCTCAAAAAACAGACTGAGGGTTGCCGGGGGTGGCAGGAGAGGGTGGTGGGGATATGGACACTGGGGAGGGTGTGTGCTTTGATGAGTGCTGTGAAACGTGTAAACCTGGTGATTCACAGACCTGTAACCCTGGGGCTAAAAATACATTATATGTTTATTAAAAAATTAAAAAAACAAAAAGAGTGGTCCATGGAATTCACATTACAGGCATGAGGAAGGTTTGTACTGATCATTCAGCTGTTCTGATACCAGATTATGTTTAATCTCAGAACGTGGAACTCTTATTCTGTGACTTCATAGCTTATATAGACAGTTGAGAAAATAATTTTCATTGAAAAATTGAAAATACTTTTAATTTAAATTGAAAAACGATTTTAATTTTAGACCAGTCTTAATCCTAACCCAATAATCTAGATTTTTGCTTCAGGAATGTTGTTTCAGGGAGCATTGATCTTGCTGTCCCTCTTCTCCCAAGCCAGTTGGCTTGGAAACTAATACTCCACTAATGTTTAAGGCTTTAGGCTCAAGATCCTGCAGTGTGAGGGAAACTCTGGTGTCCAAGTTCAGGGAGCAGTAGATTTAATCGTCTCTCATTAGAGGAGGTCAGTGCCACTATATTCATGTCTTGATGGGTTCCAAATTCTCAAGTTATAGGCCTTTTTCCTGTTTTCTCCTATGTAGGCAATGTGAGGCCTGTTCTCTACTATTTGGATGGTAAGTTTGTTTCCCTGTACAAATTTTGAAAGTTTCCAAAGCTATGACAAAATATTGCTCTTTTTTTTCCAAAGATACTTTCAGAAAAACAAAAACAAAAACAAAAACACCTGTACTTTAATTTGGTGTGGGATTGTGGCTTTTGTACTTACACCTGGTAGTTGATCTTACTCTGACATTTTACTAATTATTATTGCTCTCCCACTCAATGGCCCATATTCCCCAGTATTGTGAGGTATACTGTGTGCCACCTCCTTTCTGGGATCCATTCATACCATCTTCGTGACAGAATACAAAGGTGTCTAATGCATCATAAACCTACCTTCCAAACAAAGTTGTCCTTAGAACAAAGTTACGTGCACACCAAAACCAGTCCAGCTGGTTATTCCAACAGCAGATGAGTTGTACAAAGGACTCAGCATTCCTAACACATCCTAATATATGCTGGGCATTTCCATTAAGGGTAGTTGTCTACTTCCTTAATTAGATTACCATGTGTTTCTCTTCAGACTCCTTTTACTCAATACATACGACTAAATCTTTGCTTTTAAACTTGGAAGATGACACTAAGTCCAGACACTCTGGGCTCGCATCTGATAATGAAGATTCCTTTTTCACAGTTGAAATCATGACATTAGCTGCAACACTACACACATGAGGTGATGAATGTGAAGCAAAAAATGACAACTTTTCTAAAAGGTTGTCATTACACTGTCTTGGTCTTTCTGTTTTCAGCATATGTAGAAATTGTTCAAGGAAAACAACCCTAAACATTCCTCTGGCTGACCCAAATTAGCTTGTAACAGAGAACTTTTAGAATGTTTCAGATAATGAACATAACAAGATTCACGAAGATTCAAAACTTTGTAGGGGACCACAGAACTGGGCTCTTTGGTTATGGATTTGTATACATTGATATGTAGGGAAACCTAGGGATTTATATAGATTGCTTTTCTAAGGAAAACCTAGGGGCATAATTTTTTTAATAATACATTCATCCAAATAAAATTAAGCACTCGTATGTGCGTCTCAAAATCAGAGCTCAAGCACATTTGTTCTCCACTTGTATTGCCAGAAGTTCTTGCTTCTGACAACAAGCTTCCATTGTCCCATTCAGATGTAAGTGATTGAAGAATATCACATCTAATACCTCACCACCTAATGCAGATGAGCTAAAATGATAGCACGAACCTCTAAGTGTGCCCCAAAGCAAATTGTTGGTGGACAGTTGCTCAGCAAGTCCCACCATGCTCAGAATACCACCAAAAGCTCAGTATCAGAATTCTTTCTTGATGCTAATAAGGGATGGATACCTCAAACATGTCTGAACAATCCCCACCCAGGCTCGGATGAAGACATTCTTTTTAAAAATAAATGCCAGGCTTCATTCCATAACAGTTTTGATGTGGCTTAGCAGACAAAGAAGAAGATTCCGTGGGTGCTGTTTTCTTTGTGCTCAAAGGTCACTTGCAAGAGAGAGCTTCTGCTGGGGACTGTAGGATTGAGACAGGTAGACTCACTGCAGTTAAGGTCCTAGAGCCTGAATTTCAACTTGACTGTGCAGTGTACATTTCTTAAGAAAAAAGTACAGTCTCTAAGTAAAGAATGAAGTAGTTTCCCACAGTGGTTCTCTATCTTTAATATCTTCAAACGAACAAACAGAACGACAATCCTCTTAAAAGCATTGTGGATGTGTAGGTCCAATGTCCAGAAATTAGGATTCTGTGCCTTTGAAGTAGGCCCAGTCCCTCAGTGATCCGAATTTTCAATTAGTGTTCAAAACTACACTCCTAAAATGGCGGGACAAGAGTTTTGCTTGTTTTGGTTTGTTGATGTTCTTGTTCTCAGGACTTTTATTGTTCTTCTTTGGGCCTAGTGTCATTTTTTTGTGCAGTAAAGGACTGTCCTGATGAGCCTTACTTGTTTCTACATGTGCAATGGGTTAGACCTCCCTATTAAACAGTGTTAATCAAATGTTACGTATAATGACGCCTTAAATGTCTTCCCATAGAAGCCTGCGTGCACATATTTGATTACTTGCTCAGAAGCAGAAAACTTCATATGATTTACGGTCATAGTTCTGGCATCCTTTCTTGCATTAAGTGTTATCATTAAAACAAAAATTAGCAAAATTGAAAGGAAGAAAATTCTATCCCACTTTTAGCATTACCCTTGTTTTTTTCAACAAGGAAATTGAACATTTAAAATATTTTCAACTAATTTTTCTTCTATATCTTGCTTGTTCATATCTTTTGCCCATTTTTCTAATGTTTGTAATTCACAAATATTTAAAAATTTTATATGGTCAATTTTTCTTTTCCTCCATGAATTAGTTCAGGTTTAGGAAATAGCTGTCCACCTATGAGTTAATTAAATATGTGCATACATTGCCCTTGAACATTTTCTGGTTTCATTTATTAAAATAACTTTTATGTGTTATTAGTTTCTAAATACCTAGATTAGTTTAGTTTCCTTTTGGTTGATAATGAATGTATACAGCACTGTTAAATTACATAAGCCCACCACTTCACTTCCTAAAACAGTGATCTGGAAACTATGAATGTCAAAATACTGAGATGTTCCTTAAAAATGCATATTTCTTGTCTTTTCTCAGAACTATGGAATTCAGAATTCCATAGCTAGGGTCCTGGAATCTACATGTCACTACATGGTGTAAGTGACTTTTAAGGACACTAAACATGTCAGCATGTCCATGTAGGGGCGGTGAGTGAGTAGTATGGCTTGATTGGCAAAGCTCCCTGGGTGAGATGAACTTTTGCCACAAAGAATCAGTGACCCACAAGAAAATGCATGACTACATGGCTCTTTAAAACATGGGCTTTACCTTTCTAACATTTAGGGATTTGCTTAGACTGGTGTTGATTTAAGTTAATTTTAATATCATGTTTTACCCCTTGGTTCTTATAATATTTAGGTGGTTGTTTCTATCATTACATTGATCTAATCATACTGGTCTCCTGGAGTAATAAAAAGTTTAATATTCCTTAGACCAGAGTAACAATTATTCTGGGCGCTAATCAAGAATGTCATTGTTGAAGTGACAGTAAGTTTAAATAGGCTATAAGGCATTCCATATGCTCCCAGTGCTTTAATTAACTTGGTTTCTGTTGTCTGGGAGATGTGCATTGATTTAATTCTATGAACATATAATTAATTTGACTTTTTCAAGCACATAATGATAAAAAACTGAAAAAAAAATGATGTACGGGCTTTTCACTTCTTTCTAATCATACATTCACAACCTTGGTTCGAGACCCAATTAGCTGATGCCCAGATTACAGCCGCAGGCTCTGACCTGGCTTTTCACAATTTTTCACAAGTCACCAATACTTCCAGAATAATGTCTCCATCTAATTATGCCACTGTCTGAAATCCTTCACTGATAGCTGTAGCATTCAGACTGTAGTCCCAAGTCCCTACCATGACATAAAAGATTCTCCACAATCTGATTACTTTTGCAGGATCATTTTTTAATGTCTTTTTTTTTTTTTGCCATTTTGAGGTTCTATACCATTTGCAAGTCTCTCAATACTCGATTTTTTTTCTTTTATATTCAGAGTTTTGCAAATGCTACTCCCATTTCTTGGAATTCTCTAGTTTTCAAACCCACAGGCATAAGCTTAGCCTCCAAATTCATACATCTCCTTATCTGTCTAACTACTAATTAAACTTCAGGATTTATCTCATATGTCACTTCCTCCAGGAAGACATCTTTGGTGGCCAGGTTCATTCCTTGTGGTTACCACAGCAACTTGCTCACCGCTTTGTAATGCTAATATGCTTTCTTCAAAAATTTTAAACTCCTTTAGGCTGAGTTGATTTCCTATTTATTTTAGAAATTTTAAGAATTCAAAACCTGTCCCATAATTGGCACTCCAAAAAAAGATTTTTATTTTATTTTATTTTAGGGTTGTTCCAAAAAAGATTTAAAAAAAAAAAAGATTTTATCTATTTATTTGACTGAGAGAGAGAGAGATCACAAGTTGGCAGAGAGGCAGGCAGAGAGAGAGGGGTAAGCAGGCTCCCCGCTGAGCAGAGAGCCCGATGTGGGGCTTGATCCCAGGACCC
Source organism: Martes martes (assembly GCF_963455335.1). Lineage (NCBI taxonomy): Eukaryota > Metazoa > Chordata > Mammalia > Carnivora > Mustelidae > Martes > Martes martes. The sequence goes on along the minus strand of NC_137896.1, from coordinate 136,731,450 downwards.
TGGGATCATGACCTGAGCCGAAGGCAGAGGATTAACCCACTGAGCTACCCAGGTGCCCCCAAAAAGATTTTTAAAATAAATATATTATTTCATACATAAATTCATTAAACATGTAATACTTATTGAGCAAATACATCAAATCTTTACATAAATGAATTTATTACAGACGTTTCATAAGCATACATATTTGCTTGAAGATTATGATGTAATTATTAAAAGTTACCTACTTTTCCCTCAGTGCAAAATCAAATAATGGGAGAAACAGACTTTTCTGCCTATTACACAGTGGCTTTTATTTATTTACCTGATCTTCCTGCCTTGGTTAGATAAAATACATAGAGTAGTTATTTTGAAATACTGGAGTACAGAGTAGGAAGACTGGGCACAAGGGACTGAATGTCAGAGAGAAATCCTATAGAAATTGCCCACATTTTCTATTGTTGTTGTTTTTTTTCCCCCTTGTTAGGGTTATAGACAATTTGCCTTATGTGGAATAGAAACAAACAGAGATCATCATCCAGGAGTTGACAGAAGTCTTGCTCAGCTGGGGAGAGAGTTTTATCCTGGGTCTGTCTCAGAGTGGAAAGTTGAGGTAGAGGGTCGAGAAAGAGCTAAGTGGAGCTCATTGTGATCTACAAGGATCAATGACTTCAAATCTCACTACATGCACGGTGAAACTCATTTAAAAAATAACGATAAAATTAACCTCAACATCTTGGGGCATAAAATTATAAACAAAGATATTTATGGCTTCTTGGTGCTAAGAAGTAAAGCTTGGATTTCAAGGGTTGTTATAATAAAGGCCCTCAATAAATGTTGCAGTCAATCAACCAAAGCCCAGGAAGGCCTATACTCCAGGGAGAAAGCAATAGCATAAGAGTTAGATCCATAGAAAAAGCCCAGTCATAGCAAATCTACAATTCTACATGTACTAAATCAATGTGTTCTGTGTGTTATTTGCCCATAAAGGGAACAATGTTTTCTTATCCTCTCCTTCCCTTTCCCCCCCCTCTCTCCTCCTCCTCCTCCTCCTTTTAGAAAAAATGACATCATTCAGTGCCTATACAGATTGTCACATATAGTATCTGAAAATCAGGAAATTAATTACTAGACTTATACAAAGGCAACACCAAATGACTGAAAACAAAGAGGAAAAAAAAACCAAGAAAATCAACAAAACAAAAACAGATCCATGGGTTCTTTAGGAAGAGACTTCAAAATAATATGATTGATATATTAAAAAGAAAACAAATGAAAAATGTTACCAGGGAGCTTGAATCTATTGTAAAGAGTCAAATGAAAATTCTAGAACTGAGAACTGCATGACAAAATAAACAAACATAAATATTAGCCAGAAAAAATGTCCAGATTGAAACATACAAGGGGAAAAGTAGATTTAAAATGCAACAGAAGACCCATGGGGTATGGTGAAAGTTGTAATTTATATGTAATCAAGTTCACAAAGGAAAGAAGGGAGATGAATAGGGAAGAAGCAATAGTTTATAAGCTGTTTATAAGCTGAAAAAAATGCATCATGCGACACGTTCAAAAAACCATAGGGGGGAAAAATGGAATGAATATATTTACATTTGAAAGGTAAAATAATTAAGCTAATAAAATACAAAAATATTTTCATGACATTGGAATAGGCACAATTTTTAAACAGAACACAAAAAGCACTAATAAGACAATTATTGAAATAATAGATTTCATTAAAATTAAAACCCTTTTTTTTTCATCAAAAGGTAACATAAGAAGAAGGAAAAAAACAGTAGAGAGAATAGAAGTTATGTGAAATGCAATTCCTCCACAAAGCTTTATCCAAATTATAAGAACATTAATATCAATCAGGAAATTATAGCCAAACTTGTAATAAAGAGTCAAAAAACTTAAATGGGCAAAAGTATACCTATATGAACAAAATGCATATGACAATATCACTTACATTGTTAATCATCAGGGAAAAGCAAAATAAAACTGTGAGATAATAATACATCTACCACCCACCAGTTAAATAAAGTAAAAATAAAGAAAAAAACAACAACAAAAGAAGGAAACAAAAAACACAAAGAAACAGGAAGTCTACCAATAGCAATGAGGGTCTGGAGCAATTAGCACATTTGTGCATGGCTCATGGTAGACTGTATTGGTACAACCATTTCAGAAAACATTTTCTGGTCTTTTTAAGCTGAACACATGCTTCCTCTGTAGTCCAGCCATTCATTTGGGCATATCTCTAACTACAATGCCTAAAAATGCGCAAATGAGCAATTTTTGAGAATGTTTATAGCAGTTTTATAACTGAAAAGAACCAAGGTACCTATCACCATCCAAATGTATATGTAAATTATGGTAGTTTTGTGAAATGGAAATAACAAACTTCTCCTGTAGGCAACAACATACGTGAATTTCACAGTAATAAATTTGAAAGAGCAAACCCAGCCATGAAGGAACATATGGGATATGATTTCATTCATATAAAACTAAAGAACAAGTATAATTAATCAGTGGTGATAAAATTTGACTAATAGTTACCTTGGGGAAGGGATTTGGGCTGAAAAGAAGCTTCTGGATTGCTTAATAGAATCTCTAAGTTTCAGTGGTTGATTGACAGGTATATGCAATCATAAATGATCATCAAATTGTATTCTTAAGCTGTTTAGACTTCACTGCATGTGTGTTATAGTTAAGAAAGAAGTGGAAATATATGTGTATATGTGTATAATGCCTTAAAGGTCTAGGAGACGATCATCTGGGGTTGGAAACTAATCAGCCTGCATGAAGTCCTTCTTCCTTTATGCCCTGATGACACAACCAGAGTGTCTCCCAGTCCCAGGGACACCACTGTTGAGTTTCATGGTCCTTGATAGCCCAGTGCTCACAGATGCTCAGCCTTTGGCAGGGCCGACATGTGAGACAATCCCTCTCTGCTATCCTGGATAAAGTTCACAGTGACCGAGGTGGTTGCCTGGGAGAAATGGGGGCTGAAGGCTTTAGTGTGGTCCCATTGAGAATGAGTAGGAAAGGCAGTAGGAAAACTAAATTCTAGAGTAGACTTTTCTCTCATTTGTTTTCGAAAGTGGACTAATACAAAGGAAAATGTGAATGTTTCCCTCTCTCTTTCTGCCTATGGGACATTCTTGTGCAAGAACAGGGCATCTGTTCAATGAGACAGACTCTTCTAGGACTCATTTATCTTCCTTCCACCTCGGGACACATTAGGATTGATATTTTTTCCTTTTAGTATTTTATTTGGTGGCATTTTCCTCTTATTAACTAATGTTTTATCAGTGCATTATTAACTCACTTTTAAATATGTCTTGAAATATTTGCTGCTTTATTTACAACCCAATTATTTGGATATATACACAGCTCTGATGTCATGAAAGATACTGGTATAATAGAATGAGGTATATAGTCATTCATTTTACAAGCACATATTCAGAAATGTGTTAAATTGGTTTACTAAAAAACACTTCTGCTATTAAAAAAAAAAGGAAAACTAAATTGATACAATTAAGCAATAAAAGAAGAGCTCATCCATGGCAGTTAACCCTAATGCTTATTAGCTGCTAAGAAATGCCCTGCCCTTGGGCCTTAATTACTAGGTGAAAAATGTAAAGTAATTATTATGGTGTAGAGTAAAAAAACTAAAACTGTTCCACTTCCATTTTCTAGGGATGTGCTGTTATTAACCTATTGATTTCATACCACTTAAAAGTGATAGTATTATGTTATTATATCTTTCCTTGGAAGTCACTGAAACTATATTGAAAAGCATATGTACTTACATGACAAGATTTTATTTATTTATTTTAGAGAGAGAGAGGAAGAGTAAGAGCCAGCAGGAGGAGGGATGGACAAAGGGAGAGGGAGGGAGAGAATCTCAAGCAGACTCCACACTGAGCACAGAGCCTGATGTGGGGCTCGATCTCACCACCCTGAGATCATGACCTGAACTGAAATCAGAAGTGGGTGCTTAACCAACTGAGCCACACAGACACCCTTGGAATACGTCTTAAAGTCACTTTTGGATTAAAAAGTGGTTAATACAAACAGAATCATATTTTTTGTCTTATTTTTCTTAATTATAATACTTATAATCTTGTGTCTTATAACTTTTTCTTGCTGTTCATGGAAAATATAGAAAATCATAGAGAAGGAAACAAAAAACACTTGAAACACACACTGTTAATACTTTATTGAGTTTTCTTCTGACTGTGCATTTGTTTAACATATAAGGAGTCAAAACTTAGAAATGTCTTAATCCATTTTTTCACTTACCTTTATACAGTAGATATTTTCTTATACCATTAAAATAATTTCCAAATTTCCTTTGAATGACTTGTAGTCTATAAGACAGGAGGAAGACAAGTCAGTTTCTTAACAGAGAACACTTAGAACTTTCAGTTTTTCCAGGCTGAAAATACTTAAAAGCTATATGTTTGAGGGATTGAGTTAATAGTCATTTACTTTGTTTGGTAACACGTTTTGAGGTTTTTGTGTTTCCATTCTCTCTTGTCTATCTGTTACAGAGACCACACAGGGATGCAGTCTTCAGGTCCACATTTTAAATGTTTTAAATTAAATGTTTTAATCATTTATTCTTTAGTGTAAAACCTTATTTTGTTTCCAATGATATTGCTATCTCTGCTTTTTAGACAATTTACATTCATACATGTGCCATTGGCATTTTCCCATTTTTTGACATAGTTGGACTTTTTTACCCAATTAGATTTTCCTATAGAGTGTTTCATTTGAAGTAATTCCAGTATTTTAACATTGAACTTTAATCCTATGCTCAAATTGGTAAATCGCAGGTTATGTATGAAATAAGACTTTAAAAACTGGCAAAGTGTTTCCATATTATTTGTACGAAGATGAAACATCATGCCAGGTGCATGGGAAGGGCTTCTCCGAGCTGTATACAGGATTTGGAGGGGCCACCAAAAATTTGTTTGTAAGATGGAGGTACATTGTATGTCTCTGAAATGTGTGCATGTGTGCGTGCTGGGAAGTGAGGAGTCTACATACACATGTTTCCAGGTGGGATTAAGCACTCAAAGAGTTATTTTAAGGAAAATGAGACCATGTGCTTGTTACATTTGCTAGTCACAAAACTGAATTAATTTTTGCCTTGCTCTATACTGTATATCAATCAATCAATCAATCAATCAGAAAATCATATATGGTGACTTGGCTCTGGGTGTGGTGCATATTGGAGATGCCTGTGAGTGACTCGTGCCCCCAGTCCTCATAAGAATGGAGCTGAACTTGTTCATTTGAGTCACGATTGTGTCCTTGTCATTGCGTCCTTGTCCTCTGCCCCCTTTCAGGCCCAAAGCACCAGTCATGGGGCAAGGGTAGTTGACCTACCAAGTTGATAATGTTGAACTTCCTTTAATTTCCCATAAATGTAGCTCTGTGTTAATATCCGCACATGTAGGAAGCTTTGGCGGGCCTTCCCTCAGTTATGATTCTACTATCAATATGCCACCCCCACACGGTAGATAGTATTACATGTCAAGGAGGTCATGGCCCTTCACCCTGAACCACACGGTGAGCAGGGACTCTGGATGAGGTAGGTATAGACGAATGAGGCCCCCCTCTGTGTGGGTACTAGCTTAGCACGACTTCACACAATGAAGCACTCCTTTCACAGAACAAAGCTGAAGATGGATTCCAATTACACACTGTTAGTCACTCAGAGCTTATCCTAGATGTGTGTTTCCTTCGAGCTGAGCCTGCCTCCCAGGGCAGAAGTGAAAGAGATCTTCCTCTTCTTTTTCTGAGCATCCAGAGAAGCCAGAAGCTGGACCCACGGTGGGCACCAGAGCCACAACTGGGGTTCCGCTCAAATACCACTCCCTCTTCTCACCAGCTGCACAGGGGCTTCTGATGAAGGAGAAGAGCACGACTTTGATGACTATGTGCATGCAACCAAGAGCTTCCACTTTTCCGACATGATTCAAACTCTCAGGGATGAAGGGCACCCATCAGATGGGAAGCATGTTCCATGATATACAACCAACTCCTCTCAGCATCTTGGGAGAGGCAGCCATTGAACTGTGAGTCACACCAATATCCACAATTTCATGTGTTTCACATTAATATTTTACTCCCACTTTACAGAACAGAGACAAAGAAGTAAAGTAATGCTAAGTAAGGTTGGAACACTATCTTCAAAGCCTGTGTTGTTGCCCACTGTCTACCTGTGAACACTCATAGAGCAACTGTAATGTGTCAAGTGATTGTTTTCTATTGTTACATTTATTCCTCACCCTAATCCTAAAAAGTAGACATTCTTCTTTCAGTTGTAAACACAAGGAAAGCAGCTCAGGGCATTAGGTAACGATGATATTTTGAAAATAGAAATTCCTGTCTTGGATGTTCTGCTTCTCAATTTCATTATCATGCCTGGTTTTGGTCTTTGAAGATCAGATACTCACTGTTGGCATTCTTTTCATTTTCCTCATAGCACTTTTAACATTTACATGATAATTTAATTTACATGAACCCACCATCACTCACTCCTGTATGATGGCCCTGGTAGGATGTCTGATACACAGTCAGTGGAGAGTAAATATTTATTCAACGAATGGTGAGTGTGTGAGCAAATGCACATTTAACAGTCAGAGCTCATGTCATGGCCACAACTTGGCCCTTTGATGGAAACCTAAATAGTATTCATGCTCGAAATGTACTTTAGAATTCTTGTGGATCTTTTTGTGAGCCTTTTAATTATAAACAGCTGTCATCAAGGAAAGGACAGTTTACAGGGAAAGTTTGTTTCATGAGAAAGAATAGAGACCTTTTCTATGAGAGGCACATTTTACAGTGTGAAAGGCGGTTTCCTCCCTGCCCTTTGGACTTTCTGCCTGTGAAGTACTAACTAAACTCTGGTGATCCATTCTAGAAAAACCAAATGAATGTGAAACACTCCTCTTTAAAGTATTATTTCTGTATTCCATTAGAAAGAAAAGTATATTGTTTATTTTTAAGCTTTAGACAAAAATATATACACATGTGGACAAACTCTATAATTATGTTATTAAATTCCTCTTTGCTTTGTCTATTTGATTTTTCCAGACTGAGAGTGGTGTCATAATATCTGACATTACTTTTGGGTTTCCATCAGCATTTTCCTGAACTTCCTCCCAAAACAAAATTTGCTTTAAGTATTTCTAAGTAATATTCAACAGAATATAAATGTTCATAGGAGTTTTTTTGATGATACTGTTCATTGACTAAAATGATTTTGTTTTAATCATTTATTCTTTTGCATAAAACCTTATTTTGTTTTCAGTGATATTGCTGTCTCTGATTGTTAGACAATTTACATTCATACAATGTGTCCATTTGCATTTTCCCAATTTTCTTGACATAGTTGGACTTTTTTTACCCAATTAGATTTTTCTATAGAGTGTTCTGTTTGAAATAATTTCAACATTTTAACATTGGACTTCCTTTTAGATGTTGTTCTCTCTCTCTTTTTTTTCACTTCATTAATTTTTAAATCTTTTATTAACATATAATGTATTATTAGCCACAGGGGTACAGGTCTGTGAGTTGCCAGGTTTACACACTTCACAGCACTCACCATAGCACATACCTTCCCCAATGTCCATAACCCAATCACTATCTCCCTATCCCTCTCCCCCCAGCAACCCTCAGTTTGTTTTGTGAGATTGAGTCTCTTATGGTTTGTCTCCCTCCCAATCCCATTTTGTTTCATTTTTTTCCTTCCCTACTCCCCAAACCCCCCATTTTGCCTCTCAAATTCTTCATTTCAGGGAGATCATATGATAATTGTCTTTCTCTGATTGACTTATTTCACTCAGCATAACACGCTCTAGTTCCATCCACATCATTGCAAATGGCAAGGTATGTTGGAGAGGATGTAGAGAAAGGGGAACCTTCTTACACTGTTGGTGGGAAAGCAAGTTGGTGCAACCACTTTAGAAAACAGTGTGGAGATTCCTTAAGAAATTAAAAATAGAGTTTCTCTATGACCCTACAATTGCACTACTGGGTATTTACCCCAAAGATACAGATGTAGTGAAAAGAAGGGCCATCTGTACCCCAATGTTTATAGCAGCAATGGCCACGGTCGCCAAACTGTGGAAAGAACCAAGATGACCTTCAATGGACGAATGGATAAGGAAGATATGGTCCATATACACTATGGAGTATTACGCCTCCATCAGAAAGGATGAATACCCAACTTTTTGTAGCAACATGGACAGGACTGGAAGAGATGATGCTGAGTGAAATAAGTCAAGCAGAGAGAGTCAATTATCGTATGGTTTCACTTATTTGTGGAGCATAAGAAATAACCCAGAGGATATGGGGAGATGGAGAGGAGAAGGGAGTTGGGGGAAATTGGAGGGGGAGATGAACCATGAGAGACTATGGACTCTGAAAAACAATCTGAGGGTTTTGAAGGGGTGGGGGGTGGGAAGTTGGGTCAGCCTGGTGGTGGGTATTATGGAGGGCACATATTGCATGGATCACTGGGTGTGGTGCATAAACAATGAATTCTGGTACACTGAAAAGAAATTTAAAAAATAAAAAAAAATTATATTAAAAAAAAAAGAAATGGGCAGAGGACATGAACAGATATTTCTGCAAAGAAGACATCCAGATGGCCAACAGACACTTGAAAAAGTGCTCCACATCACTCAGCATCAGGGAAATACAAATCAAAACCACAATGAGATACCACCTCACACCAGTCAGAATGGCTAAAATTACCCAGTCAGGAAACGACAGATGCTGGCGAGGATGTGGAGAAAGGGGAACCCTCCTACACTGTTGGTGGGAATGCAAGCTGGTGCAACCGCTCTGCGAAACAGTATGGAGGTTCCTCAAAAAGTTGAAAATAGAGCTACCCTACAACCCAGTAATCGCACTACTGGGTATTTATTCCAAAGATACAAATGCAGTGATCGGAAGGGACATGTGCACCTGAATGTTTATAGCAGTAATGTCCACAATAGCCAAACTATGGAAAGAACCTAGATGTCCATCAACAGATGAATGGATAAAGGAGATGTGATGTGAGATATATATATATATATATATATATATATATATATATATATATATATTCTATGCAGCCATCAAAAGAAATGAAATCTTGCCATTTGCAATGATGTGGATGGAACTAGAGAGTATTATGTTGTTCTCTTTTAGCCAAATACATGGATAATTTTGCTTTCAAAAATTCCCTTTGTAAGTATATACTAGATTGTGTATATTTTTTACTCTGATAATTTGAAGGCTATAAATCTTCTTTTCAAAAATCTGTAGTACTTTGCCTCAGTTACCATTCTTTGGTTATGAGTGACAGGAACGTCACTGAGCTTGAAGCTCATGAATGAACTTAGGTATATGGGGACTTCACTGGCCCAGATGTCCACACAGAAACAACCATCTTGCTAGAAGTTCTCCCAGACACTGCGGGTGATACCAGGATTCTTCCCCAGTATGTCTCATCTCTGTATCTCTCAGCATGTGGACTCCATCCTCCCAGGGTGGCTTCTTCCATGCATCAGGAGTGTGGCCATCCATGTGCACACCTGTTTCACCACAGGAGGAAGGCTGTTAACCTGTTGCTTCTCTTCTCTCTTCCAATTAAAAAAAAAAAGCCCAGGGGATGATTTTTATTTGGCTCAATTAGGTCATATATCCATTCCTTGAAAAAAAATAACTGAAGTAGGTGGTGGGGTATGGCGAGTTTGCTCAGGAATTTTTTCCTGGTCTTTTGTAACTAATTTATTGTTTTCCTATTTTATTTAACTTATTAAGTGTGCTACTATTTGCATTATCCTTTATTTAGTTCTTTATAAAAGGCTTTTGTGAATCCTTATAACTCCATTTTCAGTGATATTTTCCTCTGTGACTTCACTTCTAGTATTTAGTAGTTGACTGGAGTACATAGTCAATATGCTTACTGGGAAAATTATCTGTTTTTTAGTCCTTTCTGGATGATGGTGGTCCGTGTGAGTTTTTTTCTTCAAAACTCAGTAGCTATGGTTAACTTATTTTCTGTGTTCTTGTTTTTTTCCTTAATAGGTAAACTTTTGGATTCATGTTGCTCTTCAGAAGTATACTCCAAAAGAGTGCTGTGGAGGGGTCTAGAAATACCCATGTGATCTCCTGTCATTGTTGAGAAAGGCCGTGAGGCTCCGTGTATGGCAGCCAGCTCTCCCTCAGCCCTCCTTGTCTAGATTATGCATCCACATTAGATAACATCAATGACTGTTGCTAGAATGCAGTACACACATACACCGACACCCCCCACCTTCTCTGTAACACTGAGGAGACTTCCCCATGAATAGAGCAGAGCATCAACTATTCAGGTCTTTCAGTTTGATCTATACCAGAGGATCTCAGAGACAAAGCCTCCCAAATTTTTGTCAGCCGGGGCCCCTGGGTGGCTCAGTGGGTTAAAGCCTCTGCTTTCAGCTCAGGTTGTGATTCTAGAGTCCTGGGATCAAGCCCCACGTTGGGCTCTCTGCTCACCAGGGAGCCTGCTTCCTCCTCTCACTCTGCCTGTCTCTCTGCCTACTTGTGATCTCTGTCTGTCAAATAAATAAAAATAAAATCTTTAAAAAAAAGTTTTGTCAGCCAGTGGCAGATCTCAGTGTGTTCTTCCTTCACTGGTTTGGCTCCTGAGATGTGGGCGTTTAGAAGCTTGCTCTCACTCCAGAGTTTTCGGGCCACCTTGAGGCTATGGTACAAGCCTTGTGTCAGGCTGGGAAGAAGGAATGCATCAACAGGAATGGGTGTGTCATGTCAAGCTCTCTTCCCATCTTTGCTTTTTCTCTTGCTACCTTCTTTTCTTCCCCGTTCTGGAGTAGACTTCCTGTTTCCCTGTAATGCTTCAGACTTGAAAGAGGTGGTGGCCACAATTCATGGGCTGCCCCAAAATGAAGCATACATTTGGGACCAAAGGCTGTATTATAGGCAATGGAGGGACTTTGGCTTTTGCGTGGTGTGAGGTGGTAAAGCACTGGAGAGTTTCGGAAACAGGAGGGAAGTGATCTGACTTGTGCTTTGTGAGGATTCCTCTAGCTGCTTTCCCAAGTGGTGACAGAAGGGAAGCAAGGGCAGGAGGAAGGGGTACAATTAGATATTTCAGTGTTCCAAGGAGAGATGATGGTGTTTTGCACCAGAATATGGGGAGGGTCCAATAACCAATGAAGAACAGTTGGATTATGGATGGATTTGAAAGGTAGAGCCAAAAATATTTGCTCATGTGTTGGCTACGAAGTGAGTTCTCAATGTGAGCAGTTGTTAGAATAGACAGGCTGAGATGAGAAATTCAAACAGGGGAAGGAGTTTAAAGGGAAGGATCAAAAGGGCTGGTTATTTATTTAAAAAAAATTTTTTTTTAACTTTCTAGAGAAGGGGAAGAGGATCTGAAAAAATATGTAACTATCATCCGCTGAATACCTATAGGTAGACCGGGTGCCGTGTTTTTCTGCGTAAGTCATTACGTTCTCATAAAAAACATGAGCAAGACACTGTAACTCCAAATTCACAATACACTCAGATACAGTCGTGGTTTCCAATGAGAGAGGGTGATTTAATTCCCTCGTATGTAACCACGTGTTGTCTGCTGCACTTTTCCTGCTACCCATGTGAGTTCAAAACGTAAGAGCAGCAACAATTCTCTACAATTCCTTTAGTCAATGAATCTTTCCATGAGATTTCTTCAAACTGATCACGTTTGCATTATTGATTTAAATTGAGTGCATTTCTTTTTAAAACAAAAAGAAATGGGGCCGGCATTAGTGTGAATCTGGCTGATAAGCCTGAGAAGCAATCAATGGCAAAGGTCAAGGGTCTCTGTGTTTGCCAGCAAGGTCAATGATGCAGTAAGACCACTGGAGCAGTGTCCACAGTGGGGAAGTCAAATATTTATTAACATTGAAGTAAAGATGGAGCTGATTACACATTGGTCAATAGGGCTCTGGAAACCTCATTGCAATAAAACACAATCAATGCCATCCATCAGCAGAGTCTTCTATTTATTAAATTTTTCTCATGAGGTGCTCAATTTGTCTTATTGCTTTCCCGTAGTGAGTGCCAAAGACAGGCTATTAGGCGCTCATCTCTAGCTATTTATAAGAGGCAACCAGAAGCTGTCTTTTTCTTCTTTCAAAATAATTTTATAACACAAAATTAATAAATAATCAGTGTTGTGTATCTTGAAAATTCAAAATATATGGAGAACTTTAGTTTTATTCACCCATGTTCCCATCATGATGAGATAATATCTGTTATTTTGTGATAGCCCTTTCCAGTCTTTGTTTTCTATAGACTTTTAAAATTTTATAACTGAATTTCAACTGTTTACCACATGAGATTTTAACTTAATTTTGTAACATCATGACTTCCCTTAAGTATTACAGCTGCTTATGAATATTATCTTAAATGGTTACATTTGATTCCAATGCATAGGCATGTCATTATTTTTAGTTGTTTTATTTTTAGATAATATTAATTTTTTCCCTCTTTCAACCATTGTAAACTAAGCTGCAATACTTTTTCCTAATTGGTATGTACATGTCATTTATGAAGTTATTTTGGTTTAGAAAACACAGAGAGTTCTATATATTATCTATAAGCTGTAGACTCCAAAATGTATATTTTTAACCTAAACCTCTTCCCTGAGTTCTAGATTCTCATGTGTAATTGCTTACCATCTCCACTTGGAATCTACTAGGTATGTCTAATGGGATCCCTACTGGGATCCCTAATGGGATGCCTCAAATAATATGTTCAAGTCAGAGCATCCTATGCTCCCACCTCATACCTTCATCTCTAAGTCTTTCCTGTAAGTAAATTGTCCCATCAATCATCCTTCTAGTTTTTCATCCAAAATTCTGGGTGCCATGTATTTTAATCAACTCAATTTATTCAGCAAACATTCAGTCACAGAATATTTTTAAGTAGAAGGATTATTAGAAAATGTTCAATTATGTGTTACAATTATGTAACCTAATTATATTGAATTAGAGCTAATGCCACCCATTCCTGAACCAGCGAGAGAGATGAGGTGATTTGATAAAGAAACATGGCAGCATAGTCCCAGGCTCAGAACCTTCTGAGAACAAAGCCTGGAAGCAAAGAATGTGGGCATTGTTCACATCTTGCATGGCATCTGATCCCAAATATATGCTCTATCCTTCATTTCTTTTGTGACAGAGAAGCTACTTCCTTGGACTTCCACAATGGGTTCACCTTTCTGCTCTGAAGCTTTCCCAGTGGCTTCCTGGGCACTAAGAATAAAATAAAAATAAAGTAAAACACAAAGTCCTTCTCATGGCCTATAAGATCCTCCAGAACGGCGGTCTTTCCCTGGCATTGTCTTATTCCCTCTCCCCCTCACTCACCATGTTTCACTACAGTGGACCCACTCTTGTTTTTGGAAAAGATCCAGAGTGAAGGCCTTCCGTCTTGAGGTTCTTTATTCCATCTCTACCTTGTCTTCTTGCTGGTGGTTTAGCCCAGATCCTTCCAACCTTCAGTCTCGGCAAGTGCATGGACCGAGAACTCCTGCTGGGGTTCTCTGCCAGGTGGGGCAGATGGGCATGCACTTATTTTGTTCTGAGCTGAAACTCTGTGCAGGTTAGTCTAGGGGAGCAAGTGACAATTTTCAAGGCAGGGAAAGAGCACAACCCAGTCTGAAACAAATGCTTACCTTCCTGGTCAGCAACTCACATGAGCATGTCCACAGGATGGAAACTACTTTCAGGAGCGACATGGAGAGTCCATGACTTTAACCCCATGAGTAAGGACCTTGAGCCAACGTGGAGACTGATCTCAATCTAAACATGGGGATCAGTCTTCATCAGCTTAAAGACAAAGCTGGTAACAGATGTGACAGTTTTATCCATCACTCACCTGGATGTGAAAGTAGGACAGGCCTCCCAGACGAGGTGTGTACTTGGAAAATTAATTCAAATTATTTTAGATTGAAATCCCATTTTGGAAATAATAGTGCCAATTCTTGAGTCCCTGGAAATTACCAAAGTATTTCTGTTAATAACTTATAAGACAAAAACAGCTTTTGAAAGTGAGGGAACCATGCAGAAATCAAATCAGAAAGGTGTTATGCTAACCATCCTTAGTTCACTGATTGCTGCTTTTTCCTGGTAAGTGCTGAGGTGGAATTTCAGTCCTTTGTCCTTGTTGGTGGGGGTCCTCCTCTGAACTCAGAGGCTTCAGTGTGAGATCATAGACGCCTTGATTTTTAATCTGGCTCTGGAAGGAGGACGCCTCGTGGACTAAGGCAAAAACATCACCATTTGAAGTAATTTTCTCTTTCTGATTCTCCTCCAGGAAGCGACATGAAATGTTCCTCTGCTCTCGGGTGATCTTGCACTGAAAGCAGCACCGTGACAACAGCAGGCTGCCCATAACCTGAGCTGACCTGGCCACAGTCAGGGGCAGCCCACTTGAGGACCACCAGGGAAGACCCTCTGCCTGGAGCCATCCCACTTCATCTGGATTCTTGGAGTCCTCTGTGACGAGACTTTGAGTGACGATCTCTTTGGCTACCCATGCCGCTTTCTTCGCCATTTTGAAGTGTGAATTATTTATCCACATTCTAGGTTGGTGGGGTGAGTTTTTTCAGAATATTTTTACCTCATTTATACAAAGAGAAACATTAAATTCCAAACTCAGGTTTTTCAAGAGAGAATTAAATAAGATTATCTACATAAAGTACTTAGAGTCCCTGACACAATTGTAAACATTTAATAAATACTAGTGATCACCCACTGGCATAGTAAATAATTGATGACTAAATACCACTATACATCTGCTATCCTGTAAATTTTAATCTGAAGTATTGTAGATGTACAGAAGTACAGAGTGATATAATGGACGCAAGTTTAACACAGGCCATGTTGCTTCAGATCACGCTTTAGAGAAATAAAATGACGCAGATACAAATAAAAGACTCCTTGGTGCCATTTCCGGCCTTCCTGAAACAGTAAATGGAAATTTAGTGGACGTTTTAACACACATTTGTGTATTTCAGCGTCAAATGTCTGTCTTTGCAAAAGATATATAAGCTTGCTCTGTGTTTAACTTTTTATATAAATGGTACCACACTAGCTTTTTTGGTGCTGCACTCTTTTTTGCTCAATAAATTTTTAGATTCTTCAAGTTTATACACATAGCTATGGAGTATTTAACTGTAGCAGAGTAGGTGATTATATGGACATAGTATAATTAATAATGGGTACATTTGTTGAGACCATATAATCCTTTTTTAAGTGTTTTTCATGTATGTCTTTGTTCATGTGAGGAGATTTTTCTCTAGGGAATGTGTTTGAAATGGATAATCTTAGTCAAAGGCTATGCACGTTTTCAAATTTACTAGATACTGATAACTTTGCTCAGCAAGTGGTTGTCATTTCCTTCCCTCTTCATTGTGTCGATGTGGTCTATGTTGCTGTGGGTAGCAATGGATCATTCATTTTCATGTTGTGTAGAATTCCATCTAACTACACTACAAAGGATATATCCATGCTACCATTAATAACATATTTGATTTATTTTCAGTTTTGTTGCTATTATAGGTAATTCTTTTATCAATGCTGTTGGATGACTTATGGTTTATATGCATATATTTCTATATTTACCTTGGGTGTATACACCTAGGAGTGGAAATATTGTATCAGAGAGTGTGTGTATTTTTATCTCTCATCAATATTTCTAGCTTTCCAAATAATTTCAATCCAATTAAATTCAACTATTTTATTTTTAATGCTATAATTTCTACTTCTCATAATTTATTTTATTGAACACATTAATCAGTTATTTTAAAGCCACATCTGCAAATTCCAGAATCTGGTTCTTCTTTTTTTTTTTTTTTTTAAGATTTTATTTATTTATTTGACAGACAGAGATCACAAGTAGGCAGAGAGGCAGGCAGAGAGACAGGAGAAAGCAGGCTCTCCATGGAGCGGAGAGCCCGATGTGGGGCTCGATCCCAGGACCCTGAGATCATGACCTGAGCCGAAGGCAGAGGCTTAACCTACTGAGCCACTCAGGTGCCCCCAGAATCTGGTTCTTCTGCATGCCTGTTTTTTATTATCTTTTGTCTTATATCTTGGCATGCTGGCAATTTGGGATTGAATACTAGACTCTGCTATGATATTATCTATTTTCAAAGTAGGTTCACTTTGTCTCTGTCAGGGAATCAAAGGAGAAGCAGATTCTATACCTGATCAGGAACCAAAATTGTCATAGACCAGATTTCAGATTTTATTAGATCTGGTCTCAACTGGAAGATGATAATGTGTATCATGGTCCGTGATCTTTGGTAGACAATTCCAATGTTTGACTCTCTAGAACTACAAAATGGCTAAATGTTGGGGTGCCTGGGTGGCTCAGTTGGTTAAGTGGCTGCCTTCAGCTCAGGTCGTGATCTCAGGGTCCTGGGATTGAGCCCCATATCCGGCTCCCTGCTCATGGAGAGCCTGCTTCTCCCTCTCCCTCTGCCCGCTGTTCTGCCTACTTGTGCATTCTCTGTATCCCTCTGTCAAATATGTAAAGAAATAAATCCTTAAAAAATAGCTAAATGTTCTGCTCTGTATCTTTGCCTATTGGGTGTCACAACATATTTGAGTTGCTTTGGTTCTTAAGGTCTTGAGAATGGTTGAGTCAATGTCTTAAGGAGGAAAAAAACCAAATAAACAAGTATATAATTTCACATTCAAGTCTCCTTATTTAATTTTTTCCTGGAACATTTTCCCTTCATACTCTGACTGCCCTAGTAGCTATGATATCCAGTTTTTGTCTCTTTAGCGCTGTGAATCTATTCATCTCTCAGGTTAATTTTCTCTAAACGTCTCAGTTCGTTGTTAGCACTCAGGAAATGCCAAACAGGGAAAATGATGAGCTTCCCACCATGTGTTTTTGTTCTCTCTGGAGAGATTTTTTTGTCCTTTTATTTTATGTCTATATCCTGTAATTTAAAAATTTATTTAAACTTTATATTATTATTAAATTTAAATTTTATATTAAATAAAAATATTTTACAATTTTGTTTTAAAATTTACTTTTAAAATCCTTAAACTTTAATGAGAAATTGTAGTGCATTTATATATATTGGAATTACTGATATATTTGGATATTTTTCTGTGCTCTGATTTTAAACTTTTTATTGTCATTTTCTTTTATCAATATTTTTGTATTTTGAATTGAATATGTATTTTTTTTTACTTTTCTCATTACATTTTGTGGTGTTAGTGGTTTAAGTGTCATACTTTTTTCTTTTAGTGGTACCCTTGAAATATGCCATGTGTACTTAACATTAAAAAAAAATCTAAAATTTATTAATATGTTAATTTACAGGCTAGCAACAATAGAATTTTCTCCTGACTTTTGTACTAATGTTAATTTTGTTATTGGTAGGTTAATAATCTATTTAAAAAACTCACATATCATATAACATTATAACTAATATTTCATTCAAAGCATTTCTTTGGCCACCATTCTTTTTATATCTCAGACTTTCCCTAATGTACATCCTTTAGAAATTCTTTTAGGGGAGGTCTGTTGAAGGGTAAATACAATCAGTTTTTATTTATCTGGAAATGATTCTATTTCATCTTGATTCTTGGAAGAGAGTTTTGCCATGTGCCTTTATCCAGATAGGCTAGGTTGTGCTTTGAGATCAAGCTGCCCTCAAATCTGTGTGACTTAGAAACACAAAGGTTTGCTTTCTACTTCTGTGTCATGTCCATGTGGTTTAGCAGGGGGGCTCTAACTTGGCAAGGGCACTCAGGGAAAGGGCACTCAGGGACCAGCCTAAAGGAGCAATCTCCACCTTTAGAATGTCAACAGCTGTGCCAAATGTAAAGATAAATGTAGCAAAATGTACAACAGCTCCTAATGCTTCTGCTCATAGCTGACTGGCCCAAACAAGTAACATGTTCATACTTAAATTCAGTAGTTCTGGATGCCCAGCCCTGTCATGTGTCCCAAAGGACAGACAGCTGGAATTCCCCCCCACCCCCACCCAGGAATTATCTCAATGACAGTCTGGATTTACCATATCTCTTCAGCTTCTCTTGCATTCAGCCATTTTTTTTTATCTTCTGGATTTAGAATCCATGGTATTTTTTTTTAATTGTGCCAGAATATCCAAATCTTGGGGCATTCTATCTCTTTAGCAACAGAGGATTTATTTGGTAGCTAACTTAGAGTTTGTTTACCTGTAATCAGAAGCTTGTGTCATGAAAATATTGTAGGGTTAGCCTGTGGTTCCTTACTGGAAAAGGGGGAGGGTGGGTTTATACTATGATTTTACTCCACAGTAATGTATTAATGTTGATTTGAACCTTAACTGCTCGCTTGTGCTTGTTCACAAAGACCATAAAGCTGAATATTCATGCTCCCCAGAGAAGTTTCACTGAATGATTCAATCACCACCATCTAAACTTGGGGCAATTTTCATTCCTTATGTACTGGTGATAATTTTAATGTGCCAATCATCATAGTCTGATTCATCAAAACAGATTCTTTGGTTTTGCCAAGCAGCATGACTGTTTTAATCTTTATCAATCTAATTTGATTAAAATAAAGTACTATGTCCCAACCTATTTTTATTTCTCAGTCTGAACTCGTTCTGGTGTTATCTGTAGCTTCCTTGTAAATTCTCAAACACAAATAACATAAATCCATCATCAGATTTAATGACAATGTGTATATATGACAATTTTATTTGCACAAAATGTAACCCTTTAATTTGAAAAACACTAGAATCTCATGATATATACACACACACACACACACACACACACACACACACACACACACACATATATATTCACTCATACATTCTTCATGAGTTGTTTCTTTATTGAATTTTAGTCTTTTACTGTTGTATATGACTTATCATTAAGTTACGTTTCCCCCTAAAGCCTTGACATTCGTGCTGGAACACTTTGTAATTTCAATGAAAATACCGGAATGAGTAATAATGAATTTTCTATAGTCTAGAGTTACTGTTTTTCTCTTTGCTGCTTATCTAAGAAAATTTCAATCTTCCTTCACTGCAATTTGGAGAAGACCTCTCTCTGGCAGTTGTGGAGTTACAGAAAATATATTGAGCTAGAGCTCAAAAGAGCAGAGTGATTGTAAAGCTCTGTTTGTGGAATCCGCAAAGGTCACTGGGGATGTAGCTCATAAAAGGATCTGATGAGTGGAGCTTACACCCTCAAATTTTCAACTAGAAGTCTTTTATTGATTTCACACACAGTTTAGTGATTCAGTCTCAGGAATAATTCTCAATTTTTTTGCATCTATTTGAAATATTTTTTCTTTATTCATCCCTCTAATAGTTGATTCTACAGAACAAAAAACATTATCCATACATTGGACTGACTGAACAGTCTCAGCATGCTGAGGTTTGTTAAATAACACCTATCATATGGCTGTGGCTTAAAGATAAAGGAGGTATAATTTGAAGTGGTGATCCATGTAAAATGTCAGTGTGGAGCTCCAGTCACACCTGGAGGGCAAGGCTACTGGATAGAGGACAAACTTTAGATACTGAGTACTGCCCTGCATCTCTATCTACCACAAGAAGGCATCATTATGGTTTATGATGTGGTTTAATGAGTTCCAATGTCTGGCTTGGTTTCCATTTGCACACACTACTCTTCCTTCCTATTCTTAGTAAGAATGGAGTGAGAGTATCCATCAGAAACTCACCTTTAAAAAAATATTTTTTATTAACATTTAATGTATTATTAACCCCAGGGGCACAGGTCTGTGTATCATCAGTCTTACACACTTCACAGGACTCACCAGAGCACATACCCTCCCCCAAAGTCCATCACTCAGCCAACCTCTCCACATCCCTCCACCTCCCAGCAACCCTCAGTTTGTTTTGTGAGACTAAGAGTCTCTTATGGCAGAAACCTACTTTTAAGGAATCCCTTAGTATCCTAGTTACCTCATGGGGACATGCTTGCCAGGGACTCCATATATGTGCCTTCAGCTAAAGACTCTCCTTGCTACTGGCTTGGGTTCTTAGGTCCTTTTCTCATTGCTTCTCTTGAAGGTTCTAGCCTGATGCTCATGCAGTGGCTCTTCCATAATACACAAGGCAGACCTTTGTGATTTTATCTTGTCCCCCGCCTTTTTCATTCATGTTCTTATTGAGTCATACACAGTGATTTATGTTCTGGTTTATTGAAACGATAGGTCAGATGTCTGCCACAAGAATGTCTGTCTAGTGGCTGGCCATAAAAACTCCAGCTGAAGACCACTCCCAACAAAGGTGACCAGTTTTGCCATTCTCACCCCCCATATAGTATAGTATTTCAGGACAGCCCGCTGAACCTTCCTTCTCAGATGTTTATCTTCTTGGGAGTGAGGTAAGATGCTTTCTTTTCTTAGCTTCATCACAGAGTCTCAACACAAGGTGAGGGGCGGACTTCTTTTGAACGCTACAGTCAGACCAAGTACTGCCATCTTCCAGCAAAGATCACTCTTTGTTGATCAGGAGAAACTCCTTCCTTATCCTGCATCTTGGCCTTTATATTTTTTTATTGTATCAGATGTTTCAACGTCAAGAATAATGGTCTTCCCCTAAGGGTTTTTAGGGAAGTTTGCCTCTTGGCAGTGGCTCCAGTGCAGATGGTGGGTTGGAAAAGTTCCTACTGGATTTTTAAGATTATAAAGCAAATTCAGTTTCAGTGAGTGAATTCCATTAAAAAAATGGCAAAATAAATAACTTGGTGAGGTTATTTGCAACTCTAATAGATTTGAGACACGTAGATTCCTTTGATGCATTAACATGTACCAGGAATTTCAGCCAAATGTCTGGCTTGAGCATGAGTCCAACACTTGATCTGGAGTCCCGCATTCTCCTTTTATTTCTCCATGACAATCTATAAGAGAGGTTCAAACTGGTGTCATGGTGTTAGATAAAAACGTGTTTAAAATTCTGATATTGCTGAAGATTGGTCTTGATTCTGGGCAAATGATTTGCCCTTGGCATGCTTAATTTTGCATTTCTACAGCAAGCGATAATAACAGGATTACTGAGAGAGTTAACTATGATAAAGCATGTGTAATGTAGTGGTTGGCAAAATATAAATCTGTGATAATTATTAATTATCGATTTAAAATAAATCCCTCAAGGTCTCCCCAAACCTGTGTCATTCTCCACTATATTTAGTCTTGCCATAACTAACAAAGCATTATTTAGAAGGTAAACATGGTTTTCCATATTCATATGGAGCCCCACAACATCATCACTTGATTGTTGTGAAGACGTTTAGCAAAACTGTTGCTTAAAGAGAAATTCCCAGTACGTATCTCCTCCTCACTTTAAATTAAAGACATGTTTGTGATGAATATTGTTCTTGAACACTTCCGTTTAAATTTTCTCTAGTTTGTACCATCCATAATAAAAGCTCTAGGCTGTTGAGTATTAAGAGAAAAACTGTGTGAAGTTTTATAAACTTCAAATTTCCAATTTCATTAAGTGTGTTTGGCATATTGGAGAGGTGGATAATTTACTGTAAAATATTAAAATGTTAAATGTAATGACCTGCACAAAAAGTTGGCTGAATCCTTGGAACAGTAGTTAATTAATTCAGGGTATATTGTCAACTCCGCAGAAGGCTTCAGACAGTTAAAGTAACAGAAGTTAACTTGCTATGATGAAAAAGGTTCTTCTGCATATCAAAGGAATTAAGGCTGATTAGATTAGCATTTGCAAGGGTTATCCAAATTTGATATAATTTCTATAAATCAACATCATAAAGCTGGAAAGAAAAAGAATAAAAAATAGGTATAATAACATATAAAGCAAAGATTTATCACTTTTCTAGTTTGTGCTATCTTTTGAAAGTAACACATTGTGTATCTTCATTTTCTTTCCAAATACACAAAATGCTGATATTTTATAAATGTAGGAGCAAAGTCATATTTTCTCTGTATATTATATTTTTAATCAAAATTCCATACTTAATGTCCTTAGAGATATGGTTAACATTCTTACCAGCACTTTTTATGGGATGAAGTGCTTGGATTAGTACAGATTTGGGTCTACACCCACTTGCACAGGTGGTGTGGAATGAGGTCAATAAAATTATTTTAAAAACAGAAGTTAGGAAAATATAAATCAAGGAGTAGAATCTTTAATTACAAAGGACTATTTTTCGCATACCAGTAACCCCCCAGTTTCACCAAATTTAATAAGGAAGATATTATCTAGAACTGCTGGACCCATGAGAAGACCGGGAGCACATCACAGCCTGAGGACAAACCTGGCTCGCCACCTGTTTTTGCACATAAAGATTTATTGGAATGCAATAATGCCTGTTCATTTAGGCATAGCGCATGGCTGTTTTCATACTTGATGGCAGAGGCAAGTGCTTGCAGCAAACTGTATGACCTGAAAAGCCTAGAATATTTATTAATTGATGCTGAACAGAAAAACCCTCATTCTGGCTCACCAGACCACTCTGAGTGATTGGAACAGATCATCAATACTGAAGCAGCCACCCAAGTTCTACCTGATAATCTCTCCTTCATTCCTAAGCATGAATGTCTGACAGGTGGTCTGTGTCATTCCTACGCACAGAGAATCAGGGCCTCCTTGGTGTCACAGTAACACCGTCACCTGACTTCCCAGTAAAGTAAGATATTGTGTTTGCATCTGTTTTCCTTATGCTTCCTTAAAGCATAATTCACGTTTTTGTCTCCTAGGATCAAACACACAGACAAACATTTGTCTATCTTTAGCAGTAAGCCTGAAAACAGACGTTGCCCCATAGATTTCTGGTTTACAAAATGGAAGAAAGAGGGAAGGAAGGAGGAAGGAAACAAGGGAGGGAGAGAGAGAGGAAGGGTGGAAGAAACAAGAGGTTGGAGGTAAATGAGTGAAATAACTTACTGACACAGACTAGAGAACATTATTCCAATAGAATGAGCCACAGTCCTGTTACAGGGCATTAGTGTTCGAGGTAGGGTGCACACAGTTACATATTGAGGGAAACATCAAGAAATATACGTACATAAGAAAAAGACATACCTAGAGTACCTACAGGATATGATGCATACTGATGGAGAGCAAAACATAGTTCTAAGGTATGGTGGGGCATGGGATATATCCATATCCCATGCGGGATGCATATATATTATCAACCTGTTTAGTTATTATTACAATTTTATTTTATTATTTTATTTTTTTAGAGAGAGCATATGGTGCTCGTGGGCAGAGGGAGGAGCAGAGGAGAAGGAGAGAGAGAATCTCCAGCAGGTTCTGCACCACGTGGAGCCCAAGGCGGGGCTCAAACTCACCACCCTGAGATCAGGACTGGAGCCGAAATCAAGAATCAGGCGCTCAACCGACTAAGCCACTCAGTTTTATCTTAAGATATTATGGTGCTCTAATACGATGAGGTTGGTATTATACGGCAGGAACAATCAATGTCAGCAGGATCAGGTTCTTGATTTCTCCTGCTACCTCGCTCCCGCCAATTTCCTATATTTAACAAATTCTACTCTTAATTGAACTTGGATGGTAGAACAAACTTCCAGACTTCCCCAAAAATCTAGTTCTGTGGTTGTTTTACCAGCAAATTTTAAGCTTCGATTCTGTCCTACGAGTGACGAAGTATGACAAACACAAACCGCTGAACTTGACAGTTTGAGGTGGGAATACAATGTCTTCCTCTCATTCTCCATTAAAAAAACAGATTTTATTTATTCGTTTGGAAGAGAGAGCACAAACTGGGGGAGGGGTAGAGGGACAAGCAGACTCACAGCTGAGCACAGAGCCCACAGGGGGCTTGACATGGGGCTCCACATGGGGCTCAATCCAGGACCCTGGGATCATGACCTGAGCAGAAGGCAGATGCTTCACCGACTGAGCCCCCCAGACACCCCAGGGGCACTGCAATTTCATTGCCGCAAACTCACAGATGGAGTGTTCAGGACCGCTTGCTGTGGTGTTGTCTGCATAGTCCCAAGCAGACAGAAGGTCATTGTCACGACTGTTGTCTCTTACATGTTTTATTTCTAATATTTTTTCATGGGTCTGATCTGAACTTTCACTAGAGAAGAATTTGCTCATAAAACTTGGACCAATAAATGTGTCAACGGAGCACTTTAATTGATTTTATTGGTAGGGATATTATGTTTTGATTTCCTCATTTTCTACATTACTTTCTTCTTTTGTGTGTATGTGCATAGATGTAATTTTGTTTAGATCAGAGAAGACTAATTACAGATGGTGTTATAATATGATTTTGGAGTAGTTCTTTCTCATGGAATTTATAGGTTACAAAGCACCAAATGGACAATTGGCTTTGCGTTCATCACAAGATATGATAAATTTCCAAGTGAAGATTTTTATTGAAGAGTTCAGGACCTGAATTTAATTTAATAACTGAAGAGTAATTATAGCTCTTAAAAATAATTTTGTTTCGGGATGCCTGGGCGGCTCAGTGGGTTAAGCCTCCGCCTTCGGCTCAGGTCATGATCCCAGGGTCCTGAGGTCGAGCCCCACATTGGGCTCCTTGCTCAGTGGGGAGTCTGCTTCTCTCTGCCTCTGCCTGCCTCTCTGCCTGCTTGTGTTCTCTCTCTCTGACAAATAAATAAAAAAAAATATTAAAAAAAATTGTTTCCAGGGCCCCTGCCTGGGTCAGTTGGAAGAGTATGCAACTTTTGATCACTCTTGATCTTGGGGTCATGAGTTTGAGCCCCATGTTGGGTGCGGAGATTACTTAAATAAATATAAACTTAAAATAAAATAAAATAAACTTAAAATAAATTACATATTAAAAACTTTTATTTCTATTATGAATGCTAGTACTCAAGCAATCTTATAAAGACATGAGTTTATCTCTATTATTACACTTTGTGGTAATTTTTAAAATTCATAAACATTTACTGGTTCAAAAGAGATATAATGATTTTACTAAATTTTATATACTAATATGCTCTTATTATACATATGAACCCACCAATCTACTTTCATATTTTGGTATTTATCTGAAAATTTTCAGTGATTATTTTCTATCAGAAAATTGGCAGCATTGACTGCAATGAATAAATATTCTAAAACATCACTCCTCAATAACATCTATATAAAGAACATATAAATATATATATAGATATATATATAGATATAGATATTTTAATGTATAAGGCAAACCAGGAGTTTTCACTCTAGATACATCTAAATTTCCTGTTGAAACTTTCACCTGCTCGTCTTTAAATTTACACGCATTATGCCTTACTCTTTGGGGTAAGCCGTTCTCAGTTCTGACAGGTGCTTGGAGTCGTATAACCAGCACCACCGCCCCCGGAATGTTCTCGTGCCATCCCTTGGTCTCCAGCTTTTCCCGCAGCCCAACAGCTGTCAGCTCTGACGGTTTACACCAGCTACCGCTGTTTTCCCAGAACGTCATGTCGTTGCAGTCGTAGGTGGTTCAGCCATTTGAGCTCGTCTTCCTCCACTCAGCGTGACACCCTGAGAGCCACCCACGTCTCCGTGTGTTTCAGCAGTTTGCCCCACAACGGGCCACGGGTCAATGTGCAACTGTGGCTTCCCTACCCACGGGATGGAGGGCCATCAGGTTGTCCCCAGTTCTTGGACATGGGGACTGCAGCTGCTGTAAACACCCACGTGGAGACCGTCACACAAGAGTTCTCGCTCGTCTCTGATTCGTCTTTTCTGCTTTTTAACAGCGTCTTCATAGAGCAAATTTTAAAATTGTGATGATATGCAAGTCATCATTTTTTTAAGAGTTGTGCTTTTGATGTTGTCTCTTAGAACTCCCTGCCTGATCCAATGATGCAAATATATTCTCACATTTCTTCTGTAATTTGACACTTTATATGAATTTCTATAGTTTAACATTTTGTATTATTAGGCTTGTGATATATTTTGAGCTTATTTTTGCCCTTTAGATTGCCTTCACACTTTTGTCTAAAATCAACTAAAGGCAAACGTGGAGCTATTTCTGGGCTTTTTGTCCACACCAGGCCAGACTTCTGACCCCTCTGGTCACTACATCCACAGTGCTGTGTCCTGTGGTAATGAAAACTAAGAAAAGAAGCGGACAAGAACAGACCAAAAGTTGTGTGAGACCTTTCCAGAGAAAAATTGTCAAAACCACTGTTATCAAGATTAAGAATTTTCACCAAATCCATATAGTCTGATGATATGCCAATCAAAATAGGAGTATATTATTTTTAGAGCTTGAAAAGAGCATTTTAATATTTATGTGGGAGGGTAGAGTGTGAAGACTAGCCACCTTGATTTGAGAGTGAAAAGGGATAGTTCACGTTCACTTTGTTCATGAGAGTATAAATTGAGGAAAGATGTCTAGAAATTCCAAATCTAAGCATTTAGCCTACCAAAAAACTAAGTTTGCAAATTAGCATCCTACTAACACATATATATACCAATGCATAAAAATAATTCCTTATAGATTTTAAGACAATTATATATATTATATTGTATTATATTGTGTTATATTACATATTATTACATAGAATATAATCAGTTCATATAATATATAACATGTTATTTTAAGATAATATATTTTAAGCCAAAATATTATTTAAGATAATTATTTAAAACAATATATATGCAATTGTTTATACAGTTGACCCTTGACCAACACAGGTTGGAACTCCCTGAGTCCATTTATAATGTGGATTTTTTTCAATAAATACATTGGGAAATTTTTTGCAGATTTGTAAAATTTGAAAAAACTCACAGACAAATCACTTAGGTTACTGAAAAAATTAGAAAGTTGGGTGTTATTGTACAAATACTGTATATAATACATATACCATACAAAAGTATGTGCTACTGATGATTTATGATGTCAGTAAGGCTTCTAGTCAGCAGTGGGCTATGAGTCATCAGTGTTTGGGGAGGCCAACAGTTATACACAGACGTTTGACTATGGGGAGTGTTGGTGCCTCGAACCCCATTCTGTATGTATGTATGTGTGTATTGTGCTCTTTCCTACTTGATACATTGCAGGAGTTAGCTAGCATTCCCACAAAGCGAGATATCATCCGTCATCGCCCATTAACTGGCTTGGTATCATAGCCACAGTGTATTTTTTGTGAAAAAGGGAGTGAAAATATTATGTACATTATAAGGCAAAAGTGGATTTTTTTTTTTTTGATAAGGTGAGGAAATTTAACCTATTGATAGTCCCCTGGGACAGATCTCTGTGTATATTTGAGAAAAAATGGTTTAGAGTGGTGTGGAGCTAGTAGGGGCATACTCATGCAGCAGGTGCTGGTCTTCAAAAGAGGGCAGAGATTATGAACATCAGCATTAATTCATCAAGACGGGTTTGGACATATCGATGATGGGGCGTCAGCTCAGGAAGAGCCAAGCAAATTGTTGTGCACAACAGGATAGGTATGTGAGCGACATCTGGGAAGAAGAGGTTGGATATCGGGGAAGGAAGTAGGGAGAAGAAAATGTAGGTAGCTCTGTGATCAGGGTTGATATCATATTTGCTGGAGAAAATAAATAGTAATGGGGATTTTTATGTTTTTTTTTTTTATTGTGGGATGTGCGATATAAACAATAGCATTCATCTGCCTAGCGAAATCTGCAGTAAGTTTTGCGTAGCTCACCACGAATGAGAGTGTATGTTGCCAGAGCATGAATGAGAGAATGTGCTGGATTATGTGTCCAGGACAGACACAGCCACGGAGACGCTGAAGTGAGAGGAACGGAGACCAGTGATGTGTCTGTACCTGCGCGGAAAGTCAAGACGGACAAGCGCCAGAGCTCTCCACGCAAGGCACCAAAGGGTTTACTGTCGTTTGCTGCTTTCTGTTTCTTCTTTTCATGTCATGTATAATGTAATCTTTCATAATGGGCTGCTCGCTCGGAAATAGATTGTTTTCATTAGAAGAGTAGTGCTCATCCGGTGGCTTATTTGCTGCTCACTCAGACTTTCGTCCATACTGACTGGATGTGGATCACATGCCAGGCGTTGTGTTTCTTGACTTTAAAATTTTACTCACTCAAAACTCCCGTCAGCCTGGCCAGGGTTTCCTTCAACTCCACACGAATCCTAGGTGCTCCTTGCACAGCCCTCTGTCCTTCCTTTCTCCTGGAGCAGATGTCACCCTGCATCGCAGCACAAAGGTGTCCCCACCTCCTCCCGCTCCCTGGCCCCGCATCCTTCAGAAAAGGTGGCCGCACCGGTCCCATCCTGTCTGCCGTCTGCATCGCAGAGGCCCCAGGTGATACTGCTGGTGACAAACAGCTTCTAAGTCTGACCGTTCGACACACATCTTGCCCGCATCCCGACTGTCAGGTCATGAAACGTCGTTCAGTGACTCAGTCCTGCCCGACACTTGAGCCAGAAAATACTGCTCAGAAGGAATCAAGTGAGTAGCATCTTGATGGCAACCGAAACCAGTCTGGGACTCGGAGCATCTATCTGCGCTGGTAGCTTTTGCTTTTGCTTCTGTTTGCTCCCCTGCTCCCAGCGTGACATCCTAACTAGCATCTCACAGAATCTCAAGGAACCTTAGAACCCTGGAGCACCATGGCCTGCACCTGTCAGTCACCTTCTCAAGTCTTCCATTAAAATTTTGAATAAACCACATGACCAAATATATTAATAAATATCCCATATATACCACTC
Source organism: Martes martes (assembly GCF_963455335.1). Lineage (NCBI taxonomy): Eukaryota > Metazoa > Chordata > Mammalia > Carnivora > Mustelidae > Martes > Martes martes. The sequence continues at coordinate 136,702,759 of NC_137896.1, read as the reverse complement.
TAATTTGGTGAATGTCTATCCAAGATTTTATGATGTAACAGAAAAAAAATGGGTACTTACTCTTACTCATGCAGTACTAGCAACAAATGTCCCTCTCAAATAATATTTATCCTTAGAAAGTGCTGGAAGAAAGAGATAAAAGTGTTAATAAGAGCTGCTCAAGGGTGGTACACTGATCTAGAATGCTTAAAAGAAATTGAATAAATTTTATGTATCTGGCATGCATCTTAGTCAGAGACCAGTCAAGAGAGAGAGAATGCACCAGTTATTTAAACAGAAGCATTTGGTATACGGAACTGTTAACTGGATATTTCAGAATTGGAGTAGCAAAAAGAAAGCACAAAGACATTACAGAATAGCAATTGGACAAAGCAGGTGCTACCCTCAGAGGTCAGGGAACAAAGGAAGGAGATTATAATTTTTAAAACACGGATGCTTGCAGAGGGTTTGGGGGTTCTACGTGGCTAGAGCTGAGCTGGGCGTAGACAGAGCTGCATGCTTAGTGTTAAGTCCTTCTGGGGCTCAGAGGGATCACAGAGCTGCCATCTTGACTTCAGATTATGGAGTCATTGCTGGTGTACCTGCAGGGGGGTGCAGAAATGGGCAGGAGCCATCCTTTAACCCTCCCGGCATCATGCCATCTCCCTCTGGGGCTCACTTTTGGCTGCACCAAGGATATAGTCAGAGGCCCAAGAGGAAACGTGGTTGTCTGAGATGAGCCCCAAACCCCAAAAGGAGAAGCATGGGTTGAAGCTTAGGACAATGACATAATACTTGGAAGAAAATATGTCACTTCAATGGAAAGAAAGAACACTCCCCCATTTTATTAAAGTCAACCGTCCATTTAGTGCTGAGATGGGAGTCTACACACAGTAGAAGATCATCAATGGATGTCCAAGTTTGCTGGCCACTAACAAGCTAATTGGAATAAGCAAAATATGTTATAAAATCTCCTCACACAATGCCTAACTTATTAAAAAAAAAAAACCCTCAATAGACCTTCATGGAGTAGGAAATCTTGGGAAATCATCATGAGATATAAAGTTTGAGGACTTGGTTTCCAGAAGTTGAGAAAGAGAGTCGAATTCGGTAATAGCTTCTACATTTTCGGAGCTCCGATATTTTCTGTTTAAGCAGAGGCAGTTCGATCCTTGGGTGACGGATCCTGGTGTTCCTGATTTGACCCGTGTATCAATGAGTGAATTATTACATACAAGATAACAATCACTGGATTTGCTCAGTGGCATCCATCAGGGTCCAGGCAGGAATTGGATTCCCTGGGATCGTTCTGATGACTAGAATTTATTGAAGGGGAGCAAGCCTGGGTCTGAGAACCCAGAGGTGAGCTACTGTGGAAGCCGCTGTCATCCCCTGGGGACAAAAAAGCAAGCAGATAATCTGAAGACGAGGTGCTCTTTGGAAAGCGACAGTGTGGATGACATTGCCATTGCTGTCACTCCAACGAGACCACCAGCAGTAGGAAGGAGAAATCCTGGCGCTTCCTCCAGGCTAGGCATATTCTGCTGGTGGGCTGACCCTCATACTGGACGTCAGCCAATGGTGGGTGGCCTGGCTTATGTGGAACGAAGCAGTAGCCTTTCTGTGTAAAGGTCAAGGCAAGCATGACCAGAGATTAATTTAGAGCGAGGATGATCAGCAAAACAGTTCCAAATGGCTTTCCAGCCCACTGTTATAGCCCAACTGTGAATGAGTAGATTTCTGTGTATAGGTTATGACTCGTTTACAGGATAAGAGCTAGTTTGGATGACTGAGAGATTTTATGTTCTGCCAATGTGAGGATCTGTCCAGATCTCACATAACTTTTTTAAAAGAAGTATCTTATTGTATTCCCTATGATAAAAATTATCTATTCATTTTCATTGAACTGCAAAGTGCCTATCATAAATTTTATACATTTCCTGTAAACACAAATCACCATCTCCCATAATGGGGAGCCTAAAACAGGATCTTTGGTGAGTCTGCCAACGGTGAGTGTTTTAATTGCCAGACAGTGAACAAGACGAATTATGGCAAATACAAGCAAAAGTAATAGAAACAAAATGCTAATACACATCTTTTCCTGGTGTTTTGTGCAGAATATTATTTAGAAATGTGTTTGAGAGACCCTTACTACAGCTAGATTGCCTCAGTTTGAGAAGGTCTTTTTAAGATAAATTTTTATTTATCAGCTGCAATTGTGACATCCCTTAGTGTGTTTATTAAACTATTTCCAAGTCTCTGTCTTCTAGGAACAGGTGAAAGTGGCAATTTCCTTGTGCTTTACTTTGGCCAATAAAATGTGAACGGTGGTGTCACATTCATTCCTGGGGGGCACCTGAAGACTTTCCCCCGCTGCCACGGGGAGCGGCAAGTCTGCAAGGACGGGCCACTGCGCCGGCTCAGGTCGTGAACGAGAAGAATGCAGGGGGTCGAAGGGGTTGTGTTGTTGGAAGCCGCCACGATGTGAGTTTGTTTTCCTGCAGGGTCATTTCGCTTGTGCTGCTTGGTTCACAACAAAAGCAGCTCACACAAAGTCTGGCGTCAATGAAGGATGTGGCAGCAATGACGGTAGCTGCATGGCTTGAGAATATGGCTCCCACCTCCAGTCCTTCCAGTGGCTACATATTTTATAGAAAAAAAATGCCTGAGGCATGAGAGACTCTTGGTAATGGAGGCTAATGTGTGTGTGGCACGTGTGTGTTGGTGTGGTGTGCGGGGGAAAGCCGCCCTCTGCATTGACCCCATCACACAGCAACTTGGTTGATGGGCAACCAGTGGGCTCCCGGATTCATGCAAAGGCTGAGTTTGGTAAACACTACCTGGGTGGGGTGGGGGGGACGCCTGGGTGGCTCAGTTGTTGGGGTGTCTGCCTTCTGCTTAGGTCATGATCCCAGCATCCCAGGATCAAGCCCTGTGTCAGGCTCCCTGCTCAGTGGGGAGTCTGCTTCTCCCTCTCCTTCTGCCCCTCCTCCCGATAATGCGCTCTCTCTCTCTCTGTGTGTCTCTCAAATAAAGAAATAAAATCTTAAAAAAAAATAACATTACCTGGGAGGGGAGAGAAGATCATTTTGATTCCTTATAAGGTAAATATTATCTGTAACTTTTAAAGTTAACCTGAAGAGCTTTAAATTTCCATAATTTTAGATTGCTAAACAATCCAAAACAAAGCCTTTGGTGAGAAGAGGAAGATACATGTCAATAGGTGATACGGTTAAAAGAGGGTGTGTCGTCAATGACATTTATCTGAATGAAGGAAAGCCAGGGATGGAAATTATTTACCCACGTCCCTCTCCCTTTACGCCTTTCACCAGAATTCCAGAGCTTTCCCTGGAACTGGTTCCTCCGCTGGTGAGGGCCACTCTCCAGTCTGTGACGGGGTCTGGCCTTTTGGTTACGGGTCAATGGAGAGCAGACGGAACCGCATACATCGGAATTAGGTCTATAAAGAGGAGAGGACGAGGTCTCACGGTCTTTTCTGCATTCCCGCTGGTTTAGAAGCAAAGTGAAGAAACAGAACATAACAAAACATAACGGGAGTTAAGCTGGGATACTCAGTAAATCTAAAAACAGAGCAAGATAAACTACGGAGTTTATGTCGGAGTAATTCCGAGTCTCTTTCTTCTATAGAGGCTTACATTGTTTCCAGATTCGACTCATCACAGCAAACACTGTAAGAAAACCAGTTCATGCCTGTTATTGGCCGTGGCCACTGTTGATTTTATTATTATTATCCTGATATCACTATTAGTAAACTTCAGGCATAGAGGGTGAGTTAATCATTCTCCTCAGTTCATGGCCCTTCATCATTATTGATCTCCTTGTTTTATTTCCTACCTTGCTGTTTGTGATGTCGGGGCTATTTATTTCCTGTCTCTGTGCGTCCATATTCTCCTCTGTAAAATGAAGGTAATAATAACTCCGATCTCTTAGTGCTGTTCTGAGGATTAAAAAAGTTAATTTGGGCAAAGCACTGTATCCAGTATATAGTCATTGCTGAGTATCATTTTTATTGGCTATTACTACTTGTTTCTTTGTGTCCTCACTCCGCAGTCCCATCTCCCGCGTTCCCGTGGGCGGTCTGTTTAATATGGTCATGCATATCCTTCTGTTCATCGCTATTCTTGCAAAGTTTGCGTTATTGCTTCGTACACACTGGTTTCAATTTATGTAAATGTTGTTGCAATATGGAAACCAGCAGTAAAGTTGAAAGATTCAGTCCCATCATTGTGAGTACGTTGGTCTGTTTTTCTGGAACTGGTGTGTGACTGGTGTATGTGTGCGTGTGTGGTGTGTGGGCACTAGGTGTCTCCCACCTGCTCCCCCGGTCCGCACCACCACAGACAGGATTGTGCTGATGCGAGAGGGTCCGTCTTGGAGCTGAGACTGGGGTGGAACGATGTCCGCGAGGGGCCTGTTCCAGGAAGGTGCTGGGCTTCTTCACAACCTGACCCAGTGCCGGGTCGCTGCCCATCAGAATGGCTCTGCAGATGTTCCCACCTGGACAGGATTGCGCCCATGTCCCCTTCTGCCGCACGCCTTTGCGTTTCCCAGCTGCTGAGCTCCTGACACTGGTTCTGCTTCCTCTTAGGAAGGAGAAAGCCCTAGAAGAACATCCCTGCCTCACAATGAGAAAAAGCCATGTTAGTCACAGAACCCGAGCACTTTTTTCGAACCCTTCCCAAAACTGAGGTCACAAGGCAAACAAAGGCACCAATTCTAAAGCGCGTCTAGGTTTCTGAGGAGAAACGGGACACACTACCTGTGTCTTCCATACAAGGCTGCCGAGAGAGAGGTAGCCCCAGCGTCGTGCACGCGTGGGGGAGCTGTGGGAACGTTTCTCTGCTTGTTATTATATTATTGGGGCTCAGTTCCAAGTCTGCCCTCTGTCCTTACTCTGTGAGAATGGATCTGGAGCCCGTGAATATTGTCCTTCACACCCGGGCACACCACAGAGCTCTGTCATACAGGACGATGAAGGGGCCTTTCAGAAGAAGGGGTTTTCTCCTCCAGGACCGGTGTGCTCTCTGGCAAGGCTGCTGCAGCACCTTCCCCAGGACTTTGCTCCTGGAGCCAAGGCCCAGCCAAGGCCCAGGGGGCCGTGCTGGTGGCTGACAGGGTCCTCCGGCACCCCACCTGTCACTTTCCAGGAGGCTCCTGTGCTCTCCTCCTCCCCATGGATGTCTTTTCCAGGAATCCAGGATAAAGAAAATACAAAAACGTCTTATAAGTCAGAAAAACTAAATCAAAAAGAAAAAAAGCCTAAAATCGAAACCATGTTTATAATTCTGTAATGAAAACACTGTCATATAAATTGTGACACAGTGCCCGCTTGCACATCCTGGGGATATAGTCTTATGAAGAATAGGCAATTTCATGCTGTAGGATTTTTGTTAGAAGGAATATTGCTGCGAGATTTCAAAGTCATATCTATATATATAATTGTAAATAACAATTATATAATCATAAATATATAAAAATTTATAGTATATTATAATGACATATCATATATAATTATAATTATAATAATGTTTTATACATAATATATGCCATATAATTATAAATACATTATATAATTATAGTATAATTGTAAATACATACTTATAAATATATCAGTGTTTTAGGAGCGATGATTTTTTAGCGTAAGACATAGCAGGGGCAGGTATGTGGGGAACAGTCTCTGACATGAAATTTGCATTGGGAAGAATGGTCTCAGTTGATAAGTGTTTTTTTTTTTTTTTTTCTAGCTGTATCTACTCCACAGGCCTGTGAGCAGTGACCCCTCCACGGCAGGGCGCAAGTGCCCAGATCTTAGATTCTAACTCTCATTCCTCACAAACAGGCATTAAGCCTCCTCAGAGAAATGGCTGATTCTGGCTCCAGGGCAGGGAACATACAAAGTACTTTTGAGACACCCTTTATGTGCCAGGGAGCATAGACATCTTAAAGATTAAGGCAGTCATGTCAAAGGGATACCAGAACCATTTGTAAGAGGCTTTCACTGCAAATTCAGTGGGGCAGTTTGAACATCAAAAATAGTTAATTGTAGGCTTTTCCCATGAGCAAGTAAAAACCCAAGAATTTGCTGAGAAACTCAGAAAAGCAAAGCCGAACTAACAGAAAGCAAAGAAGCAACAATTTCTGTTTACAGCAGAATGCCATCGAAAAAAATGCAAAAGTCCTGATAGATGGGAAACAATTGATTCAAGCAAAAATCATCAATGAAAATGTTTGCAAAATTTGGGGGAAGGATGACGCAGTGTCAAAGCAGTTCCTCACAAATTCCTTAGAAACCACCACCACCACCACCAACAACAACCACCACCACCAACACCACCACCACAACCACGCCACAACCACAACCAGATGCAGTCCTCCAGCGGAGAGATGACTGCAAAAGGGAGCATGGCTGGTTGGGAGGAGGCAGTCTGTCACACATCCCCCCACCCCCAAGCCGGGGCATGAGAAGATGTGCCACCTCAGCTTGGAGAGATGTTTGCCCTGCCCAGCATGTTTCACCTGCAGCTAATGGACTTCTGGGCTGGGGTTGGCAAACTTTCCCTGGGAAAGGGCAGAAGATAAGTACCTGTGGGCCATGTGCTCTCTCTCACAACTACTCAGTTCTGTCAACACAAAAGCAGCCTTAGACAATGTGGAAGCAACTGGTATGATTGTGTTTCAATAAAATTTTATTCACAAAAACAGGTCGGGGATCAGACCGGGCCCTTGGCCATAGTGTGCTGTTGACTCCTGTCCTAGACTTAACTTCCAGTTGAAAGAGGCCACAGGGGATTGAAGAACAAGTAGAATGACACCAGAAGGAAACATCCAGGGAGCACTGAGGTCTGAGGCTTTCTGCAGGATCACCGACCATATTTACAGACAATATGATTCAAATCGAACAAATGAACGCAAGAGAGAGGTCTATTTCATAATAAAAGAGATTGAAGGGGTACGGAGGCAGCTCAGTGAGTTGGGCGTCTGCCTTTGGCTTGGGTCATGATCCCGGAGTCCCAGGATTGAGTCCTGGGGTGGGCTCCCTACTCAGCAGATAGCCTGCTTCTTCCTCTGCCCCTCACCCTTTGACTCTCTCTCTTGCATTAAGTAAATAAAATCTAAAAAAAAAAAAAAAAAAAAAAGAGAGATTAAAGAGGCATAACAACTGAATCCAATGCATAAATCTTAATTGAATTTCCATTCAAAAGAAAAAAAAACCAAAAATAATTAAGAAGTATAGAAGGCATTTCTGTCAAAATTAGAGAATGTACATAAAGATTAGATATTCTATGATGTTACTGAAGTTTGTTACTGTTATTGTTGTTACTTTTTTTTTTTAAGATTTTATTTATTTGACAGAGAGAGTGAGAGAGCTCAAGCAGGGAAGCAGGACAGGGAGAGGGAGACGCAGGCTCCCCGCTGACCAACAAGTCTGATGCGGGGCTTGATCCCAGGACCCTGGGATCATGACCTGAGCTGAATGCAGACGCTTCACCATCCGAGCCCCCGAGGCACCTGTTATTATTGTTATTCTTATTATATATGAAGTATTATATGCTTCTGTGAGAAAATGTCTTTGTTCATAGGAGGAACACACCAAATTTTAGGAGAACGAAGTATCCTGATGTCTACCACTTACTTTAAATGGTTCAGGAGAAAATATATGTGTATGAGTATGTACATTTGACTAAATGTAGACCATTTTTTTAATATATACATTTAAGGTATAAATATAGACTGGCCATTTTCCATCTACTTCTTGTGTATTTTAAATTTTTCAAAGTAAAATCTTAGGAAAAACACATACAGGGAAAAATAAATCACTTTTATCCTATTATTCCAGAGTCTTCTTTATCATTTTTTTCCCAGAGAGCTCAGCACATCCTCAAGCAGTGGGATCCAGGCTGGTCTCCCCGGTACTTGGTACAGTGCTTATACAAGTACTCCCAACCGCATGTCCCTTAAGAGACTGTTTTTTACCAAGAAAATATACTTTTAGAGGCTTACAGAAGCCAAAGAAATGGAAATCTATATCCTCTTAATATGCCGCATTATCAGGGAAATGTGTGAATGTTTTTGCTGGGGAGGGAAAGAAGAGAGGATTAAACATCTCAGAAGCCGGTCGGAAGTGTCAGGCCTAACAGACAAAGCCAGTCAGAAATGAAGCATTTGCTTTTCTTAATCACCAAAATATGCTGCTGGAAATCTTTGAACCTAACCTGAATCCCAGCCATTTCATGAAAGCTCTCTGATTCTCTCATGACCCATTAAAGAAAGGGGCAGTGTCCCTGCCCCACTAATTTTGATTTTGCACAGAGAAGCAGAAGGATGGAATTTTCCTTTCTTTCTCTGTCTTCTTCTCCACCTCCTCCTCCTCCTTTAGTCCTTGTCCATGCTAATCCAGCATGGAATTCCAGAGATAGGCAGGCATGATCTTTTTTCTAGATAAGACATACCTTCTAGGAAAAATCATGGAGAAAAGGAAGAAAATGAATATGGGCTAGTTGCCTGCTGCATGTAAGAAGGTGTGCTGGAAACAAAGGTTTCTTTCTTGTCATTCCTTCCCATGGCAGTCCTAGAAGCATGCAGGGTCCGCTGCCTCCCCCTCCCCAGGGGCCCATCATTCTGCTTTCTTGTTCTTCCCACCTTCATTTTGGACCCATCACTAGAGCGTCCTCGGCCCTCTGCCCTGCCACAGGTATGTGGGAGCCCGCCCCTCTCAAAAGGAGCAGACAATAGAGGAGCACAGGGCCATCGCCAGTCCCAGGGGCTGGACTGGTTCCCTGGGTGAGCTTGGTGGTTAATCCTCCTTGTGGTTTTCTCACCTATAAAGGGGGGGTCTGCTCCAAGGGGAGGATGAGGGCTAATCCTGTCTCTGAAGCAGTATTCCTTTTCTACCTGCATGCAGACAGCAGGAGACAGTGGGGTGCCACATAACTGCACACCCCATCCCAGGCCCAGCTCTGCTTTCATTAATGACATAGTGCTGGACCAATTACTCAGATTCTGGGAGCTCCAACAACCTACCCTCCGTGGGTTCGGTCTCACAATCACACTGTTCGGTGTGGAATCGCAAGATGTGACCTGAGCGTTGGTTAATCTGTGCACATCTTTGTTCTGTAAGTGTGCACGGAGATTCGTGCCAGGAAAATAAAGGGAGATTTCATGACATCTTTCTCCTTTTTTCAGCAAGGGAGACAGCATAACAAAGATGAACTATCCTTCCCTTCCCTCTTTAGAAAGAAAGATCTTGATTTATTAAAATTGGAAAAATGAGAGCTGAATGCTTCTTAGATTAGAATAATCTGAACTGTATGTGATTGTCTCCCATGTACGGGTTCCTCTGTCAGATAGTTAATAGGGAGTGTATAATTAGATAGTGTAGTGTCTCCCCAAAGTGATGGTGCCATCATTCTCTCTCTCTCCTTCATGTGATCAGATATATAGAATATAAAATATATATTGACCTCAGATGTACATTCTAATTTCCATACATATGTATTATGCACTACTGTATCTATCATTCTCTCCCAAGTGTCTAGTCTATGTATATAGTTAACATTCTTATTTCATACGTGCATTCAAATATACCCGTGTGTGCTCACATCTATGAAATTTACAATACGAAAATCAGAAAGTGTATATAGAGCAAATTTAGACAAATTCTGCAGCACAGTCTCTGGATGAATAGGGATTCCACCTCCGTGATTTCTGGTGTGTAGTTCCTGCTGTCTTCTGTACCACAGTAGAATTATGAGCTGATTCTCTTATGGTTCCACTTTATGTTTTACCAAATCAGTAGCTCTTTACTTGTGCTCATTGGAAATGGGTCACTGAGGAATCTCCAAAGCACGTGATCCATGGAGGAAATGCAGAGCTGATGGGGTGCCGTGTTCTTTGAAGAACAGCCACGTGCCATTTTTTGTGCTCTTTGGTGACCTGGTGTCTAATGTGTGGCTCATCAGTCATTTCTGCGGCTCTTCTTTTGCCATTGTTTTTACTACTGACTTTGACACAGAAACAATGGAGCCTTTTGTGCCGTGGACGGGTCCTCACCCGTGCTCACCCGATGATGGTGCACCTTTCTTTTTCCAAGTTTGCTTGAATTCTTTCACTTAGAATTTGGGAATGAGTGTCCCTTCTAGCTCAAGTTCTTTCTTTCAAACCAATATTGTCTCAAAAAAGCAATAATAGACGGTTAGAGACAAAAAGAGGCTGGCATGCTTTGATTTGCTCGCCAAACAATGGCTTTGCTTAAGGACATCAAAGCAAAGCAATGTTTGTTGCCAAATCTTAGCTACAGGAGCAAAACACAAACAACACTTTTACATTTTTTTCCCTCAAAATAGTCTGAATGAAAATACATTCAAGTCTCGATTTATTAACAATTTGCTGTAATGATGCATTTTTTCATTAATAACACTCATGTTCAGAATAATGTTAAACTTATTAAGAGCATTTTTTTTTGTGGGAAAATGAAACCAGTCTTTGATATTTTATTTCCAGTGTAATAAAGGCAATAAAAATTACTTAAAAAGGTTTTTATTCTCAATAATATGATTCAGGAGACCATACTACGTTAATAGGCAGCATTGTTCTCTGTTTTCTAGTTCTGGTTTCTTGCATACTTTTGGTAACTGGTCAATAAGCATTATATATAACTTACTTATATTATAAAATTATATATTTAACTTATTTCAATTTACTCTACCTAATGACTTACTAGCCTATGTATAGAATGCATTTTTTGAATCGTGACCTCAACTGTGGCCATGGGTTAACTAAATTATGCACTATCTTTACATGTTTTTCTTTTTAAAAATGACAAAGGAAACATTTGTGATATGGTTGACTAGACCCAGGGAAAATTTTAAGGTCAAGGAATATGGTTGCTTTTTGTGTGAGTTAATGGACTTGTGTGGGAAACATGGACACACCATCTTTAGCTTGGCTGACCCACACTCACAGGCCTGCTGGGGAAAATTTGCATCCATTACACCAATAGGCAGCATTCATATTTCTCACAATTTGGAGATCTATAGACAACCTGCTATATCCGTTGTGTAGAAATGCGTAATTTATTTAATAGGTGACTTTTTAAAAATGAGATCTATTGATATATTTAAAAATTAATTTAAAAATTGAGGCTGAAGTATTCACTTGAGAGATTAAATGTCATGTAAAATGTTGAAAACATTAAAACAGCACAGTCCCTTGTTTTCAACTTGGTTTAGATGCTTCTACAATGAACCGGTATTTGAACTGAATTCCAAATGTTAAGTTGGAGTTACTGGAATGGATTTTCTTTTCTATTTATTTTTCCCTAAAATTTCCAAATGAGAAATAAAACGTTCCACCATATTTCTAGAAACACGTGTTTCTAAAATCATAGCCAGGTCGTGTGGCATTCCAAAGTCAAAATGCCTGGTGTAGACCCAAACTCTACCTCTTCTTACCTCTAACGACCTTGAGCAAGATTTATACACTCTCTGGGTGTAAGTCTCCATGTGCAGAATGAAGATTCTAATAGAGATTTAAATGTAGAGTTTTGGGGATGGGATGAGTTTTAGGGCAGTGTTTGGCCAAGAGTAAGGGCTGCATACACATACCCCTTCATTAAGATCACCCTCTTATTACCAGCAAGACCCTTCACTCCTTTTCCTCTATGAGATTATACTCAAAAACTTTAGGGATCCTTGGAGCATGGTCCAACTTATCTAGAAATTTGATCTGTGTTTGGTAGATGTGAGATGATCAGGTTATGTATTTGCAATGTATTTTCGTGTATTTATGAGAACTATTAAAACACAGGAACTATGATGACTTATCTTGAATCTTCACTTAACTAGGAAACAATGAAGGCATACCTCAAGAAATGGGATCTTACCCTTGACCACTTCTTCATCCCATTCCTTACGTGTTCCCCTGCACAATGACGTTCACTCTGATGAGCTTACCCTGAAGATTCACCCTTTGCTTGGACCACCATTCCAGGATATGTGCCTTAGTGGACATGGCTCTGGGATGAGTGACACTCCAAGTGAAAGGGCGTGCGAGCTGAGCGGTACAGTTCAGGGCAGAACCCCCAAAACTCTGTGTCCACGTTGGAAGTTCCTTCCAGTGCTTCTGACTTGGTCTTCTGTATGTTGATCTTAATGACCTGCATTTCCAGATAAACTCACGATGCTTAGGAAGGGCACTGGAAGGTGGCTTGGAGTACCTGTGGGGAAGTTACGTATACACTGTATCTCTTTCTGTGTCTCTCTTTTACTCAACCTAGCTAATGGCCACTTGTCATGCCCTTGTGGATGTCATTGCTTTTAGATGGAATCACCAGGCATGCATGAGTTCATGAGTTCATTCCCTCACGTGGGTGTGTGCGTGTAAAATTACACATTTGAACCAGCCACTTTGTTGAGGCAGTAAAGGTGTAAAGATGAATAAGACAAAGCACACGCCTTTAAAAACTCACTGTCTAAGTAGGAAGAAAGAAAAAACACAACCATCACACAATGTGAAATTATAACGATGAGGAGAACAGGTGCTTTGGGCCTCAGGGAAGGTCACAGCACAAAGCCAGATTTACAGGACATACTACACACTGCCTTCTACTCTCACCCCCTATAGGGCTCCTCGTTTACGGACTGTTGTTCTTAGAAACCAGAGATCATCACCGAAGAGTCACTGTTTGTCCTCCTTGTGTGACCACCAGATACACTGAACCCTTTACCATGTCGTGGGCACTCAGAAAGTTGCTAGTTGTTGAATGAATGAAATTAGTGCCACGTGTCCTAACAAGCCATCCTATGCCAGTTTTTTGTTTGTTTGTTTGTTTTGTTTTGTTTGTTTTTTGTTGTTTTTGCTTTTTTGTTTATTATTTCATCACCATTGTGATGACTTGCTGGTTCCTGTGGTCATTCTATTATTTAAAGGAAACTTGCCTATGGCCAAAGGGGTGCGTATTTCTTCTGTTTTAAAAAGAAAATGGTTAAAAAGTCACTGACAACTTTGAGGGACCTCATAGAAAAGGCAGTTTTCTTCAAAAATTTACAGAGTACGACAGATTTAGCACATCAGACAAAAACACACCAAAGACTGGGCTTGTCCACCTCGTCGAAATTTACTTAACAAGCAGCGGATTGTTTTCCTGTCAGTGAAAGGACTGGGAGTAAATAAGCTACAGGAGATACAATACGTGTGTCGTTGATGATGTTCTGGGAGCGAAAACAGAAGGAGTGAGGGAGCTGCTTCAGCCGACAGGCGCTGAAACCCAGGGCTGCAAGCACCGGTGCTGGTCTTATAGGATCCACAGGGATGCGTTGATGGGACCCAAAGAGACAGGATTTCACAGAGAACGCGAGGTGTGCCAGAGATGTGGGGGGCGGCCTTTCCACATTCCAAAAAAGCATGTGGAGGATGTAATTGAATGGTCCATCTGGCCTCCTTGTGATATGTGTGCTGCTGAACAACCACCAGCTCATTAAACGCTGGCTGGCCATGCTTCCAGACTCCCCACCAAGACTGGCTTGGTAGCAAAAATTAATAACATGTGTTGACATTAACTTGCTGAAATTAAAAAAAAAAAGTAAATTTTTGTTGGACATTTGTGTTTCATATGCATGGGCAATGAGCTTCTGTTTCAAACAAAATGGAAAATACTCCTTTTTTAAAACCAAGTCTTGGTTATCCATAGAGAATACTGCCGAGGCTATGAATGCCTCAGTAACCAGCGTTTTCCAGATGTCTGCCTTGAATTATTTTTAAGAGGCTGGTCATTTCAAATGCTGACTTGGAATTTCATGGGGAAGGACTTGGTAACGAAAATAATTGAACTTGATTTACCACTTTTGGAGGCTCCTTGCCCCATTCGTAAAGAAAACGGAATTAGGCTCGCTGTTTGCATCGCTGTGTAAAACTGACTTGGCGAATTCATGGGGTGTTCTCAAACAAAGTGGAGCTTTACTGGGTCGGCTTGAGGAAACTGGGGTGGGGCCGTGGGGAGCCATGACCAGTCTTGATTCCTTATGAAACTGGCAGAAGTTTTCAGCCTCTGCGCTGACTCAGTTTCCCTTCTTTCATACACGATCTGAGATTTCAGTGTGAAAAGCGCTTTGTGGCAGAATGTGTTACTGTCCCCTTAGCTGCATCGAGTGCCTCTTGGAGAAGGGAGCTTGGAAGACAAGATGCTGGCCGTGCTCCTCACACGCCCGCCAGCCCTGACTAGACACGGCTCACCGGCTGAGGAGACCATTCAGGAAGAGGGCCACGGTCAGTGGTGGAAGACAGCATGGCGATCCACATGTCTCCTGAGCTGGAGTGGTGTGCCAGCCGGGACTGTCCACCTGCCATCCTGTGGGCGTCTTCCTGGGCACTTGGGCAACCCTCTGAACTGGCTGTGATTCTATTTGCCTTATAGACCAGGCGGCAGAGTCTTGTTTGGGGCAGTCCCTCGGTTAAGTGGCTGGGTGAGTGTGGCACCCACTGTGGCTGCTTGTGTTTTGTGGCCTCCTTGAGGGTGCGGGGGACCTGCTTTCACCAGTACCAGGGGACATGGCTCTGAGCCTTGCCTGAGATCAGGTTTTGATTCTGAATGTGAAAAACTGCTCTTCAGTGAGAGGGTCTCACCAGTGTCTGGAGGTATGGGGGGCAGTGACTTGAGAGGGGCAGAGAAGGATGGGGAGGAAGGGAGGGGAGGGAAGAACATCACGGGATTTTTAAAAGGTGGCGTCGTAAGGTGCCGATGTCCTAGTTCTGCGGGCATTTAAGAAATCGTGGTTTATTTGGTTCTGTCTTCGGCTGAGTCCCTGCTCCTGTCTGTAGACATAAAAATAAACAACCCATGACCTCGAAAAGCTAAAGGTCTAGACAGGGAAGTCACGCAGGCTGAGACTCGCTGCACCAGCTGGCGGAGCAGTCACGGCGGTCACAGCGCAGTGAAGACTCACGGTCAGGACCTGAGGAGGACCGCGGCCCCACGGTCCAGGCACAGGGGCTGACAGAGGCCGGGGCGACGGGACACAGGGATGGGGTCTTTATGAGTAATTACTCCACCCAGACCTTTTTAATCACATTATTTTTGCCAGAAAATGGGGTGTTATGAAAAGTCTATTGGCAAAGTGATTATTTGGGTGCTGGGGTGAATCTGGCATCTTATAGGAACGTCCCAATTGACTGATCTTCTTAATGTGCACGCAAACATACTTTAACAAATATTCCTGGTGAAACATTTTGACCAATGAAGCATCTCTGACACCAGTCCTGCCCCTCGTCTGGACAGCCCTGGGGCCACTCTGAGATCTAGAAGCTTTGTAGGACATAACTGAACAGCCCCGAGTAGACCCTGTATAGCCAGACACACAAGCAGGAGTATTTGCCAAATATCCCTCTTTCCCACTCATCAGTTTAAATTTAGATGGGGGCTCTGTTCTGTCGGGCAGACACCCCCCACGATGGCCACAGTTCCCACTCCTCCCAGGGGCTTCTATGGTGACGAGACATCACAGAAGTGGCTTCGCTGGTCCTCAGGGGTCTGTCCACACAGGTGGGGTTGGAGCCATTTCTCTCGCTGCCCCCTGGGCGTTTCAGGTTGGGGCATCTCTCTGCACCACAAGTCTTCCTTTGAGCCTGGGAGTTTCTCTTTGGAGCTGGAGGATGTTGTGTGGTTCCATGACCTTGGACTGACCGTGAAAAACTTGGCTGCTGGGGTCTCGTTGTACCAGAGGCAGCACTTTCTGAGAGCAACGTGTCGGTTTCAGCAGCCCTGGGACACACGCGTGTCTCTGGACTCCCAGCTTCTCTTCCCTCCTAGCCCAAGTCACCTTTCTAGTTTGCTGGTGTGCAGGAAAGCCTGCTTTTCCTACACAATCCGCCACCCCTGGAGATAAGATTCTGGTGAGCAGGACCCAGGAACACTTGCATACTAGCTTCATTCTGCCCCAGGACTTGTGTCCCAGAGGTAAAGAGAATGAAGCTGATGACCAGATAAGAGGAGAGCGACAGGAAAGAGGAGAGCAAGGATTTGTGCCACCAAACGTAGTCCCTCCCATGCCTGCCCAGGGAGTTCTTGCAGAACATTACACATCCCTCTGCCTGCTCTCCTCACTGCCACTATGTCAGCCTTGACCCCAGACAGGGATGGGCATTGAGGCGTGTGTGCCGGGCATCCTGCCAGGTGGCCCATGGGACCCTCAGCTCCTGGTGTCCACACCCTTGTATATTTTCCTCCTATGTTAAACAGGCTGAGCTGCGTCCCCAGGAACGTTCTGTGAAAACAGTGGCACGTGGCTCTGGAGACTTGGTCATCAAAGGCATCTTCCAACTTGCTGTCCCTTGGATCACTTACTCTGGGAAGCCAGTTGCCATCACATGAGGATTTCTGAGTTGGGAACTGAGGACGCCCACCCAGAGCCAGGGACAACTTGCTGGATACCTGAGTGAGTTGCTTAGAAGTGGATCTTAGGCAAGCCTGCCGACGACATCCTGAGCCAAGATCTTTATTGCAGCTTCAAGAGAGAACCTGAGCCCAGAGCACCAGGCCTGGCCACTGCTGAATGCTGAACCACAGAAATCACGTAAGATAATAGCAGCTTATTTTCTGTAAGTTGCCAGGTTTGGGGAAAATTTGTTACCCAATTACAGACTGTCAGTGTAGGTTTTGGTTCCTGGAAGTGAAGTTCTGACGCAGTGAAAACCTACAGTGTAGGAGAAACTTTGGAACAGCGGGCACTACCGGGAAGACCGATGCTCGTTCCAGTGAAGCCCCAAAGGGAACTGGAGAGATCCTTGCGGCATGTGGGGGGAGGGGCGCCGTTAGGATCTGGGGTCCCGCCTCCGTAGATTTTCTTCTCTCTACCCGCATCTCCTCTCTCCTCCAACTTTCCATGGCCTACACCCACCCTAAAGCCCATTCATGTAATCCACCCCAGAGAGGATCCCGGCGCAGGAGTCAGGGGGGAGGAAGGTGGGGAAAGCCGGACAACAGATCAGAAGAGACAAGTGGCAGATAGCCAGTACAAAATGACTGTGTATTTTGTCTCTTCTTCTTCTTCTTAAGATTTTATTTATTTATTCGATGGTGAGAGAGAGAGAGAGAGACTGGGGAAAGCAGACTCCCCTTCTGAGCAGGGAGCCCAACACAGGGCTTGATCCCAGGACCCCGGGATCAGGACCCGAGCTAAAGGCAGACGCTTAAGCGGTGGAGCACCCCGGTGCCCAATTTTGTCTCTCCTTTTCCACATTTGACAATTAAACCAGGATTTGTGTCTTGTTCAAGGCGACATGGCCTACTGCTAGCACTGTGTATGGTGTAAAGAAAAACCCTCCATCTGCATGAGTCACACTTTCTGCAGCCATCACACAGGAAAATGATAAGACGGTGGCCGCTGCTACGTAAAGATTACGTTTAAGGATGGTATGGAAGTTTTTGATCGATGGCCATATATACACAGATATTTTATTATCAAAAGAACTAAATTTTAGAATCATCTCATAAAATAGTTATTGGCTTATTCATATATCCATTACTTTGCTAGATATAAAGATTTTGTAGAACATAGATTTCAGTCATTGCGTTTAAATTTTTTCTTGGAAAACAGCATTAGACTCGTAGCCAAGAGTTGTGGTATAGACAGAGAAAGTATGAGAATTCAGCAAGGGAGAAAGTGCTGTAGGGGGAAGTAATGTACAAGGGGCCTGAACGAGTCATCCCTCTCTCCTGCCTTCCTTCTCTCCATCATCCATCCATCCATCCACCTTCCCTGCCTTCCTTCCTTTGTCCCGTCATCCATTCATCAGTCCACCCTTCCTACCTTCCCCCGCCCATTCATCCAAGCAGCCGACATTTTATGCATTTGTTCTGGGAAGAATTCTATCCTTTGTCCTGAGGATATGGATGTGAATAACAGGCAGTTCCTGGCTCAATGAAATATGAACAAAACCAGCTGAGAAGCAAATGGAAAACACTTCCGCAGGACGGGAGACAAACCGCGTGTGTGGTGGTTAATTTTACTTGTCCACCGTCTGAGTTATGGTGTCCAGTTGTCTGGTCAGATGTCAGTCTGGACGCTGCTGAGAATGTGTTTCATACATGGGATGACATTTACAGTCTGGTGACTTTAAGTAAGAGATTGTTCTTGGTAATGTGGGTGGGTTTCATTCAACCACTGATTGAATGAAGGTCACTCTAAAGGACCTTAAGAATAAAACCTGAAGTTTCCCGGAGAAGAAGAAACTGCCTCAAAACTGTTACCTAATAACTCGGAGTTGCCAGCCTGCCCTACGCGTCGCAGGCCCAGGACCCCAGGGTTAACTCTTCCCTGAGTTTGCAGACTGCACAGTTTGGACTCGAGAATCACCAAAAGCAGGAAGTCCATCCTTAAAACTGACCATTTGTTAACATGCAATCTAGTAATATAATTTACTTTTTGTGTTTTAGGAATATGTATTTAGGGAGAGACAGGGAAATAAAATGTATGCGGAAGCCGGCGGTGTTACAAAACATCAGCTGCAACCCAGAGCAACATTTAGGAGGGAAGGCACTGTGTCGAATGCCAACCGTCTTTCAGAGACCACTTGGAAGGAAATGATTTGCTTCATGGGGGATGTGTACCCTTTATTCTTGGTTTGCGGAAGATTCGTTCTTATCTTAAAGCTCTACATTTCAGATCCAACTTAGCTTGTACTGGTGGGAGAGGTGGGAATGTACTGATAAATGATGTCACGTGGAGGACAATTTGCACCTCTTCTTTAATTCTGCTGTGAACCAGTAAAGCTCAAAGCAATGTAGATAACTTCCTCTTAACAAGGAGGGACAGAGACAAGGGCAGGTGTAAAGGTTTTTAAAAATTCTCTTAAATTGTATCTTATTTTTCTTAACAGTGCTAAAACCTCACATTACTATTATAGAAAATATGGAAATGTCAAAAACTAGAAAGAAGAAAAGCACAACTCTAGCGTCTGATCATCCTGGCTGACAACACTTGGTTGACATGCCCCTGAGTGTCCCTCATCAGTGTCTGCTCGGATCCGTCTAAGTGTGTGACCCGAGCCCAGCTTTTCACTTCGCACACTATCCCACCCAGTCTGTCTGTTTGCTCGCTCATTCACTACCTGCCGTCCGGTTTTCTGCTCTGTGCCAGTCAAACGTAGCACAGCCAGAATTTACTCATGCCTTAAATTTTCTGGAATGTCATTTTTAATACTTGCTTAATAATCACTTGTATACTTTTAGGATAATTTTCCCAGTTGTTTTTCAAGCTCAGGGTATTGGCTGCGTCTTGATGGAGTGGGGAGAGAGATTCAGAGACTCGATAAACAGATGTTCTATATATCAAGATTGATACCTTTTATACTATTTTCTAACCTAATTTCACGGAAAGCAAAAACATATCCCTCAGAGGAGAACAGGTACACAACCCCCAAAACGGCGGTCTCTCTATGCTGACGGTGGGTCCAAGGCTCCCGTCTGCCTCACACCCGCTCGGAAGCCGTCGCAACACGACATAATCTGTTGTGTTCGATGCCTGCTCCTCCCTCCAGTTATGGATCCTCCAAAGTCCCAGTTGCCTGTGGCATCTACCACCCTCCTGTCTAGTCTGGGTGTGGGGCAGACTCTGACTGGTCGGCGGAGCCCCCCAGGTGTCCTCGTGAGCCTGGCGGCCAGTGAGAGCTATCTCGTGAGGTTACTAATCCAAGAGCCCTCTAGAGTCAGGCAGGCTCTAAGAAGAACAACGAGCAAAAGCTCTGGCTGCGGGTTGGGTTGGCTTCCTTCCAGTTTGCCGAGAGGCTGCCGTTCCTATAATCGCTTTGCTTTGTGGCAGTATAATCAGGTTGACAAAAGTGGACAAGATTTTTGGAGGCAATCAAGCACACTAATTCATTTTAAAATGCTGAACAGGTGCAACTGGGACACATTGAAGGTGGTTATTAGGCAAAAGTCGCTCTGAGGAGGGCGGGCCGACATCTGTGCCTATTATTAGAGACACAATGGAGCAGGCCTGAGTAAATGTGAACAGGATCTTCCCCTGGATGGGGCAGCCCTCGGCATGAACCTCCTGATTTAGGACTTTCACTGCGTAGGGTAATTAGCATTTGAAGGAGGAGGATGCTGAATTCATCTTTTCTTTTCTCTTTTTTCCTGGGGGTGGGTAAAAGTGGAATCTGATTTAATTAAGAAAGGCAGTAACTCCGGGCGCCCACCTCATCAAATGTTAGCTACCGCGGAACAAGAACAGTCTAATGAGGTCTTTGTGATTTAAATCCGACTAAGGGTGCTTGCCCACTAGTCTTTTCGTTTCCAGGAGCTCCTTTGTTCTCCAGTTTTTTGCTCCTTCAAATCGTCCCCATCCTATAGACTCGCTTATCATGGGGACATTTGCTTACCGTGGAGCCAAGCTGCTCCAGGTTCTGGTGGAAAGACCATGAGCACAGAGGGACCGTAAAATCTGGCGCTTTGACATCGGGCGTCGGGGCATGGAAGGTTGCACTGATAGACTTTCTTTTTTTTTAATTTATTTGAGAGAGAGAGAGAACAGGGCAGAGGGGCAGAGGGGGAAGGAGAAGCAGACTCCCCGCTGAGCACAGAGGCCAACCCAGGGCTCCATCCCACGACCCCCAGATCATGACCTGAGCTGAAATCAAGAGTCGATCACTTAACTGACTGAGCCACCCAGGGACGCCTGTGCTGACAGTCAATTAAGTGAAAAAAATCTTTGACCTCTAATTGAATAAGTGGCTCGGACATATTCTTCAAGAGATAGAGTTGTGTAGAAGGAAAAAAGCAAAAGTATGATTTTTAGGATGAGTTCCAGATCAAAGTCCCGGGTTTGCTGCCAACCCGTGAGTTTGTTACGGGGTCTGGGTGATTCTGGGCCCCCTCCCACGGCTCTGTCCCAGCCCTTGGGGAAGCAGAGGAACGGAGACAAGGCAGTGCTCAGACACTAGGGGGCAATGTGGGAGGCCCTGCTGGGGATCCCACCTCCTGACCCGTGGCCGGGGGAGGGAGCCCTTCCAGCGACAAATGTGCCAGCTACTTCTGAGTGCTTAGAAATGTTTGTTGAATGACTGACTGACTGCCAGTTAATACCATTGAATGGCTCACTGAGAATTCTACCAGATGCCTTCTGTTCCCCCCAAAATTATTGCTCCAAGGTCCTTCATTCAGCTAAAGAGGTTCTGGAATAACATCTCAACCTTCCCCCACGTGCATCTGTAGAATGCTGATGAATATATTTTCATTAAAATAGGTAAACTCCTTAATTTTTATTTTATCATGTATTTATTCTTTATTTGAAATAGTTTCTGAGTAACATATTTTCAAAACAGCTGAGGATATGCCATCCAAACGGTCCCGCGTGAGTGACTGGAGAGTGAGCCAGAGCCAGAGAGCATCCAGGCAGAAGCTGTGGTCTTTCTATCGTGTAAGTGTGGGTGTGACCTGCCATCCCCTCTGCTGATGCCGTGGGCCACACGGACCCACTCTGGCATGGTGTGGGAGGGGACCGCACACGGCTGTGAATTCAGGGAAGGAAGCCCTCCCTGGGGCCCGGCTTGAAAGCTGTCGACGGCACTATCAAGGTGAGCTGCTTTCACCCCCAGAGGACTCCCGCCACGGCAGATAAACTTAGGATCTGGTATGGACCTGAGGACCTGGGCATTTCCTGCTCTGAAAGATACGTGCCATCACGCCCCTCAGGCTGGCTGGGCAGAGGGGAATAAAGCAGAACCAGATATGGTGTCACAAATGCCCCCGGAGAGTCTCTGCCTCACTTCCACCTTCAAATGTGAGATAGAAATGACGATGAATGGTGGGACCATACGCAAGTATCCTGTTTGCATCCTCAAGTCCCCAGAGGAAACAAAACTAAACCACGTAATCCGTTGTGCATAAAAGGATGCTTCTGAGAAACAGCCCCAAGCCAGAAACCTACACTTAGAATTTTTTAAAAATTTAATGTGCTGTTTTAAGAATACTTAAGGTGTTAAGATGATTCGAAAAACAAAACCATGTGTGAATATACAACGAGGGCCAGTTCCACACTTGTTGGTAATGGCGCTCTTCTCTCTTGCAACCCTCGACATTTTTATTAGTATCTTAGCATGCAATCTGGTGTTTCTTAACGGAAGTACAAAAAATGTACGCACCACGATGTTATCCTTTCTTATGCAAAAGCAGCATACTTTAACCTTTATTCTGCTCCTCTCTTTAAAATATTTTAATGAGTTGTAGCATACGTAACTGTACTATGTGCAAATCTTCGGTATACAAATGAATGGATTTGATATGATTACACCGAGTTAGTCACCATATAGATAGGTTGTAGATATTTCCAACATTTCACGAGGCTCTGTTGTGCCTTCTTGCAAGGAAAATTTGAGAAAAACAAAGCCTCGGTGTCGATCAGGAGCGTGTAACGAAGGGAAGCTTGGTACGTCTCAGGACCCGTGTTTGCTGAGGTTTAGTTCACCTTGTCTTTGGCAGATACAACCAAGGGCAGGTTATGATAATCCTGACTTCACTCCTCGGTACGCGCCAGGCAAGACTTTACCTGTCTTCTGCATCTTAACTCACTTAACCCTTACAGAAGTACGAAGAGGTAGTACTGTTACTCTCCAATTTTATCAGTAAGGAGACTGACGGACAGAAGGATTAATTCCATTGTCCAAACTTAGTAGACCGTGGACTGCTGTGCACGTGTGGGCCTCCAGCTCCGGGCCCTGGTGCCCCCACACGAGTGCTCTTTCCAGACCACCCCCCGGGTCCGCTAGCTGCCAGGCCAAGCCCTGGGCTGTGCCCCTGGTGTCATGGTTTCCTTTTCTCTCTTTTTGTTTGCTGACATTTGTTTATTCTCATGCAGAGAAAATAATTGTATTGATTTCCTTACATTGTGGGGCTTTTCGAACACGGTCCTATCTTTCATCAATGTCTTGAGGATTTATTCAGAGTTTTAAGAGGCAACGTGATTATTTCATAATTGCCTACAGCACAGTGCCGTCGATACAGCACTTTCTCGAAGCAAGCTCACGTAATCGTCATCGTATGTCTAAGACTTACATACTATCCAGGTTTTATAGATGCAGTATGGAGTGTCCGGAACAACGTGACTTGTCCGGCTGACCGGGACAGGCACCGCTGAGCCTGGGTCCCTCGATGGCAAGTCAGTGCATACGTGGCTACGAGAGGCTTTCTGGCTTGAGGTTTACAATGGTTTCCAACAGTGCTCTCTTTCACTAAATATCTCTAGACTTAAGGTGCAGAAATCATGGTTTTTTTTTTCCCCCCACTAATATGGTTTCCTTTTCTACCCTTATTTCAGAGACACTTGCTCTTTGGTTTAGATGTATAAATGTTCATTTCTCATAAGATGTACCTATGACTCAAAATGATCACTGATGAATATTTCAGAGTAATTTAGGCAGGAAGTAGAAAGGAAGAGAGGATTTTTAGGATATAATTACATTTCTGATAAATGTAGATTTTAGTAATCATCCTCTGAGTTTGAAAGCATCACCTCTCTCGGCTTGAATTATTTATTCCCTTTGAGGTCATCCTCGGCGTTGTAAGTGACCAGCCTCTTAAATGAAAAATGCATGCGGATTTGAGCAGGAAATACTATTTAATAATGCATTTCCCCACCATGACTGCTTCATTCAATCATCACACATCTATAGCCGGAATGCATGTGTCCCTTTAACTAGCTGCTGACGGCGTGGCAGAACCTTCCCGTTATCCATGTTTACTTCCCATGTGGAATCCCAGCATCACTACTGCTGAAGGGGCTTAAATCGCCCTGAAACAGTCCATTTCCTTGGTGCAGGACTGAAGTTGTGAGGGATGCTTTCGACTCTGGACCGTCAAGAAGCTTGTGGGGCGCCTGGGGGCTCCGTGGGTTAAGCCATAC